>NC_134438.1:10240347-10886500 GCF_030867145.1 Opisthocomus hoazin | reverse complement strand
GACAGCGGTGCTGCTACTCTGCGAGCCCGAGCCCTGGCTGCACGGGCGAGGGTCTGTTCCTGCCACGTACGCCAGCAGAAAAGCACCGGCTGGAGATCTGAGCTGGAGGTGTCCATGCCGTGCTTTGAACGCCTAACTGGCTAACGGCTTCTGTAATTACATCGGTAAAACCTGCTGCACAGGCATTCCCTCGCCTGCAGCTTCAGGCCGTCAGCCATGCACCCCCCTGGGTGGGGACCTGCCCGCCCTGGGGTCACACCGGCCGTGGCACAGCCATGGGGCAAGGACCGGCCTCTTCACGCCTCGCTGGGGGTTTTGGTCCGAAGGCTGGCGGTGGATCAACCAACAAGAAATCAAAAGGTGGAAAATGGATTTCTGGCCAAGGAAAAAGGACATTTGTCTCTCACTCAAAGGACTTGGAGAGCCATTGCTCATTTTAATAATGCCGTGATTAACTACGAGGCAGGAGGGAATACTCTGAGACAGGAACGCTCTTGACTGCAGTTTACACGGGATCTACAGTAATTCTGTTGCATTAATATAATTACCAGACAATCCATTTCAATAACATAATCACAACCCATATTTCATTCCTCAATTACTGTTCTGATTAGAACAGTTTCTAAGCCATAACCTCCTCACAAGCCCATCACTAAAATGATTTTTAAAAGAGAACAATCCAGTAATTACTCTTACCATGTTAAGCCAATTAGCCCAGTGGCAACGGAGCAGAAAGGTGTTTATCTTGCTGGTTACTCCACAGTGGCAAGAGAAGCCTCAGCAGAAGAACACAACCCTTTTCAGAGGCCTTTTTTAAAAGCGTGCCATCTTTCAAATTGTCAACACGCTGGGACAAGCCGGCCCGGAGCAGCAGAAGGCGGCACGCTGACGGAGCGGCCCTGGCAGAGAGTCACAGGCTGGGGTTTGTCCGGTCCCCGCTCCCCCCATGCCCCGTCAGCCCCCCGCACCAGGCACCCTGTGCCCGTGCCCCTTCGGGACTGTTTCATGACCCGGCTGGAGACCGGTGCACGATGTCCGCGAGACGCCGGGGCTGCCGGGCGCTGCTCGTCGCTCCCCGCCTCTTGCCGGAGGCTTGGCTCCATGCCCTGTTTCTCCAGCCCTGCAGCTCTGCCCCAGCCGCCCTTTCCCCTTTAGATGCGGCTTTTGCCGGTATTTTCCCTGCTCCGCCGCAGAGCCGGACACGCTGCCGCGGCAGCAGCCTTCCCGCCTGCCCTCGGCCCAGAGCCGCTGCCCACCCTGCGGCTCCGTGCCGGGAGAGTGTGCCCATGGAGCCCGGTGTCTGCGCACAGGGCGTGCTGCCCTGCACCCCTGCTCCCCTCACCAGCCCCCTTCCGTGCCCAGCATCATCCCACCGCCGGACAAACTCTTTCCGCAGCCCACGGAGGGGAGGCGAGGGTTGGAGAAGCCGACAGCCACGCTCATGGCAGACTGAGCCTCCTAATTGCCCTGGGCAGCTCCCTGCCAGCAGTCACGCTGTTGGGACGCTTGTTTTTGCTGCCCAGGAGCTGGATTTTCCCCAAGCAATGGGGGAAGAAAAGGAAACCCACAGGTGTTGTTGACACCTTATCTGAGCAAAATAAAAAACCCAAACGTTTGAACTGTCCCTGTGCCAGAGCCCGGTCTGCTCTCAGCTGGCGCAGGAGTGGGCAGCACCATCCTCGCACCTCCCGCTTCCCGGGACATCTCCTGCTCCAGCGCTGCTCCAGACACCAGCCCCAGACCTTCTCCACGTAAACAAACATCTCCAGCTGCCCAGACCACGGCAGCACGTGAGGGACGAATCCCGCCTGCCTCAGCACTGGAATTAAAGAGCAGAAATATGATTGTTTGCCGTAAGAAAGCAGTTTAGAAAGCTCCATATTATACATTATCATGTTATACATGATGGTTTTGCACTGCAGCCCTCCAAGATCGTAATGAATAAAATCTTGACAACATTCTCTCCTGCATTAATCATTGGAAGCTGATCCTACAGGATACAAGGGAAAATTAAATTCTATTCGCAATTTCATGCATGACGCCCAGGCGCGGACGGTGCCGGAGCGAGCAGTTTTTCAGTAAGACAAGCGTGTAAGTTGCAATTATGCAGTTACTTTCTCCCATGTGCCAACACTCTTATTACTGACAAATTTATAAATGAAAATGTATGAATGGTGTTAAATTCACCTTCAAGGATGTAGCAAATTAAAGTTAATAACTTTTAAGTCTGTATTCGAAGAAAAACACTACTTTTAATGGTTAAAATGACGGGCTCTGCCGGGACAGGGCGCTGGGGAGCCGGGACCCCGGCCCGCTGCTCTCCGGTCAGAAGCGCGGGGTGAGGAACCCCGTCCCCAGGCTGGCAGCGCCATGGGTGCAGGCAGCACGGGGACGGCTGGTCAGGACAGCAGCCTTGGCCTAGGTGGGCTTTTCCAGACACTTCTGGCTTCTCACTCTTCCAGGGTGCTTTCTTCTTCCTTTTTAAACTGCAGATAACTGGAGGAGCCCAGTGCCAGGGCTGCAGAGCCCCACAGATCAGTAGCAGCTTCTGAAATCAAATAAAGCAAGACCTGGTTTTCCTCCCTTAGCATTTCAAAGACCCTTTTGTTGCTGTCAGAAGAGCATAGGGCTCCTGCTCCCACCTCTCTCCCTCCTGCTCCCGTGTCTGGACCGTGCAAGGCAGAGCCACCGTCCCCACTGTCCCCGCACGGAGCCCGGGCATCTCGGCAAACCCACGCAGCCGCCTGCACGCCCTCTGAGCCAGCCCCGAGCACTGATGGGGCCGTGCTGGAAGCCCCTCTCCTGCAGAGATTTACAGTCACCCTCTGACCTGTTAAGGCAACAGTCTGTCGCCTCTGCAAGATTAACTGAATCTGTTCAGGCTGACGGAGGCTCACGCTGCTAATTTTACATGATCTACAGCCCTCATGTCTTCTCGCTTTTGGAGATGTGCAAGAAGCACAGCATATGTAAGCTGTGGTATTGCTGCATGCTCTTTCCAAGCAGTGCAGCACAGGCATTTATGAATGGTTTATATCTAATGCACATCTCACAAGAGACTGTAGCCCAGGCTTTTCTTTATTTTCCATACTCCATAACAGATCCCAGACAGCCCTCCCCAGCCTGAAGGCAATCGGGACTTCCTGGATCAAGAACAATACTGATACAAATTTCCAGTCTAACTTCACTAATCAAACACAACAATTTTCTAAGCAGCAGCTAATTGCCAGCTGCCTGGCTCCCCCATAGGGGACAGCTTGAAAAGCAAGAGCCACAGGTCTGGTTCCATGTGGGGAAGCGGCCGTGGACAGCCCAGAGGAGCCCAGCGACTCACACAGGGGCCTCGGCAGAGCACGAACAGTCTGGTGTTGATTCAGGGTTTTAAACAGGAGCCGCACTAGGAGAGCAAAGTAATAACAGAGGTAATAACCACCCAAGCATGATCACTGCCTGTCTGTGGGGTCAGCAGTGCCCTCGATGTGCTGACGCTGCTCTGCTTGAGCACTGTCGTTAGGCACAAGGTCTGCTTTCGCCCCTCAGGCTCCCTGGCTGGTCTGCTGGGAGGGACTGGTTTCCCTGGGGCCACCCAGCCCTGTGGGATGCAGGAGTCAGAGGAGCTGCTGCTATTGCCTGCTTGCAGCAAGGCTGGCATCCCGGGCTCCTGGAGCCATCCAGCACGATGCTCGGTCCCCAGCGCGTCCTTCTCGAGGGGCCTCTTGGCTTCCCCGGCCAGCGCCTGCTCACTGCTTCCTTGGGGGCAGGGAGGGTGGGGGGAGAACCGGCAAAAGTCTCCAAGTTCCCATTTTCAATCTTCACCACGGTGGTAGCACTTTTTAAAATGCTGTTCTCAGTTTTGTCGTTTCCTTTTTCCAAGGTCCCATCCCCCGCAGTCGAGCGATGGCGCGAGTTTCTCACTCCAGGTTTTGTGGGGTGAATTTTCAAAACAAAGGAAGTGAACTGGGGGGAGGGAAAGAGTGCAGAGCTGGGAAGCAGGGCGTCTCTCTGGAAGGCTCATTGGAGTCAAAGCACAGGCTATGGAGAATAAAGCAGGGGTTCTTGAACCGGTCGCCTGCACACCCTTCCCGTGCCCTGGCAACACTCGCCAGCTCTGGAGAGCGCAGGAAAAGGGCCAGAGAACAAACCTTCGTCTCGGAGAAATGCCTTCAACTTCCCTTCGGAGGAATTAAATTCCTGCGTCAGTACTCCCCAGCCAGCCAGCTCCATGATCTCCTGTCCCTCTCCACTGCGCAGCGTATGCTGATCATGCTCCATGCAAAAGTTCAAAGCCATTTCCAGATGCATTTGTAAGGAGGCCCGAGTTAATCAGGTTATAATGTAATATGCTGCGTAGTCCTCTGGAGGGGAAACTTACACTTTTCTTCAAAGCAGTTATCAGAGAAAACTTATAACCTTCCCCCCTCTGCCTTTCTCCTCCTTCAGTGTTATTTCCCCGCTGGGAGGAAGCGATTTTTGTGAAGTTATCACGTACAATATTATACACCAGACTCCTCCGCTTTGCTCTTTCTCAGGGCATTCGCTGCAGCAGAGCCCGAAGACACGCGGGGCACAAAGCGCTGGGGCACGTCCCACGTGGGTACTGCGGCTCCTGCCCTGCTGCTGCCAGGCGCCCGCGCCCACCTTCTCCTCCCCACGGGTTTTGTCCTCTCTACATTGCCTCAGATTAAGAAACTCATTGCCTCAGACTGCAAAAAGCTTGGTAAGGCCCTGGAAAGGAGCAGGCATCAGCACGGATCCCAAGGCAGCCTGGAAGCCGTGTGTGCTCTCAGCGCTCTCCAGGCCCCCACATCCTTCGTTTGCCTCCGCTTCTCCCTCCCCTCTCCCCTCTCGGGGTTTGTTATTTATCCCTGTAATTAGATCAGCCAGCTCCGCAGCGCTCGGGAGGGCGTTTGCGTGACCGATTAACTCGAGGCGCAGCAGCGCGGTGCCCTGATCTGCCTCCACGCACCCCACGCTGGCTCTGCAGCCCGTCCCAGCCGGGCACCCAGCGGGAGAGGCCACCAGCCCAGGCACACGAGACCCCGGCACCCCCAGGACGCTGGGCCAACACCGCTGGGCTGGGACCAGGACCCGCAGGCTCCTGTCCCCAAGCCCCCAAGACACACGCTCTCCTGCGTCAGGCAGTGACCCTGCTGCAGCTGGCACGCACACAAAATAAATCACAAGTCCACACAAAATCTCAGATTTAAGTGAGGGCGTCAGGCGACCAGAGAGGCAGCACAGCAGATCCGGTAGCAGGCGCGTAACAGGCTGCAGCCTCCCCGACGCAGCCGTGCGAAATCCTGCTGCGCTCCAGCCCGTTACAGCCCGGAGACCTGAAACACGTCCAAAGTCATCACCAGCCCACAACTTAATAACTTTCATTGTGTGTTGTCGGTCTGTGCGTTTGGAGTTTTCTTGTAATTTAGATGATAGGACCCCAAGGAGGAACCTCATAAAAACCCTGTGCCATGCTTTATTTGCAACATTATGCTAACAGTCTATGGCTTTCTTTTGTTGGTCTAAAAATTGCCTATTCATAAGCAAAACACTCCAGCCTGTATGAATGCGCCATGCTTAATTAATATTGAAACTCAGGCTGTAGCTGCATGGCTGCAGAGACCAAGAAGTTCCATAAAAACATAGGAGAGAAGCCTGGTGTGCACTGCCAGCAGCGAGCACGGCAGAGAGCGGGAGACGGCAGAGCCCGCGCAGCGCAGCCCCCCGTGCAGCCCCCTGCCCACGCTGACACACGTACCGGGCTGCGCCGGCTCCTGCTGCAGCTCAGCACCAGGCACAGGACAGTCAAGGGGTCTGCGAGGAGGGTTGGGGCTCAGCCCCCCGAGACCCTGGGGCTTCCCTTGGGCCAGGGCTTTGGCAGCTCCCCAGCACGCTGCAGCCCAGCTGGACACCACTTCTGGTGCAATCCCAGTTTGGTTGCTTGCACAGGGGAGCTTCTGCCCCAAACGCAACACCAGTGCTTCTGAGGAGATGCCACGGACCAGCCACCACCTTGCCCTTTCCAAGGCTGCCTAATGAGGTAAAGGATGAAGGGATTCTTCTGCATAATCAGCCTCTTTTGTACTTGCCACAACATGACAGGCTCCTCCAAGAACATTTATCATCCTCACATATTTTCTGGCTTTTGTGGCCCCATTGGGGCATCCTCTGCTTTCTCAGCCAGCTGTTTATGACCTGGCAGACATTGCCAAAGGCAGCCTGCACCACAACAGCCCCCATGGCTGGGAGCAGGGCTGCAGGGGGTGGCCGGAGCTGGGCAGACCCTGATCACAGCAGCAGCTCAGCCGAGCACAGCGAGACTGAACGTTACGCGTTGGCTAACGCATGGACACGCTGGCAGGCAGCTAAGTGAGGCACTGGCCGAGATGAAGGGCATCACCCAAGCATCCCCACCAAGCCCCAGCTCCCCGTGCCACTGGCAGCCGTACTCACCACACATGCAGCTCACTCTGCTGGGACGCCCTGAGCCCAGCACCCTCTGTCCCAGCCCTTCCAAGGCTCACCCTGGGTGCAGCGGGCTGGGAATCCCACCAGCAGAACCTCCAACAGGGCTGAGGGCTCCACCAGTGAGCAGCAGCATCCCAGGAAAGACCAGCAGCTCTCTGCCATGAGCACCAGCTTCTCAAATACACTGAACCCTGGAAACCCAGTCCTAATTAAACCACCGTGGGGAGGCAGTGGAGCCAATCACCGTCGGCTTTGCCCTGAGCAGCAGCAGCTGGGTTGCTGCCAGCTTGCAGGTGAGGGCTGAGGCTGTTTGCAAAGGAGGAGAATCACAGAATCACAGGATCACAGAATCACAGCATGGTCGGGGTTGCAAAGGACCTCTGTGGGTCACCCAGCCCAAACCCCTGCCGAAGGAGGGTCACCCAGAGCAGGCGGCACAGGACCTTGTCCAGGCGGGTCTGGAATATCTCCAGAGAAGGAGACTAACCTGAGACGTGTCCCCTGACTCAGCGGTGGCAGCAATTAGCACAGAGCAAGCCACGGTGTGCGTGATTTTAACGTCGAATAAAGACTCCTGGTCCTGCTCCCTGTAAACATCAAGCTGTGCCCTTGTTTTTCAAGGATGACGAGGGTCCCTTTTTCGGGGTCCTGGGGTGCAGCTCGCGTAGCTCATGCCGTGGGGTGGTTATCAGCTGTCACCCTGCGGCAGCTTCCCCTGGCACCCCGCACACCGGAGGGGAGAGTTTGTCCTGTCCCTTTTGGCAACAGCAGCCCAGGTCTGGGGTGGGGAGAGGGGGGTCCCCCCCGGAGATGGGCACCTCAGGGCTGCATTGGCTAAAACACCTTACCCGTGGGTAATAACGGGGGTCGTTTTCCACTCGCTCCCCTCACCAGTGTCCCTGCTGCGCGTGTGCAGCATCAACTGGTCCAGACTGGACTCTGGCACTGGGGTCTGCCTGTGGGTGCTGGCGATGGGGGGTCGGAGCGGCTCAGCCCCGCTCCTGCGCTGGGAGCCGTGCGCTCTGCTGCTGCGCAGTGTAAAAGCAGCATTCCAGGGAGCATCGAAGCGCTGGGGAAGGCATCGTTAACCTACATCAAAGATGGAGGCCCGAGCACGCGGCTTGGCAGGGGCAGCGAAATCACAGCAGTGAGATCAAAAGGAATAAAACACCAAGACGTGCAATATTTCTTTGCCAGCCAGAGAGATAGCTAAGAGAGCTTCAAAGGAATCTTCTGCACTCATGACTGACTGATAAATAAATAAATAAGGCAGTTGGCTCCTTCTGAGCTCGGCAGTAAGAGGATGAGGAGCAGGGAAGGCGAGCCGGCTCCTAACCCTGCTCGTGGGCTCGTCGCGTGGGATCGCTCCCTGCCTTCCCATCTCTGCTCCGCGGACGAGCAGGAATCTAGCGATGGGTGCAGGGGTGAATACTCCATGGGAAACAGCACCCGACCCTCTGCCTTCACTGTGCTTGGCTCTCCCTCACCGTGCACGGCCCAGGAGCTCCGGGCCCGGAGCGTGGCTGCCGGCACACGATGCAGCGGCAGAGCATCCCCGGGCTGCCCGTCCCCGGCTCGGAGCGGCTGCGGCTCTGCGGGACCCCCACGGCTGCCCCCTCCCCGCTGGTCTGCGGGTTCGAGCTGGGGCTGTTCGAGACTGCCGTGACTCCTAGCACAAACCCTCCTGCCAAGTGTCAGATTAGAGGGGCTGTTAAAAGAGTTCCAGAAGTGTAAGTTTTCACACTCTTGTTACAGCTGACGTCTGCCAGCAGCAGCACCCAGAGCTAATTAACAACCCCTGTTAATAAAATATGAAACTCATTATTCGAAAGTAACCTCTTTCTTTCTCCCATTTTTATTTCCATAAAATGACACATCAGGCAATTTTTTTCCCTGCATGATTTACACTCCGTTTTCTAGGTATTTTGAGAAAGCAGCACAGATTTAATTCTTTGGGAAATTGGTTTTTGCCCGTTGGGAGGAAACTGGCGGGGCAGCGAGCACTGAGAAACCATGGCAGATGCCCAGCAGTGACAAAGCCCTTTCGGTCCCTGTCCCAAAGGACTGACCCCGCACCACGGGCCCGGAGCTCCCTCCAAAATACCGATCCCCTGTTCCCGGGGGAAAAGCCCCACGGGAGCGCCCGGCGGGGTGGGAGCACCGGGGCTCGTGCCCACCTCGGCAGCTCCAGCAGAGGATGGTCCTTCCCAAGGCGCAGACCCCGGTGCTGCCCCAAAATCAACCACACGAGGAGGGGCACTGAGAAGGGGCTCCTGCCCCTCGCCTCCTAATTTTGACAGCCCAGGGGGTTTCTTTCAATCCCAATAGCTTCAGACTCCTTTTCTCCTTCACACGCATGAGGCGGTCACACTTCCACCAACAGCCGCGGGTGCAGGCGTGACAGTGCAATTCCCTTTGGAGGCAGAACCCTATTTCGGATATTCTTCTGGTTTTCGGTCTTTCTTCCTGTCAAGAATAAGCGGCAGCAGTAAGCCCACAGCTGCTGTTGAACAAAGGAGGCAGTTCTTTCATCTAAATGGCAAATTCAGATAACAAGCAGGGAAACAGCTTGGCTTAAAAACTCTGCGCAAACTGCAAATTATTGTGTTTGAAAGAAATGAGCCTGTTGTAGATTTTCAATTGGGCAGTTCCTTCTGGGCTGTCAGCGGAGCAGAAGATGCCTTTCCTCCAGCCTGGGAGAGCAGCAGAAGCAATTTCTGAGCCCAATCAGTCCCTGGCCGGGCCGAGCCCGTGGCAGCCACCGGCGCTGGGCTGGTTATTTGCCCGACGGCTTTAACAAGAGCTCACTACGGCTTACCCGTGATTATTGGGTCTTTAAACTAGTAATGATTAAAATGAAATCACACCACAGCAGAAGGCAGACTGAACTCCCTTCCCTCTGCAAACACACCAGACCGCTCTCCCTGCTGGGGTAGAAAAGCACATAAATAGTCCATTTAACACTGGAAACGCAGCCAAACAGGAAGAAATTTATTCATGGCATTTCTGCAGCTTTTGTTTGGGGATCTGCAGGGGGGATTTCAGTGTAAACCTGCCTGGCTTTGCTTTTGTTAACCCTTGTCTTGCTTTTTGTGCAGGAAAGGGAAAAGCAGCAGAGCTTCAGGCTGCAGCATGGGTTTGTGTGTCCTGCAAAAACCAGGTCTTGGAATCATTCCTGGAAAAAAACTTCCACTGAAGTGAGACACAAATGCAGATGCTAAACCAAACAGGCCCCCTCTTGGCTCAGGGGCTCGCTGCTCCGATCCGGCGCTGTTGGAAGTGCAGGGTTCACAGCTCCCCCCAGACCCTCGCAGCATTTTTCCATCCTGGCAGGATTTTCGGCTCCGATCCTGCAGACTCTGGCGTGTGCTCCGCTCGGCGAGCGGTCCCCTCTGCTCTGCTGTCCTACAAGCGGTTCTATCTGCCATGCTGGGGGTTATTTCCCTGCTCTTCTTTGCCTGTGCTCCTTTTCTCCTGGATTCCACGGTGTGTTTGCAGCATTACAAGGGACAGCAGCCTGTCCTCCTCTGAGCCCAACGGTCCGCAGCTGTGTGGGACACGGAGCTCCAGCCGAGCCAGCGGCCACCTCTGCGCCCGGTGCCGGCCCTGCCCATCCCGCCTTTGCCACTGCTGGTACCCAAGCGAGAGGGGCAGGTGGTGGCTATCTTCTCTTTCCGTTTCTGCTTGAAACTCCAGGATTTATTTGTGTGGCTTCTTTTGAGCATTTCTGTAGGAGAAATATCACCTTGATGTTCCACAGTCCTTTGCCAAAATCAACAAAGCGGAAAGATATCTCCTCATGCTGATATTTCTTTAAATAATAAACTTTTCCCACAAGCAATTTCATATCTGAATTTTTTCCCATTCATAGATGCTCTGGCAGTGTAGAGAGAGAAAGCGTGAAGAACCGGGATACAGGGTCTTGCACATCATCCGGGCTCTGCTCCTCCCCGGCTGTCACGCGTTCTGGACAGGCTGCCCGTCTCGCCTGCAGCCTCCTTGGAAAATCCCAGCCAACGACTTTTGTGCACACTCATCTTATTGCTGATTTAGGCTTAGGAAGGTTTATTGTCACCTCCGTTGTTTCACATTGCATACGGCCCGGGTACTTCACACAGGCAGCTACCTCCCCTACAGCAGCAGAGCAGAGAAGGTGCCGAGCCCGGAAGGGCTGGACAGTCCAAGGGGTGGATGGTGACAGCGGTCAGCAAAGGTTCAGAGCCAGCACTGCCGCCGTGCAAAGGCGTCGCATCCCTGCCCCAGAGCCGGGAGCTGGAGCTGAAGGCGGGGAGGGGAGCGGGCAGGATGCACACGGCTGCGGCGATGGGGAAACGCGGCATTTCCAGCGCGGGGTTCAGCGTTCAGCCCGGAGCCAGCTGGTGTTCGAAGTGCTGTACATGTGCATTATAAAGGATCAGATCCAGGTATAAATTATGTATCTTCTTTCAATACTATCTTTAAAAGCTGGTGAAAATTGTCCTTTGAACAACTGATCCCTGTGATAGCAGAGCTGTATCACACCCGTGAGGAGCTCGGCGCTTCGCAGAGCGGGGATGGAGAGGGGTGCGGCGGCGTTCCCGGGGAGCTGGTGGGGACTGGAGTGACCCCCGCAGAGACCCAGCCGGCTGCCGGCAGCACGGCAAAGCGCCTCAGCTACCATGCTTGGGAGTGTTCGTCTCTTACAGACCTGGGAGATGATGATTTCCATTCTGGGTATAATAAAATTCATAGGGACACATGCTGCCAACCTGCTCCCTGGCTGCACTGCGCAGAGCCCGTCTCCGCGGGAGAGAACGCAGTTATTCCACAGCTAAACCCATGCACACTGGTAGAGGAATTTGGCCAATAGTGCTTGAATTACTGTCTCCTTGAAACTGCGCCCAGGAGAAGTGAAGTGAGGGGGACACAGGGCCCTGGGAGCCAGAGCTGGGACTGGGGCACCCTCCTGGGGCTGCTCCCTGGGACCTGGGATCCGCATGCACAGGAACCGCTCCGGACAAGCACTGGGGGGTCCGGGGGGCTGCCCGGGGGCCTGGGGTGAGAGCAGAGCTGCGGGCAGAGCTCGCAGCAGGCTGGGACCACCGGCAGCACCCGCCCGCAGCCCTGCCTGGCTGCTGCTCCCGCTCCTGCCGAAGAGCCACGGCACGGCAGGAGCCAGCACCTCGCTCCGGAGGGGACTCCCGGAGCTCACCCCGGCACTCCAGGCACAGGCTGCTAGAAGTCTCCAGGCTGTTCAGCAGCCTTGGCATGAAGAGCTGTGTGAGTCTGGTGCTGCCCTCGCCTGCGTGAGGGACCGCGGAAACCGACCGCCATCATCCCGGGGAGCTGCACCGTAACTTACCCGTTACGTCATTTTTAGTGAGCTTGTCTGTGCCCGTCACACCTTAGGGTCACCGGCAGCAGCCGCGAGGTTGCCAGCCAGAGAGCACATGGCCAGCGGACCCTGGTCTGCAGCCGCTGAGCACCCCAAAGCCCCTCACCCCAGTCTGCAGCCGCTGAGCCCCCCGCAGCTCCTCACCCCGGTCTGCAGCCGCTGAGCCCCCCAAAGCTCCTCACCCCGGTCTGCAGCCGCTGAGCACCCCAAAGCTCCTCACCCTGATCTGCAGCCGCTGAGCACCCCGCAGCTCCTCACCCCGGGCAGCGTGCGATGGAGCCGGCCTCCCTCCATGTAGAAAAGGGAAACAGAGTGTGGATGCTGTGGAGCTGGGGCTGTCACCAAGCCCCATCGCTGCCTAGCAGCTCTCCAGGCCCGGGGCGTGCACAGAGCCGAAGCCCCGGGTTGGCACTGCCTGTGCCCCCCAGTGACCCTCGCTGGTGTCCGTTCGCTTCCTGTGCCGCTGCCCGCAGCCAGCACCGGCGAAGCCGCGTCCCAGCAGACCCCCAGGTCTCTGCCGGTGCGGCTGTCCCTGCTGTGACGGCACCGGGGAACGGAGGCTGTCCTCCGCTAATGTCACAGCCGTACAAATACCTTTTCCTATCTGTGTGCACGGGGAGCTGAAGGGGGAGTTTGCATACTGGGAGCCATAATCTGTAGTGTCATGTACATATTTTTGTTGTCTACTCCAAACACATTTAGAGGATTAGAGAAAGCCCACATCATACAAGGGATATAAGTGTTATTAAAGGAGAAATGTATCTTTCAGCACAGGCTGCCTGAAAAGTGTGCGGCCAATAGTGTTTTAAATACCCCGGTACAGTTACTCATAGAAAATGCTTTACTTTTTTTTGTCCCCTTTTTTTCTAGTGTAACTGTAGTCATCATTCAGCCTTAGAACTATAATGGATGGTTGCTAGAAGCCTTCCAAACAAGCCAGCACAATAAGATGCAGATGGTTAACCCACATCAATTCTCTAAGGAAATTTCATGTTGGGCCCTTTAATATGCTCTTTTTGAAATTATTCAGATAAGTTGGTGCATAGGGCACTGCTGCAGGGAAAAAGATTGAACCTGGAACAAAGTGGAATGAGATTTCAAATAATAAAAATACAAAAAAAAAACCACACAGGCAAGCTTCAGGTACACCTCAAAAATTCAAATGAGCTCATTTGCAGAGCTAAAAATTTCCCAGGGACTCAAGTTGATTCAAAGAGAAATGTATTTAATTTAAAACAACTCACTTCAGGAAGCTCTGCACTGGGATGAATTGTATTAAATAATTGATCAACCGGGGAGTAGCAAAGAGGGGAAAAAAGAAAAAGGAAAAAGAGGGAAGAAAGGCACCTGGCTGGCGTGTGGAGCCGAGAGGAGCCGTGCGGCTCAGCATCAGGCGAGCCCTCCTGCCCCGGCCCGGCCGGCTGAGCGAGGGACCGAGGGGGTGGTGGGCAGGGGTCCCACGGCCACCCACCGCTGTCCCCGGGGCTCGGCAGCACCCGCTCGCCCGCAGCCGCACCGGGGCAGGGGGTGACCCTGTGGGATGGCACAGCCTGGTGCCCCGCCGGCGGGGCGTGGGGACGTTCAGCTCATCCTGTCCGAGCGACACAGGTTTTTATTGCATTTTCTTCCAGCCACAAAGTCAAACAGAGCCCCCGTGTCCTGCATGGCCTCCAACTTGGTTTCCTTTCTGCTTCACCAGGTATTTTGTACAGTGCTTAAAATAAAACAAATATACTTAGTCCTTTCTCCTCAGCAGCTCTAAGGGCAGATGAAGATGTAGCTGCTATCAAAACACACTTACTGATAGTGTTTCTGCAGTGGTTCGCATTTGGATGTGAAAAGGAAATCCGCTTTTAGTGCGTGGATGTAACACTGCTGTGTATGCAAACAGCAATTAAAACCTGCAGCCAAGCCACATAAATCTGCCAGTGACAGAATAACTGCAGTTAGAGGGGAAAAATGAAAAGAAACTGCAGTTCATTTGCATTTTTTAAGAGTAATTTTGTTCAGGCTACCGTTGTTCTGAATGAGATGTAACTTCTAAGCACCGTTTCCCTGCACTGAGGCCACGTTGTGCAAGCAGGGGGCTGTGAGCTCAGAGAGGGTGATGAGCACAGCGCAGCCGGCATCGGACCCCTCGGACCCAGCCACGGAAGCCAAGCCCCCCCCTCCCCACCAGCTCAGCTGGGGAGGCTCCGAGCAGCCCCGGCCCCCCCAGCCCCTCGCTCAGGCCGTTGGACGGCACTGCCCCTCTAACTGTTATTTTTATTGAATTTTATTTAAATAGCTTCCACCTTATTAACTAAACCAGGAGGTGGCACAGCCTGCCAGACATTGTGCCTGCTGCCAGCAGCAGCGGGCAGGCGAGGCAGTGCACGCCGCATGTCAGACCCCTTTCCTCGTTACGCGCTGCTGACGTGGGGAGCCCCGAGCACGCGGGCTGGGCTGGCGGGGGCTGTGTGCGTGTTCACTGGTGCCAGCAGCAAAAACCGCACGGGTGCTCCAAGAACGTCAAATAAATGAGTTAAACTACCGCCATAAATGTAACTGTTATCCACTTCATTCCCTATGGACTGCAGTATTCCTGCTCGATAAGCTGGACGGGGCAGCGTGCAACCCACCCCGGGCTGCGGCCGCTGTGGGATGGCAAAGCTGCCCCAAGCTCCAGGCACAGCCGGGGAGGAGCTGGTCGGCCCTCGGAGGGGCTCGTGGGGCTGGGGGCTGCTTGGCCGCAGCGGCCTCGCCCGGTACGTCCTCCCGCCCGGCTCTGCTGACTGAGGCACGGCTCATGGAGATGCTCATGGGAAAAGCCGGGATCGGAAAGGCTGGGGCTCAGACGGGCGCTGGAGCAGGAGCAAACGTGTTTGCCTGTGGGCTGGTACCAGGGCGCACGGCTCCGCGGCTGAGGGCTGGAAACCAGGCAGCGGGTTTGCTGAAGGGCACTCGAACAAGGCCAGGAGAAGAGCAACGCTTCCTTGTGCCGCAGCCGGGCGCCTGGGCAGGGGGTCCCGGCTCTGCCGAGCGGCACGGGGCTGAGCCCAACCGAGCCGCGGCTCTCCCGGCAAAGACCGCTGAGCACACTACAAATCCGTGCTGCTCACTGCAGAAAATGAGCTCACATTGTAGGTCTCGTATGGAAAGGTGAAGCAGGGGATGGGAACAGGCAGACGTGGAAGAGGACGGATAATTTTACAGCTTAATAGCAGACAATGAAGCCAGGTTTTAATAAATTGGTAAAGAAACTGATAGTGGCTCTCTCTCGTGTCAACAGACCAAGAAACATCCACTGCTTCACCCTCTCCTGTCTCCTCTCCTCCCATTCACTACACGGCCCTGGATTGCTTCCTTTCACACCTCATTGGGACCAATAAAATATGTAAAATTGTAAGGAGATCAAACAGCATTTTAAACACTTTCCTCTGCCTGTGCTCTGACGGTGTCGATCCTGGTGATTCCCAGCAATGTTGGTTCTTTCTCAGCGAAACATCACTGTCAGGATCGGCCTGGTTTGGGACATCAGCTGTGCCCCCCCGGCGTGCAAACGCACCTCAGGTTAACAGCACAAGCACTTGGTGTCATTTTCTTTATCTTTCCTAATCTTGAACCGAAAGAACCACCTCACTTTCTCGTAGCTCAGGGCCCAGGAGCATTTCAGCTCCTCGCGAGGTCTCAATCTCTGGGCAGCGCTGGTGCCGCTCCCGGCAGCCGACGCGGAGGGTTGAGGGTAGGAAACGCGACCGACAGAACAGGGCACTGCAGAGCGGCTCCTGCAGCTCGGATTTTTTGTTTTTTCCATCCTGCAAGCGTGTACGTGTGTGGCACCTTTCAGCAGGTGAGCGAAACCCTGGGGCTGTCCTGCGTGCGTTAGAAGTACAGAGCTGAGGTCAAAGGGACAAATTTAAGGAATTACCTCTGTTAAGTGTGATGATTGCGAATTTTCTGTCCTCTTTTCGCAAGAACATTTTTGTCCTCTCTGTGCGCACATTTTCTATAGCGAGCTAATTGTTGTAATTGCAACCAATTGTTTGTATGTAAATTTAATTAAAAACAGTTTTGTGTTGATCGCCAATGTTTAACCAGCTCGTTAGAAGCATTTCTCTTTGTGGAAAGGAAAAAAAGGCATTGGAAACACTGACGTGATGAGGGCTGTCGATTAGCCTGAGCCCCGGGGTCTGTATTTCATCTGTCAGGAGCAGGGGGGACAGCGAGGTATGGACTGAGGAATAGATTTAGGCTGGAAATTACAAAAAGGTTTCTACGTGGTGTGGCGTTGGGTTGTAAAACCCTCCCAACAGCAGTGGGAGAAAATCCACCCCACTTGCGGGAAGTGGTTTGCTGCGTTCCCACAGAGACTGGCGGGGAACGGCGCTGGTGACGGGGAGCAGCGGCTGAGGGGGACCCCTCGGCCCCGAGCTCCCGGGGAGAGCCCTCGCTGCCGGCACGGCGCAGCGCCGAGCCCCACGTACGGAGCTCCCTCCGTCTGCCTCAGCAGGACGGGACCCCGAGCCCCGCAGCCGCGGGGGGCTTGGGCTTGGACCCCACCCCGAGCAGCGCCGGGCCGGCTCTGCAGCAGGGCCAGGGCAGAGGGGAGAGGCTCCGAGGGAGCAGCGAGAAAGGCAACGCACATCTTCTGCCAGATGGGATTGCTCTGTTCAGCACCGGCAGAAGCCAGAAATTCTTAAAAAAACACCAAACACAACCCCAAAACAACAAAAAAGCAAAAAACCCCAAAGCACCAAAGGCAGACACACAGGGGCAAAGGGAAACCTTCTTCCCCTCCCTAGGAAATGCCAGCGGGAGTTACCCCGTGCTCAGCACGGCTCACGCGCTCCGCTCCCTTTCCGAGCCAAATAGCCCCTTGGAGGAAGCACTGATTACGTGAACACAGCCTAACGAGAGGCAGGCAGCACCAGCCAAGGCAGTTAATTGCTTATTGCGCTTTCCTCTGGCTGGTCCCTGGTGGTGCTTTCACCAGTGAATAATTCAACAGCCACTGACGCAGAAGTAGAATCTCCTGATTTACGCCGAGCATCGTTCCCTGGGAGGAGGATGAGAACCTCGCCCACCCCCCAGCCAGCGCCAGGGACACGACTGCGTCACGGGTTCAGCTTCTCGCCTGGGACCCGGAGGCAGGATGCATCCCACTGCGGGCGGGAGGGGAGGACGTGTGTCCCCCGGGAACCCAGCCGTCCCGTGGAGGGGTGCGCGCGGCCATCACCCATCCAGCCTCCGTGACCAGCAGCGTGGCAGGGACAAGGGCCGTGCCTCTCAAAATCCGCCTGGTTTCCAGCATCAGCCTTTTGGCATTTTAAATCACTGAGCGCTAGGCAGAGCTGATAATCAGATTTACCGATGGAGCTCCTCCGTCTCAGAGACGCAACAAATCCCTTTTAATCCCTTCCTTAAACTCTTTCTTACAAGTGCTTACAACAGAGTTTATCTTTCAGCTTTGGGTCTAATTCTGGTTTCCAGATGTGCTTTCTTTTCAAATGAGGCTGTAGCTGTACTCGTTATTTCTAAGTGACTGAAGTGGGGAACATTCCACGTACTTTACAAACCTTCCACCACCCTCCCAGCCCACACACCATCCTGGAAAGCGCATCCACACCCTCAGTGCCCATGTGCCAAACGGGCTGGGAAAGGCACCAACACGGAGACCAGCAGCCGAAGGGTACACGTAGGCAGATGTACTTCAGCCCTGCCAAGCGAAGACGCGTAGAGCACCGGGGCTGCAAACCGTTCATCAGCAGCGTCCCCACGCTGCCGCCTCCTGGCACCCCAGAGCCCTTCCCACCTCCCCAGCGCTGTGCTGGGGCATCTCCGTGCTCCGGGACAACAGCAGGGAGGTTTTTAGCTCAGGGATCTTTTTTAGGAGAGACGGGTGGGTTTGTGGCATGTGACACGCTGCAGCAGTCCCACGGCTTGTCCAGGTCCTCTGCACAGCTGGGGGGACGCTCCCACATGGAAGAAAACCCTGCGCTTTTAACCTGTGGCCGCTACTGGTGAGACAAAGCCCAGCAAGGCAAGGGAAGGAAGAGCCTCTTACCTTCCCACCAGCAGCAGACGCTCCCCAGGCCTTAGCAGTGGTCTTTGTGAGTGAAGTTACAGATGATTTAGAAACCAACAAGCAAAAATAAATCACTAACTCAATTTTTTTCTAGTAGGAGCTACAATCGTTGTAACAAGCAATGAGATTGTTCTCCAGTGAACATCTCCTCATTACATCCCAACTCAGGTGCTGAGGCACCTTTTGGGATGGCTGCAAATTATATAAAAGCCCAGCCTGAGTCACACCAATTAATCTCTGCATCAGCAGCACCACTCACTGCTTTTCCTGCCTCTTCTGCACGTGGTTTTCTAATCAACCAGCTCAGCCTGTTCCCATAGAAACCAAGCAGCACATCACTACAGAGTCACAGCTTCTGGGGCTTTTTGAGTTATCATCAGCCCTTTATTCTACCTCCAGGAAAGCCATGCTGATAGCTGGAACTGGGGACAGCCATTCTGCCTTGACGGCCAGCAGAAAATGAGACTCGGCTGTGAGTGCTCCCATGTGCGGCACCTGGAGCGCTTGGTAGGCTGCGGAAAGTTTGCAGTCAATATTTGCATCTCATGAATCTATCCCAGCTGCAGCTTGGTCTTTTGCATCTGCTGCCTGCAAGCTTTCATTTCTTCTCCGGTTGATGCGTCCTTCGAAGTGGGAAGTTTTCCTGGCACTGAAACTCTCCGCAGCAGCGAGCCCTCGGCTTCCTCCAGGGAAGGAGCAGAAGCAGTGCCGCGCGCTCTGCTGGGCCAGATCTGATGGGGAACACCGAGCAGCTCCAGACCCAGCTCTGGCCATGGGCGGCTGCACCAGGGCTGTGCCTGCGCCCGGCGGTGCGGCTGCACAGCCACGTCCCATGGCTGCGTGGCCGTGTCCCATCACCGCTGTGCGGGCTGGGTGCCAGCGCGGCACGGGCTGAGCGCCTGCTCCCGGAGCAGGGGAGAGGGTGGGGTAACTCAGCTTCTCTGCTGCCTGCCTGGAGAGCCCCGCTCCGAAGCCCACTGCTGCCGGGAGCATCCCGGGAGGAGGGCTTGGAACCGGGCTTGGTGCCCAGCAGCAGCGGATGCAGCAGCTCCCCGGTGCTGTGCAGCTGCGGGTTCCAGAGGGCTCTGGGGAGCAGAGGCCATTGCTCCTTGCCAAGCCCTTTATGGGGGGGCGGAATCGAGTTCAAGGCCTCCAGTTTGGGTGCGTCACAGGGGAGGAGCTCTTAGGAGTGAGTGTTTTTAAAGATGCTTCTGGAAAAGCTCTCTCCCTGTGTGCTGCAGGCTGGGGCGCAGAGGCCCGGGGTCCCTGGGGTGTCCCACAGCAAGGAGCAGGACTGGGCTGCCCAGGGACCCCGCCATGCTGCAGAGAGCAGCAAGGAAAACGCGAGTCGCAGAGCTGCATCTGATGGGAAACCTCAGATGTTTCGCCTGGAGTTTTCTTTCTCCATCAAAAGCTGCTAATGTAAATATTTACTGGCAACTCTTCCCATTCTATCAGAGACAGGGCTTTGTGCAGGCTGTGTTTCTTAGGGAAATACTTTAAAAATCTGCTTGATATATTCAAATCATCTTCAACATATTCATTTAATCTGCTTTTTTTTGCAAGAGTGAAACTCCTGCGCATATGGCTATGCTTATGCAACTAGTTGATTAGATTTTACATTTCCATGTGTAATTTATGGTAAATTGCCCACAGATTCATTAAAAACCCCCATCCTTTAAATATGCCCCAAATAATCTCTTCCGTGCATTCTATACAGAACAAAAATAGGGTGATTCTGCATTCTGAAGGGACACCTACTGATAAGAACAAGTTGCGTTTGTAGTAGTTTAAATGCAGAATATAGAAAACGCCTATCTTGCTGCGCTTTTAAAGCCCCACTAAAATGTATTTGAAGGAATCAGTCAGTACTGAGTCAATGTACAAGAACGGCATTGATAAATCTGCACAGATGTGCCAGGCTCGAAGTGAACTGCACATCAAATACAATCCGATTCTTCGTCAAATGTATGGATTGTTATCAGTAAGAGCTTATTGGTCACCCTTCTGAGCAGGGGGCTGGCAGCACTAACGGCAGCAGACAGCACTGCTGAGCTCGGGGGCGGCAGCCGGCCCTGCAGGTCGACCCGCGTGTCCCTGCGAGCGCTGGCAGATCCGCAACGCCGTCGTCCTACGCCGGAGAAACCTCAGCCCTCCCGTGTTTCTGTCGCACGTGCGTTGAACGAGCACGAAACAGAGAGGGGATATATTTTGTGTGTGGCCCTGAGAAATGTGAAGGTCGTCTCCAAACACATCTTCCCAGCTCTGGAAGAGCCTTGGGCCGAGGCCGAGAGCTCAGCCCCAGGGCTGGGAACGGCTCACGCCTTGGCTCTGGGCATGCTGCCCTGCCCTGTGCCGGCCCGACCCGCGGCCGTGGTGTGTCCTCAGTTCACCGCCTGCGCGCGGACAACGGCCGCGACACTTCAGCAGGGTGAACACCGCACTTGGATTGCCATGGCGGGTCCTGGTAAACGTCCTTTCGTCACCCCCCCTGCGGCTGCGGAAGGCTCTCGGCTGCCGGCAGCGCGGAGCGGGGCGAGAGGTGCGGCCGCGTGCGTCGTGCACCGGCCCCAACCCGGCGCAGCGTGGCCGCGGTGCTGCCGACGGTGCCCAGCAGCGGCACGTCCCCGCGGCACATCCCCACACACCGCCCGGCTCTCAGCGTCAGGGGTGGCTGGGGAGCGGAGCTGCTCCCCGCAAGGCCAGCGCCCGGCATCGGCGCAGGGTCCCGGGCAGCTCCCGTTGCTGCAGGGCAACGCCGGCTCCATCAGCGCAAACGCTGCGGGACGGCACCGTGACGCGCGCGTTGCCTTCACACACTTCCCTTTCCTTTGCCCTTCTGTTTTCGTTGACCTTGTTAACCAGACTGGGACAGATACTCCAGAACTATCTATTCTCCCCAAAAAGCTGTTTTCCAACTGTGGGTTTGATGTACAATAAGCTGTTCCAATGTCTGATTTATAAGGCATATGAAGTTTCTGACTGAAAAAAAAAATGATTAATTTCTCAGGTGTCTCACTGATTTATTGACCATGTGGCAATTTATAAGTCATGTCAGCAACTTCATAAGTAACACAATTAATTCTGAAGTTATCCCCGAGTTATCCAGGTCCCGCGGCACTGATGAATACACGGTGGGTCTGAGTTATGGGCTGGCTCTGAACTATGACTGACTCTGAAATAAGTCACAAACTTGAGTCATGAATCACGAGAGATGGATCTGGGTTCACCACTGAGTTGAAGCGCGTCGTTGGATCACACCCCCCCCCCCCCCCCCCAACTTACGGGCTGGTGAGCTGGCGTCTGCATTATCTCATGGATCATGAAGGAACGCCGAGCTGTAAATCTGGGATGGTGCTGCCGTCTGCCACGCTGCCCAGGAGAGGGCAAAGGGGGAAACAGCCACCAGAGAAAGAGAGAGCACCTGAGGGTGCGCAGTGCCGCTGCCGTCTGCGCCAGCCCGAAGGCAGGCTCCTCCGCGCTGCAGCAGCGCCGGCAGCGATGGAGCCGGCGGCGAAGCTCCCCGAGCGCTGTGCCGGCTCAGCAGACGGACGCTGTGGGCACCTTGGAGGCACCACGCGCTCCGGAGCTCCCGCTCGCTCCCCGACCTCCGGACACCGGCAGATTGGACTCCTCTGTCGCTGTCGAAGCCGGTCCGTCAGGACTGGGCAGGCAGGGGAGAGGTCGGGCAGGGGGGCACGGACACCGTGACAGATACGGCGCTGCCGAGGGGACAGTGCTGGGTGAGACAGGGACAGCCAGCAGGTCTCAGGGGCAGGGATGTGAACAGAAGGTGACACCGAGGACAGGCACTGGCTCGCTCTTCTACTCATTACAGAATCACAGAATGTTCGAGGTTGGAAGGGACCTCTGTGGGTCACCCAGTCCAACCCCCTGCCAAAGCAGGGTCACCTACAGCAGGCTGCTGATGTACCCACTCCCCTCATCCCTCCCGCTTGCCCTTTTGGAGCAGAAAGGCTGCTTCTTTGGTCTTTTAATTTGCCTGTTCTTTACAGGAACTGATCCCAGGCAGCACCAGGCTCTAACGATAAAACCCACCTCTACAGCAGAGCGGTTGCTCTCAGGGAACCAGCCTGGACAAGCAAACGCACCGAGCTTATGGCTTTCACTGGGACTTCATGCTTGCCTAAAGAAGAGAGGGTGGCCGGCTGTGTCCTTGGCCATCGCCAGCGCGTGACGTCCAAGTCTGCCACCAGCATGCGCGCACCCGCTGCTGGCAGCCCCACCAGCGCTCTGCCCCCGCGCCCAGCCCTCCCCCAGCACCGTGCACGGGCTCAGTGACAGCAGCAGCGCAGCCGCGCTGGACCCATCGCTGGTCTTGATGACAGCAATCAGCAGGCGGGGACGCGGAGGGGATGCACCCCCCGCCAGCGTGCCCCCCTGCACCTCGCCTGCGGCGGGCAGCACCCCGGGCAGGAGCCCGGCCCCTCGCCGTGCCCCGCGCGTGCCGGCTGCCGTGCTGCCCGCGTTGGCACACGCGTGCGCGGGCTGGCGCAGGGCGAGCGCAGCCGCCTCCTCGCAGAGCCATCGCGGCGGGGGTGCCTCGTGCCCCCGGTCTCCCGCTCCCTTCCCGGGGTGCGGATGCTACAGCAAGCCCGGCTGGCACCGGCAGATATCGCAGGCTGTTAATTAAGATGTCATTTACAGGCCCACTGGGTGACCTGAATTGTGCTATAAAATGGCAAGCACTAATAAGGAGGATGACATCCCCGTGGGTGGTGAAGCAGGTACCTTGCCCTGCGAGCGAGGAGGCTGTCCCTCCACCGGGCAGAGGGGAGATCTCCCAGCCTGCTGAGAGGGCTGAGCCCGGTGGCCACGGTGTCAGCGGCAGCGGTGGGCTGGTCCCCTGCGCGTGGGACACCGTCCTCCCGCACCCGCAGCGTGGGGTGGCCACGATTCCTCCCCCTCACCATGACGGGATGCAGAACTCCTGCAGGCCTGCGGCTGGCAGAGGGACAGCGCTTGGAGCCTGCCTCGGAGCGCCAGACGCTCCTCCGAAGGACCCTCGAGACAGGTTTCCCTTCTCCCTCCGAGGGTCTTCTCCCCTTCCATCTGGCTGGCGCTTACCAGGGGCTGGGACGGCGACCACGGGCGGCCGCGCCGGCGCTGCGGGCGTATGCGAGCTCGTCCGTCCGTTTTCCTCCCTGTGCACAACTCAGACGCTGTTGCACTACACACTCGTTTCGTATTCCCAGGAGGTGAGGGAGATGTCATGAGAGACACATTTACACTTGTAAACTGCAATCAAAACTAATTAAAACCAACACAAATACTGATTAATAGAAGAGGGAACCTGATGCCAAGTCCCACGGCCCCACCCCGAGTCACAGTGGCGTATTTTTAAGCGGCAGACTTGCTTGTTCCCTTTCATTCCCAACATCTGGCGCCCATCGCCGGGTCCCGGCTCCGAGGCAGCCTGGCAGCCGCGCTGTGTTTGGAAGCGATGCAGGGGAGAAGGTCTGACTGCCGGAGCTCGTTCTGCCTGAAACGCAGCTTTGCTTGAAAAACTCAACACTGGGACATTTCGGTCCGAGGTAAGCTCCATCCCTCGTCTCATCTTGCACTAGGCCGCTGGCTTCAATTTATTTCATTAAAGCTGAATTTATTCCAGCGAAGCAGGTGAAATATTCACTACTACCCTCGCCGCCTGTAAGACTCCCCGCTCCCCGTCCCTGGGTGCTGCTGCGGGCAGAGCACTGGGACGCCGGCTCTGCGGGCGAGCTCTCGGGCAGCAGGGCGTCGGGGGGCAGGAGCGGCTCCCACCGGAGCGAGCTGCCACGCCAGCGAGCTGCCACGCCGGCGATGAGCACAAGCAGCACCAGAAACCCTCTGCACGTGCACCGGGTGAGAACGCCGCGGAGCGCACGGCTTGCGAAACACGAAACGCTGTAAATGGAGCACTGAGCGGCGGCGGAGAGAAATGGTCCTAAGTGGAGCAGAAAGCCAGTTTGTTTAAAAAGCAAATTATTGGTTACTGGGGACAGAAAATGAGCAGAACCACTGGACAGGGTATGAGTGATGGACGATTCTAGGAATACAGGAGCCAACTTCTGAACGCAGTAACTGCGGCATCGACACCAGCTCTGTGCTGGAACGAACGGACCCGCCGGCCGCAGCATCGCCCGGGCAGTGACGACGGGGCCCTCGCCCCCCAGCCCTACCCCCCCCCAGCCACGGGAACCAGGGAGCAGCAGACAAGGGCAGGGGGGCCGGGGAGGCAGCACAGCCAAGCACCGGGAGGTGGGCAGGGGAGCGGAGCGGGGACGGGAGCACGGGAACAGCCCTCAGCACTGCCCTCCCCGTCCTGGGCTCTGCCGCAGATGCTCAGCTCGGTCTGGGCCCACAGCCTGGTTTTCTGCTGGGGCTTCTTACTGCACCCAGGTCAGTGTCAGCGTGAGAGGACACTCGGCTGGGACAGGCTGCAGACAAGTCATTAACGTCCACGAAGCGGCTGTCATTGCACCGGCTCAGCTGGCTCTTCCCTTCGCAATGAGCCTTTCCTGGGACGGTGTCTGGCAGTCACTGGTCTCAAATAGCAGTTTTTTCACAGTAAAAGGCTATTTTCCCCAGGCTGCCAGCAGGGATTTTATTGTTTAAATAGTGTGAAATCCTCTTTTATGAGGCCACTTGCCTTCTGGTCTACAAGAATGGCCTTTTGCAGTATCTAATGCTCCCTGTTATCCCCGACGCTATTTGTTAGAGAGACAGCCTGCCCACTGCGGCCCCCGCTGTCCTGCCCTGCGGCTGCTAACCGCAGAGGATTTAAAGATCAAATGACTGATGCTGCAGGTGAGGACTGCCAGGCATCGCATCCACAGGTGGTTAATCTTCCAGCTTCCCCCAGAAGATTTTAACAGCGTTTCCTTGTGGAAATGGGAGGTTTGCTCCACTTACGCGTCCTGCGCTCTGCTGTGCACGGCCTCCGATGCAAAGGGAAGGTGGGCAGCCAAGCCCAGACGTCCACCAGACACCAGAGCCCCATCACACACGCGCCTTTCCCCGGGAGCCAGCTCAGTCCAGAGAGCCAGAGACAGGGGCTGTGGGGCGAGGGGGGGCTGCTCGGGGGGCACCGCGGGGCCAACGCTCGCCAGGGAAAAGCCCCGAGCGCTTCCTCGGCCCCGGCCAGCGTCGGTCTCCCGAGCGGGGACAGCACTGGCGTCGGTCGGGTTCAGCGTTCGGACGCACTGCGTGGCGATGGCCCCAGCTCGCTTGTCAGTGTGACTGCACAAAGGTGATGTTCCACCTCCAGCTCAACTTATTAACCCAGTGTTCCTTTCAAACAAAATATCACATGGCTTAATTATTTTTTGGCTAACCAAAAATGGCAAATGCCAGCAGTTACTGAAGACATGACACCGTTGCCTTTTGCAAGGCACTGGAATCAGAGTCCATGTCACCCTCTGACAGGAGCATCGTAAAACTGCATTAATCAAATTGCATATCAGTCACAAAAATTGAGGGGTAATTTGTCAAAGTCACAGCCGTGCTCAACAACCGTTTGGAGATGACTAAGTAAGTAATCAATAATGCATTCTCACCTTTTCATTTCCCTAGGTTTCTGTGCCTCGCAGAGTGGAGTGGCTGGAAAATAACAGGCCGGGTCATCCGGAGGCTTTCGAAGCTGCGGCTGGTGTTTACCGGGGTGTGCTCGGCAGCCCAGGCGGCCCCGAACAGAGCCGGGCACGCGCAGGGAGCCGCGAGCAAGTGGAGGCTCGGCCGAAGGGACGGGAAGCGTTGCTGAGGGCTTGCGCTGCTGCCCGCACGCCTGGACGGATCCTGCCCGAACCCCCGGCGCAGTGGGTCGCCACGGAGCTGCGTGCACGCTCTAATTCCGCCGAATAAAAGCAGGCTTTGAACCTCACCCTCTAATCTGAATAGCTGTTTATCAGAGATACTCTTAATTTAGTCTAAATTCTTCTTTCTTAATGTTCTTGAAATCCCATCCTCTTTAATGCAATCCGAGAATAACCCATCAGTGTAATGAAAAAATTTCCTTGCAAGACCAAACTGCTACTTCTTGAATGCCCTAAGAGTGATAATTTGATTAATAAAATGGTCAGATTTGCAGCGCTGAAGGGCTTTTCGATGCAAAATCAATCACTTCACATCTATTACTCAAAGCCGGATTCACTGAATGCATTGTTGAACTCACTGAAAACTGTGTTAGTAATATTAAGTAATTGGTAAGATTAATGCTGTTGCAGAGCTATAACCTGGGCAGAATCCAGACTGATTAGCACTAATTATCTTCTGCCTGCTTAAATAATTTATATACTGTTTTCCCCACTAGGTAAGAGCAGAAAACAGAGGAAAGATTCCCTTTCTCTGCACGGTACACTCGGGGCCAAGCCACCGGCGCTGGGAACGAGGATGTTCCCGAGAGACCCCCCTGACCGGGGGCTGCCTCCTCCTCCTCCGGGTCTGACCGTTTTGTGCCCCCAAAGCCCCCCACCAGCCGGGGCCGCCCAGCCCCGTCACCCATCCCGCTTCCCGACCGGCGCCCCGGGTCTGCTGCTGCAAAGCCAAAACACTTCCACGGGATTCACCGACTCGCCACGCTGCTGGCCCGGAGGCTGACACAATAGCTTATGCATGATCCTGGCTTTCTAATCAAAATTTCATTATTATAAATGATTGCAAAATTTTTCATATTCTACATTTTGTCTTCGCAGAGAATTTTAAACAATCCCTAATTTTTTCCCTTGATGCTGGTATGTGTAACAACCCCGCAGATCCATATTGACATCCTCCCAGCCTTGCAGCTCCTGCACAGATTTCACAACTCATGGAATCATTTTCTTCAAGAACTGAGTATCCACAATATTTATTATTGTTATTAATGCAACATGATTTCAGCCCCTTTAATAACCACAGGACACGGTTCCCAGTGTATTTAAATAATTGATTGACTTAGAGCTCGCTAATATGACTGCATTCACAAATATTTAATTGGATCGTTACTTTATCCTGTCTCCGGGCAGTGTATCATGTTACCGATAAATCAATCGCGCATCTCTGCCATGGGATCTCTCTCCGGGTGGCTCAGAGCACCCGGCTGGGCTGGGGAGCAGCACGGAGCGGGGGTGGGGAGGGGGACAGTGGGGGAGGGGCCACTACCACTCCATGGGACCCCAGGCGCGTGTGGGGAAGCCGAGACCAGAGAAAAGCACATCACTGGAAGGCAATGGAGCATGGGCTGACTTGTCCATGTTTTCAGTTAGCAGGCATTTATTAGGGATGCCCGACGTGCTCACGTTCAGGCCAGCCTGCCAATATTACATTAACCTCTGTTGCCACTGACGTGCACAGGAGAAATCCAAACCACGCTTGGTGGGGACTCCACACGCGGCGCAAGGCACCTCCTGGCCACGCTCCGCGCGCTGCCGGCCAGAGCCGCGGCCGTGCCGCTGCCGGGCGATGCTGAAGCTGCTCCCGGGGCCCGCAGCCCCGGCACCCCCGGGTGCGCTGCCCAGGCTGGTGCATGCGGGGGACAAACAGCGTTTCCCGAGGACTGCGGCTGCAGCGAGCGACCGCGTGAGCTGGGCAGGGGGTTACGGAGCTGGCGCTCCCTGCGGAGAGGGGACCCTCTCAGAAGATGGGGAGCGAAGCCGAGGGGTGCTGTGGCCAAGCAGCACAGCCCACGGCACCAGCGCCGCAGTCAGCGAGGAGAGAGCTGGAGCTGGCATTGGCCTTTCCCTGCTGCCTGGGATGAAAACTGGAAAATATCCCTTCTGCCTTCAACCACGCAGCCTCTCCAGGGCGATGGGAAGCCAAACCGAGCGCCGGGGCAGAGGTGGGCAGAGCAGATGCCCTGCCAGGCGGCACGTCCCTGGGTAGCCTGTCGGCTCAGCAGGCAGAGGGGACAGGAGGGGTTGTCCTGCCTGGGGGGAACCAGCCATGGACGTGGGGCCTGATTCTGCATCAGTGCCCTCAGCATCCCTGTGACATAGCTGCACCAACCTCCGTGCCACGATATGAGCTGCACAGAGCTGTGAGTCTGTCCCACAAGCACGGGAGCAGCTCCTGCTTCGTGGCTCTGGGGCTCTGAACCTGGCGGCAGAGGATCAGGACCCCCGTGAGACAAGCTGCAGGGGATGCTGAACGGCCAAGAGAGCGAGCACTAGATCACAGATTGAATGTTCCTCCAGATGTACACAAAATCATACGCATATTTTCATTTTTACTTATTTGACCCATTAACTAACTAAAAAATTTCTCAGTAATCCCCAGCAGACGAGCATCAAGGAGAAGACCCATGGTCCTAGCTAATCCCTTTATTATGAAGTAAGGCTACAGAAATCAAATACCAGCGGTAAATCGGGAGATTAACAACAAGCTGGGAAATACACAAATTAAACTGTAATCTCCCTCGCTGCTTTGCCCAAGCCAATGGCTCTGTTTCTGCTCCGGCCACTGCAGCCTCCCCAGCAGGAAAACAAGGTTAGAAATCACTTTATAAAAATGAGACTCTGCCTTAACCCCTGATGCCGTCAGTAGGCAGAGCCTGCCCGGAGCGAGCCGATGCCCGTGCGACTTCCCTCTCTCCGAGTGCCTTTTGCCTGGAGAGGGGAGAGAATTTAGCATTTCCAAACGTGCAGGGATCCAAGTCTGGAAATAAAGCTGTGCCTGGGAGAAGAGATGAGGGACAAGTGCTGCCAGGCTGATGGCAGCCCGACGTCTGGGGCTCAGGACTCCCGCCTTTTCCCACCGGCTTGGCAGGGCAGGTGGGGATGGGGCTTCTCCTGCAGCAAGGTGGGACATGGGCTCTGCTCCCACGTCACCTGCCTGGACTGGGACAGAGGGACAGACCCTGGGCTGGTATTTGGAGCAGCCACAGCCTCTGGCACAGCAAAGCCTCCCCTGGGTCTCCCAAGCCCAGTGCCAAGGACACGCTGCCAGTGTTCTGGCTTTCACACCTCCAGCCTCTCCCACCCTGACGCACCGGGCTGTCGCTCCCGAGGGAGAGCAACCAGATCGCAGCTCAAACCACAGGGCCAGATGAGAGATGGCTCAGGGACAAGGGGCAGCAGCCCTGTTCAGCACCGGTTGCTCCGGGGCCAGGTGGAGGAAGGGGTTTCTGCAGGGAGGGCTGAGCCAGAGCCACCGGCCAGGGCTGGGGTCTCCCGCGCAGGCGGCAGCGAGGGCCACCGACCCAGGGACCCTCCTGGGGCTCGGCAGGAGCCAGGTCTGCAGGTGACCCCCCGCAGTGTGGTTTGCACCCTGACTCTGCTGTTATTGCACAGTAACATCTGAATGAATATTTTATTCACTCCCTTAAGAACATCTCCACAAATGCACGTTTCAATAAAACACGAGGATGCGTTTTTGGAAGAGCCATCTAATGCTTCTAACAGCCCCGTCACAGCTCATTAGCCAGAGCAAACACTGCGCAGTTGTACTTTTATCCTGGTGACTTTAATGGAGTCCAACCACGTGCAATGTGATGGGGAAGGCGCCCACAGCCCTGCGTCCTGGCAGCACGGCCCGACAGCCACCGGGGCCAGGGCTGCCTTCTGCTTCTGGCCCCGAGTGCCGGCGGGACGGGGCAGCGCGTGTGTGAATACTGGAGCCATTCGCTTCACACCCACCCCACCCCCGCAGCCCCCTCGGTCGAGCAGGGATATATCCACTTACGAGCACGCCAGAGAGAAAAAAACATAGAGTTTGTTAGTGAGAGGTATTAGCAAACTACAAAAACGCTGAACCGCCCGCTCGCATGCAAACACACAACACGAGTGCCAGCGGAGCACTTCGAATCGCGCAGGCTGGACAAGCCGGACTCGGCTCCTCACCTGATCGCCCAGTTCTGGGTTTGCCGCAAGGGTGGCACCGCTCACAGCAGCGAGGCACCTCGGAAAGCAAAGCGGCTTTGGGGACGGGCACAGAGCAGCCCCGGCCAGCGCACGCCGGGCGAGGGGCACAAGGGCTCGGTGCGTGGAGGCATCGGCTTCCTCCGCGGCCACACGTGGCGCAGGCGCGTGCTCCACAGCCCCGGCTGGGACGCGGCGCGGTCCCCGCCAGCAGCGTCCCTCAGAAAGCTCCTGCTCTGGAACGGCCTTGCGCTACTGCTGACAGGTAGCACTGATTTATAAAGCAGAAATAAATGAGTCTGCTCTGCAATTTCACCTAATTTTGTCTCCTGTTTCAATTTGCCATCTCTCAGCATAATGCCGGGTGGTTAATTATGTTTCCATCTTATTTCTCAGATAATACCCCCCCTTGTACTGCACATCGTAGCTGCTCAAGGGGTTTCATTTTACCTTTCATTTCACCTCCTAGCAGTTCTAAATTTAGTCAGCTTGTAATTTTGGGGTATTTTATACATTATGCCTTTATTATTGTGAAGTAAAATGGAATCCTTGTCTTTTAATTCACTCTCTAATAATTCTACACCAAACCTTAATACAAAAGGCTTTTTTTTCTCCTGAAGACTAATTGAATGGGGGTATAATTATAATACCCAAGGAGATGATATTGAAAGTACCTTAACTGTGACAGTTTCCTCTGACTAATCGCCCCTTCGGCGACGCGCAAGTCTTGGCTGCACGAGCTCCCCATCAGCTCCTGCACCAACGTGCCAAGACCGAGCTCTGGGGGATCTGGGCAGGACACTGCTCCCGAGCGGGGATCTCGGGGTCTCTAAGCCGCCGGTGCAGCTCCCCTGCCCTCGGGGCCCAGCAGCGTGGTCCCACGCCGAGCGAAGGGGACAGGGTGTCCAAGGCAGCCGGGGCCGCGGGGATGGCACCGTCCCGCTGAGGGAGCCGAGACGCGGGGCATCGCACGCAGCCCTTGATGAGCTCTTGCTGCTGCTTTCCAATCCAACCAGGGATCGCCCATTCCTGGCATCTCTCCGGTTAAACTCTTTGGCCAGAATTCACTCACATAAAGACCAGTCCTAAAAGCCTTGAGAGCAGGAGCCGCAGCAGGGAACACCACCGCAGCCCTGGGATGGATGTGGGGATGGGAGGCCTTCCCCACGCTGGTGGGGACAGCAAAGCCAGTGCCTGACCCGAGGAGGAGCAGAATCAGATAAAGCTCCCAGCCCACTGCCAGCTGCAAAGGGCAGCGCAGGGACAGGCAGCAGAAGCCCTCGCACCCCGCAGAGGCAGGGCACGGCACCCAGTGCCACCTTCCCGCAGCGGTGCCGAGCCTGGGGCAGGGGGAACCCAGCAGACACGCACACGAGCGGGCGCAGGCAGCGGTGGGCTGCGCTCCCCTCTCCCCTCTGCTGCAGGAGAGCAGCGTAGGCAAGGCACGGCGATACCCCCACTGCCCAGGACACCACGGAAGGGCACTGCAGAGCTCCCCCCCTCCCCCAGTACTAACCAGAACCAGGAAAAGAGAGACACAGGAAGGTAGCTAAGAAACACAAAGCAAGAGCATCTTCTCAGAGCCCTGTTGCTCCCCAGGAACAGAAAAGCCAGCAGCTACAGCACCCACTGCCCCAGCCCACGGCTGGCAGGAGAGGGAAGCACCAGCTCAGCCCCAGGGAGATGCCAGGGACAGCCCAGCTTCTGCTCAGAACAGCAAGAAAAGTTAAGAGCAGTAGTACCAGTACCTGCTCCTGCTCCTGCTCCTGCAGCACCAACAGCATCCCCACAGCAGCACCCACCACCCCACCTCTTCTATTTAAGGCACCTGGGGCCAGGTTGCCTATTGCCCCCAGCTGCCCCTGACCCAGCCCACAAGGTGCTGGGCCCCTCTGCCCCCCGCCCCTTCCCCGCCCCGAACCAAGCAGCAGTTTGGCTGACGACCCCCATGCTGGGGTGGGGGGCATGAGATGGGGCTCTGGGGCTCCACCGGGACGGGGGACAAGGCAGGAGGGGAACGCTGTTCATGCACCCAGCCCGGCCTCCCACAGCAGCCCCGCTCGCCCCAGCTGCCGTCCCGCAGCAGGGGTAAGCTATCTGTGCTGCCAACAGCACTCGATAAAGGAGCGGGACCCCAGCCCCGCAGCCCTGTCCCCACGCCCCGGCCCGCGGCGGGGCACAGCCTGTCCCGTCCCGTCCCGTCCCCTGCCCTCCGCCTCCGTCCGCGCTCGGGGGACGAGTCCCGCCGTTCCTCTGCGAGGACAGATGCTCCTTTCTGCAGTGCTGAGGAACCTCTTGCTGGTTATTCTGACTTTTGTTACTTTTTTCCTCCCTTCATTTGCTGTTTCTAACTGATAAGCTGTCCTGCCAGACACGCTCTGCATCAGGACAGCTACAGAAAGCTGATGGTGGTTTTCTCTGTATCTTTTGTCCATCTTCATCTTTTCTCCCCGGGGAAGCAGGCTCCTGCTGTGCATCCCGTCTCCTCATAGCTTGTGGCCCAGGCTCGTCCCGCTCCTTTGATGGAGGAAAGCCATCTCAAGGGTATTTTCGGTCGTTGAGCTGTGCTGGCCCCGGAGAGCAAGCCGCCGAGCACCAGGAGCTCAGCGATGCCCGATGTCGGGAGTGCCCGACAGGCTGGGGCACCGGCAGTCGCAGGCAGCTCCTCCTCGGCGGGGCTTTGCTCCGCTGCTCCTCAAACCACCCCAGCCAGTGCAACGGGTGAGAACAAAAACCTTATCGGAACCCCTGACCCAACACGAAGCCCTTTGCCGGGTGAGCCGGCCGCCGAGCACGCGGGGCCTGCGACAGGACGACCAGCGGCCGCGGCCCCGAGGCCCGGCGACCTGCCCACCCGTGCCGCAGAGCGCTGCCGCCCGTCAGATCCCGGCGTGTGGAAGCACAGACACGGGCAGACTCACCCCTGCAGAGCAGAGACGAAAATCCGCCCGCTGAGCACCGCCCGAACGGCTCCTCTGCGGTGCGGCTAAATGGAAGAGTATGCCATTTAATGCCACGTGTAATTAGAGAGTGTAAGTCACAGCCACAAGATTTTATTGAGCCAGACAATTAGGCAGGCGCAGGAGTAACGAGCGCAGCCGCCGCCGCGCGAGCCGGCCGGGTCGGGGTGGCCAGGGCAGAGCCCGCTGCCGCTCCGCCTCGGGGCCGGCCGGCCAAGGCAGCGCGCCCAACGCCTCCCATCGCTGCCGAGTGAAAAGATCCTTTGCAGAGATTAAAATGAATTTATTATTTCACAGTCCGGTATTTACACGACATCTGGAGCAGGCATTGCGTACCCCATTACAAAAACGTCCCACTAACGAGTCCCGCAGCGCGGCCGGCCCCTCGCCAGCCCCAGCCCCTCCTGAGCCGGCTCGTCCCCCCGCACGGTCACGGAGCGGGGCTGGGGGGCCTGGGGAGGCATTGGCCCCGCTCCCACAGCAGCCCCCGGGTCCCCAGCCCGCTGACGTCCCCTCCTCGAGCGGCCGCGCCAGGGGACCGGTGCATCCGGGAGAAGGCCACGAGCTCAGGGCCAGGAGATGGTACATTTCTCTTTATTTCTAATCAACGCAAGGAAGCCTGGCTTGGTCTGGGTCTCTGGCTGGGCACCTGCACAGCGCCAGGCTGGCCAGACCCAGGGGCTTCCCCCGCACGTTATTCTGAAATTCGATTGCAAACACAAGCAGTAACTTCGTGCCTGGGACTTGCACGGCAGAGAACAGATATTAAACTTGCAGCCTGATTAATGCAGTTACCGAGGAAGGAGAAACCAGCAGCATGCTCCATGGAGACACTTCACCATCCCCGGGGCTGACGGGGAGCCGGACAGCCCCGGCCACGCCGCCGCATCTGCCCGCGCAGCAGCCAGGTCACGGGGTAGGGAGAGCACAACGCTCCGGGGGTCGGAGCAGCCCCCGGCCCTGGGGTGACACGAGGTCAGGCCCGGAGCTCAGCGCCTGCTCCGGGGAACCCGCCGGGCCAGGAGCCCCGAGCCAGGCGGGGAGGGTTTCACACAGCCACTGACTTCCTGACGGCGACCCCGACTCAGCACCCTGGGAGACGGGGAAGGGCGATTCACAGCAACGATTTCAGCTATTTCAGAACAAAGCCCACCCCGAGGGACCGCTGTCTGTCTGTCTGTATTGGCATCAGCTCTCACAGGACTGGAGAATTCTATTTAAGAGGATGGTAAAACGAGCCCGTTTCTTGGTCGGTGAGCGTGTCCACGGGGCAGGAGGGGACCGTGGAGTGGCAGGAGTCTTGCAGCGGTGCGCGGGTCCCATACTTGCAGCCTCGGCGGATGCGTGGCTCCGGTCCCTGGCAGGCACAGGACGGCAGCCCCGCAGCATCCCGTCTCTGCGAAGCGCTGGGAGCCGTGCCGAGGCCGGCCGGCCGTCGCCGCGCTGCACCGGGGCTATCGCGTGACCTGCGGGCAGAGGAGCGCAGTGGGCAGGCGCCCGCTGAGGGCAACGGTCAATCCATCCGCAGCGGGCGAGCTACCCAACAGCCCCGCTGACTGCCCCGGCCACCAGCTGCCAGCCAGCAGCCGCACACGATTTGCCCTTTGCACTCATGGAATGGGGTGGTGGTTCCCAGCGGTAGCCTAGGGGTGGCTTGTGAACCCCGCGCTCCGGCTACAGCTTCCACTGGGGCTCTGTCTGCAACGGGCACCTGCATGGGCAAATCCAGCCCCCTCGGCACAGTCCCTGACAGGCCACCCAACATCCTTGTGAAAACATAGGTCTGCATTTCTGAAACACAGCCTCGCGAGGGGAGGGCAAGGGACCCAAAAGGGGTGCTAGGAGGATGGCCATGGAGGTGGGGGCTGCGGGACGAAGGAGCAGAGCAGAAGCCCTGGGGTCCTGCAGACGGGAACGGTCTCCAGCGAGAGCCCAGGACAGCAAAGGCAGAGCAGAGGCTTAGGGCTAAGTTAGCAGCTGGGGGAAAAATAAACAATACTAAGATGGGAAAAAGACAACGAGCTAAAGGTAGTGCTGCGGTTACTGGTCAGCGATGGGTGCCCAGGGCCAGAGGAATCTTCCTGGACGTCCATAAAAGTACTCGACCATGAAAGTGCTTTCTGTGTGCAAAAATAATAGCAATAATGAAAAAAATCCCAACTAATTTTGTGGCAGGGGATGTGGGGTGAGAAAAACTAAAGCATAAGGATAATTACACTCAACAGTATGAACAATGATTACAAAATTATGCAACTGATTAACCATGGCATATATGTAATTACTAATGAATTTGATAAAATTTTAATTATACCTTGTTCTTTGGGGCATTCAGCAAGCCATGAAAATAATAATCATGTAGTGCTGTGTCACAGCTGATTGCCTCAGACGGGGGAGCGGTGACGGACTCAGGGCTGTGCCACTTGGCTGGGACGAGCAGCCTGCTGCCGCGGAGCCGCGGGGAGGTGCTGGGAGCAGCCAGGACGGCCCAGCAGCGCGGGGCTGGCACGGAAATGTCCCCAGCACTTCTGCTCGCGGGCTGCGCCACGCAACCCCCTCCTCACCGAGCCTACCACAGGAGCTACCAGTCTGCAGAGCCGTGGGGCCACGTGGGGCTCATGCCCCCCGCGCCGGCCCCTCCAGCACTGGTGACAGCAGCACAGCCCAGACCCCCTGCTCTGCTTCGGTGCACCCACAGCAAACGGCACGAGCCCTGGAGAAGCCGAAGCTCTCCCCGACACCCTGTGATCTCTTCGGGGATGTTCCCCCGGGCTTTGCTTGCCCCGGGCTGGGGAAAGCGCAGCCAGGCTTCCCCCCAGCCCCCCGCCAGCGGACATACCTTGGTCGTCTTCACTTTGTTGCCGCTACTGCAGCTCCAGCCCGAGAGGTCGGGCAGCACCTTGCACTCCTCCCCGTCGAGGCAGGGCTCCATCTGGCACCACCACTTCTGCAGCACGACGGCGGCTGGCGGAGAGGCGGGCGTCAGCGCCGGGCTGCCGTGGGGGCCAGACGCCACCCGGCACGGCCCGCGCCCGCAGCCACCCTGCCGAGGGGCCGACTCTGACCCACCCGCCTCCGGAACACCCTGCTTTCTCCCACTGCCCCGGGTAAAAAGCCTAGCGACAGCCCCCTCCCTGCTCCCAGCAAGAGCCGGGAGAACAGCGCTGTTCAGTAACCTGCTTCGGGCTCCGCTGACGGAGGCAAAGGGACTCTCTGCTACCACTCTGCTCTGTCAGGCTCTTGTAATTTATGCCTCCAACGTGAGTCACCAGAGCAGGCTCCCCTACATTTGGGAATGACAACACAAGCTGCTGGGGACGATGACAGCCTTCCCTGACAGCTCATCCTGGCACTTCTTGGTGCCGCACACAACCGCGCTCCCAGGACGCCGGCTGTGAAGCGAACCGGTACCACGCCGGCAGAGACTGCGGCTGCTCCCGCTGGCTCTTCGAGATGCCACTCCATAAAACACACTGGCTGGAACTCTGCTGAGTGCTCCTCAGGGGACGGTGCTGCATGGCTGGGGTCGCATCCCCGCGCCCAGCTGCGGCAGCACCGCGCGCAGAGGTGCAGGGACCAACGCCGCAGCGCCTGGCCCCGGTGCCGCGATGCGGGAGCACCATCACCCACCCAGGGCATGGGTGGGTGCCGCAGCCGCACGCACGGAGCGTCCCCAGAACGCTCCCTCTGCCCCTCGCTCCGCTGCAGGGGCCCCTGGGCACGGCTCCTCTGTCAGTCCCAGGGGTGCAGAGGCCCCCACCGCCTGACCGACGGGGAAGACGCAGCCGGGGGGGTCACGGTCCCCGGCTCGCGGCCGCGAGCTACTCACCATCCACGCAGGAGGGAGCCGCCCGCGTCGTCCCCGCCACCTGCCCCGGGAAGCAGGAGCATTTCACCGTCTGGGAGCGCTCCTCGATCTTGTTCTTGTTGCAGCACCGGTGAGCTGCAATGACTTCGCACGTGCCGGGCTCCACGTGCACTGCGGGAGGAGAAGCAGCCCCCGTCACGTGGGGCAGCGCTGCGGGGCACCGGGAGAGCCCGGCACGGCAGCGCGGTCCCGGCCCGTGGCGACCGCCCCAGGGCTGCTGCTGACGTCCACGGGCTCGGCCCAGCGTCCCCCCAGCCCCCCTGGAAGGAGAAGCACTGGTCCTGCACCCGACCTCCTGCACCTGAGCTCTCACTCCTGCTCCTCGCACCCGTCCATCCTACCCAGCACGTTCAATAGCCTCTTGCCACGGCCAAGCCAAGAGCTTTATTGAAATTAATGAGCACATTAATGGCAGCTGATAATGAGATGCACACTCTGCTACAAGAGGGGACGGTGCGTCACGCTGCCTTTGGCTTCAAACAAAGTACCACCACCTCCGACCCCAGCTAAAACCAGTGCTCCCACCTCGCCACCACGCACTGTCCCCTCGCTGGAGGAGGGAGCAGCGGGATGGCGTTTCCACGCTGCAGTGACACGGAAATGTCACGGTGTTCATCAGAAATCCTGGCTGCTCTGCTGCTCCCCCTCCCAGTACCACTAAAATATTAAGGAAGAAAGAAAACCACTGTGCTGGCTTATCACGCCTGGGATCCGGGTTTGGAAGCTAGTTAGCACTGCAGATCAATGGCTTTCGCTGGGTAACGGCCCACAGAAGCTCAATACAAACCAGCCAGACGGGGCTGGACAGACTTCATTCCCACGACCCGAGAGCGGGTGATCCCTGCAGGTCCTGTTTAAGGAGCCCGGGAGGAGCGAGCAGAGCCGCACGCCGCGACAGCCCCGGCTCACGGGGAACAGGCTGGTGCTGCCGCAGCGCGCGGGAGCCGGGCTGCGGGAGGGTGAGGGGCTGCGTCCCCGCAGCGCGCCGTCCCCACGCCAGACCACACCGTCGGACCGGGCTGCTCTGGGCGCTCGGCCGCTTCCGTACCCCGGGACGCGGGCAGGAGCCCCGCGGGAGGCACCGGCAGGAGGAAAGGCCGGGTAAAGGGGGCAAGGGGGCAAGCAGGAGACACGGGGCTGCGGGGAGCGGCGTGGTGAGCTGCCACTGCCGCCCTCCCCAGCACACGCGGCTCCGGCTGTCCCTGCCCCACCGCTGCGGTCCTGCCCCTGCCATCCCACCCCCAGCCCAGCTCCCCGCTGCCCCGAGGCTGCTGCCGAGGGCCCCGCGGCCCCACTGACCCCCAGCCCCGCAAAGCGAGGGCGCTGGCCGGGGGAGCTCGTGCCGCAGGTTTGTCCCGGTGTCCCCTGCCCAGCCCGGCGGGAGCTGCCACACGACGGGGACCGGGACGGCTGGCCTGCGTCACGGCTGGCGCTGCCGTGGGTCCCCGGGGAGAGGCACCGCGTACCCACGCTCGCCAGCAAACACCTCCTGCCTTCCAGCAGCTTCTGGAAAGCAGCCACTTCACCTTCCCAGATGGAAGCTCAGGGAAACGGGATCTCTCCCCAGGCGCCGGGGGAAACCCCTCTGCCTTGCAGCAGCATCTTCACCTCACTGCGGGGAAACGCCGACGCGAGTGCAACCTCCCGGCTTGTGCCAGCCGGGCACGGCCGCGCCAGCCTCCAGCCACGCCAGCCGCAGCAGCCCCTGCCCCTCTCCGGTTCCACCACGAGCGAGCATCGGCCGGACGAGAGGGCAGGACACGAGGAGCTGCCCCATGACCCGCTCCCAGTGACGCCAGCAGCCCGGGGCCAGGGCACAGACACCCTCGCCGCCGTGCAGAAAGGCCAGGTCCAAACGCGAACGTGGGCAGGGACAACGCCGCTCGCCCCTCGCAGTCTGCTCCGCCGGACAGCCGCGGCCGGGAGCCGCACACCCCTGTGCCCTGCGCCCGCCAGCACACGGGCAGGATGGGCCATGCCATTACCACGGCTCAATTTGGCTTTATTTATTGTTATTTCATGGTCATTTTCTTTTAATGAACCATCACTTTCATTTCTGCCCATAATCATTACACAATTACCTATCCTGGAAGTATTTTGTAATAGCATCGCTGTTCATAAATTTTATCCTCTGTTTTAAATACCATCCTAATTCAGCTTTAAGGATAATTTCCATTCTTTTTGTATGCAGAAATGGTAGACTTTGGCAAAAGTGAGGGGCAAAGCAACTCATTACAGAACAAACGTGACTGTTTTGCCCTGTTTTTATGGTTAATGGGATTTTCCAAATAATGTGAGGAATCAGCAGAGGTCCTTGGCTTTGGCTGACCACGAACCCACGCTGTGGCCAGGGCTACAAGGAGTCACTCACCCACCCCATGCACCCCAACGCAGCCCTTCCCCTGCAGCAGGGGATTTCACACCCTCCAACGTCAGTGCTCACGCATATTTGTGGTTTTGATTCATTTTTATGAAATCTTCCCCGTATGGCTTCGTTAGCAGTTCTCTCCCCAGGAGGAAGGGCCAGACGACCCCCCTGCTCCCTTTCACTTCTGCTCTCCAGCTTCTCACTTTCAGCTAATTTAAAAAGGTTCAGCCGAGGGAGAGCCAGGCAGAACCGAGAAATCGCTCATTACAGCCACGCAGTAAGACTTCGCCAACACACCAAAGCCCTTTTAATTTGCTCAAAAAGGTGCAGCAAGGAGATAAAGAAAAAATCGCCTCTCCTCTGCCTCGCTGCAGCTGGCTGAGCACGGCAGCGGCGCGGTGCCAGACCCGCAGCCTCGGCGCCACGGGCACCCGCCGCGTCCCGGCCAGTCACCCCGAGGAACCCCGGCCGTCCCGGCAGCCTGCGGGTGTGCAGACACAAGGAAGGCACTCCCGCCAGGACAGACGGACACGGCCCATCCCCAGCTTGCCCCCAGCCATCTGAGCATGGCAAGCAGGGAAGGCAAAACCCACGGCAGACGAGCGATGCTCTCAAGCCCACGGCACACGAGTGATGCTCTCAAGCCCACGGCAGACGAGCGATGCTCTCAAGCCCACGGCAGACGAGCGATGCTCTCAAGCCCACGGCAGACGAGCGATGCTCTCGCTGACAAGCGGCCGCTTTGTGCTCCAGCCCTGCTGGCCCCAGCCTGCGGCTGTAATTAGCGGAGCTGTGCCAGGGGTGCAGGGCTGCGCAGTGCAGGGAGTGCGCAGGGCGGCCGCCAGCCTCAGGACAGAGAGGTTCAGAAAGCCTTTGTTTTCCCTCCAAAGCGCGCAGTTTTCCTTTGAGCCGGTCACAGCGCAGGCGGCCGCTGCTAGCGGGGTCAGGCAGCAAACGGCAGAGCCAGGAGCCTCTGCCCTGGGAAGAGCTGCCTGCACGGAGCAGAGGGCGTGGGGACGGACAGCCCACCGCCCGCAGCCCCGCTGGTCCCAGCTCACCGCCTGCCTCCGCACCGGGATTCCAGCCGCGAGCAGCTCCAGGACAAAGCGATGGAGCAGGGAGGTCGGGCAGCCTCCTGGCACCAGCCCTGGCACCAGCCCTGGCCGGGGCACGCGCAGGGACTCTGCTGACGGCAGAGCCGGGGGAGCCGCACACAACCCCGGGATCGGGCCCTCTCTCAGGCCGTGAAAGCATCTGCCTACAGGTCTTGCGAGCATCCGACACCCTGCCCTGGGACGCGGTTACGCTGGAAGCTTGCCCCGGGCACGTGTCCCCAGCGCGGACCCCTCCAGGCGCTGGCCCCCGCGGGAGGCACAGCAGCGGGGCACGGTGTGTCCCCCCCGAAGGCACCGCTGGCGGCAGAGCTGCCGGCTGCGATGGCCCCACAAGCAGCGGGGCGAGAGCCACCCCACCTCGGGCTCGGCATCTCGGCTCCCTCCACCCCAACAGAGCCACGCGCGTCCCTGCCCCTCGGCCGCAGGCAGCACGGGGCACGTCGGGCGCGAGAGCCACCGACCCCGGCAGCCCAGCGAGCGCGGGGGTCTGGGGGGTCGTAGCCAGATGCAGACGACTCCCTCAGCATCAGATGCGGCGACTCCCAGCAGGTCAGCAAGAGACTTTGCCGTTTCCTCGCTGCGAGGAGATGAGCAGCCCCGGGCCGAGGGGTGCCGGCAGGACAGCGGTGCCGAGCGGCCACGCCGGGCTTTTATGCCTGGGAAGAAAGTGCGAGCCGAGAGCCGGAGCCCAAGTGCTGGGAGAGCGATGGGCTCCTCCGAAGCTCCCTGCGGGTGCCTCTCCTTTTGCTGAGCAGCAGGAAACTTCGAACCAGATCGACCGAAAATGCAAATGGGATGGATGGTGTGTTTAACACCGAGCACAGGAAAGCCCCGGAGAGCCTGGGATAAGTTCCAGAGCTGCTGGCACGCTTCTGCCTCCCATTTAACTGGTATTTCCCCACTGGAGCCCTTTTTAAAAAAAATCTTATCTCGTGGAACCATAAAAGCATTGTAAGAGAACAAGGCTTTTGAATCCTGCATACAAAAATAAAATAAAAACGCTGTCCTACTCCGGCTGACCTTTAAGTGAGCGGCAGAACATGGTATTTTATGGCATAACCTGAAATGACACAGTCTGCGTGTCTCAGGGAGGCACGAGCGCTGCTCCACATGTTCAGTGTAAAATACGGCTCTGCTTCTGGTGGGGAGCTGCAAAACGAAGAGGAGTGGAACGCCTGCAACTGCCAGGCAACGCCCAAACCCCCGCGGCAAAGCCCCTTCCCGCTGGGCGCCGCGATGCCGTGAGGGGGTGCAGGGGTCCCGCGGAGGGCTGGGCAGCGCCGCAGAGACCCGCCAGCACCCGGGGCAGGCACGGGGTCCGGTCCCCGGCACGGAGCCGAGCCACCGGCTCGAAGGGCAGCACTGCGCTCCCCGCTTCCCAACAGCTCTACTACTAATATTCACTAAATAATTAAAGCCTTAAAATCACTGCTGCCTTAGATGCATGTATTATTTAAGAGCGTTTTGGAGAGAAGCAGGCTTGTTTTCATTGCTCATTATCACAGCATGTCAGTTGAGATTTTTTTACTGCCTTGTCACCTCCAGACTCCACATCACGCTCTGTCCCCCTTCGCTGCAGATGTGCGCTCACCCACAGACTGCTCGTGCAGATCCCACCACTTCACGGCTGCAAGCAGAGCTCCAAGCGCCTGCGCTGTGTCGAGAACGGCTGGAGGTGTTCTGCCGCCGCGCAGCGAAGGAACCTGCCCGGGCACCTGCGGCTGGAGGAGGCAGCTCCCGACACACGACCTGCTGTGCCACGGCCCCGAGCGATGCTCCCCACCCGCCCAAAGCAGCCCCTGCCTCACCGAGAGAGGGTGGCCCAGGAAAACACTCCACCTCGACGCGAAGGCTGCACGTGACGGAGGAACCAACACTTTCCCAGGAGGGGACCTTGCAGAAGCATCTCACAGCTAAACGCCTGGAGCTGCTGTCTTCCCTCCGAGCAGCGATGCGTTAACCAGTAAATCTCACTTACAAGATAATCAGAAATCGGTGCTCTCCCTTCACTCGGAGAACCTCATTTCCCGAAAGCAAATCCCAGCTGACTAAAATGTCTTCACTTCTGCTCCGGGCTGAGTGATGAATGTGAACGAAGGCAAAGATGGCACTTTGATTATCAGCATTAGCGGGTTTTATCTGAAGACGCTGGGGCCACCTTTGCGGGAGCTGTATCCAGACAAGAAAGCCTTGTTCATGACGTAGGGCTCACCACGTTATATGAGGGATTAAATTGCTGGTGAATCATTCTTCACCCAGGAGTCTTCTATCCCATTTCCAAACGACTTCACCTCTGCACTTGATTCATGCGGCTATTTAAATCCAGCCACACACCCCAGGAAGCACGGCTCTGCTCGGATGCAGCAGCAACCCCCATGTGCTGGGTGAGCACCAGTGGACAGATCCGATTTCCACAGCCCGATGTTCACAGTGCAGTGCTTCCCCGCACGGCGAACAGAGCCGCTGCAGACGGGCGCTCTGGTCAAGAAGCTCAGGAGTTTGGGGGCTCTGAAACCGCGTGGCCACACTGTCACAATTAAAGCTCTTCCTCTGCTACCGCTCACTTCTAAGTGCCACACCTGGTTTTAGCTGTGCATAAACACACTGCTCTAACTGGCTGAAAGCTCTGGGTGTGCGGGTCCCTTCACGCACCCAGCCCACCAGCATCTCCGACTCCGGGGCGCAGGCAGCAGCAGCACAGCCAGCCCCGCTCCCACCTCCAGATCAGCTCCACGCGCAGAAACGGAACTGCGGGCTCCCCGGGACCAAAACGTCATCACAACTGAGAACGCAACCTTGTGAAAGTGCGTTTCAGACATAACCTTTACCAAAAAACTGTCCCAAACAAAGCAAAATTGGGGGGCAGACAACAGGAAAATAAAGCCCATGAACTCTGCAAACAAACTCGGAATTCCTGGTTTGAGCCCACGGAAATCCAGCCCAGGAGAGGAGGCAGCTGCCAGCGCGGCCACGCAAAACTCTGACAGTGCCAGGAAAGCAGGACACCCTCCCCAGCACCTCAGCCCCACGTAACGCCCGCCCGGGCATCCCACAGAGACCCCGAGGTCCCAGCAGTGCTGGGGGGCCCAGGGCGATTGCACAAGCGCGTGACGCACGTCGCGAGGATGTCGCTTCCCCTACCTGAGTGGGTTCTGTGATGGGCGGAGGCCAGCGTCAGTCTTCCCCACAGCGTGGTAAGGCAGAGAGTGAGCACCAAAACCCATCTGCTCAGGCTCTGTATGTCTCTCTCACTCATTCTGCCAAAAACAAGAAGAGAGGTGCGGAGGGAGAGGGGCTGCGCAGGGTTGGGCGGTGCAGCCCCCTCACCCCGGCGCTGCTGCTTGCAGCGGCGCAGCCCCCCAGCACGCACGGCCGCGGGGACTGGGGGCCCGGCTGCACGGCCACGGCCCTGGGCGGCAGGGCACGCACCCGGGATTCACCCGCCGCCCCGCACGGGCTCGGACATCTTCCGCAGCACGGGCCACCGCAGCAGGACAGAGAGAAATCACGGCAGCAGCGGCACAGACGGGCGATAGTTACCTCTCACCGGGGCTTCACCCTAACACCCGCGCGTCTGCCAGCCGCGGGTGGGCCGGGGCTCTGCCGGGGGCAGACATCAGCGCATCTGCAAGGAGAAGGAGAACGACGGGTGGCGGTACCTGCTGTGGGTACCTGGGGCGTGCGAACCGCCGGGCCCTCCGGAGCGGCTGGGGACACCCCGGGGCTCGGCTGGGGACACCCCGGGGCTCGGCTGGCCCCACGTCAGCACACGCTCCACTGCGCACCCCAAAACCCCTCTGGGAACTCAGCCCACAGCCCTGCTCCCCCCCCTCAACACCAGCACGGCTCCGTCTGCCTCGGAGCAGTCGCTCCTGATTTTCACTGCTGAGAGCGCAAACTCAGGCCCGTTGCGGTGCGATATCAACGCAGATCACAAACACTAAACACAGACCCAGGGTGTGCGGGAGGAGCCAGAGTACTCAGAGCACTGAGTCACCCCAGGCATCGCCTTGTCCGTGTGCTGCCATCGCCCTCGTGTCACCGAGGCCCCCTGCAGCGATACCCAGGGGTTGGCTCTCACGGGCTGGGCACTTGGCAGCCCACTCGCCGACAGACAGACAGACGGACAGACCGATGGCACCGGCAGTCCCCGGGCCCAGCCGCCCTCCCGCTCGGCGCGGCACGGGGAGCCGAGGGACGGGGCAGCCGGTGCCCGGGTGGACACGCACAGCGTGCGGCAGCGCCGGGACCCGCACCCCGCTGTCCCCGAGCAGTGCCCCGTGCTGGGGCTGCTTCTCCTCCCAGCACAGCTGCAAAGTTCATAAAACCACAGACACAAAGCCGCGTCCGCTGCCCCTGACCACCCCCGGTCCCCAGCAGCCTCTCCCGGCACCTCCGTGGGCACCAGGGCCAGGTACCGCCGGCACCGCACCCCCTCCCGCGCCGCGCAGGACGTGCTGGGAAGGAGCCGAGTTCTACACCACCTGGAGCCCTGCAGGAAGAATTTAAATCCCCAAAGGCTCGGTGTTTCACCGTCGACTGCTTGAAAGACGCTCCCCGTACCACTGACCAGCCGCAGCCCCGCCGGTGCAAACGGCTCTGGGGCTGCGCGGGCAGCGGCACCAGCGGCACCAGCAGCATCTCTGCTGGGCGTCTGCCAGGAGAAGCCACAGCCTCCCCGCCTCGCTTACCGCCTGCCGAGGTCTAACCGGGTCCAGGGCAAATAACCACGTTCCCCACAAAACTTCCGTGCCGGACCGTAATTCACTAACGAGAGGCCAGGAAGGCAGGCGGCAGTGCCGCCGAGGCCGGGGAGCGCGGCCGGCACCCGGCGCTGGGGGCCTGGGCTGCCCTGCCCCGTGCAAGGCTCCTGCCCGCGGTCCCCTCCCTCGGGAGCACCCACCGGGGCCGACGCAGGCGGCGAGGGCAGCGCGCGATGCCGGCCGGGCACCTGACACCTGGGCTGCTGGGAGAGGAAATCTTTGCTTTTCAACCCCCTTCTAAATTTCTGTCTGCTCTGGACCAGGCTGAGACAGTGAAACCGAACCATAGAACGAAGTGCCAGGACAGAAAACGCTGACATTTTTAAGCAAAACAAAGTGATTGTAGGTGGTAAAAGGGCATTTCTTGTTTTGCAGCATTTCAGAATGAATTGTTCTGTTTTAAACTGGCATTTCAAAATGAAAAATGTTTCATTCTAAGATGCCGATTTAAAATTATATTTTCCATTTTGATTCTCCAAGCTGGAAAAAAAACCCAAGAGAAAATGTCACCAAAAATGTTGACATTTGCGCAGAAAAAAAGAAAGATATCTTGACAAAAACATGTATTTTATGCTAGCAAAGAATTTAGAGGTAAGAAAATACTCCTAATGAATGCTGCGGGACAGTCGGCTCGGCCCGGAGCAGACCGAAGCGCGGCGGGGCGGACACGGACACGCAGGCGTCCTGCTCCCCTCCCCGGCTCCGTCCCTGCCCGCCGGGCGCCAAGGGACCGATCCTGCTCCGGCACAGCCCTCCCGCCGGCTCACCCTGCGCCGGGGGTCCGGAGGAGCTGCGCAGACCAGCACCGCTGCCCCGGGCCGAGGCAGCCCCGAGCCCCCCGGGGCCGCTGCACCCCCAGAACGAACCCGAGATCGCTTAACGCGCGACAAAACCGTCGCTCCTTGCGGCGGGCACCAGCTGACGCGACAGGACCGCGCCGACTCCCTCGTGTGAAGCCGCGTGTCGGCAGCGTCCGGCGGGGCTGGTGGCAGGGTCTGCTCCGCGAGCGGCTTCCCCGGAGGGGGGTTCTCACACAACAGCCGCCGCTGTCGGAGTCCCGTCAGAGGTGTCGCAGCCCGTCACGCTAACACCGCTGCCAGCTTAAAACACGCACCGCTCCGCAGCGGCACAGCACGCGGCGCTCAGAGCTGCTCAGCCCTTGGTGTGAAGCCAGGGGCAGCGCGTGGGCCAGCTCGCGGCACCGCGGCCGGCCGGGAGCGGGGCACCATGCCCTCCCGCGCCACATGCGTGTACACCCCCTCCCCCCCCGCTGGGACATGTGCCACGGCACACCTCTGCCCTACCCTGCCCAGGGCCACAGCTGGCAGCCCAGATGTGAGGACCGCAGGCACGAGGCTGTCGCCAGCCCCCGCATTTCTCGCCGCAACGAGCCCCGACACCACGGCACAGCCCGCGCAGCTTCCCGCAGAGCGGCCAGCTCTCCCGGCTGCTGTCCCGCTCCCCCTCCGCCTGGAACCGCAGCCGCGCTCCCAGGCACGAGCACCGAGCCCGCAGCAGAACCCCTCCCGAGGAGCCAGCCATGCCCAGCCCCAGCCCACGGGACCCTCGGGGTCCCCAGGAGATGACCCCAGGCCTCTCCACTGGCCACCTCCGCCCCCCATCGCGGTGCCGACCACGTTCAGCTCAGGAAGGCTGAGCTGTCTGCTGGCGCCAAGGGAGCAGAAATAAATCGCAGAGTTATCAATAACGCAGCCCGCAGTCTCCACGCCGCGCTCCAAAGGGAAGCCACCGCGCCGAGATCCCGGAGGGGCCCGGGGGAGCAGGGGGCCGAGGGACACCATCCCGGCAGCGGCCATCGGAGCCACGCTCGTCCCCGGCGCAGGCACTCAGGGCTCCCACGCACGCACAGACTCCCATCAGCAAACACAGCGCAGAAATTGCTGTTTTGACAGTTATCAACCTCCATCGTCACGAGACTCCAGCTACAAATGTTTGGTCTGACTTGAAATTTTTCAGCCCGGAATGTCATTTTGAAATGAAGAGTGGCGTTCTGACACGTCAAAGCACTTAATTTAGATTGAAAATATCCGTATTCTCTCCTACATTCTGTTTGGAATTTTGTGGAATTCTTCATTAACATTTTTTTTTAGCTTCTTTCCACCTTTTGGGTCTGAGCTGGGACCTGTCGCAACTGCGAAGTGCCCAAACCTCCCTGAAGGGAAACCTCCGTCGCAGCCAGCGTGGCAGAGGTGACGGTTCCTCTGCACGGGCCCGTGTCCCTCCCCGTGGGCACGAGCCACCACCCGCGCCGGAGCTTCCCAAGGCTGCCCAGCACGCAGGCACGCCGGGAGCAGCACCCGCTGCCCTCCCAGGCCCCGGCCGTGGGAGCTGGAGACCTTTTCCTCCTCCTTCATTAACGCCACGCGTAGAGCCGCATCCCTGCAGCCAGGGCTGCTCCGTCACCGCTCGGCTGGAACCCGGCCCGGCGCCCCACGGTGCTAATGAGGGACTCTCTGTCACGCCAAATTATGCTCCGAGCCCTGCCAGTCTGCAGCGTTGTTTGCAAAAGTCCTTGTGAGCTGGATAATGGCAGTGAGCAGAATTCCACCCAAAAAAGAAGCGGAGCGAGGTGGGGGAGGCTGGCACAGGGCTGGTTTTCTGTGCTGAGGGACACGAGCCCTCCCCGCCGCAGCTCCAACACCGTCACCCTTCGTGCACATCTGGCCCCACAGTTCTGCCAGTTTTCCAAAAGCTATTTTCATTCCTCTGCTGTTTCAGCACTTCTTGGATCTTCGGCACCTTCGTCTGGTGCAGGAGGAGGCACAGAGCACGATCCCGGGGTCCGCAGTGCTGGGCAGCCCCGTGCCCCAGCCCCGCAGCAGGGAGAAAACCTGTCCAGAGCCCAGCAGGCACCGAGACCTTCCCGTGACGCCGGGGACGTTACGCTGCCCAGCGGAGGGGGCGATTTGATCTTAACAGCTCCCTGAAGCAGACAGTCAGCCCACCTTAGCTGGACCGGGGCACAGACCCAGTCCCGTGGCCACCCCACGCAGCCACACCGCTACCTGGCAAACCCGGTGACAGCAGGGGCCAAGCCGACCCCTCCTCAGACAAGAGCGAGGGCCGGACCCCCGCCGCCCCCCTGCTCCGTGCCCGCGGGCGCTGCCAGGCGTCCTCCCCTCGCCCCGCAGCACGGCTCCACGGGCTGTGCCACCGGCGACGGCAGCAGCACCGCGAGGCTGCTGAGGCTCCCGGGAAGCTGACGCCGCCTTGGAAGATCCCGAGAAGCAAGGAGACACCCCGCAGCCCCCCGGGAAGGCACGGCACGGGCTCCGGTGTGGCTCTGCCTCCAGCAGCCGAAGAGAGGGCAAAAGCAGCAGGGCAGCCTTGGCAGAGGGCATCTCCCTTCTCTCCCAAGGCTGGAAAACCAGCTGAGCGCTGGGTCCTCCACCCTGGATGGGCGAGGAGACGCTCAGATGTGCCCAGGTCTGGGCCCAGGACCTCCGAGACAGCCTGCTGCTGCCCACCCTGGGAACAAGCTGCGAGCGCTGGACGCGCGGGGGTCCCTGGGGAGGCTGCTCAGCAGGATGCTGCTGTCCGAGCGCCGACTGACAACAGCAGCATCGTCCACACCCACAGCGTGGGGTTCGTCAGCGCAGGCCAGCAGCGCGGCTAATCCCCGCGCCCGCCGCAGCGCTGAGGATGCTCAGTTACCGGCTGGGAAGTCAGAGCTACTGCTGCGGTAGCTGGGGCAGTGCCCGGGAGGCTGGCGTGCCCACGCAGAGCCGCACCGACAGCAGCTCCACGCAGCAGCTCCTGCACCCTCCGTGCTGCCCCAGACGCTGCACTGCTCCTCCCCAGAGGGAAGCCCCGCCACGGAGGAGCCCGGCCCCAGCCCCAGAGCTCCAGGCTGAGCCAGGTCCTTTCACACGCTGCATTTTAGCTCTTACTCTGGGTACACTTACAGCGGTGCTGGCGAGGGCAGCATAAGGCACGTGCCCTCCAACCTGGCAAAGAGGTGGCAGGGGAGCGCACAGAAACATGGAGGACTCCTACCCCAAGTGCGCTCTCTCCTCCTCTCCTCTACGCTGATTTATTTCGAGCTCCTTGCTCATTCCTCCAGCATCTGCAGTGTTTCCTCCCCAGCCAAGGTGAGCAGGAGAGTTTTTAACTCTCATTCTGCCCAAGCACGGGCCTGTTCCTTCTCCATCACTCGGCGAGTCCCACGGCCGCTGGCATTTTGAAGGTCAGCTCTGCCGGCAGCTCGAACCTTGGACTCCCCCAGTGCCAGGGAACCTCTCTCGGGCAGAGCGTGGCCGCTCAGTAGGGGTGTGGAAACCCAAGGCCAACAGCAGCTCAGCCACTCTTGTTGGCAGAGGAAAGCAGAGGACTTGAGAGCTCAAACTGTTTTCCCAGGAGACAGAACATTCCACCTGCGCTCTCTGTGGGGCCGTGGGTGCCCCGGCACAGCCGAGCTCTCCCAGGGCAGGGCCACCTGCGCGCTGGGCAGCCCCCAGGCCTCACGCTGCACCAAAAGGGGTGGCAAACCAGCAGGAGGGGGGACTCCCACTCCCTGCCCAGCACCACGGCACTGACCCGCTCCTGCCCAGCTCCAGAACGGGACTGGTACAACTCACGCTCTCCTCTGGACCACCCAGCCTCCCCTCACAGGCGAGGGGGACACCCGCCCCCCGCCCCTCCAGCCACCCCACGAGGCAGCGGGACGCCAGCACCCCAGCATCAACCAGAAGCAAGCCCACCTCAGCCGAGGGAGGCACAGCAGAGCGGGGCAAAGTAGAGGAAAACCAAAGCCCCGATCCTGTCCCGTCCCGTCCCGTCCCATCCGAAGCTCCGGCTGCGGGGGCAGCTGGCCCCAAGGGCAGGCAACGCTGGGTCTCGGTTTCCCGGTCCGGGGCGCAGAAGCGTGTTTGGCTGCCGCAGCCCCCGAGCTCTCCCGCAGCGCTTCGCCTCCGACGCGGGAGCGGCTCGGCAGGGCTGGCAGCCCGGTTGGGCGGGGGGTAACCCGCACCCGCGGCCGAGCTCCCCCCGCAGCGGGGCCCTGCCGGAGCCAGCAGCCGCACCCCGGTCCCGCTCGGGGCGAGGACCCCCCCCGGGAGCACTGCCCCCGGGCACGGGGCCCGAGGCGATCGCTCCTTTCGCGGTCACCGGGAACCGAGCGCTCGGCAGCAGCCGGCGCGGAGAAGCTTCCCGCCCACACCCGCCCGAGCCCCCCACCCGCCCCGGGCCGCCTAGCAGCGGGGGGGGCTCGGGGAGCCTCGCACCGCCCCGGGGCCGACCCGGGACCGGCCCACGCTGCACCCGAGCGGCGGCCGGGCCGGGCGCGCACCCCCCGCAGAGCCCCGCACCGGTGCCCGAGGGCACGCCGAGCCCGGCCGGTAACGGCCCCGGCCCCGCTCAGCCCGCAGCGGGACGGGCGCGGCGGCCCCTCGCACCGCCGCGGGGACCGGCACCGGCACCGGGCAGGGGCGCGGGGCCCCGACGGCGCTGCCGCCGCGCCGCGCTCAGCCCCGGGCTCCCGTCCCCCCGCGCCCGCCCCAAACTTTCCGCCCGGGCCGCCCGTACCTGCCGCTGCCGTCGGCGCGGGCCGGGGCCGCCGCTGCCCACGGCCGCCCCCCCGCCGGGTCCGCGCGGGCCGCTGCGCCCGGGGCCCGCGGGCATCGCCGGGCGGCGGCGGCGCCGGCAGCGCTCGCGCGGGGCGGGGCGGGGCGGCGGGCGCGAGGCCCCGGGGAGGCGCGAAGGGGCGCAGCGCCCCCTGCCGCCCGCGGGCCGGCACCGGCGATCCCGGGCCGGCAGCCGGCCCCGCCCCGCCGGTGCCTCGGTAACGCGGCGGGCAGGGAGGGCTGCCCGGGCAGGCGTCACCCGAAAACCCGTTTCCCCCCAAAACCGTGCGACGGCTCCGGCGGGCACCGAGCGGTGCCGTGCGGGGCGGGCGGGCAGCCGGCCCCGGTCCCGCGGCCCCCTCCTCGCCGAAGCGGGGCCCTGCCTGCGGAGCCAGCGCCCCAGACCCGGTAGCTCCCCCGGAGCCAGGAACGGCCGCAGTGCTGGTGCCGGCCCGGGGGCAGCTCCGCGGGGACTCCCGGGCCCGGCGGCAGCTGGGACCGCCGCGTCCCCGGGGCAGCTCCCGGCCCGGCGAACCCCCCCGGGGCACCCCCGGGCGCGGATCTGCGCGAGCGGCTGTCGCGACCGGCAGCGACAGGCTGTAAAGCGCCGGGCCGGGCAGTAAAACTGATGTGGGCTGGTGCGGGCAGCGAGCGGGCACGGCCAGCATCAGCCCCGGGCACGGTGCCCCCGGCGCAGCCCCCCGAGGTGACCGCCAGCTCCCGGGGGACCCCAGACCCCGGCCTCTTGTCTGGGGAAAAGGCACCCCAGGACAGGCGGAGGGAGCCAGAGGAAAGCGCTTCCGCTCTTCGGCAGCCCTCAAGGCTTCTTTGCTGTTTTGTCTCAGGGAACCGAGCTCTTTTCCCCCCTTTTTAAAGTCAAAATTGCTTCATTTTGAGTGCCAATTAATGAGACCTGGTTGCTCAAAAGAAAAGGTAAAAGCTGTGCAAGATCAGCCCAAAGCCCAGTGAGAAGGTATTAAGGAAATACAAGCATCTCATTCTTCAGATCAGAGGCTTTTAATAATAATGGCAAAAATCAATATGAAACTAAATTAAATCTGCTGTTTATATTCATCAGGTAATTTGATAGAGAGCCTGCCAATTCAGGTCTCCATTGCTATGATAAGTAAATACAAACATATTACTTTTCAGATCACAAAGTTTTAATGGAAATGATGGAGAGCAAACGCAATCAAAGCCACCTTCCGCACCAACCAAATTGCCGTTAAACGAGGGCAGGCTGCTCAGCAAGGAAGCCTGCGAAACTCCAGCTCTGCTGGTGCGATGGCACAGAAACACAAACTTACTGCTTTCCAGATCACAGCATTTCAGCGCAGGGGAAGAATTAAGACTACTAAAAACTGATTTAATTTAAATTCCGCTGGAAGTGAACACTGTCATTTCTCCTCCCCGTGACTTCTTGCTCGCCAGCCCTCGGCACTGCGCTCTGCCCTGGCTGTGACCCCTCGAGGAACCATCCTTTACTGGGGGAAAAGAGGAGGGTTGGCATCTGTAACGAGACAAGGCCAGCGAGGAAAGGAACTGCACCAGAAACACATCTTAGCATTGAACACTCCTGCTGCCACGTCCCCTTCGGCTGGCGACGCACCCGGAACCACTCCGCACTCTCTGACCCTCCCGATGAGCCCCAGCATTTTGTCAGGAAGAAAACTCAGAGTTTAGGACCCAGGCTCAGGTTCGATGGCCGTGCCAAGGCAAATGGGCACCCCAGAAGAGTTTAAATCCTCAGTGCAACCAACTTATCTGCACCTGACAATAGGCAGAGGCATACAAATTATTTTATTAAAGCTGGAAAAAGCAGAGCTCCTGACATTTTATTCCTGGGAAGATTTGTCACACCCCGTTGTGGGTGGGTCACTGAATTGAGATTGAAGCTTATTTATCCGCGTCCGCTGACAAGGCACCGGTGCCTCGGGCTGTCTCAGCACCCAGCTCTGAGGGCTTTGTTCCCTTCTCAGCAGGCTTTGCCACAGCAGGGAGTCCCCGTGCGGGTTCCCCACCCGCCAACACTGCGGTGGCTGCGTGGAGCTGCCGAGCCAGGGTGGGGGCTCACAAGGGATCCTGGGCACCCACCACGCAGGTAGGGACAAGTCCTGCGCCAGGTCCTGGCATCCTCCAGGATGTGGGGCTGAGCTTCCAAACCGACCAGTAACAACCCCAAAGGCTCCATAGGTTCCAGCTCAGCTTACGGCCACGCATTCGTTACTGTCCTTCTGTGTCTCTGCTGTCGGGGGATGTTCCGTGAGAGCAGGAGCTCAGGAAGCCCTGGGGAGCAGAACTGAGCACCACTGAGCACCAAGGTCCCTGGGGCGATGTGCAAGGGAGAAGGCCGTTTTGGTGGCAGAGGGGGAAAAGCCAAGGGACCCAGGGAGGCTGGGCTGCTGACAGCCCCCCCCCCAAGGGACCCAGGGGGAGGCTGGTCTGCTGACCCCCCCCCCCAAAGGGACCCAGGGAGGCTGGGCTGCTGACCCCCCCCCCAGCAGGGCGAGGCCAGGGCAGAAGCCTGCAGCGAGTCTGCACCAGGTCACCTGCACCAGCCTGCAAAGAGGTCGCGTACCCTGAGCTGCAGCGCTCCAGAGGCACTCGAGCAGGGACAGACAAGGAATAAAAATGTGTGGTTGCAATCGAATTATCCCTTAAAAGAAATAACAATAAATTCTGAACTTCCCAATTACAAGGGACAGGCAAACCTTGGAAACCATTAAGAGCTGCTGCTTCTGTTGATGAATTATCCAGAGTGCACAGAGCTATTTTCTGAGCTTCGCTGTATTACACTAATTATAAATTAATATATTGCTCATTACGCAGTAAAGCTGTGCAGTCAACTAATGCACTGCTGCAAAGAGCCTATTTTAAAACATCCTCTGGTACTTTTATGATCTAGATGTTTAATTTACTTTTGTTCTGGCTTAAATGCCACCAACATGTCATTCTTTCACAAAGAAATATCCCTGGCTTCATCCGCCCTCCTTTGGGGCTCAGCAACCCAGCAGAATAATGAAATTTAGAAAGGCTTTTTTAATGCTAAGCAGTTGCATGAGAAATTAAGCAAAATAGCATAATTTAAGCCTAATTCCTGTGTCACTAGTTTTTAAATCAGTGTTTATCATGGCAGCAGGCTGGCAGGGGATTATCGGTCCCAATGCCAGTGCCCCCCCCCCCAAAGCACAGCCGCTTCTTCCTCCTGTACGCACGGCTCCTGCCCTGGTGAGCTCAGCTCCCCTTGCCCGGCACAGGGACAGGTAGAACCAGCAAAAAGGCTGGTCTGCTCAAAGATGTGTTTTTTTTAAGGAATTAATATCTTGACTCTCTTGAAATAAAGATTTTCATTAAAAGGGCTTTGGAAAATTGTTCCTCCAGCCCCCTCCCCCTTAGAAATCAAGAGGAATCCTGTTCATTACTGTTTTCCCATAGCTTTGTCCAGAAGCAGCAAAGATGTCGAAACCTTACGTCCCCTCTGCTCTGCGTAGGCAAACCCTCAGGGATGAGGGAGGGAGGGGAGGACCCCAGAGTTCACCCCCTCCCTGGAGCTGTGGGGCAGGGAAGCAACGAGCTGAAGAGGGAAGGGGGGACCAGTGTCCAGGTCCAGCAGAAACCCTCAAGTGACACCGAGCTACACAGACGCCTTGGGTTAGACCAGCCTGAGCAATCCCACCAGCTCTGCGGCTGCGGGACAAAGTCCCCCCAGCTTTGCACCCGCTGGAGGGGGGCTGCTGCGATTTCATTTTGCTGAAAAGAGCTCAGGGCAGCTTGGGGGTGAAGAAGCATCTCCAGGGCCGAGTCTGGAAGCAGAAAGCTGGTGGCTTTGCTAGGAATCACGCAGGACAGTCTGCCAAGTAAAGCACTGGAGGCTCACATGAAGCCGTTCCCATGGAGCGCGAGGGCCTGGCCCCGTGCTCAGGCAGGGAGGGATGCTCTGGGTGAGACGGGGAGGCAGGGAGAGCAGGGGCACCCCAGGGGAGAAGGGCAAAGGGCAGAGCTGCTGGCATCCGAAGGGGCCACTTACTGGCATTTGCCTCCCTGAGCTCCCAGCCTGACTCGGTCTGCGCCTGCGTCCCCAGGCACACGCACATCCCTGTGCCAGGCAGCGCTGCGAAGGGGAACGCCAGAGCAAGGCAAGGCAGGTGGGAGGAATGGGAGGAAACGGAGCCCTCTTTCTTGGAAAACAGTGATTAGCAGTGCATTGTCTCAGGGAGCATTCTTGCAGCATGTTTTTATGTCAGACCATTCTTTCTGTGCAGTGCTTGGCGTAACAGAAACAAATAAAACAGGATCAGCCTTACACAGAAGTCATTCTGGAAACTGCCATTTCCTTCTTTCCAAGGAAAGCATCCTGGTGACTCAGCAGCACGGGGCAGATTGGCAGCCCTGCAGAGCAGAGAAACGTTCCCCGGAGAATCCAGTGATTTTCAACCATAACACCACGAAGGATATTGCACTCCTAATATTCGAGACCCACCCCCACCCAACCAGTAGCAGGACAGAGGTACCATAAGGGGGAAAACATCTGCAGCAAAGAGAGGAGCCAGGGCTGCTGGAGAGGGACAGGAGGGGTGCTGGTCCCCAGGCTGGTGCAGCTGCTCCTGGTGAGCCCCTGCCCACTGCCCCCCACCCACCACCGCTCCCCACCACACTGAGGCGGCCCTGGGGCTCTGCCCCAGCCCCCAGAAGGCACCGGAGGGCCGTGAGGAAAGCGATGGGGAGGCAGCACCAGGAGCATGTGAAGCTGTGTAACCTGTGCGTGTGCCAGGGCTGCAAACCCAGCCACACCACAGGGCTTCCCTGGGCCCAGCGCAGCTTTTGGAGAGCTGCACTGAGCTGAAAGAGCCAGGGAATTCTGAAATTATTTGCACTTGGCTATTTCCAAGGCTGTTGGACTCTCCATCCTTGCTACTCCTTACCAGAGACAGGCAGGGGGATGGTTGTGGGGCTCTACTTTTGGTGCAGCCCATCACAACTCGCTTCCCAGCAGCTTTTTCACCCAGCACAGCTCCAGCAGCCCCAGCCATGAGATCAAGGGGCAATAGGGGGGCAGCTGCAGCCCACCCCAAGGCACAGGAGCACACAGCTCCCGCTGGGGAAGGGGGCACAGGCCCTGCAAGCAGGCAGAGGGCCAAAAGCTCACAGCAGGGGATGTTCTTACCTGGGCAGCTTGGTACTGGCAGCAGAGCAGCTCCTACAGGAGTTCAGAGATTACTACAGCTAACGATAGAAAGCTGTAATAAAATCTGACACATTAATGTGAAATACAATGGAAAAACAGACTTGTATCAGCTAACAAACCAGCCTGCATCTTATCTAGACTTCCACTTCAAAGAGGCACAGGTCAGAGCTGCTCCCAGCCTCACAGCACCCACAAGGGGGGAGCAGGGCCGTATTTATCAGGGAACACTTTAATTGGCACCGAGCGACAGCTGGGACACCCAGGTGAGCAGCGGGTGCGGAGCAGGGGAGGAAACGGGGCAGCAGCTTCAAATAGGGGGGTGCGGGCAGGCAGCAGGGAGAGAAGGGGAGGGGAGTTTGGGTGTGTGGGGACATTATGTGAGGCAGACTGCTGACTGGTTTGGAGCTAGAGGTGGGAATACAGAGGGCACTGAAGAGCTTTTATGGGGTGCTCTTAATGGCTTGGTGCAGTGAGCAGAGCTCTGGCTGGAGAAGGCAGCAGGGGAAGCGAGGGGGGCTGTGGGGCGGGCAGTGAGAGCCCTGCAGTGCGGCAGCAGAAAGGATTCCTGCGGGAGCTGCGGGTCTCGGGGTATCGCCTCGGGCTTATCCTGCCCTGAGGGAAGCTGCGGGTTTTGTGTTGTCACAGGGGTGGCCGGAGTTGTGTGGGACGAGGGACCCCGGCTGAGCTGCCTGCTCTGCCCTGGTCTGCGGGGCTGCCAAACCCGCACCCAGCGGGAGGGGGGCTCGGCCCCCGCCGCCTGCCCCGTGCCCTCCGCGGGCTGCCCGTTATTAATAGCCCGCCGTGGCTGCCGTGGGTTTGGTTTCACGGGCGGGGGAAAAGCCCCGGCCGGGGGCGTTGCACCGGGAGAGGGGGGATCTCCCTGGGGGGGTCCCGCGGGAAGCCCCCGGCTCCCCCGCGGCAAAGCGCGGGGAGGGGAGCGGGCAGGGCGGGCCCGTCTCTCCCGGGGACCCCCGGGCCCTGCCTCGAAGCCTTCCCCGGGGCCGGGCGGGCCGCGCCGAGCTCCGGTGACCGCCCACGGGCGCTGCCCCGGCTTCCGAGCGGCTGGGCCGGGGGGGGAAGGGGCGGGGCTGCGGGCCCGTCCCGCCCCGTCCCGCCATGCTGCTGCGGGTGCGGGCGGCCGTGGCGCAGCTGGGGGCGGCGGCGCCGGGGGGGCGGCCCCGCGGCGAGCCCGGCGGCGGGGCCGGGGCGGCGGCAGGACCCCCGCTCTGCCGGCCGGCCTTCCTGCAGCTCAGCCCCGGGGGGCTCCGCCGCGCCCACGACCAGGCGGGCCGGGCCGTGCAGAGCCCCCGCCGCGGCCGCCGCCGCCTGCCCTGGAGCACGGGCTACGCCGAGTGAGCGGGGCGGGCGCGGGGGGGAGGGGGGGTGGGGGGGCCGCGGGGGTCCCTCGGGGGCTCGCCCGGTGCCCGCTGCCGGGACCGCTGCCAGCGGGTCTGCGCTTTCCCCCTCCCCGCGGGCGCCGGGCGCTGCCGTCGGGTCCTGCCCGGTGCCGGTGCCGGGGAGCTGGCACCGGGGGCGAAGGAGGCGGGGGCCCGGGGGGGAGGAGGGGGTCGAAGCCGGCTCGGGAGCGGGACCGATTCTCGCTGCGAGTTTCCCCCCTGGCGGGGGCGGGTGGGGGAGGGCCGGCTCTGCAGGCCGCCTGTGCCCCTCGGGCTGTCGGTCCGCTCCAGCATCCCCTGCTCAGGCCGAGCTTCCCCGTGTCCTAGCGAGCTTTTGGAGACGTCAGTTTGCCCCAGGAGATACTGGGGTGGGAGTACCCAGAGCAAAAGCCCCCCAGAGCAAAAACCACCCTCTGCTTTTCATCAAGGCCAGGCTGGATGGAGCTCTGAGCACCCTGGGCTGGTGGAAGATGTCCCTGCTGATGGCAGGGGGGTTGGAACCAGATGATCTTTAAGGTCCTTCCAACCCAACCCATTCTATGATTCTACGCTCGGCAGCAAGACTTCTGTTTCCCGAGACTTTGTTCTGCAAACCGCTTGAGCAGTCTGTGCCCAAAGAGCTGCTCCTGTTGTGTGTGTCTACAGCTTCCTCCCGTGAGCAGATTTTGCAGTTGGGACCTGAAAGCTGCTGTGCCAGCACAGGCTGTGAAAAGTTGATGTGAATCTTTTTGCAAAAGTTCTGGTGGTTTCATCTGCATTTCCCTCTGCCCTCTTCCTCCTCGGAGGCACGGGCTGAGAGGTGCTGGGTGCGATGGGACACGGACGAGGCTGCACTCCTGTCCATGAGTCCGGCTGGGTGCCTGTGCCTTGAGGCTGGTGTGGGTTTTCGGGCAATTCCTCTGCTGGGGCTGTGGTAGAGACCATCAGCAAAGCCACCTTCTCCTGGTCACCTCCCTCGGTGGGTGCCCGGACGGCAGCTCTCCCCTGGACCTAGCCATGCTGGTGGGAGTGAGTACTGCCGCTGGCCCCAGATCAGACCACGCAGCTGGTCTGGGACATCTCCTCGCCTGGGTGCTGCCGCCCCGGACAGGGCAGGAGCACCTGTGGGAGCAGCCCCGGGATGGGGGGCACGAACGGGGGTCGGGGGGGGTGCGGTGCTGTGCTGCGGGTGGGCTCTGCCGCAGCGTGCTGTGAAGGGAAGAGTCTTTATGCCTTGTTTGCTCCCGGCAGGGTGATAAATGCGGGGAAGAGCCAGCAGAACGAGGACCAGGCGTGCTGTGAGGTGGTGTTTGTGGAGAGGAGGCCCAGCCCGAGGGGCCGGCCGCCATCCGGGGAGCTGGATGGGGTGAGAGCTGGGGCGGCCTCGCCATCTCCCCGGGGATCCCCTCAGGTGCCGGGCTGGCTGCCTGTGCTCCCTGCCGGCTCCTGCCGTTGTCCCCGCCAGCCTGGGGGGGCTGCAGGCCCGCGTGTCCCGGTGGCGGCGGTGGTGGTGGCTGCCACGCTGGCCCTGTCGCGCCTTCCCTTCGGAGGAGCCGGCCGCCGGAGACGCGCTGCTGGCAGCGCGAGGTGTCTGACGCAGGGCTGGGCTCCAGCCAGGGGCCGGCGCGTCCCAGCACCCCGGGTCAGCTGCCCACATCGCTCCCGCCTGGGCTGGGACCCGCGCGCTGGAGGCAGAGCCCTGTGTCACTGTCCCCAGCTGTGACCCCGGCTGCTCCGCATTCCCCGGCCCGTCTGCTTCCTCGCAGGCTCGCTGAACCTTCCCGTCTCTCCCCGCAGGGCAGGAAGGGTTTTTATTTCCACTATTGGGCCCTGTTTGACGGCCATGCGGGCACCGGTGCTGCTGTCATGGCTTCCAAGAGGCTCCACCTGCACATCTGCGAGCAGCTCCGGGACCTGGTGGACATCCTGCAGGACCCCTCTCCACCTCCCATCTGCCTCCCGCACGACGCCAGGGCCAGCCCCGTGGAGCTGAGCCAGGCACCCCTCGCAGAGGATGACGGGGAGGTCCCCAACGATGCTCTGCCGCGGTTCCACCTGGAGAAAGCAGTCTCTCACGAGAGCCTGGTGACTGGTGCCATCGAGAACGCCTTTAAGCACATGGTGAGTGAGCCCCCGCCCGCGGGGACACCCCGGTACCCCCCGGGAGCATCCCTGTGCCGTCCATGTCTGCCTTGGGTTGACCCCTCTGGTGAAAGGCAGCTCTGCAGCGAGGAGGGGGCTGCAGGAGGGCTCACGGAGAGGGCACCACGACGCTGTCTGGTATTTGGGGGGTTCAGGATGCAGAGGCTTTGGGCTCTGGACCTGTGTGGGTGCAGAGGGCTTCATTGCACTTCGTTCCAGCAGTTCTAGCCGCTCCCCTCCTGTCTTGCCCTTCCCTGGCCCCCCCAGCGCTGCAGCCGCCCCGGGGCTGCCTGGGGAAGGTGCCCAGGCCCTGGCTGGCAGCCCCCCGCCCCCCCGGAGCACCCCAAGGTGCTGCCAGAGCAGACGGGTGCTATTCTGGCTGCTTGCAGCTTTGCTGGCTGGTGTGGGGCCAGCTGCCTGCCCTGCCCAGAGCCACTCTCTGTCTCCCCAGGACGACGAGATCGAGCGGGAGCGGGCGTCCCAGCGCCTGTCCGGGGGCTGCTGTGCCCTGGCTGCCGTCTACCTCATGGGCAAGTTCTACGTGGCCAACGCTGGCGACAGCAGGTATGGCCCTGCTGGGCAGCCCCCGGCTTTCACCCGGTGATCGGGGAGCACCCCGGTAGAGCAGGGCAGTGCCGGAGGCATGGCCGGCGAGGAGCACCCGGCTCCATCCCTGGAGCTGGGCTGTGCTGGGGAGGGCAGAGGCAGCAGGGCCAGGCAGAGCCTGCCCAGGCACGGTGTGCCCTGCTCTGATCTTGGTGCTTGCCCGGGGGGCTGCAGAATTGCCTCCCAAAATCTGGGACTTGCTCCCTTCCTTCCCTGCAGCATCCCGTCTGCTTCCCAGACGGCTCTGGATCACACCCCAGCCCCAGCTGCCGGGGCCGGCCTGCCGGTTGGGGAGCGAACGCTGCCCTCGGCAAAGCTTTCCAAAATTACAAGCCATTTTAGGACACACTGCACGCCCGTGGCCTGTTTCGGGAGAAGGACACACAAATCTACGTGCAGATGTTCCCGGGGGAGCTTGGAGCCCACGGCTTCTGGCTGGCAGACGCGTTTCCTCGGTGCCTGGGTGTGCTCGCAGCCCCAGGCACGGCGGGAAGGCAAATCCGCCTCGCGCTGGTCGGAGCTGCCCTGTGCTGGATGCCCTCAGCGGGGTCGGGCCGGCGCGCGCAGGCTCTGGGGAATTGGCTGAGACTGAGGACGCGCTCCCAGCCCGGGGGCAGAGGAAGGGGAGATCCTGCGTGCCTCCGCTTCTGGGTGCGGGGCCGCTCGTGGCAGCAGGGCCGGGCGCTGGCCGGGCGGGCAGGCAGCGTGCGCGGGGTCCCGAGGCTGTGACGGTGCCTCTGGGCCAGGGTCTGCCTTCCCTCCTCGGGCATCGGATGCTGCCAGAGCTGGGCTCAGCCGGGCCCTGCGTCCCTGGGCAGGACTGCAGGCAGGGCGGCCGGGCCACCAGCGCTGGGGACCCTCCATCCCCCCACGACCTCCAGAAACATCTCATAATCAGACTTTTATTTTTTTAACTTGTCAAACAACCAGACTGGCCCCAGCAGCGAGCCGCAGTGCTGACACTGGCTCCCGTGTCCTGCTGCTGGCGATTTCTGCCTGCCCTGTGTGCGGCTGCCCGGTTCGCCGCCTTTGTGCCGCTCCTTTTCTACCCATATCCTGTCCTTTGGTTTGCTTCATTCCCCTCTGCCCCACGCTTCTCTTCCATTTTCTCTTCCTCCCCACCCCTGCCCTGTGCTGGAGGGAGATGTGCCCTGCCTGCCCGGGGGCTGTGGGGCTGGGGGGGGGTCAGCTGTACCAGCCCCCCAGATCAGGGCTGGGAAGAGGGCAGGCAGCGGAGGGGAAGGGGTTGCACTGCCTGGGCAGCCGGGCAGGGAATCAGCCTGGAGAGCCGGGCTTGGCTCCCCACACCACGTCTCCTCCTCTCTAATCTCATCCTTCCATGTCTCATTGCAGGGCCATTGTCATCCGTAACGGGGAAATCATTCCAATGTCCAGGGAGTTTACTCCAGAGACAGAGAGGCAGAGGCTGCAGTTTTTAGTAAGAAAGACCTTTCTTCTAACCCCCTTCCTGCTGAGCCACCTCCTGGTCCCTGCCCAGCCTCCGCACTCCCGACTCGGTGGGGTCCTGGGGCCGAGGGCAGCTCCAGGGCTGGGACCTGCTGAGGGCACTTGTCCATCCCAGCCAGCTCGATGGGTCGGGGAGAGGTGCTGGGACGTGGGGGCATCTCGTGGCTGCTGGGGCCCTGGTTGCTGCTGGGTCAGCGTGAGGGGCCTGGGTGCTCAGCGTGGGGCCGGTTTGGTACGGTCGCATGGAGCCAGCTCGGTCCATCTCGTCCCGCTCCGGCGTGGGGAACGGGGACCATCGCCTGCCCGGGGTGGGCAGCGGGCTGGCTGCTGCGGTGGCCGGGAGGAGCGCGGCTCTGCTCGCTCCGAGCCCTCGTCTCTGCCCCGGCGGCTCCCCGGGGAGGCAGGGAGCTGGTGGGTGCCAGCAGGTTTCCAGCTTTCTTCCTGAAAGCTCCTGCCTGGCCTGGACAGCCCCCCTGTGCCGTGCAGGGAGACTTTTTAAGGTTACAAAGAGCTCTCTGACGGCGTTGGTGTTGGAGGAGGTCTCGCTGGCTTGCAGTGTGCTTGGAAAAACACTGAGGCATTTTTTTCTTGAATCTATTTTTGAGTGACCGAGAGGAGGAAACTGCTGTGAGTGGGATCCTCTCCAGCCGCTGCGGTGGGCAGGGGGCCAGGCGCACGCTTGCTGGGCTGCACCGTGCCCAGGCCGTGGTCAGGGCCCCCCCGGAGCGGGACGGGGCTCTCCGTGCCTCAGCACCGAACCCTCCTGTGTTCCCGAGGGCTCTCCTCCTTTCCTTCAGCTCTTTCTCCGTCCCTCTGTGTTTCCAGCGCTGTCCCTGTTCCCGTCCCCTGCACGCTGTGCTCCATGAGGCCCCGGGGCTGCTGGTGCAGCCCTGGACGGGGCTCTGTGCTGCTTGTCCCTTGTCACGGCCGCGGCTGGGACGCGGTTTCTGAGAAGACCCCTCGGCTCTTTTCCTGGGGCAGCTGCTGTGCCCTGTGCTGCGCCTGGGCTCCCGGGAGGTCACGGCTCTGACTCCTGGGCAAATTCCAGCTTCTCCTGGATTTCGCTGGGTTTGGATCCTTTTTGGAGATCCTTGTTTCCCAAAACTCTCCATGCAAAAGCGTCACCTTCCTGCCGGTTGGCATGGCTGTCCCCAGCTGCTGTCTCCCCTCTGGGCGCAGCTCAGATGGGTGGTTTGAACCTGCTTTGCCACCACGCGTCTGAGCTGCAGCAGAGCAGCTGATGTTGTCCCCACCTCAGAACGCCACCGCCGGGGTCCCGGCAGGCTGGCGGGTCCCGTGCCGCGGTGGCGGTGCCGGCGATGCTGTGCGGGTCCTGCTCTCCTGGCCCCGTGGCTGAGCCACCGCTCCGTCCTCGTCCCGCAGGCGTTCCTGAGGCCCGAGCTGCTGGGGAAGGAGTTCACGCACCTCGAGTTCCCCCGCAGGATCCAGCCCAAGGAGCTGGGGAAGAAGATGCTGTACAGAGACCAGAGCATGAACGGCTGGTAACCCCCGACCTGCGGGAGGCTCGGGGTCCCGCCACGTGCGGGACGGGGCTGTGGCACGCTGGGGACCCGGGTCGCGGAGAGGGACGCTGTGTCCTGGGCAGACGGGGAGGTGCTGGAAGCCTTCGCCTGCTGACACGCTGTCTCTGGCTTATTCTAACCAGGGCTTACAAAAAGATAGAAGAGGATGACCTGAAGTTTCCACTTATCTACGGGGAAGGCAAAAAGGTGAAGTGCTGTGGCAGGAGCTGTGTGGGGGTCGCTTCCCACCTGCCCTCGATGACTCGGGGGTTTCCAGCCCATTTTTGCTGGTGCTATCACCACTCCAGTGCCACCGATTCTCAGGTGGGCATGAGGTGGAGATGAAGTGGCTTAAAGCTTTCTTTTGGTTTCACCGTACTCCAGGCTCGGATGATGGCCACAATTGGGGTCACGCGGGGCCTGGGAGACCACGACCTCAAGGTGTTCAGCTCCAACATCCGCATCAAGCCTTTCCTGTCCTGCTTCCCGGAGGTGAGCCTGGCTGCTGGCTGCTCTGCACCCAGGGGTTCCTGTGATGGCTGGAGCCGGTCGGGGTGGCCGGATCCCCAGTGTGCCCAGTGCAGTGGCTCGGGGCATCACCAGCACTCGCCCAGGCTCTCCAGGAGCCTCCTTGGCCTCTCTGCCCCTCACCCTCATGTCTTGCCCCATTGCTTGCCAGGTCAGGGTGTACGACCTCACGCAGTACGAGCACTGCCCTGACGACGTTCTGGTCTTGGGTACTGATGGGCTCTGGGATGTCACCAACGACAAGGAGGTGGCCAGCGTGGTGATGGAGGTGCTGATGAGCTACGAGCCCAACGACCCGTGCAGGTGAGCTGAGGGTGGGCAGGGGGATGAGTGTGTCCTGCTCTAGGGCATCTTCCTTGCTCCTTGGAGCAGTGTTGTGGCCACATGTCCCTCTGGCGTCGGGGCTGGCGCTGCTCCGCAGCGTGCAGTGCTCCCCTGGATGCGCGTATCTGAGCTCGGATCTCTCCCCTCCAAGGGACCCTTTCCTGCACCTCTAGCTCCTCCAGCTGCTTCCTTGCCAGGGGCCGCAGCGTGCTGCGTCAGGGAGTCTGCAGGGTCTGGGGCCGCTGCTGAGCGCTGTGCTCTGCCCCCAGGTACACCATGGTGGCCCAGGAGCTGGTGCTGCGGTCCAGGGGGGTGCTGAAGGAGCGGGGCTGGCGGCTGGCCAACGACAAGCTGGGCTCCGGCGATGACATCTCTGTCTTCGTGATCCCTCTGGGCGGCCCGGGCAGCTACACGTGATGCCCAAAGACCCCGGGGCAGAGGGCTCGAGGCGAGTGGGACACCGGTGCTGCCTCGGGGCCCCCTCACCCTCGAGCACTTGTTTCCTGAGCCGACTGTGAGAAGAGTAAGGAACCTGGAGCCTCTGCCTGTGCCCCAGCCCCTTCCCAGAGCATCCCCCTCCCCCTGCTGCATCCCAGCCCTGGGCGGAGAGGGAAGGGCCTTGGACAGAGAGCGGGGATGGGGGTCGAGGGGCGTTTTTTGTGCTGCCACTTTCTTGATTGCTGTGAAAAGCCAAAATCCTCCCCGGCTTCTCGGTGCGTCCTGTGCCCCTCGCCCGGGGCCGGGCTGTGCTGGTTCCAGCGGTGGGGCACCCGACCTGGAGAAGCGTGTGCTTGCTGCTGCAATCGTCCTCTCCCCTCGCCCTGGGACACTTGCACCAGTGACAGTGAAGCTGCTGCGGGGGCTGGCTGCGGGGCAGGGCGGGCCGTGGCCTGGGGTGAAGCCCAGCCGGCAGCCGGGTGATGCTCAGCCCTGCAGAAGTCGGGCTGGGGGTGGTGGGGTGGTTGGGTGAGCCCCGCGACTGATACCCCAGCCTTGTGCTTGCCCTCTCCGGCCCGTCGTGGTCCTGCGTGGCCTTCGTCCCTGCCGCGTACCTGGTCTTGGTCCTGGGTCTGGGGGGCTGCGCGGTGCTCGGTCACTGGGCACGCCAGGAGCCCCTGGGGGGGAAGGAGCCTGTGCCACGGGTTCTGCCCCCTCCCCTCTCCATGCCTTCGATCCTGCTGTGTTTCTGGAGCCAATTATTTATTATTAGCTGGAGAGCTGAGCGAGAAAATGTCTAAATCCTTGCTTGGTGGGGGGAGTCTGTAGGAATATGTATCTGTTATTGCTGAGCAGCTCTGAGTTGGCCACTGCGGAGCGGCACTTGCACGCAGAGCAGCCCCGTTCAGCCGGGCTGAACCGCTCGACCGAGCTGCGCGGACCTGCTCGGCTGAGGGCTCGAGCCCCCCCAAACACAGCTTGGTCCTGACTGGTGGGGGGAAGGCAGCTCCCTCCTCCTGCCAAATATCTCAGAGCTGGGGCCGAGCAGAGCCGCAGCAGCAGTTGATGTCTGCACAGGGTCTTATTTTGCATCACGCGTACCTCCGACCTGCAGGATGCAGTTCCTGGACCTCGGCAGAGCGTTGTGTCCTCCCAGAAGGTGAGGGATGGTCCCATCCTGGCAGTGGGGTCGGGGGGGCTGCGCCGTGGTCCCGTGTTCGGGAGGGCTCTGTGGCACCGGTATTTGTGTCCTGCTGCTCTTGCTGGGTGCAGCCAGCTCTTGTCAAGTGTCACCTCTGGTGAATGTTGTTTGTCTCTCGTAATCAGCGAGATGTAAATAAACTGGGAGCACTTACCGGGAAGTGAAAGTTGCCCAGAGAGATTTTAACCTGCGGAGATCCGTGCTGAAGGGAGCAGGGGGTGATCCTGGGCGGGGGAGCCCGTCCTTGCGCAGCACTGTGTGTTCAAATAAAGGTTTTGCCACTTGCAATCCCACTGCAGAGTCTTCATTGCAGAGCTCCTGCAAAGACGACTCACCTAAAAGCCAATTAGCTCTAATTAATCTGTGCAGGCAGGCTTGGTAGCCAATAGGCCCAGGCAGAGCCATGTGAGCTGCCGTCCCTCTGCTCTTGGCACTGGCCAGACCCCACGGAGCATCCCTCCGGTGCCACGGGGAGGGGGAACCACCACGGGGCTGGCTGGGGTCACAGCCCCCCGGGGCTGGCTGGGGGCTGCAGGCGGGGGGTCACAGCCCCCCGGGGCTGGCTGGGGTGGGTGGGTCAGTAACCGGGCACAGGACCTGGCTGGCGAGCGCTGCGCGGGGCTTGGGCGGGGGTCAGAAACCAGCAGGCACCAGGCTGGCCCCCCCGGCCGCTCCCTGCCCAGGGGACCGGCCGTGTCACAGCCCCCCCGGCCGCTCCCTGCCGAGGGGACGCGAGGTCCCGGGGATGGGGCAGGGCCCTCGCACCGCGGCTGCGCCTGTGGCGGCGGGGAGCGGGGTGCGGGGGGAGCTGCCCTCCCCGCACAGCTCGCGGGGGGGGGGTCCTGGTGAGGGGGCGAAGCGCGGCCCGGGACGGCCGGCGGGAGCGCGGGCTGCGGGCACGGCCCAGGACGGCACACGCAGCCCTGGTCCCGCAGCCGGGACCGGGCTCGGCCCCGCTCCCGCCCCGCCCTCGGCGGGCGGTCCCCGGACGGGGCGGGGCCGCGGGGCCGGGGCCGGGGCCGGAGCGGGAGCGGGAGCGGGAGCGGAGCGGTGCAGCGGCGGGGAGAGGTGCGGGGCCGGGCTGCGCTCGGGGGGCTGGGGGGGACGCGGCGCTGGGGCTGCTGCGACTGGAGTGTGGGGTTACTGGTGGGCTGCGGGGTCGGGGCTGGGGTTACTGGTACTGGTGGGGTGTGGGGTCAGAGGTGGGGCTACTGGTGCTGGTGGGGTGTGGGCGTACTGGTGGGGTTGTGGGGTCAGAGCTGGGGTTACTGGTACTGGTGGGGTGTGGGCATACTGGTGGGGTTGTGGTGTCAGAGCTGGGCTACTGGTGCTGGTGGGGTGTGGGGTCAGAGCTGGGGTCTGGGGGAGCTGGGGTTACTGGTGCTGGTGGGGTGAGGGCTGTGGGGTCCGGGGTGCTGCTGGGGGAGCAGGATATGGGGGTGGGTGCCCCAGCCGGGCTGGGTGGGGCACAGCGGGACGGGATGGGATGGGACAGGGTGGGATGGGAGTGCCTGGGACGGGGTGGGGGTCCCTGGGTGTGGGGCAGGGATGGGTCAGCGGCGGTTCAGCCACTGCGGGGGGCCCGGGGCTGCGGGTCCCAGCCTGTGGGTGCTGGCCGGCCGGGGCTCCCCGCTGCCCCCCCGCCAGTGACTGCCCCGGGCCGGGCTGGAGGGAGAGCCCGGGGGGTGCTGCCCCGTCCCGCCATCCCTCCTCGCGTCCCCTGGCCCCAGCAGCGTCACCACTCACGGCCTTGCTTGCGGGGTGGCCGCTCTGTGTTTTCTTCAGAAAAAGGAAAAAAGTTCCCTTTGCTTACTGCTGAGCTCATTTTTAAACATTTATATTAGGGGGGCTTGCGGGGAGGAGAAGTAATTGTGCAATGTCTCCGGAGCGAGGGAGCATTCCAAGCGCATGACTGCGCGGCCCTGTGCCCCGTCACGGCCTGGCAGCCAGCTCTTCCCAGTGGCCGCCGAAGCCCCGAAATCCAGGCTGGGCCCCCGACCCCCGGGGCAAACGGCAGCGCGACCCCGGGCCCCTTCGCCGGGCGCGGGGGGTGGCTGGGAGCGGGGACCCGGCGAAGCGTTCGGGTTGTGCCAGCAGGGACGGGCAGGCAGCGGCTTCGGCTGTCTGCATCTCACCGAGGCCAGCTGCATTTTATTTTGTTTTATCCAAGTGCTTTTTGGTGTCCGGACGGTTTCCGTTTGGTGTGTTCAGCTCCTCCTTCCCAGCGTCAGTAGTGTGGCTGAAGGCTGCGTGGGGTTTTGCGGACCTTAAACTGAGCCCGTGTTCCTGACAGCCCTCCAGGGAAACGTTTCTTGAAGTGGAGAATAAGCCACGTCCCTGTCTTCCAACAGGTGATCGGAGCGTTTAACCAGGCTCTCCTGCTAGCTTGCTGTTTGCGCTGGAGAGGCGTAGTGACATGAAAAGTAAGGAACGCGTCAGCAAACGCCGGTTGGCCCCGGGGCGGCGCAGCCAGGCTGGCACGAGGGCAGGCGGCCGCTGCGGCGCGGTGCCGGGAGCTCTGCGCGAGGCGCTCGCCCTGCCGGGAGCCCGCGAAGGCTGTCGCATCCGCGGGAGGTGACGTGAGAGCGTGGCACGGTGTCCCTTGGACGGGGAGGTGAGGGCAGGCAGCCTCTTCCCATAAAGCTCAAGCGCCTGTGGCTCAGGCTTTGTTTAGGCTTTAAAATTCTTCTGTTCCAAGTTCCCGTCGCTGTTTTGCTCGTGGATGTTTGTGCGGGGCTCAGCAGTGCAAACAAGCCAGCCGCTGCCCCGCGCTGGGGCTGCGCTGGGGCGCGCTCTGAAGCCGGGCTGGCGCGTCGCGCCCGAAGGGTCCCTCACGACTTCGGAAAGAAATGGGTGAGATCCAAATGCGAGCGCTGAGCCTGAGCTCCGTTGCTGATCGCTCGGCACTGGGGTGTGGCAGGCCTAGGTCTTAGGACGGTGTCGGGCAGCTTTTGGCGTGAATGCAGACGCTTTGCTCCGTGGTGCGGGCAGCGGTGGCAGGCGGGGCGGGGGGGCTCGGCGCAGCGGGCGCCGGCGATGCTGCGGGGCCTGGGTCGTGCTCTGGGTGTCGGCGGTGGTCGCTGGGCTGGGCGAGGGCTGGAGGCCGGTCCCGTCTGTGCTGCGCGGAGCTGCTCGGCTCGGCCTGCCCGGGGGCTGCGGGTGCTGCCGGGCCAAGCCCCGCGCCGCTTCGCTCGCTGGAGGCTGCGATCCACCCGGGAGCCCAGGCTCTGCCCTGCCCGTCGCGTTTATCCTGGGCATTGCTCTTCGCCTCAAGCCCTTTCTGGAACTTTCTTCTGCTTCTGCGTCAGGGTCCCTCTGAGACCCGAGACGCTTCCCAGGACGGCTGTCGGGTGCTGCCTTGGCCGTGATGTCTCAGCGAACTGAATTCCCCCGGTCGCGTACCCGCGGGTTTTTATTTGAAGTTGACTTTCTTTGCCCTCGCACGAGCTGTGCCCGCAGGTCCCGCCGGCTGCGGCCGTCGCTGTGGTGCAGCACCGCCGCGGGGCTTTCTGCCGCTGGTGGAGGGACCCGTCTGCCCGGGTCGTTCTGTCCCCAAGCGCCTTCGGTCCCCTGCCAGTTCCCTTAGCGTGGGGACAGCTGGGGACACGCTCTTCTGGGGCTCCCTGCATGTGCCGCTGGGAGCTGTTGGTGGGGCGGGAGGAGAGCTGCTCCGGGGGGTGTGTGGGGAGACCCCCGGGCTCTGACAGTGCTGGTGGGGACCGGGGGCTGCCCGGAGCGGCTCCTGTTTGCCCGGCGGTGCCTCACCAGGCCCTGTCCCAAGGTGCCCGGCGTGCCGCGACGGCGGCCCTGTGCCCGCGCACGGCCATGTTTAGAAGTGGAGGCAGCTTGTCCTTGGCCGCGCGGGTTGGAAAGCGTTTTCTGTGTTCCCTGCTCGCGTTCCGTGCTGGTGGGATGCTGCGAGCTCCCGTCGGTCTTGTCTGCGTGCCGAGGGCGGGTGCTCTGGGGTTTTGAAATCCGGCGATGTGCCTCGTGGCTGTGAGCCCGCTCGGTGCCGCGTTAGCCCAGCTCCTTCCCAAACACGAGTTCATCGCAGCAGTCCAGCCGAGCGCTTGGTGCCTGTGCTTTGAACTCACTGGGAAGCTCAGCAGCGCTGAATCCGCAGCCATGCCAGGAAGAGCTGGGTCTGCTCCAAGAGGTGGTTTTCCTTCTGTGGCCGTGTTGCGGTGCCGGGGTCCGGGCGGGTGCCGGGGCTGCGGGCAGCGGGCTGGTTGTTCACTGAGTGACCGGGGAGCTCCGGGGCAGAGAACTGCTTTGTGCTGGTCCGACAGGCCGCCTGCGAGGAGGGGCTCGGTGGCAGCTCCGCAGGGCGGGAGCGCAAGCCCCCGTCTGCTCTCCCGTCCCTGGCCAAGACGCTCACGGGGCCGTGCTGGGGGCTGCGCCAGCGCTGCCAGGAGCCTGGACCCCGCTCCCTGCCCCGCTCCCCTCCGCTCGGCCAGCACCAGGAGCTTCGGTTTGAAGCAGGGCGTCTGCCGGGTCCGGGGGCTGGGGGGAGCTGGGGGTGTCCCCTGCGGAATGGGGGGGTGACCCCTGCGGAATGGGGTGTCCCTGCGGATTGGGGTGTCCCTGCGGATTGGGGTGTCCCTGCAGAATGGGGGGGTGTCCCTGCAGACTGGGGTGTCCCTGCAGAGGGGCTGCTCCCAGCACAGCTCCAGCTCTGCCAGCCCAGCCCTGCGCAGGCTCCGGGGCTGTGCCTCTGGCCAGGGCTGTGGGCAGAGCAGGAATTCGGCTGGTTTTGCTGATGGGTGCTGTGACGGGTCCAGCCGGGCCGGGGCCGCCAGCAGCAGCGCTCGGGAATGTCCGAGTGGAACAAAACCCCTCTGTGGGCTCCAGGAGCCCGAGCCGCACCGGGGAGGTTCGCTGAAAGATTTCTGTCCCTAGCTGGAGTCCTGCTTCAAAGCGTTAACATCTTTCTCTGCCGTTTCCTGAGATCCCGTGGCAGGGGACGGAGGCATCCTGCTGCCAGAGGAATTCCCCGGTTCCTGCTCGGCAGGAACTTCACATTTTGAGGCACAAAGCAGGGAGAGGCCAACAACGCAAGGGCTGTCCTGGAGCCCCAGCTGGTTTTGTGGCGATGGCTTTAGAATAGCTGCTTGGAAAGTAGAACAGAGCAATTTGGCTTCAGTCTGCAGTTTCTCAGCGTGCTGAGGGAGCTGCCTGCTCAGGACTAGGCTGGTGCCATCGGCGCGGGCACTGCCGCAGCGGTGGCACGGACTAAACCGGCGGCCGTGCTGGTGTGGCTGCAGCCGGGCGCCGGAGCCCTGCGGGGTTTGGCAGTGCCGCTCTGCGGGAGGTGCCGGCACAGGGCTGCTGCTCCCTTTTCTTATCTCTGGATGAGCAGGAGGCATCTCCAGTGAGGCACCCATGGTGCTGCGCACGCCCAAAAACCGCGGCTGCTGCACGGGCCGGGCTGGGCACCCTTTGCTGTAACTCAGGGTGGCTAATGCTCGGCGGTTTAAAATCTGAATTTCCGTGTCTGATGTGGGCGACTGTGTCCTTTTAGCCTTTGGCCTGCTGGCAGTTGTTGTAAAGCTGTCCTCCTCCAATTGCCTCCATGTTTTCCACTCTCTTTTATCCACTTGCAATCTGGGAACAGCAAATTTTACATCAGACACCCCCGTCCCAGGGACTGGCCTTGTCCCACTGAGCGAAAGAGCATCCCCGGGCACGGGAGCTGGTGTCTCCCCGCGCAGAGTGCCGCCGGCATCTGGCACTGGTGCGGGCTGGCGCGGGGAGCGAGGGCACGGGCAGGGCCAGCGCAGCCGGGCACCCAGGCACGCGCTGCTCACAGCCTCCTGGCCCCGCTCGCCTGCGTGCACCAGCTCTGGGTTAGTAATGGGCTATTTCTGGGCCACTCTCGTGAGTAATGGAATGAATTGTGCTGAGATTTTGGGTGGGGACAGTGCCTCTGCCCACTGAGTCACCGCTCGGCATCACGCTGGGCTCGGGAGCTGCGGGGCCCGGAGCCGTCCCCGGTCAGGGTGGATGCTGGAGCCGTGGGAAGGAGCTGTGGCTGCGGTGACTGCTCGGTCTGGAACACCCACGGGATGGGGTGTGGGCAGGGGGGGAGCTGGCATCGCGCTGTGCCGCTCCGGGTGGTTGTGTTTTGGGTGCGATGTCGGCAGGCTGGGCACAGGCAGGTCTCGATCTCTGTCTGGCAGCGGGTGTTTGTCTGCCCGCGCGTCCGTCGTTCCTCGCGCCGCAGACGTGTCTCCTTCGGCGCGTGGGTTAGAGAGCAGCGCGTCCCACACCGCCCGTCCTCCTCCGTCCCGCTTCGAGACGCCGAGTCGCAAAGCAGCCGATCGCGTTTTGCTGTGGGCGAAGGAACTTTCTGCCGGCCGGATTCGGGTGAAACCTTTCTCCCTTGTGCACCCGCCACGCGGTCGGCAGGGCCGTTTAACCTGAGAGCTGGCGTGGTCCCCGAGGCTGCCTGTCCTGGGGCTTGGGGGACAGCCCTGGTGACAGCCCTGGGGGGGTTTCCTCGGGCAGGAGCTCAGCAGTGACCTGCTCAGGGTGCAGCTGCGAGGAGCTCTTTCCAGGCTGCTTTTGAAATGCGAGTCAGCCACGGAGTCCAATTTCTTAATCCTTCCTCTGCGGCTGGTTACGGAGCAGCCTTACGCGGGATTGTTCCTCCCTGTTCTGGTGTCGCAGGCTGCGGAGGTGATGGCCGCGGGAGGGGACGCGCGTTGAGGCTCGGTGTCAGTGCCCTGCGTGAAGCCGGCCGGGTCATCCCAGTGTCCGCTCCCAGCGCTTGCGCTTCCCGCACGTTGTTCCTGCCGACCCTCGGCTGCGTCGTCCCCCAGCCCGCAGAGCCGCCTGCGCCTTCCCGGGGACGAAACCCTGTGCCGTCGGCGTGCGTCTTGCGCGGGGTCTCTGCAGGGACGGAGCTGTGCCGTGCTGCGGGCGCGTGGGGAGCGGGTCGGGCTCCGCGGACCGAAGCGCCTGGGAAGCCGGCGATGGGAAAGAGATTTGGGGCCCGAGGCTGGGGGGTGCGATCCCCCCCCGCTGATTTTCTCATGCCCCATTCAGACGCCATGGCACGCGTTCCGCGGCATCATCCCAGCAATTCCCAGGCTCAGCTGCAGTCTCCTTTTGCAACTCGGGCGTGCGAAGGCGTGGGTTTCCTGGCAGGGCTGCATCCTTTTCACGTGGGACGGAGAGCAGCCTGCTTTACTGCCGGCTTTGGCTCGGTGTGCGGAGTGGCGGCTGGCAGCCTTCCCGGTGCCGCTGCCGGTGTCGGCTCTCAGCGGTGGTGTGGCAAAGGCTCCTTCATCACACGGGCTGGGGCCGGGCCGGCCCGGTACCGAGTGCCAGGTCGTGCTCGCCTGGATCTCCGAGAGCTTGGCTTGGCCCGTTCCAGCTGCTGAGCGGGTTGTTTGGGAGCCAGGGAGCGTGCCCGGGTGGAACCTGAAGAGTTCATAAATCTGGAATAAAAGCAGTGGGTGTGTGCCGCTCCGAGGCTGTCGGCCGCGCCACGTGCCCGGGGTGGTGGCACAGCGAGGAGGGGTGGGATGGCCGCGGCGGGAGCCCGGCTGCCCGGCCGGGGGGAGAAGGCCGAGCACGAGGTCCTCGCTGGGGCTGGGCCACCAGCGTGTCGGGTCTGCTGGCCACGGCTGCAGTGCCGGCTGCGAGTGGCTGCAGCCGGGCTGGTTCGTGCAGTGCCGGTGAGCGCGGGCTGTGTGCGGGAGCTGGAGCCGTGCGTGGCGGGGGGCCGGGGGAGCCTCCGTCCTGGCCGCTCGCGCGGGGCTGTGCCCGGGGGCCTGTGTCCGGCACCCTCCCGCGCAGTCGTGCCAGAGACTCTGGGGGGCCCAGGGGGGCTGGGGGCAAGGGCTGCCCGCGGCTGCTCTGTCCCGCTCACCCGCTGACGTCCCCGCAGCGATGGCGGCCATCAGGAAGAAGCTGGTGATCGTGGGAGACGGCGCCTGCGGAAAGACGTGTCTGCTGATCGTGTTCAGCAAGGACCAGTTCCCCGAGGTCTACGTCCCCACCGTCTTCGAGAACTACATTGCCGACATAGAGGTGGACGGGAAGCAGGTGAGGAGCGCGCGGGGTGCCCGAGCTGTGCCCGTCCCCTCGCTCCCGCAGTGCCGCTGCCCGGCGCTGCCGCCTGGGTCGGTCCGCACGGCTCGGTCGCACCCGCGGAGCCGGGGCACCCCACAGCTCCCACGTTCCTGGGTCACCCTGCCGCAGTGTGAGGAAGACCGTAGCTGTAGCTGAGGCAGGCGAACCCGCTCGTTCCCGGCGTGCCGAGCCTTCGGCGAGCTGCTGCGCCGTGTCCCTCTCCCCTCCCAGGTGGAGCTGGCCCTGTGGGACACGGCGGGACAGGAGGACTACGACCGGCTGCGGCCCCTCTCCTACCCGGACACGGACGTCATCCTCATGTGCTTTTCTATCGACAGCCCGGATAGCCTCGGTAGGGAGTGAGGGGGGACGTGGGGCAGGACTGGGTGCTGCTGCTAAACCCCCTGGGGTCTGGGAAGCCCCCGTGCCACCCCTCTGGGGGGTTGAAGTTCCTCCCCTCCGTCTCCTGGCTTTGCGTGCGCGCCAGGAAGATGCTGGGAACTTGCTGGCTTGGTGGAGGTGGTGGGAGAGGAGGATGCTGTGGGGTCAGCTCCCCCTTTCCTATGGGAAAAGGCCAGCGCCGGTTCCCTGGGCTGCGAGGAGGCAGGGGGGGAGCAGCCCCTCGGCTCAGGGGGGTCCACGTGTGCTCGTTGCAGAGAACATCCCCGAGAAGTGGACGCCGGAGGTGAAGCATTTCTGCCCCAACGTGCCCATCATCCTGGTGGGGAACAAGAAGGACTTGCGGAACGACGAGCACACGCGGCGGGAGCTGGCGAAGATGAAGCAGGTGGGGACGGCCCCGGTGCCGCTGCCTCGGCCGGCGACCGGCCTCTCCCCGCGCCGCCTCGCTGGGGCTTCGCTGTGCCGTGCCGGATCCTGGCGCGAAGGGCTGGGTGCCCCAAGGGTGGTCGCGGTGCTTCTGCTGCCGTTTTCTGGCGGTGTTTCCAAGCCCTCTTTTTAATGCTTTCTAGGAGCCGGTGAAGCCGGAGGAGGGGAGGGACATGGCCAACAGGATCAATGCCTTCGGCTACCTCGAGTGCTCGGCCAAGACGAAGGAGGGCGTGCGGGAGGTCTTCGAGATGGCCACCCGTGCAGGCCTGCAGGTCCGCAAGAACAAGAAGCGCAGGGGCTGCCCGCTGCTGTGAGCACCCGCGGGCGCCGCGCTGGGACGGAGCGCTGGCAGACGGCCGCGCCGGGACCTCGCGGTGCCAGTACCTGCCCCGACCCCCCGCACGAGAGCGGCCACCCAAGCCTGTGGGGTGTCCCTGCGTGACCCGGGGCCGCGAGGGGCCAGTGCCGTCAGTCCCCGCTGCGCGCTGTGGGCCGGGCGTTGGCGTAGCTCCCCGTGCCGCCCCGGTTTGCACCGCTCTCCCTGGTTTCGCCTCTCCCGTGGGGACGGCCGTGGCGTTTGCTCTCCCTCGCCAGCCCCAGGCGGGTGCCGCAGAGGCGGGGGGTGCCGCTGGCTGCTGCCTGCAGCTTGCGTGTGGGGTCTGCTGGGGTCCCTGCCCACTCCCCTCGGCCGTGCGGGCAGCACGCCCCAGCGTTTCGCACAGCCGTGCCCAGGCAGCTCTCAGCCCGTCTGCGTGCCGGGCCGGGCGCTGGCAGAAGGGCTCTGCGCCGGGACCCGCGCTGGGGCAGCGTCTCTGCCTTCATCGGGTCTGCGTTGGCCATCATGGACTTGGCACCAGTAACCTGAACTGTGTAATTGGGAGAATAAATGCAAACTGGTATTTCGGTAGTTGTAACTCTGCGTGCGTGGCATCCTTCGGGCAGTCCCCTGCGCTGGGCTGGCGGCTGCCTGGGGGCCGAGCCCAGGCGCTGCAGGGTGGGGGGCTTGCTCGGCCCCCAGCCCCTTTTGCTTCAGCTGCTGGTGCAGGATCAGGGCTCGTCCTCACGTGCTTGGCTGAGGCCCTGGGAGCAGCTTCCGTGAGACGTCCCCGGTGTGATGGGTGCGGCACCTCCTGCAGCAGGTGAGGGCAGAGCTGCAGCAAGCCCGTTCCTGCTCCGGCAGCCCCCGCCGTGGCAGCAGCGCCCGGGACTCGACATCAATACAGCTTTTTTCTCTAAATATTTATTTCAGGGAAACAAAGTGAGATGTGCCTGCGCGGCCGTGTCAGCTCTCGGGCCAGAGCCTCGGACCTGCGCCCGGCCGGGTCCCTGCCTGCTGCCCGCACCCCGGTCACCCCCCGCCCAGGGATGCTCTTCGGAGGCTGGACTCTCACCGAAGGAATTCATCGAGCGGTGAGACCAGGCAGAGAGAACTGGCTTTCCACAGCCGTATCAAAATCTGTTTAAAATGGAGCGCGGTCCCAGTGCAGCGCTGGCGCGGTCCCGCTCTGCGAGGGGAGGTGTCTGCCCCGGTCCGTGCCGGGCTCCTGGCTGGCAGCAAAGGCTGGCAGGACCCAGGCGGGCTCAGCCCCGTCCCCGCAGGGGTGCAGGGAGCACCCCGGGGCCAAGGTGGTGGGGAGCAGGCGGCTGCTGCAGGCTGGGGGCAGGCTGGGGGGGGCTGGAGCTCCTCGGGGCTTCTCCTCCTTCCCGGGCGGGTTTCCTATGGAGAAACCCCATGGCAGAGCCGGCCGCCGACTCGGGAGGGGACAGCAGCCCCCGAGTGAGGCCGTGCGCTGAGCCCCGTCCCACTCACTGCACGGGGCAGATGCTGCTGGGCTGCCAGGAGAGACCTCCCCGTGCCCCTCGCGCACACGAGCCCGCAGCCCGGCTCGGCCCCGGTGCCGCGCTGCTGCGGCAGCTCCCGCCATCCCACCTGCGCGCTACTCGCTGAGCTGCAGCGCGCCGAGCTCGGCGGCGAGGCCGTCCTCCGCCGGGCTCTCGTCCTCGTACGGGTAGCCCGTGTAGCCGCCCTCCTCCCTGCAGTACCGGAGGAACCTGGGGCACAGAGCGAGGGGCGCGGGCAGGAGGTGGCACGGGCCCCGCTGCCGCCATCGCGCCGGGCACGGCCAGCAGCGTCCGCGGGCGGCAGGGCCGCGGGTGAGCATCGCCGGTGGCAGGGCCGCGGGTGAGCATCGCCTGCGGCAGGGCCGCGCGTGGCAGGGCTCACCTCTGCCAGTGGTGGTCCTTGCTGAGCACGGCCGGGTTACCCACCACGATCAGCAGCGCCTTGGCCCTGGTGATGGCCACGTTGAGCCTCTGTGAAGGGAACAAGAGCGAAGGCTTTTGCCCCCTCGCCAGCCCCACCGGGGCGCGGAGCAGCTCTGCCTGCCTGCGGGCGCCGGAGGGGAGCGGGGCTGCCAAGGGAGACGGGTCTGCTCGGGGCAGCGCGGTACCTTGGGGTTCTTGAGGAAGCCCAGCTTGAACTTCTGGTCGAGCTGGAGGTACTCGCTGCAGCTGCGCACGGTGGAGATGAGGATGACGCGCCGCTCCTGGCCCTGGAACTCCTCCACCGAGCCCACCTGGGTGGGGGCAGCAGTGAGGGGCTGGGGGGGTCCCTCTGCCCACGGAGGGGTGGGCTCCTCTCCCCCTGCACCCAGGACTGTACCTTCAGCAGGCTGATGTCCGGCAGCGTCCGCAGGACGGGGTCCAGGGAGGTGACGGCTTTCTGGATCTTCTCCACCTGCGGGATGGATGCAGCACGGTCCAGCCACCCCCGAGCATCCTTGCGTGCCGGCCTCAGGGCTGCCCGACCATCCCAGTGCCCCAGGAGGTCTCTGCCCATCCGTCCCAGTGCCCCGGGAGGTCTCTGCCCGTCCCCTGCCCGCAGAGCCGTGCCCCTCACCTGCTTCCTGTAGGGAGAGATGATGCCGACCTCCTTGGGCGAGACGCTGGGGCAGCCGCCCCGGCCGCGGCTCTGCAGCAGCTGCCTGAGGTAGTGGAGCAGCACCTCGATCTCGGCCGTGTTGAAGAACGAGGGGCTCTTGGCCTCTCTCCGGTCCTCCCCGCGCACCCCGTGGAAGATGATGGGGAAGCCCTGGGGGTGGACAGCGTTGGGCTCTGGTCCGCTCGCCCCGGACCCCCTCCCTCCTGCCCCCTCACTTTTTTGGGAAGCTCCTCCCAGGCGCAGTACAGACTCCGGACGTCGAACTCGTCGCTCTCGCAGGCCTTCAGCTCGCTGTCGTAGAAGAGCTCGTTGGGGATCCGCAGGATGGCCTCGTGGGACCTGGCGGAGAAGGACAGTGCCCCGGGCAGGTGCCACGCAGCCCCAGCACCGTTCCGGGCACCGTGCCTGGGGCAGGCTCGGGGGAGCGGGAGCCCGGGGCACACGCACCGGCCCCGCAGCGAGCCGCCCGCGGCAGAGCGGCCCCATCGCTGGCCCCACCTGTAGTTCCAGAGCAGTTTGGTGACGAACTGCGGGTCGTATCCTCCGCTCGACTTCTGGTACAGCGCGTTGTGCAGCATCAGCCTCTCCAGCAGCGAGGTGCCTGCGCCCAGCGAGACCCCGTGGCTCCCCGCGAGGCCGCTCGCCCCCCGCCAGCGGCGCTCCCACCCCTTGCCCCGCTCACCCAAGCCGTGCTCGATGGCCAGCGGTGACCTCAGGACGGGGCCCAGCTGCTGGGGGTCTCCCGCCAGCACCAGCTGCCCCCCGTTGGGGTTGGTCTCCTGGTCCATGGCAGTCAGGAGCCCTGGGCGGAGGCAGAGCTCAGCGGGGGTCCCCAGGCCCCGCAGAGACGCTGGTCCCCGAGATGGCAGCCGGGCAGCGCTCACCCGCAATGGCGACCACGCTCTCCGGCTCGACGGCCTGGCCGCACTCATCGATGAAGACGTGGGAGAAAAACCCAGCGGGGAAGTTGGCTGACACCAGCCTGGGAGAGAGGTGAAGCGAGGCTGCCTCAGCATCCCTGCCCCGGCTGGCCGTCCTTCCTCCCCTCGCCTTCATCCTCGTCCTCCCGCAGAGGAGTAGTGCCCAGCGACAGGACAAGGGGCAACGGGCACAAACTGAAGCAGAGGAAGCTCCAGCTGAAGATGAGGAAGAACTTCTTCCCTCTGAGGGTGACAGAGCCCTGGCCCAGGCTGCCCAGGGAGGCTGTGGAGTCTCCTTCTCTGGAGATATTCCAGACCCCCCTGGACAAGGTCCTCTACAGCCTGCTCTGGGTGACCCTGCTTCGGCAGGAGGGTTGGACTGGGTGACCCACAGAGGTCCCTGCCAACCCCTACCATTCTGTGATTCTGTGAGGGGTCCCCGCTGCTGCCCACCCTTCTCCGCACCCCCTCCCCGCTGCCCCCCAGTGCGGTGCCCTCGCTGCCGGGGCACCAGGCAGCCCCGGGCCCACCCGCCGCGGGTGGCGGGGACAAGCCCAGGTCCTCCGACCTTCCCGCTGTCACCAGCGTGGTGATGAGGATGCGGTAGCGCCCCAGGTGCTCCTTGCTCGGGTACACGTAGCAGCTCTGCTCGTTGTCCCAGTTGCAGCAGGGCTGAAACACAGGCGTTTGGTGGGATCCCGCTCTGCCCAGGGACCACCAGCCCAGCGTGCCACGGGGTGCCGGGGCGGAGGGGCAGGGACCTACCCTGATATCGGCTGGCACCTCCTGGTAGCTCCTGGAGCTGGCGATCAGCCTGTAGACGCTCTGGGGAGCGATGTCCTTGATGAGGCGCTGGCACAGCAGGTCTGCGGCACTGTTGGAAGGGGCACAGGCCAAGATCCGGGCGTCCTGGAAGCACGTCCATACCTAGGAAGAGGTGACGGCACTGAGCCCCCCGGGCCGGGGCGGTGTTAGAGATTGATTATAAAGATTGATGATAGAATAGAATAAAATCATAGAACTAGAAGGTATACTCAGCTGTGTAGACACAGCTGTGTTAAGAAACCATACAATCGGTGTGTTGCAATTGGGATAAAAATTAATTGAATGGATTGTATCTAATAGAATTAATTAAAGAAGCCGAGACGACCCTGAAACCAAGCAAGGCCTGAAACCAGCGAGGGAGAATTCTACGAAGACAGAAAAATAGAAAGAACTTAATAAATGATGTACCCAAAGGAACGGAACGGTTGCTTAGGAAACTTCTGAAGATTCTGGCCTTGATGTAATCGGTTTAATAAATGTCTATAAACTGGTCTAGAGAGTTAGGTTTTGCCACTCACTGAGGTGATGGCCCAACTCTGAGTTGTGAATGAAGCAAAACCTGGTGTAACCCACTCGTGTGAGGATAAAATTTTTAACAGGTGGGCAGCGATGCCCGGGGCTGGACCTGGCCGCCGGCCGCTCACCTGTTTGATGGCCTCCACCATGGTGACCGTCTTGCCGGTCCCGGGGGGGCCGAAGATGAGGTACGGGGCTGGCCTGGACATCCCCGTCATGATGTGCGTCACGGCTCTGCACTGCTCCGCGTTCGCCTGCAGCTTGCGGTCGAACCACCTGCGGGAGCAGCGGCTGAGCACGCCGCGACCCCGTCCCCGTCCGTCCCCCCGTCCCCTCCCGCCCCGCGGGCGCAGGGGCTCACCGGGGCTGGAAGGCGCCCGCGAAGAGGGACTTGTGGCAGGAGACGGAGGGGAAGAGGAGGCTGGACAAGCCACGCTGCATGGCCAGGGCTGCAGCCCGGTGCTGGACCTGCAGCGGCAGCCGGCTGAAGGTGAAGGTCACGTCGAACCTCAGGTTGTTCACAAACTTCTTCTGCAGCCTGGGAAGAGGCGGTGTGAGCGGGGCACGGGGACGCTCCCCACGCCCTCCCTGGCCCTTCCCAGCCCACGCCTGGCCTTCGGCGCGTCCGAGAGGGGCTGCCGGGGCCCCGCCAGCCCGGCCGGGGCTGGACACCACTCACTTGGAGGAGAAGCCCAGCCTGACCTTCTCCAGCTCCACGCCGTGCACGTAGCCCTTGTACTGGACGAGCAGGGAGCGGTCCCGCTCGCTGCTCAGGTGGGTGAAGAGGTGGTCCCCCTTCAGCACGGACGGGCGGTTCTCGGCCACGCCGGGCACCTGTGCCGAACGGCCGGCGTGATGCCGGGGACCCCGGCACCCGTCCCGCCCCCCCGACTGCCCCTACGCACGTCGAGGACCAGCAGCGCCCTGTCCTGCACCATGGGCACGTCCTGCATGTCGTAGCGTCGGATGTCCACCTCCATCTGGATCTCCTCCAGGTGCAGCAGCAGCTGGAACTTCTGCTGGTAGTTCCCAGCCTGCAAAGGGGCCTCCAGCAGCGACCTGCGGGCAGCAGGGACGTCACCGTGCCCCGGGGACACCCTGGCCAAGGGGCAGGGGGTGGGAGGCGTTGCCCCCGATGCTCACCGCATGGCAGCCCAGCTGGAGCTGGCACTGGTACTGGGTCCGAGCAGGATCGTGTCCTTGAGGCTCTTTGGGTACTGGTAGGTGCGCAGAGGGATTTCCCTCTCCAGTTCGTTTTTCAGGGAGCTGGTCGGAGGGGACAGGGACTGCAGGGCTGGGCTGGGCTCCCCCCGAGCCTGCACCCACCTACAGCCCTGGCAAGCAGGGCGTCCCCAGCCCCGCTGTCACCAGCCATCACACGGGGACGACGCGCTGTCCCATGGTGCCGCACAGACGCGTCCCAAGAAGCCGAGCCTTGTCCCAGTCAGAGACCTGGGCGCAGGCTGGCAGCAGGTGACCCCGCCACGTACCTGTCAGGGGGGATGCCGTCCTCGGTGACGACGGTGACGGGGCGCCGGAGGCTGGCCTGGTAGGGCTGGAAAGGCGCCGAGGGCCCCAGGTCCTTGGCCAGCTGGCTCTCGGCGACGGCAGCGATGTAGCGCCCGATGCTGAAGGGCTCGCCCGGCTCCTTGGTGAACTCGAAGACCACCACAGCGTGGAAGTACCCGTTGCAGGCGGTGAGGCACCGCACCCGGACGGGGTACGTGCCGCCTGCGAGACGGAGAGGCGAGAGCTGGGGCCCGCGTCCCCTCCAGCGGGGCAGGGCGCGGGGCGGGGGACGGGGCCGTACCGGGGTGCAGCAGCAGGGGCTGGCCCTGCGTCGCCCCTTGCTCGTCCGTGAAGGAGAGCTCCCGGGACGGCTGGCGCGGCTGGCACCGCCGCAGCGTCACCGCGTCGGCCCCGCGGTTCTGCACCAGCACGGTGACCGTCCGGGGCTCGCCGGCCACCACCGGGAAGCGGATGTGCCCGTTGCCCTGGTCGTGCTCGGAGACGATCTCCACCCCGTGCTTCCCACAGACGAACTCAGCCCTGCGGGAAGGGGCGGTCAGGCTGTCCCTGCCAGGGCCGGGGTCCCCAGGGCTGTGCCGGGGCAGGCGTGGGCAGGGTGCTGCCGGTCGTACCACTTCTTGGCACGGCCCTGCGGCGCTTGCGGACGGGAGCTGGGCTGCTGGCCTGAGGCAGACGCGGACGCCAACGCCTCTGCATTCGTTCTGGGTCTCCAGTACTGGTCTGCCATCACCACGCGCCTCTTCTCCTGCGAGGAGCCCCCAGCGTCAGCGTGGCCCCAGGGTCCAGCCGGGGGCTCCCAGGGCACCAGTCCCGGTGGGTGCAGGAGCCGCTGCGCTGCCCCAGCCCGGGCCCCCTCACCTGCTTGAAGTGCACCGACTGCCCGTGCACCTGGGCCCGGTGGGTGACCCTCAGCGCGTACAGGATGCAGGAGAAGCTGGGCATTTTTGTGTCAGTCCTGCACAGACAAGAAGAGGTTTCTACCCTGGGCTGCCAGGGGCACAGGCAGCTGAGCAGAGGCGAGCGCGAAGGGATGGAGCGAGGGGCACTCCGTGACTCCCCTCTGCACTGGGAGAGGAAGGACGGGGGCTTTTCACTGGCCCCATGCAAATCTTACATCCCTACAGGATGCAACTGCAAATCCATGCTGTGGCACAGCTGTAAAGCTGTGCCACGGCCGTTCCAGCTGTGCCACGGCTTCGCTGCCTGGCTGCGCAGTCCCTGTCCCTGCCAGCACGCAGGCGGCAGTGGGGCAGGGTCTGTCCCCGTCCCCAGATCCCTCAGCGGCTGAGCCGGAGCAGATGGGAGCTCCTCCAAGGCAGGGGCACGGTGCTCCTGCCAGCCGTGCCTCCCCAGGCACCCGCACCGCTGCTCCTGCCCCCCGGGGCACGGCCCGCAGCCTGCGGTGGGCTGAACGCCGGCTTTGCCAATGATTAACAGCGGTGACGCTGCACAGGGACCAGCGTGGCCAGTATCAGCGGTGTGAAGCGGGAAGCGCGGTGGGCAGCGGGTGCCCAAGGCTGTGCCCAGGCGGCTGCCGGGGGGTCCCTGCAGCTGGGGAGCACCCCAGCAGAGGTGCGGCGAGATGGACAGGCTTGGGGACACACAGCGCTGGTGTCCAGAGGCAGCTCTGCCGCTCGCTGTGCCCACAGCCCAGCGGGACACGGGCTGCCCCAGCCACGCCACGCTGTGCCCTCCGTGCCCGGGGAGATCGGAGCCCCCACCTGTGAATTTAACCGGTCCAGGGGTCTCCCAGCTGCTCGGAAAGCGCACGCGGCCCCATCCCACCCAGGCAGCTGGTGAAGGAGACCCCTGAAACACCCGCACACCCGGCTCCCCGACAGCCCCCGCCGTGCTGGCCGGGCAGTGGGTGCTGCTGGGGGGGGGGGCGGGGGTCCCGGTGCTGGTGGGGGTCCCGGTGCTGGGGGGGGTCCCGGCTGTGCCCGAAGGCTCTCACCTGCCCCGAAACTCCTGGGTGTAGATGCTGCGCAGCGCGTCCCGCCGGCTCTCCCGCTCCCGGCCCGTGTCCCGCAGGAACTGCACGAACTGATCCCCGCACCGCCGGGCCTCGGCCACGGTGAACCGCGGCATGGCCGAGTCGAGCCGAGCCGAGCCGAGCCGGGCTGTCCCGGGCTGTGCCGGGGCGTGCCGGGCTGTCCCGCGCTGTCCCGGGCTGAGCCGGGTTGTCCCGGGCTGTGCCGGGGTGTGCCGGGCTGAGCCGGGCCGTGCCGGGGCGTGCCGGGCTGTCCCGCGCTGTCCCGCGCTGTCCCGGGCTGTGCCGGGCTGAGCCGCGCCCGGGCTCGCCCCGCAGCGAGAAACGAAAGCGAAAGGGGCCGAGCGCCCCGCGGGCCCGCCCGCCCGGGACCGGGGGGGTCGGGAGGGCCGGGGGCGGCTCTGCCCGGAGCCTGGGCCCCGCAGCCCCGCCGCATCGCCCCCGGCCCGGCGAGGGGAGAGCCCCGGCGGGGGGCATTGCCCCGGCTGCCGGCGGAGGGGCTGGGGTGATGGGGGTCCCAGCCCGAGACCCCGAGGGGTGCACTCGGGGCCGGGGGGGCCGGGGGGAGCTGAGCGGGGTGCCCAGGGTCTGGCCGGGCCCCCCGGGCCCGCAGCCCCGACACCGAGCGCCCAGGGAGGGGGCGATGGCTGCCGTCGGGGCGGAGGGGTGCCCAGCTGCGCCGCATCTGACGGCGAGGGGCGAGCGCCGACCCGGCTGCTCTATAAAGAGGGCAGAGCAGCGGTGGGAGCCGGGTCCTGGCTCTGCTCCTGGTTGCCGCTGCTTTCCCCCCACCCCAGCCCACCTCGGGAGGACGGCGAGCCCCGGCCCCGCACCCCGGGACGGCTCAGGGCGCTGCCGAGCCCAGCGCGGCCCCGCGATGCCGGGGTAAGTCTGCTGCTTCCCCCCCGGGCCTGGGGGGCTGCTCCGACCGAGCGCCGGTGACCTGCCGCTGGCTGGAGGGTCTGGCAGACCAGGGTCGTGTGGGGCCCCTTGCAAGCTGGGGGAGGGCTTTGGGGCTTGAAAAATTGGGGTGTTGCCTGTGGAGAAGTCGCTTGTGAGTCCGTCTGTCACGTATTGCAGGCAGAACCTTGGAGCTTTAAGCTCTGAGTTCACAAACAGGTAGGAAGGCTCTTTCCTGGGCGGTCAGCTGGGTGGCCTGGCTGCTACCAGGGTGATTCATCCGGGGCCAGGCTTTGGCTTTTGTGCCCTGCAACAGAGCCAGCCCAGGACACACACTGCTCTGGAGCTGGCCGCAGTCTCCCCGAAAGCCCTGGTCTCCAGCAGATGACAGTGGGTGGCTGTAAGGATGAGAATGCCCCAGGCATGTGTCACCGTGGGGCTGGCGCTTGCTTAGTGCCCAGGTGGCAGGGTCAGGCCAAGGGTTGCTTTGCCAGGGAAGAAATGGAGTTGGGCAGGGGCTGGGGCTGTGGAAGCTGAGCCTGCTGTAGAGGGAGAGGCTGGCGGGGGAGACGGCCGAGGAGGCAGGCGGGGAATGGGTTGGCCTAAAGGATGATTAGAGAAAGATTTGGAGAAGGACAAAGAGATAGAAAAGGTCTAAAGGCTGGAACAAGTGGTGGTGAACTGCCCGCTGTAACTAACCCCGAGCGGAGCGGGAGACGCTAGCCTTGAGGCAGATAAAAGCTCTGTTGTGTGCACAGCCTTATCTTGGGCCCTGCTTCAGCCTCGCATTCTTGGAATTGCTGCAGTGCTTGTCTGGATGGGACCACTGCCACAGCACCTTAGGTGCTCAGCCACGCAACCTTTCATCTCCCCTGGGCGCTGCGGGCAGGGAGGACACCTTTCCACAAACACGCGTGCCCAGCTCCGTGCCCAGCTCCGTGCCGGCGCAGGATGCGTGCAGCTGTCGCACAAGCGGAGCAGAAGAGGCGAGGCAGGCGTTGCAGCCAGGCACAGATGATGGGTGCAGTGACCCCGGCCGCTGTTTTCCCCAGAGTCGAGAGCTTCGTTAGAGCTGTGTGGCTGTTTTCAATGTGGAATTTCTTAGACCTCCAGCTCCCGGTCTGTGTCCCGGGTGGGAGCATCCCCCTGTGCCCAGGCTGTCCCTGTAGCGCTGCCTTCACCAGGCGCCAGCAGAAGCGAGACCAGGAAAGAGCAGACACAGATGGCTTTAGAACGAAGACCGGTGTATTTCTACAGGACTATCTGGTACAGAGGGTGCCTGTAGGATGGTCAGTCTCAACAGCAGATACAAATATACTTTGTGTAGACAAAACTTCTCACAAAGGATAGATAGACACACTCTGGTATTACTGTGCAAAACCTGAAGTGCAACGCACAGGCAGTCCCATCCCTATCTTCCCACCCTTTTTTCCCCCACTTTGTGTATTTAAAAACAGGAAGATACCGGCCAGTTTAAACACCAGAACCTGCAAGGCGGCCCAGCAATAACCAAGTGCAAACAGAGCAAAGTGAGATCACCAAAGGGGTTTTATTTTGCGGTCACTCCATGTCCCGAGTTCTGACAGAGAAAGGCTCTCCCTTCAGAGGAACTGGCAGGACTGCTACTTTAGATTTTACAGGAGGAAAAAAAAAAGTAACAGAGCAAGCATTTAGAGAGCAATGAAGAGATTAATTCCAAATTCCCCTTTAAGAATGACAAGAAACTGGCCACAACTGAGACAATATGGAAAGGTTTTTTTCTCTCACTTTGGTGCAAGTTTATTTATTTTGTACGCTATCCATCCATATACCTGTGATACAAATTCTATGAACCTGCCACAAAGCATTAAAGCACAACATACCTATTCATACCTATTACTCTGCAGACAGCTGCATTTTTAACCACTGTCCAGCCTACGTGGATCAGCAGTGATTCAGCACAGGAACTCGCAGTTCTGTAAAAACGCAGATGTCTGATAACCGTACATACGTAAGGGAGGGGAGAGCAGAAATGTTCACTCTTAGGGAACAGGGCTCAAATCTTCGATTAAAAAAAAAATTACATCCCTGGAAGAGCTGGCTGCGTAGGGATTTCTGTAAAGGATCGTGTAAACCCATTTTATACAGTAAAATCTAAGCCTGCAGACTTTTTGTTTTGTGGAGGTCAGTCGTGAGGAGAGACGAGGACTTGCCTGCGTTTATTCTATCCTGCAGCATAGCGCCTTGAGCCGCCCGCAGATCGCTGAGCTGACCGGAGTACCGGGAGTGCTGGGCACGGGTGAAGGGAATGCTCTGCACCCTCAGCTGTGTTTGTAACAGGGCTTTTCCAGCTAGGAAGTTTTCCAACCAGCACAATTAGTGACTGAAACCAGCTACACTTCTGAACCACGAATGTGTCTTAATTAAAAAGACCGATCAGTAAATGCAGTCACAACAGGAAGTTTATGTGGCAGGAAACACAAAACACAAAGACAACATTATTTGTTCCACAGTTCTCTCTGAGGCTAGAAAACCTGTTAACTTTGAAAGCCCTAGAAAAACGCTGCACTGGTTTAGAAACCATCTACTTGGCATAGGACCACATTTGTATTTTGCACACAAACATTTCATAAATCTCCTTATTTCCATATTAAGCATTCTGCATTTCTTTGCCGATCTTGTAGCTGAGGATTTTGTTCCAGTCGATCTTGGTGCGGGTGACGGGTAGCTGCCGGCGCAAGGCTTTGAAAGTGGTGTCTGACATAGTCTGGTAGTTCTCGCTGATCGCTGTCTGCAATGGCAAGTAGATTCAGTTACGGCAGTAATACGATATTCTGAGAAAGCGTGACGCAGTGTTAAAGCCACAAAGCCCTTTCTACAGGGCGAAGGCAGACAATTCACTAATAATGCAGTCACCAGGGTGTGTGCAAGTAAAGCGTTTTCTGCTAAATGGCCCTGTAAATGTAGCAGTGTATCCTTAGGTGTTTCACCGACTTCTCTGTACCGAGTCTCCTCGCACACAGGCTGGGACAACGTAAAAAGCTGTCACACAAATTTCCTCTTCAGTATTTTTAACTGTCACAGAGGAAAACATTTAGACTCACCCACTTCCCTTCCACGCTTGCTCCAGGCATCATTTGTAACCCTTCAAAATAACTACACAGCAAACTTGATTATTAATTACATGTAGCTTTACAACTATATTCTTTAAACAAATACTACTGCCCTTTTCTAAGTAATTCTTAGTCAATACCAGATTCAGCCAGAAATTTTCCATGCTTCCATTAACTGTAAATGAGGACTGATATGATTCCATCGTATTTATTTAACAACTGCTGATCTTACCTGGTACTCATTTTCTGCATTTTCTATTATCTTAATAAATTCCTTAGCTGTCTGGACATCACTCTATAAAGGGGAAAAATACATTTTTATATGTTTAAGAGCAACTTAAAACAGCTACATGACTGATTTCTTCTCAAATGATAGGCTGAGCACAGATGAAGTAGATAACAGCAGCAGCTTCCGTCCTGTGTGTGTAGCTGAGCTCCTCTCACTACGGATGTCTGCGTGAGGTTAAGACAGAGGGATGTACTGGCCAGAGCGCGTGCTCCAGACTGAAAGAGGACTGCACCCTAGCGAGCAACAGGCAAGTAGACCTTCCTGGTACAGCTTAGAGACGCTGTGACTGTTGCTCCCTCTACTGTACTACAGAACTTCTTATTTTCCCTTAGTATACCGCTCTCACTGTTAGTTTCCCTTGCATGTAGACAGAAGAGCATATTCTGCCCTCTTTAACTGAAACTTGTGAGATAAGCTTTCCAATAGAGACTGCACTTTCTAATACAGCCTAACTTTAAGCAACTGAGGATCTGGGTTTCACATGTAACTCTGACCACTACACCGACACTGACTAGTCACCCTAAAATGACGTTAAAGTCACGACAATGTCGTCACAGAAGTGTATGCTTCATGACATGTTTAGGAAATAAAATAGTTGCTTTATCACAAAAAAATCTTTTAGCATACTTACTGAAACCTGCACAGAGTCCTGAATATCTTTATGACTAACCAGCTGAACATTGCCATCTTCGTAATAATGAACCTGTGCCAAGAGACAAAACGCAGGTTATCATTAACACTCATTTTCTAATCCCTAGAGCCCCCAAATGCTACCAGAATGGCACAACAGCATTGTTGTGCCAGTCTTCTCGGCTTACGTGGAGACTAAAAGCAGGATGGATTTTCTAAAAGGTTTCATTCTTTGTCAAGACTGTTCAAGATTATGTTAATGCAGTAAACGCCTAGAGTTGAAATAAGAGCAATTATAAAAGAATTCATGGTATAGGTTTTAGCCCTACAAAGTGAAGCAGACTTGGAGGCACACAGGGTAAAGCTATATAATAAACCACAGGCCAGACTGCAGACGATGTCCGAAACACTAGTTTTAAGAATTTCTTGAATTGTTTAATAGCATCTTAACTGGAGAAGGACATCTTGGCTGTATTTCAGCATCTCATTCCGAGTCGAATGCTTTGGTGTAAGAGAAGCACAATGCAGCTTCTCCCGTTATTGCCAGAAAAAGTAACTCACCTGGATCTTCAGCACTGCAGCCACCTGAGCTGTTGGTGGTGTGATGGTAAACTTCCATTCTGATCTCCAACGACCATTCCTAAAAACAATCAAAGCATGAAAACTGTTTCCAAAAAGCTCTAACAGCAAAAAGAACCAAATTAACAAGATCAAGTTGTTTTTGCTGCCATCTTATGACCCATGTTACAGTGCCTTACATGGCTCTGAATTAAATTTCTGAAGTATGGAGTAGCTCCAGTGTGCTTGTGGTCTGGAATATGCAAAGGGGGATCTATCTAGCTCTGCTAATGCCCTTCGCTCTCTGGAGAGGTCACTGAACCACACTGAAGGCTTCAGGGAAGTGCTAAGGGGGCTGCAAGGAAAACAGCCTACAGAGTGAGAAGCAGAACTTCTTGGGAAGCCCAAGACTAATTGCCCTTCAGACTGTGTCAGAAGACAGAGGATGGGCTGGTTTGGGGACTAGTAAAGGAATGAAATATTCTATGTTGAAACAGTCTTACCAGAAGTTTTTGGGCTGGAACTGGTGGCTCTCAATACAGGCAATAATTGTCTGCTGCCCATCTATAGATTTACCATAAACCTGCATGTAGAAAAAGAGTTAAAAAGGCCCAACAGCTGAGCAAAGCCATTCTTAATTTCTGGTCTTGGCAGCACTGTGGAGGCTTGCTGTGGTGGTATCTCGCTGGGAACATCTACCACCAATTACATTGTCCAGCGCCTCCATTTGCACATATGTGCACACAATGCCTCCTTTTTATTAACCGCAGGTGTTAAGGTGCTGGGCAGTCAGCACTACAAAAAATAAGGCTAATGCATCTTTACCACTGTGTGCACACCAAGATATTTGCTCCCTCTTTGGAACTTGTCACTCCCAAGCTAGCGAAAACGCTAGTGAGGATGGAGAATTCAAACAGCACTGCCCAGCACCAGGTCCACTCAAGGTACTGACTGACAAGGAGCAAGGAACGTTCAGTGAAACAAGACGGATACTCAACAGTGCAGAAGCCATTGGGGTAATGATCTTTCACGTAAGCTCTCAATGCACTGTCACAGGCATCTCTCCACTGTTTTAAAGCTGATTCTGTGTCCTCAGGCTGGGGGTCGCTTGCTTCTTTCCTTAAATGATCAAACTTAAAAGAAAGTTTGTTTCTTGGGTCTAAAAATCTGCCATTGCCCAGATCACCATGTTCTGTGATTAACACCTGTAAAAGAAGTTGAAATTAAGATACACTTATGCTGCTGAAAATGTGCTGGTTTGCATTTTTCCCTGACCATTTGGACAGATATCAATGTTTCAACAGATTCTTTCACTGAGCTATAATATCACATGAAGAAACACGGCTTTTCAGTAATAAGTTCAACTGAGAGTAGTTTGTAGTGAGGCTGTAGGTAAACTCTCTGCTCTTCACAGTAATATCGCACTTAGTCTTCTGTCCCAGAAATGGCTGTTATTATAATACTGTATATACTTAGCTTAAAGTTGGGCATTCTTACAATATAAACAGGTGGTTTTGCTTTTAAAGTTATTTTTGTTGTTTTCTTTTGTCATTTCTAAAGGAAAAGGATTTCTAAGTGAGCTTTAAATAAACAGTCATCTGTAATCATTCATACTCTAAGTAGAATTCCAGTGACTTCAGCATGGAACTCTACTTAAGGAACAATGAATTAGAGTTACTAGGTAGTATCAGGCAACACTTTAAGAGACCATTTCACCTACGCTTCTTCTATAAGAACAGAAGTTTGGCAATATACTGATGTAGGGGGGAAGGAGGAGAGGTGATAACTTGTAAGTATAAGGAAACTAGTCAAAATCTTGATGAAACAACATATTTAGTGTTTTTGCACAGTGCAATAATACAAACAAGTGTAAAAAGTTTTCTCTTACCTGGTCATCATACCCTTCTATCTTCACCGGAGTGAACTGATCCATGTTATACTGTGCAAATGCACTGTTAAGAATGAAAAGAACATGAACTTTAGCTGTACATGCACATTTATTTTGACTCGAGAATAAGTACGTAGTGTGATTTATATTACAGAAAATTTCAACTTAATTTGGCAAATAATACACAAGAGCACTCTTAAAGGATTTTTCAATACTTTTTATTGACAATAGCTATAAAACTCCAGGTCTAAAGCCAAGTTTATTTAGTGGTGACCAGGAAAGTACAGAGTTCAAAAGTAGAACAGCAGGCAGCCGGAGGGAATATGAGCAAGCCAAGGCAAAACAGGAACACCCCAGCTACAATTTAGCAGCAAGGTAAACAAACGAGTAGACTAATATTTACAACAATTTTCTTATGTAAAGACCTGCTGACTGACATGTCACCTAGCTTGAAGTAGTCTTGGCATCAAAAAGCTTGTATGCATAACCTTTAAGCACCTTCTGATGAGACTGTGCAAGTACACAATATATTTTCAAAGCTTTTTTTTTTGAGGGCAGTTCTTTTTCTAAACTTTGGCTAAGGATTACTCGGTATTTCAGGCTTCACTTGCTTTACAAATCATGCTTCAACAAGATCAGTCACTCCCGTTGCTGCAGAGTTAAACTTTCTGGCAGAGTGCCTTCCTGTCAGTTTTATATGGCCTCTACAGCACAATTTCCAATTTAGGGTTTTTAAAAAGAATCGTCCATGCCTTTCATTATGTATTTTGTTGAGGGGATAAGGAATTACACAGATTGCTCTCAGTACAACAAACGGCTTGCTTTGTCGCAGAATGATGGATGTAAGAAAACATATGCATCGCTGATGGTAACTGGACTTGTGTTTGAAATGTTAGTACTTACTGTGCTGCTCCTTCCCTGAGAAGATTGTCATTGTTCAGCAATAACCGGACATCTGGAGAAGAGAGAGTTCAGGTAGGTTATTGGATTTTTTGATCAAATGTTTCTCTTTATGCATTTCAACTGCACAAATGTGATATTGTACTACAGTTCAGTTGTACAACCGTACAAACATTAAAATGATGAAAATCATTTCATTAAGCATATGCAGTCCCAGAATGACAGCATGCCTTTCCCTCACCACTCCTTAACCTGAAAAGCAGTATATTGTGACACAGTCTTAGACTCTGAGAACAGATGAAATGTGAAGAAAACACCACCGATCATTTTCCCTTATTTACTTACCATTGAATACTTCATTAAATTCTCCAGGGGGTGCATGAGTGATGAATTTTGCAGCTATACGCACCTACAACGAAGCAGAAAAGTAATTTAAATAAAGACAAAAGGTAATTTACTGAGTTCATACATACTGCAACCTATAGTGAAGCAATTCACCAACAAAACCAACTCTGACAGCGATAGGCAGTGCCAGATTTAGAGAGAAATCTAGGCGTGCATTGTCAAAATGGAAATAGTCTCATAAGACCAGATTTTTTTCAGTGTAACCGAGCAGAAGAATTCTAAATGTACCCAGGAAGAAGTGCAAACTTCACCTGGGCACCTGTAAAAACGTGAACTCTTCACCCTGCATAGTACTAACCTAATCAAAGAATATGAATGCTGGCTAGCCACTCTTCTTGGTGGTGTTCCTGATCAATGTTTTTTCCTGATCCTTGCTAGTAATCAGAAACCTATGTGCCCGGGTATACAAAGAACAAGAAACCCCTGCAGTAGAAGTGACACTGCAACTCGATGGTAACGTCCAGCACAGCCACATGGCTAAGGAGCGTCTGGCGCGCCTTGCAAGATGCTGCGGTTCCCCGCGATGCAACTCGTTTGTGGCTGACGACGGCCGAAGGAGACGCCGCTGCCTGACAGCAAACAGCGTGTGAAGGGTGGGAGGCTGACCCCTCTAGAAACGGAGCAGCCAGGCAATTACACCAGCTGCCAGGGGACTACTTCCAAAGGTAATTATGCCTCACAGACTTCGAAAAGCTGCTGATGTGCTCAGAGTGCAGAAGGTGGTACGGGGATACAGTAAATAGCTGAAAAAGCCAACTGTGAGGAAAATACCTGAATGTCTGCGAACTTTGAAGCCGGAAAAGAAAAATCCGTTCACTTCTAAAAAGTAAAAAAACTGCACTGTGTTCTGAAATCCAATATACATGTCTTGCATTGTTAGAATTTAGGTGATCTAGGTACCAATTCTGTCGAAACTCTTAAGAGTTTTATCATTTTCATAATCAAATCTTTTAGGGTTTTTACTGGACCAAAGGGAATGGAATTACCTTGGAAGATCTGAAACAGGAAATGTCACAAAATTGAACCTCTCCCTTAGAATGATAAATCTGTCACATTTCTCTCAATAAGCACGGCTAACAAAGTGTGCAATAAGCCTTTCTCGCTCAACGAGACACTTATTGAAGATGACTGCAGAACAGTGCTCATTACGACTCTGATGGCTTTCTCTACTTTTCATTTTGAGCAGTAAAACAAAGGAGTTCAGCTGAATTACTGCCAGAGCTGGAAATAACTTGCTTCTCTCAACAGTCTTCCTCATTTTAACTAGAAATCGTTTGTATTTTTTGTTGCATAACAATTTAAAGCAAGCCATGAAAGGAAATAAATGCCTTTCCAAACAAAGGGTATATCGCCTTATTCCAACAGTATCAAGCAATAACTCTGCCTTAACTGGACTGAGCTTCAGATAAAATAGATAATCTTCCAAATCAGCATTTATTTCAAAAAGTACCTATGCATTCTTTATGCCTTAAGCAATTATGCAATATAAATGAAAACCTAAAAAGTCAGTAACTTGTGTAGCTGATACAAAACGTCAAACCATTTTCTCCTAATTTTCTGCTTTTAGATAAGGTTGGTAAGTATACAGCAATCCTAAAAAGGTAGCTCTTACTGTTTGAAAATTTCCACTACTTGAAGAACTGTAATTAGGACACTTTGCTGCCATAATCTTGTCAGATTTCACTATCAGAAACGTGGATGGTGCTGAAGATAACCTAGCAGTAATTAAGAAGGACACTGCTGCTTTATATCCTCTGTGGACTTTGCTGAGAGCCAGCCCTAAATGGCTGAAAGACTTCTGAAATGACACCGTGTGCTTTTCTGAGAAAGCGCAAGTGTAAGCACCAGGGCAGGCGTATCAGACTGCGCTACAGCGCTTACAAATACGTCCCACTTCACGCCGTGATGCCTTTCAGCGGGACGACTGCACCAGAATACAGCCTGCAAATCAACTCCCCGGATGGACAGATTCCCCGCTATAATACCAGGCTGACTTTTAGGTCGGTGGGCTCTCGTAACAGACCCTTGTGAAAAAAGCAAATGTTACAGAAGAGATTTTTACAGTCTTCCACAAATTCTTCCACTTGGAAGGATGAACAAAATTAAATTAACACAAAGGATTCTGCATTTCAATCAAATGTTATCACAAAACCAGCCACAAACAAAGCAAACTCTGCAAGTGAGCAGCGTTCACTTCCATAGAGCACCCCGAGCCCAGCCCTGCCTCTCTTGTGGAGCAATCAAACACAAAGCATTTAAGTCAAACTACTGACAGCAGGAGTGGCGTGCAGGAAACAGGCTGCGGAGTAATTAATTCTGCATGTCACGCATTTGAATCGCTGTTGGTTTTTAGAGCTGATTTGCTTCAAAGCGGTGTCAGCACAGTGGCAGGATGTTCATTTGCAGAAGCACGAAAATAAGACTTTCTGCAAACTGACCTACTTCCTGGCCATCACTGCCATTTCAGGTAGCTCGCAGCCCGCCAGCAGAAGCAACTTCCCATTTCTAAAATGGGGAAAGTGTCTGAGAGGGAAGCTGCTCAACTGTTAGCTCAAGCTGGCAGAACGGCAGCAGAGTGAACTTCAGCAGACAACAGGGTGCATTGCAGTAGACCTTAAAGTAAAATGAATCCCCGAGCTCACCGAAAATATGCCTATAGAGAATAAAGAAGTGAGGCTTGGCGGGGGTCAAACAAGTTAATTTTGTTGCTCTATTGATTTTTTTGTTTCTTTGCTTTATTTTAAAGCACTGGTAAACTCAGACTTAAAAAAAGGAAAACGTATGTAAATTCTAGACCTCTCTGGATGGCTGTAATATGGGTACTGTACTGAATCTTTGCTGCATGTTTCTTTTTCAGACCTCGCTTACGATTATCCTCTTCTACCTGTGCTAGGCATGGAGTTAAACTGAATCTAGGTTGCCTGAGCCAGGCCATGCAGTAGAACTTAGGCTCCAATTTCAAGCAAAATGCCATCTACTACGCCAAACACAGTACTGGGGCATGCGCAGCTCTGAAGGGCCTCTTCTTGAGGGACAAGTCTTCCCTGCAAGGGCTTTGAAAGAACTGCACATTTCAGGTGAATGCAGTGGGAAGAGGAAAGAAAATCGCTTGGTGACCCCAGGTTCTTACAACACTGACTCTCGTTCCCAGACTAAACCGCTAGCCTGGACGCAGGCTTATGAACGGGGCCCCTAGTTCCACTCCCAGCTCTTTACGGACCTGCTGGATTACTAAGGGCAATTTACTTCACCTCCTTCACTCACAAACCTGTACCACCATAACCCCCAACGTGCTAAAGCTTCAGTTTTATTTTAATTTTAACATCAAATGCAATGATGACTTTGATTTTGGCTGTTCAAATGAAATTCAGCCAAATGATGTCGGTTAAAATATTTTATACAGCACTGGATAGACTTCAGTTACATGCTAAAGACCGTATGAGTTCTGTTCTCAAATAGTTATTTCAAACAACGCTCATGTCATTTAAAATAATAACTGAAGGATGAATCACAGAATGTTTGGGGTTGGAAGGGAACTCTGTGGGTCACCCAGACCAACCCCCTGCCCAAGCAGGGTCACCCAGAGCAGGGGGCACAGCACCGCGGCCAGGCGGGGCTGGAATATCTCCAGAGAAGGAGACTCCACAGCCTCCCTGGGCAGCCTGGGCCAGGGCTCCGTCACCCTCAGAGGGAAGAAGTTCTTCCTCGGGTTCAGCTGGAGCTTCCTCTGCTTCAGTTTGTGCCCATTGCCCCTTGTCCTGTCGCTGGGCACCACTGGAAAGAGTCTGGCCCCATCCTCCTGACCCCCACCCTGCAGATATTTAGAGGCATTTCCAAGGTCCCCTCTCAGCCTTCTTTTCTCCAGGCTGAACAAGCCCAGCTCCCTCAGCCTCTCCTCGTAGCAGAGATGCTCCAGTCCCCTCCTCATCCTCGTAGCCCTCCGCTGGACTCTCTCCAGTAGCTCCTCATCTGTCTTGAACTGGGGAGCCCAGCACTGGACCCAGCACTGCAGATGGGGCCTCCCCAGGGCAGAGCAGAGGGGGAGCAGAACCTCCCTCGCCCTGCTGCCCACACTCCTCGTGATGCACCCCAGGATCCCATCGGCCTTCTGGGCACCCAGGGCACGCTGCAGCTCCATCCGCTCGTGTCACGACCGTTACTGTAGCGAAGCTGGAACTGGCAGCGTAAGGGAGAATGACAGCGCGCGGGATCCTTGCTGACCCATGAGCCTCAACGCCCCACTCCAGAAGGCTGCAGGTGGTATTTTTACGGTGTCAGGAGCAGTAACAGTGGATTTCTTAACCACCGTCTGTAGGTAACTCGTGTCACCTGGCAGAAAAAGCAACCGCTTCGCTCCTCACAGGGCGCTGAGGGCTGCGGGAAGGCTGCGATGTTCCCACGCGGGACGCACAATCTGCTCCTTCCTCCCTTTCCCGAGACAAACATCGCTCCCCCTGCCCCCGCCCAGGCCCCTCCGCCCCGCGCCTTCCCCCAGCGCCGCTCGCTCGGCTCCCCGGGAGCAGCGAGCCGCAGGGCCCGCACCGGGGCCCGCGCACCGCGGCACCGCACCGCCGCGCGGGTGAGCAGCCGCTGGGCCCCGGCCGGTCCCGGGGGCCCGGGCGAGCCTCCCGCGGCGGCAGCGGGGCCGGCCGGCCGCGCAGGGGCGGCCCCTTCCCCCCCTCCCTACCTTCTCCTCGTCCGACACCCGCTCCTCGAAGTCCGCCATTTCGGCAGCTCTGGGCACGGCCCGGCTCCGCGCGGGGCACGCCGGGAGCGCCGGCCTGGGCGCCGCCGCCGGGCTGGGCCGGAAGCGCGGGCGGCGCCATGTTGGCTGCGGGCAGGCGCCGCGCGGCGGGCATCGCGGGGCGGGCGGGACGGGGAGGGCCGCAGCGGCCGGGGCCTTCCCGCCTCCCGGGCCGTGGCGTGTGGGGGGGGTGACCGAGCCGCGCCGCGCCGGCGGGGGAGCGGTGGCGGGCGCGGGGAGCGGTGGCGGGCGCGGGGAGCGGCCTGGCCGAGCCGGCCCCGCCCCACGGCCCGCCCCTCTCCCGGCGTGCCCCGGCGGCGGCCATGGCGGACGGCGGCGGGAGCGGCTGGGGGCCGCCGTGCCCCGGGGCGGCCGCGGCGCTGAGGCACTGGGAGCAGCTGCGGCGGCGGGCGGCGGCGGCGGCGCCCTGGGCCCGCGGGCTCCTGGCCGTGGCCGCTGGGCTCGGCCTCTGCTACGCGGTGCTGCGGGTGCCGCTGCGGCTCCGGGACAGCCTGGCGGCCGGTGAGACGCGGCGGGCCGCGCCGGGGGCTGAGGGGCGGCCGGGCCGGGCGCCTGCGGAGGGCTGCGGGGCCGCCGGGCCGGGCAGGGCCGCTCCCGGGGCCGCCCGCAGCGACGCACCGAGCGCGTCAGCCCGGCCCCGGGGCTCCCGCTGTGTCGCCGCCTCCGGGCCCGGGGACGGCGCGGTGTCCGGGGCCGCCCCCGCGGTTGTGGCCCGGGCCTCGGCGGTGCCGGGGCGGCTCCCGTGGCGCCGGGCGGTGCCGCCGCGGGCCCCGCTCCCCGCGGGGCTGGAGGCCGGAGCTCGGGCTCGCCGTCAGCGCGGGCCCGCGTCCCTCCCGCACACCCCGCCCCGGGCTGCTGCCCAGTCTGGGTCCGAGCTGCGCAGAGCAGCAGTGGGGGCTGGGCTGGCCCGGCCGGTGCGGTGAGCACCGGGAGGGAGAGGTCTGCGCGACACGCGTGTTCTGACACGGAGCAGGAACTTGCGTCAAGCCAGTACGTTTCTGGTTTGGAGTGAAACGAAATAACACGTTACGTGGGCTTGGTGTGGCGCGGCAGCCACGCGGTGGTTGGAGCCGTAGGCCGCTGCGCCGAAGAGCTTACGCTGCGTTTTCTAGACTGGGCAGATCACCTCCTGCGCTGTCACAGAGAGTACAAACAGAGTAACAGATGGAGAGGATTCTCTAACACAGCAGTGTTATCTGTGAGCTTACTAAGGCGGTGTTGTTATACGTTTGCATAATATTTCATATCACGTTGTTTAATAAAAAGCTATTGGTGTTTTCCAGTTCTGCTTTTTCAGTTTTTGTTTCTGTTTCTCTTAACAGTGACTGTGTTCTTAAGCACTTTGACTCCAAAATTCTACTTTGCCCTTACAGTGACTTCGTCTTTTATATCTGGACTGATATTTGTAAGTAGTCCACTTTAAAAAAACAAACCAAAAAAGTTCATAAAAGCAAACAACTTGAGCACCTCTAGGACACATTCGTTAGGGGTGGATGCATTTGGCGTTTTTTCCATCAGGCTGTAGAGGGTGCCTGTGTGCTAGGAAGGAACTGGTGACTTCGTAGCTTTTCTGATGTGTTTGACCTTCGCTTTTGCTGTGCGTTGTACCTTGGGGTGAGCCTATGGGAAGTAACTTGTACCTGTTTTAGAAACTCAGCCTTGTTTTAAGGAGGTGCGTGTGTCCACCTGTGTGCGTACATATGTGTTTGTGTAGACATGGATACATAAAAGTGCAAAATGTAGGTGCAAACTCTGCAGACCTCTCTGTGTAAAGAAAACACTGAGATTGTTATCCGTTTTAAACTAGGCAGTTAAGAGTTTAGCATCCCATGGTAATTTTGGGGGGGCTTTTAGGCATGTGTCATCCTGTAACTATCTTAAAAACTTTGGTGTGAAAATGAGCCAACAATTCGGCTCGCCTTCGGAAGGCAGTGTGCACAGACGTGGCTGACGCTGCACGAAACGGACGGGGCACGCTTGCACGCTCCGTTCTGCTAGCGCAGCTGTTTCTGCAGTGACGAGCGTCTGGCCGTGATGTGGACTGTGGCACTACATGCAAATCTTGTGGCTTCATCTTTATTTTCAGTTTATTTTCAGCTGAAGAAAATGTCTCTTCTCATCAATTAAACCTATGTACCAGAATGTGCAAAAATTGTTTCATGGGTGATTTTTTTTGTAGCCACCATTTAAAAAACCAAAAAAGTCTTATTTATGTGGCAGAAACGATTTGTTTGCTGTCAGTAATGTTGCTTGGGTTTTGATTGAAGGATTTGAGGAAAGTCATATAAGAGAATGGATTCTGCTTGTGGTAGGTCTTTTACGTAGGTTTGCTCTTAAGAGAAAAAAAGTGTTATTGGTCAGCCACGGCTTGCACTAGTGCTTCTTAACAAAGAATACAGTTCGTCTAAACATCATGTATTTCTGCGTTCTGATGAAAACGCTCAGCTGCGTTGGTCCAGGGCTGACAGTGTGGTACAGTGCTGGAGGACCCGTGATACGCAGGTATTTTTAATTGCTTCAGAGAGAGATGGTAATATTTTTGACCCAAAATTTCTTGTAAGTGAACTGGATTGCTGTTAATTCAGCCTTTTCTCTTTGGACTCTTCTGAATGGCAAAACATGTCAGTTTAACTGCCCATCTTGTGCTTTGTTCTTTTAGATTATTTTTGTGGAATGAAAGAACTACGCTTGTCTTGAGGTTCTTGCCTCTATGCACAGTTCCTTATACAGACACTTTCTGAAAGGGTTTAGAAGTTCCCCTAATGACTTGAGGAGGGAGGAACATATGTTTGACTAAAATGTTACTGGTTTTTTTCAGTCTCTTTCATATTATGTGGGTGATCCTGCCTGATGAGACAGGCCAAACCAGATAATTAGTGTTAATTTGTATGTAGATAAGTTCCATCTGCAGTCATGTGCAATGGGATGTACTAGCTGTGAACAATTTGCTCTCCATCACTGATGTTTATGTTCGAAGGGTGTCCCCTAAGGACATTTCTGGTACTTTTTTCTCCTGTGACAGGTGTTTGAGTGGTGGCATTTCCGAAAATACGGCACGTCGTTCATCGAGCAGGTTTCTGTGAGCCATCTGAGGCCCCTCATCGGCGGCGGCGCAGAAAACGGCCCTCCAGCCACGGCAGCATTCTCTGCTGGGGAGAGTGAGACCAGCAGGCAGAACATGCCAGGTGATTGTTCACGCGTCGCAGGGTTTTCCCCAAGCGTCGAGGCGGCTGGTTCGCATGGACCGGCTTTGACTCTGTGTTAGTGCTTGTAAGAACTGGAGAGAGGCCTACATCTTGCAGTGCGTGTTTTATTAATAATGGTAAAAAACCCCTAAAGAATAATGTTTCATTGATCTAAAACATTAATTATTAAAAATATTATTTAGAAAATATATTACACATTTAGCTAAAAGTGTTTCAGTAACATTAGATGTTTACTGTCCTGAATATGTGCAAGGTAAACATTGCATAAGTGTAAATGGCAGTGTTTAATCTTTCCACCATGTGCTTTTGTACACCAGCAATGTTGGGGAGCAAAAATATTTATAGTATAGCAGAAGTTTATGAAGAAAACCATATGAGTGTGCTCAGGTCGAGCAACAAGAACATTAGAGCAGCTTTTGAAAACAAAACTGCGTTTGCATTACTGCATTTTGAAGTCGAGATAGTATTTCCTGTGCTCTTAATTCAAAAAGTACTTTTCCCCCCCCCCCTCCCAGAGTGCAAAGTGTGGCGGAATCCTCTCAATCTCTTCAGAGGCGCCGAGTATAGCAGGTATTGTCTTACTTTCTGCTGCATATTTTTAAAATGAATCAGGGGCATACACGTGAATACTTCCCAGAGCTTGCACTAGTAATATCAGGAGACAGCTGAGACCTGCAAGATTCTAGGGGTGATTGATGCCACTCCTGTGTTTAAAAGGCATCTATCCAAGCTTTGGCACTTTCAGTGTTAAGAATGCAAATATTACGGTAACACTATCAAATTTTTTGACAGTAAAGTAGGAGAAAAACTTTATTCAGAGGTTGTGACAGTGATTCTGGGTCTGAATTCTCTTTTATTAAACTGATATGGCTGTATTGTAAGTTTCCTTGTGTTATTTCATAGGAAAAGCTGCTTCCTAGGAAGCCAGTTCCGAGGTTGTTTAGAACTTTACAACCTGTGCAGATTATGGGACACTAGTACTCGAAACTTCTGGTTTGTAGCTCCAGTCCTTTATTAAAAACATGTTGTGCCCTAGCTTCAGTTGTTAGACATGTCAGATAAGCCCCTTGGTATCAGCATTACTGTTTACTAGGAGTGCCTCTTCCTGAAATTTCTCCTGTTACAGATACATGTGGGTGACCGGGAAGGAGCCTCTTACATACTATGACATGAATTTGTCTGCTCAAGATCATCAGAACTTTTTCACGTGTGACACAGATGCCCTTCGGCCTTCAGATACAGGTACCAATGTTGCAGGCATGAGGTATAGAAGAGTTGGAGAGTGTAAGTGGGTATTTTTAATACACTTCAAGGTAGCACAGGCTATCGTTTCAGGTGTTTTGTGAAATGATAGTCTTTCTCAATTGCTAAGGAGGTTTAATAGCTGTATTCAGTGAAAAGATGCTTTTTTTACCTTGTAGTTTCTGTACTGACTTTAAGGCTGTAATTTTAAGATCTCACACTTGTCGTATAATTAACAACACAGTACTGAAAATCTGGATAGTATTCTCAACAGCCAAAAATGGGGTCTCATTTAAACCTTGGTAATGAATAGTGCGGTCTCAAGACTTTTTCGTTGTGTTCCACATGTTTAGTGCAGAAAACGTTCCCTACCTGGTTCCTGTCAGCCGGGGTGTGAACTATTGTCAGTTTGTCAGGTTCCGGAAGCATTACTTGTCAGCTGGCTGTGACGTGCTTGATATGGACGATGTGTTTTTGTTTCACAAATGGACTGTATTGTCTCGCTTAGGAAGCCAAGACTAATATTTTGTTTCCAAAAGAAAACTCAAGCATTTTTCCATGTTATTCTTGCTGGACAGCAGAAGGTTTTGTTCCAAAAGAAACATGTATAGATTCTTCAGTTTTCTTATCGTGCTTGAGATAGGCCAGATATGTAACTCTGTGAACGTAAGGTTTTGGAATTCTTTCAGAACTGTTATTTGGTGTGAAAGCTATTAATTCTGCATAGAAGATGGTAGCTCTAAGTAGGTTGCTTTTCTTTGGCTGCAAGTGGGTTTCCAGTTTGGAGTTTCCATTTTTCACTAATGGAGGGGTAGTGCGGAGGGGTTGAGTTGCTGCATTCAGCTCTTGTTTGCTCCTTACCTGACCGTAATTTTGCGTTCGGGTTGTAATTCAAACAACCCCTGTGAACAGGTAGATTTCACCCTCTTTAGTTGTTTCCTAGAACACTTTCTAATAAGGTGTTAAATTATTATAGTACATCTTGAATTGGCTTTGCCATGTTATGACACTCAAATGTGCTTTGTGAATTTAAAACAAAATTGTTTAACCCTTCGTGATCTGGTAGTTGTCTAAATACTTAAGTATGAATCTGTACCTGTGCAAGACACAGCTCAATCTATCACTGTTTTCTTTGAATTTCTGTTTGAAAGCTTATATTGAAATTCTGTGCAGGTCCGTGCAAGAACCTGTGTTTAACAATTGCTCCTGCCAAACTTTCAACAAGTCTTGGGAAATGTTTCCAAAAATCTGTAGCAATTTAGAAATTGTACATCTGCCGGGTTATGTAAGCTGTCTTTGCTTCTCAGTGTAGGAGTTCTGAAATGGTCAGTGAATAATCTTCCTGGTGGTGCTGCTTTCTGAAATGAAATTTGGGGCGTAATGAGAAGTTGCAAGATTCTGCTGCGTGTGGTAGAAACTCATGCTGGAATTGGAACACGTTTACTCTTCCCTATAACAATCACGTAGCAAACAGGAATTTGCAGCATCGGAGTGAATGCTATGGTGGAGCTGAGGCATGAGCAGCCAGCGCTGCCTGCGTTGGCTCCCAGGGGTTTTGCCGGTGTCTCTGTCCCTCACCAGCCTTTCGATGTTTTCGCAACAGTTATGCAGAAAGCATGGCGAGAGAGAAACCCTCAAGCTCGGATTAAAGCAGCATATCAAGCTTTAGAGTTGAACAATGAGTAAGTTTAAAGTTCCATTTGCTGTATTTCTAGTGTGAAAGGTTGAGTGATACTGAGCACACTATCAGTTTTGTGTACTAATAATTTAGATTTAACAAAATTCTGAATAGCTTAAGGGGGATTTCTGTGACACAGAGAATTGCACACGTGGCTGTCAGACTGAAGTCTTGAACTGTGTTCTAAAAAACAGCTTTTGTTCTCCCTTTTTCTTGGGAAAGAGGTTTAAAAAAATCTTTATCAGTAGCAATAACAAATGCAAAATCTTATTCAGAGGTGGAACAGTCGAAGCTGAATATGAGATCATACGTGTTTCAGAGATGGCATTGTGTGCTTATATTGTGTTTGGAGTTCACGGATGCCACTCCTGTAAGGGATTTAAAAATACTCTCGCAACACAAACCAAAGAATTTCATGCACTTCTGTGATCTGTTTTGTTATGTAGTCTGGTTGTTTCTGTGTAAAGTGTCTACCTCCTGGTTTTAAAAATGCAAAGCAAACCAAACACAAAAAAACCCTCTCCAGACAATTACCAGAGCATTTTTAATATTTGTAGGAAAATTATTTGGCTTGCTGTTACAATTCTTTGTTTTGTTCTTTCTCCAAATGTGTGTTTTTCTGTCAAATGGGAAAGGTTTCTGTTTTCCTGACACGATTTGAACGTGAGTTAGTATTTTGATGTTTTAATATTACCAATGCTTATATATTAAACATAAGTGAAAACTGCCCATTTCTAAAGCTTTTAATGCTTACTCAAAAAATACTATATCCCTCAGAATAACTAGTGGGTTTTTTCCTTATTACAGTTGTGCCACTGCGTACGTCCTCCTGGCTGAGGAAGAAGCAACGACTATTGTAGATGCGGAGAAGTATTTCAGGCAAGCTCTGAAAGCAGGAGAGATGATTTACAGAAAGTCTCAGAACTGCCATTCCCAAAGTCCCCAGCACGAAGCACAGCTGAGTAAGCACTTCTGAATCACGTAAAATCTTGTTCTGATGTGAGCAGAAATGTAAAACTAAAGTTATAATTAGCGATTCTGGTTTGATTCCCAGTTCAGTGAGGGAGTTTCTACTGTGTCAGCTGTGCTTATGCGTGGCGTGCTACGCGATCTTTGCCGTGTGATCTGTGTGTGCCTGAAGGAGTCTTGGGAAGCGGCAGTTACACTGTGGCTTCATCCTGGTTTGTCTCACTGAGACTCAATATGTTATTGTCTTGGAAAGCTGTGTAGGTAAGGCAGACTAATGAAGCAATTAGTGTGTGTCAGTAGCACCTTCTTTTATTCTGCCCTACATTTTGGAAAAAACAGATTTTTTTTCTCATTTAACCTAGTGAAAAGTTGCTGTCATTGGTCTGGATGGGCCTTGGGTGGGACAGCAATAGTAATTATTTTGTGCTTTTAAATGTGGTTGGGAAGAAGGTTGTGGGGTTTTTGGTGGGTTGTTTTTTTCTTGATAGGGAAGGAGAGATAAGGATTGAAACTGATAGGCTAATTTTTTTTGTCTTTGTAATCAGGGAGAGACACGAATGTATTGGTATATGTGAAACGGAGACTAGCTATGTGTGCAAGAAAACTTGGAAGAATACGAGAAGCAGTAAAAATGATGAGAGATGTAAGTGAAACTAAAGAACGGCAAGCAACTGTTGTTTTCAGTGACATTGTCCAAACTGATGGTTTAAAGTTCCTTTCTAGGCATCATAATGAATCTAACTGAATTATTTTCCAATGAGATTTGCACATCATGATTCATGATTTTTTTGAGAACAGTTTTTTTTGGTTCCTACATGTAGGTTTTAAATTTTTAGATTGTAGAATGTCATATGTTCACAGTTCTGTTGTCTGGTTTGCTTCATGCTTGACTCGGTGACTAACTTGTCAAAATAGCCAACTTTAAACTTCATCATATTTTTTCTTTCACTTGCACAAGGTGTACATAAGTTATTTTTTCATAGGAAAATATTACTGACCAAAACAACTCAATGTGGGAATTGTGCAAGTATGGGCTGACAGTGTGTTGTATGAAGCTCTGCATACTTATTTTCCAGTAGGTGTATGTAGGAAAAAAATAAGGTAGAAATGATGCAATTCTTTTCATGCTGCTTACGTGCCAGTTTCTAACACTGTGAAAGAACGGAACATTGAAAAAGCTTAAATTATCGTACCAATTTCTGTTAAGTATTTCAAGGATTCAAGTGCAATTCTATATGTGCTTAATTTATTTATCTTTACTGATTTGCAGTTGATGAAAGAGTTTCCACTTCTCAGCATGCTGAATATTCATGAAAACCTCCTGGAGGCACTGCTGGAATTACAGGCTTATGCAGATGTCCAGGCAGTTTTAGCGAAGTATGATGGTAAGTGTGTTATTGTGTTAGAGTGTAGGTGAGGTGGGCAAGGTGTGCCTACCAAAGGCGTGTGTCTGCCCATGGGCTCAGCTAGTTGACTAGATTCCCTTCACTGGCAACAGATAGGAGCTTCCAGAGTGCAAGTCAAGTTTTTTCTTTTGGATTACGAGGTGAAATTTAGGCAAGCTAAATTGCATACAAGTTACTTTTTATGGGTTTAAGTTAGTTCTAATCTGTAAAGAAATCTTGCAGCTCACTTTCCTTCAAGCATTATTTTAATTTTTTAATCTCTTCTACATCACTGGTTATGCTGAAATTCATCAGCCTTTTTCAGTCAGCACGTAGCCCCCTAAGTAATTGATGTAAGACAGATGGTAAGGTAGATTTCCCTTCTTGTCATCTTCCAGGCTTGGCCTTATGATTCTATAATACTGAGGATGTTTGCCGGAGATTAGCAACAGGCAGGCGTACTGCTTGCCAGAGAGTAGTGGTACACAAGCTTTGGTCCATTAAGTGGCAGTAGTTTGCTTTCGCTTTCCACCTCAACTGATACCTTTCAGGTGTTGTGCAAGTCTTGCTAAAGGTTAATAAAATAAGTAGTTACTTTCTTATTGTCCTCAGAGTTTTGCCACCTAGGTAATGCCCACATCATTAGTGTACAAAGTGCTGAAGTCAAAGCTGTCCCTTAAATCATCTTCAGAGTGGCGGGACACAGCAGCAGTATTTTGTGGCAATCGTTCCCTGCACTTGAGAAGTCGGTATGTTCTCCCTTGTGTCTCTGTTCTTTGCTGCTTCAGGGATTCAGAAGCAGGATATTCTTGCCCAGATCCTGTGCCCCCTGTGCGTGGCAGCCCTAGCTGCCTGCTCCTGTTACTTGACTGTCCATAGTCTTCTGTTTGGATTCTTACTAATTTAACGAAGCCGTTTGCTCTTTTCCTGGTGCTTCTTTATGTTAACATCAGGAATTGTGACACTTTCTTAAGAAAGGGTTGCTGATTTTTTTCTAAGCATCTGGAAAAATGAGTATGAGCTTCAAACTCTCTGTAGCAGCCCTGTGTTTTGCTTGACACGACAGCCAGACTTCTAGTAAGTGATGGACAAGCCCAGGATGGGATTTACAAAAAAAGCAAGAGCCATGTGACTATACACAACATGGTACTTGGGAATTAGACCCCAGACTTTGTCTGCTTTTAAAGTAAACTTGTACTGTGGAGTGCTAACCTTTTCATCTGTAGTTGTCAGCTCAAACTTGGCCTCAGATATTCTAGAAATCCTACAACTAATAGAATTTTTCCCCATGGAACTGGATAAGAACGGAAAAGCATTTTCATTAAAATTTGTCTACCTGTCTGTAATGTGATTTTTTTAGTCGGCTTCTAGTCAGTCTATCTTTCAGTATTACATAGAACTTGGTGTTAATGTACACTTGCAAAATTAGATAACAATTAGAAGCTTATTTTAAACCTTCGTGGGCTAACACAGGAAAAGTACACTGTTCTTAAGTGTGTATTTATACATGCATTTCTCCTTGAATTCAGTTTCAGTGTCTTGGTATGTTTAGAAGAAAAAATGACTCTTTACCACCTAACTACAACTCTGAGTTTTTAATCTGAGAATGACTGGTGACCAGAAAGAAGACTGTGCAAAGAAATTCAAAGTTTCCAATCATAGCTGAAATGTTCCAGATGTTACATTCGTTGTCTGCCCAAGTGAAAAGCTTTACACTCAAAGGATGTGGGTTTGAAATGTTTGTCTTGCCTTGGAATCTTACAGCTTAATTATTTTATTTTATCATAGATATCAGTCTTCCAAAATCGGCAGCAATATGTTACACAGCAGCCCTGTTAAAAGCCAGAGCCGTGTCAGAAAGGTAAGCAAGCCTGTTTGTGAAAACAGTGGTTTGTTGCTTATCTTGGGTTATGCTGTAAAACATGAACTAAAAAGTTCCAATATGTAGCAGTTACATTTCTAAGAGCAGGTTAAGTGTATTTATATATACATATATATGCATGTATGTAGTTAAAAGTAATTTCAAGTTTCTTTTAAGCATCCATAAACTTCATAGAGGTGAAGGTGCTTTTCAGGAGGCCATGTATGCACATGTGCTTTTGTATAGATTTTGTTTTCCGGGCCGTGCCTGTGATGGTCAGCAGTTCTTTGCTTTGTGGAATTGGGTGCAGGATGTTCGTGGTAGTTCGTGTTGGCGTTTCACGTTTGTTCTGGTCTGTTGGCACAGCTGATTCTAGCTTTACCTCTGAGTAGGTGATGTTGTAACAATCTTAGGAAAGATTGGACATTCAATTACCTTACGTGATTGACATGAAGTTTCAAAAATTTAAACATAACTTTGTCATATGGGTGTGGATGGCAGTCAAGATACCTAAATTAACATGAATGTTTGTCTCCTAAAAGGGTTTGGTTATCTTTCATGCTAAACCAGTCAATTTTTAATGAACTGCAAGCTTACAGTGCAAATAAACACCTGGCTAGCATTTATTACTTGCTTTTGCTCAGCATGGGTTTTTCCCTTCAGGTTCTCCCCAGAAACTGCCTCCAAAAGAGGGCTCAGCACAGCAGAGATTAATGCTGTGGAAGCAATTCACAGAGCTGTGGAATTTAACCCTCATGTTCCAAAGGTAAGAGTATTTTATCTCCTATTGGACCACTTTTTATTGTCTTCTGAAAGAAGTCGTGTTACGTTATCATCTTGTGATTTGAGCCTTGCTAGCCCCATGTTTTCTTGAAGGTGGTTATAGCACCAGCCGTTGAGTTGTTAAACACAGTAGTGTTTGTATCATAAACGTTTGGTGGCCAGAATTAGTGGTTTGCAACAGGTGATGTTTAAACTGGGTTTTTTACAAAAAAATTAAACTCAGAATTTTCTAACTCATTGGAAAGTCCTGTAATGTATTAGTGAAGGCCTGTTGTGGGTAAAGGTAGGCTTTAATAAATATAAATTTAGATATTTAAGATTGCTGAAGCCCAATTAAGTTCTCAAAACAATAACCACTAGTAGTATTTCAAAATACATTTTTTCCAATGTCCTATCATGGCTTCAGAGCTCGGGTTACTGAAGGACCTACAGTCACTTACTTTCTTCATCCACGTGTAAACAAGATTAAGAGTCAGTGTTGCTACAGGCTGTAATTTAATGTTTGGCATTACTTGAAGTGGCCAAGATACAGATTCCACTGAGCATTGGGTGAAAAGAAAAACTTAGGTTGCTTTTTACTGTACTAGTATTGTGGTGCGTTCAGTTTGAAACCTTGAATGCAGAAGGTTGGCTTAGTCCTGGGCCTAATCCTCTGCAAATGATCGTGGAGCCCGAGTGACCGTTGCTGTGAAGGCTCGAATTAGCCAGCCGCTCTGTTCTGTCTGCCTGTCCAGTCTAATAGAATGTGCACTGAGAAAGCTAATTGCTGGGAGAAATTGCTGCTTGTTTGCATGACTGATCAAGAGCGTAGCAAGTTCATTTCAGACAGTCTCAGACAGATTTTTCTTTAGCCTCTGCCTTTAGGCGAAGAAGATTATAACGCATTATCATTATCTAAAAGTTGTTTTATTTTGTATATCCTTCAGTTGTTTCAAGAGCCTCATGTACCTTTTTAAAAGAAGTTAGATACCATTTCAAACAGACTTTTTGTGAAATATGTTCCATAGTTCTACAGACGATCATGGAAACTGATTGCAGGTTTCAAGGTTTCAGTAATTTGATCTTCTCTTCTAATTGTATACCTCTCCTGTCGTCTTCATTTTTTTTTTTTTAATTACAGTATTGCCTAGAATGCCAATTCATTAGATGGCAGGGCAGAACTTTGTTGGTGCTGGCTGTCTAGAGCTCCGAAATGCTCATGTTCCAAGCAAACAAGTGAACAAGGGCACAAACAAGTGAATTAACTTGCTCAGTGGGTTACAGAAGACTAGTGGGGAAGGAAATCTGCTTTCTGACTTTGCAGTCTGTTCTGTCCCATGGACTTAGAAATAAATGAGCTGGTAAAGTAGAAATCTCTTTGTTTTTGTATCTGATGAAAATGGTTGTCTTTGCACATAACATCATTTTGCATAAGGAAAATAAAAGAATGTTTGTTTCCCTTTGTTCTGAGTTACCCTTTTACAAGGATGAGTTTTGTTTGGAAAGTTAAGTCATTTTACAGTACTAGAAAACTGGTACTCTTAAGCTGTTTCAAATTAAAGATCTGCGACTACGTTTTGGTAATGTACAAAACAATCTTTTCCAATCATCTTCTGAATATCCTACACATTTTTATGGTGCAGAAAGTTTTTGTTAAATCTGCAAAACTCAAGAGATTTGCAGTGCTAATACCGTGCCTGTCTTACGGTTACCCACAGGCATGAAAACCTGCCAGACTGTGGAATTTTTCTGTTAGTGTGGTGACGTGGGCGCGGAGACCGCCAAGGCGCGGGGTGCGGCGTTGGCGTGTTGTGGCCGTGCTGGTATAGAGGAAGAGTGGGCGCTGCGGAGAGTGGAGGAGTCAGGTCAGGGGTCAGATATTTGAGACCATTTTCCCACAGCAGCCCTGTGTGAGTGATCCTTTACTGTGTTAAAAAGGAAAAAAAAAAATTGAAGAGGATTAGAGGGGATTAGCAAGAATATTACCCTCCGGAGTGTAGGCCCAAGGCACTAAGAGAAGAACCTAGCCAGGCAGTAAATGTGCTTTATTTGGCCGGGGCACAACCCCTCCTACATTCCTTCAAGAATCTGAATGGGAAAAGTTAAGTCCTCAAACTGGATTAGTAAATAATCTCATAGTTTGTGGCATCTGCTGAAATAAATCGGTGAGTTGGCTGCATTCTTACACTTTAGGAGACAGTCAAAGGAATTGCCAGCTACATTGATCAAAGATGGGGATTAACTTTGGCTGTTATTGGATAGGAGACACTATATGCTAGGAGAGTACAACTCACAGGTAAATACTAGAGCTGAAACTGTCATTTCATTCTTGTAAAAATTACTCATCTGTTTTTAAAAGCCAAGTTAAAATGAATGCCTATATTTTTTAATCTACCATAGGAAAACAAAATTGCATGTCTTGTGTTTCAGGGGAAACGGAAAATGATTAATCCTTGTGTTCTTTGACCCTTCAGTGCATCAGATATTCTGCTAATGTAGGAAGAGGGCTGAAAGTGAAAAAATCTGAAATCAGAGATACTTTGTGGTAGTCCAGCAAAACCACATTAGAACAAGATTTTCCTGGGTTTGGTTTGTTATTCTTCCTTTGGTTAGCGCACTGACACTTTCTGGTTTGCTACTCATACTTGAGAGCTAACAAGTACTTAGCCTCCTACATTGAAACTTGCAGCGATTAAATGACAAGTAAAAATATCATTGGTTTGGGGTTTTTTTTTTTTAGCCTAAACTTGTAGCTCATTGGTATTGTACCTGTAGTGTTATACTTCATGTATATTCCACAAAAATGTATTTTTATTTTGCCTTACTGAAGATGCATTTTTTTTTCTGATATTTTGCGTGTGAAAACCCCGATTTAAGTCTTGAACCCGGGTGTGTGTGTTGCTGCTGTTCACTTCCCATGCGAGTGCAGGCTGTCTGCACTGTGTCAGGAGTGGGCTGTTTCTTCAACAGGTGGAAGTTGGCCCCTGTGTGATAGGCTCAGTTATGCCTCAAATGATCATTTATGTTTCACAATTAAAGATTTTGGAATATTCCATGTAACCAAGTGTGCTTTCCATTTTTACTTTCAGTATTTACTAGAAATGAAAAGCTTAGTGCTACCTCCAGAGCACATTTTGAAACGAGGGGACAGTGAGGCAGTAGCATATGCTTTTTTTCACCTCCAGCACTGGAAGAGGATCGAAGGGGCTCTGAATCTGCTACACTGTACATGGGAAGGCAGTAAGTATCTCTTCTTATTTTATTTTTTTCTGTACAGTAGGCTAATCTCTTTGCCTTTATTCACCTCCAACATGATTGGTTCTCTTTGTGAGAAGCTGATCACTTGGTTTAGATACAGATCTAATGCTGCTCACTCTTTTTTCAGCATTTAGGATGATCCCATACCCGTTAGAGAAAGGTCATCTTTTCTATCCCTATCCGAGTTGCACAGAAACAGCAGACAGAGAACTGTTGCCAAGTAAGTGGTTTCTAAACAGTAATGATAATAAAACATCAGCTAAGGACATGTTCAGTTTGTGGTATTCTGTATTTACCTTACTGTGATTGTTTTAGTTTGAGCTTCCCGTGAAGGAGATTCAGCTATTTGTAGATGTCCCTCCCAGACGATCCTGAAGCACTTCACGTGTGTGTGTGGGGTAAATGTTAGCTTGATTCTGCAATACCATCAGTCCGTCAGAGATGAAGTCTGTGTGTGGTACATTCAGACTAAGTTTGGCCAACTTTGAGAACAACAAAATGGACCAGTTCTTTAAATTACTTCTGTTAAAAGAAGTCATTGATTTGACTACTGCTGTAGACGAGCCGTTTGCTTTTAGCAGGAGAAAGTGCATCGTTCCAGTCCTGCACGCAGGTATCTAGCAGAACCCGTCTGTGATCTTACAGAGAATTCTTGCTTAATCTGTAGGTTCGTAGAATATCGCTTTCTGTCGTTAATTCATTGGTACGTATTTGTCTGCTGGACAGTATGCTTCCTGGAACACTTTATCCAAGTAGATATTTCATTGAATTTCTGCTGACGCTTGACACTGAACAGTACATCTTCTCCAGCTGCCCATTACCTCAAGATTACTTTATGCCATTATGAACCTACATGTATTTTTCTTTAGGTAAGGCAAACAGATTAAATCATTAGGGTCCATGCTTATCATATTTAGGAAAGTAGCATTAATTTAGATTAGAATTGGACTGTTAATTGTACATGTTAATAGAATTCCTTTGGGGGTGAACTTCTGCATCGTGAAGAAACACAAGTCCCACGTGACTGGAAAGGGCTACTGCAAAAGCACCAGCAGACCCACCGAGACCACAGATGTGGAAAGGAAAACTACACATACGTGTTTCTATTTAAAAGCCTGAAGTTATATTTAAAATGTGTAATTTAAATTTGCCCCCAGACTGCTTTAAATTACTCATTTCTCACTTATGCAGGATATTGCACAAGGAATTCCTTGGTTAGCCCTAACCCTAAATTGTAGACTTCTCAGCATAATTAAACACCAGCACATGCAGATATTTCAACACGATCACTCACGCATTCCTGTTATGCTTTAAATATAAAACTACCCATAAATAAAATCATCTTAACACTTTTATTGCAGTACTTCCTCGAGAAACCTTGACACTTAATTTTTTAAAATTTACCTATTTAAAAGAATGTTGACCAAATTAATGATTCAAAAATCCCATCTTGGTCTGACTAGTTACAGTTCTCGAATGGCTGTGAACATACAGAATTATCTTTAGTTGTCCTTACCTATTTCGGATTTGATTTTAATTTGCCAGTGTATGGAAAAACTAGTGCAAACAGAATCCTTCCTATTTTCTTTAACTTTCTGAACTTATGTTGGGACCTTTCCTAAATTATATTGCTCCATGATTTAAAATTCAGGTGAGTTTCTACATAGTATGAGAGCGTGACAGTGTTCCATAGCAGACACTGGTTTCTTTGGTTGCTCAGCAGAGAGGAACGTGTTACTGTCGTACTGTATCGTGGCCTGGCAGGGCTGGGTGCATGTTAAGACAGTGACCTGATAATTTCTGGGATAACATTAAACATCTCTGATGGGTGTTAGACATGAAACTCCAAAGGCTCTACTTAGTTGTGCTCCAAAATCATGTACTTGAAAGCGAAACAAAACCCCAGCACTTTGCTGTAACGAGTTGGAACAGCACAAGCCACTTCTGCTGGGCTTGCTCTTGTGGTAGCTTTCTGTGCCAGCGTTCAGAAACAGTAACTGGGAGGGTAAAGTGTCTTTTTCCTCCTCAGACTTCAGCTTAAAAATTAATACAATTGTATTTTCTTGTTTTATGAAAAGGCTTACTTACATTTTGAGGCTTTTGTTAGATTTTAAAAATGGCTTTACATTTTGAGGCTTTTGTTAGATTTTAAAAATGGCTTATCTAGAAGCGTGCAGCCCTTTTATAATTACTTACGTCTATAGAAACAATTTTTTTCTTCACTTAAAACCCCTTTAAAATCATTGGATGAAAGGCAGAGCTGCAGGTATTCAGAGCCAGTAAGTAACTGCAAATTCTCCAAACAGGTCCTCAGCTAGTAACCAGTAGTAGTGTCTTGAGTGCTGAAAGCTCCATATGCCAGCCCCTAGCCTGTCTAATCACCTTCTTTTGATTTTGTTACCATAGATTGGAAATTGCGAGGAGCTGCTATGTGCAGGATTTATAACCTCGTCCTGGTGCTGTTTTCTTTGAGGTCTACTCTGTCAGCTGCTCTGAAAAAATTTACTGTAGCCTACCAACCAGAAACCTTTGAAAACTATTAAGGAGCTACCTTGCATGTATATATAACGTGATGGTTGTTCTCTGCTTGCTGAGCTGCTTAGAGGATGGGGAGATGTGCTGTTCTCTTCAGATAACGGGATTAATGCTTCAGAGGGTTGAAAACACCTGTACTGCTTACATTGGTCTAGGTAATTTTGACAGATTGTGAATTTTACAGTTCTTCCCTCTGTCCTGTTAAAAGGGTAGGTATCAAAAACTAAGCCTGATGAAATGCTTCAAAAATAAAGCCCATGCAAGTGAGAAAGATGTAATGACTATTAATAATGAAGCATTTAATGTAGGGGAAAAATTTTTGAGACATTTGGGTATTGGGACCTAACATGTGCTGCACAATAGTCTGGAGTCCACACTTACTCCTTCTGAAAGTCTAGAACTGAGTTACAAGACTATGTAAATAATTCAGAAAACTGTCCTCAGTTATCAAATGCCAATATTCTTCACTTTTTTTTTCCTTTCAGCATTTCATGAAGTCTCTGTTTACCCACAGAAGGAGCTTCCCTTTTTCATCCATTTCACAGCAGGCCTGTGTTCCTTTTCGGCAATGCTTGCCCTCCTGACGCACCAGTTCCCTGAGCTGATGGTCATTTTTGCTAAAGCTGTAAGTGTTGTCTCTGTCATGGGTCTGGCTTGGGTAACTTGTGGGGAGCTTTGGGAATTTTGAGGTCCATGCTGAAGTAGGCTTTATTCAGTCTCATGCTTGTGGGGTATGAATTATTTTATCTCCTTTTGTAAGAATCTAGTTAATGACAAACGCTGGTTGAAATCTGGGCAAAATGTCTATTTTGACAAGAAGGTGAACTGTTACTATAACATACCATGGCTTTAATTTGCACTCAAGGTGAGAGAGAGCAGCATTTCAGCACCAGAGCAATTTTGCAACAGGGCACTTTGAGTGTCTTATTCTCTTAGAAGTGGAAGACTGCAGTGTGAGAGCCTCAAAAAATGAATTTGTTGACTGAAGATTTTGAGAAGTGAGTAAAAGGCAGGCTGGGCTGCAGGAAAAACAGGTCTCTTGCTAAGCACTGGAAACTAGTAGTGTGATGTGAATGGAACAGACGAGAACAGAGGTGAAGTAACTTAACTTCCAAGCCAGGTTCAGAAGTTAGTTAGCTGTCACTTACCTTGTGGGAACTAGACCAGTGGTTTTATATCTCATCTGGTTCCAGTTACTAGATGGAGAATGTGACCACAGTTCTGTCATTTGAGTACCTGTTCAAGGATAGAAGTTGAACTTGACAATGGCAATCAGGCTTTTAGCTAGAAACGTCTCTAATCTGTGCTGCTTTAAATATATCTAAATATCTCTGCTGTTGAGCCATTTTGTTCCTATGGGCACCTTCTGTGCCCATCTCCTTTCTCCCTCTCTTTGCCCTGCTCTTTGTAGGGTTTCTTTTCCTTGCTTACCTGTGAACGTTGCTGCTGGCTGTAACCTTGTCATCTTTCCCTGGACTCTGAAAGCTGAGCTGTCTTTCTTTGGCAGAGGGAGAAACTGTGCAGGCAGCTTCCCCTCCCCACTTCTCAAATGAAGCCGCGCAGTATATTTGGCCTTTATTGAACTGTGGAGCTCATGCAGTAGAGTGGAGGGGCAAATACAGAGCTCTGAACTCTCAGTGAATCGTTTACTCTAGCTTTGCTAGTCAAAATAGAGAGTGAAAGGCGTTATGCTTTCGTGCTGTTTTAATGCAGCAGGTAATGGAGACCCAGGAGGTAAGCTTTTTTCTTAATGATGCTCTGTTCCTAAAAACGTTGGCTTTGCTCACAATTCTAGTCTACAGTGTCCAAGTCATGCAGGTCTGAGAGCGGGGCCTCATTTCCATGCAGTTCTGTTGATCTTTATGTTGGAAAATGTAGTTGGACATGCCAGTGACAAATTTCAGTGCTGCTCATAATTGGCTGGGTTCGTAGTAACTAGGGTCTATCTGCTTGATTAATTCTGTAAGGACTGCATTAGCAAAGTTGTATGATTTCCAGAGAGATACAAGGTCAAATGTTATGCTAACAAAGAATTGCTTGGTGAAGTTCTCTCTGCTGGGTTTCTTGAACCAAAAAAAGGCTTTGTATGAGTTAGTTGGCTTTGCATAGTGACATTCTGAATGTCAAGTGACATGTCCAAATGTGGGGGAAAAACTCACAGGGTTCGGTCATTTGGCAGGGTGTTTGTATCACTGATTTTCTGTAGGAATGGATAGATAGTGTCTGTTCAGCTAAGAAGATGATCAGGAAGCACGCGTATCGCCACATCGTTCCACCAGCCGAGTCGCAGAGGTGGACGGCACAGACAGAGGGGTTCTTGCCACTCACTCTGCTGCTTAATACTGGTGATGGTGGAAACTGTGTGTTGAGATGGACAAGGAGGGAATTCTGTATTGATCTCTTGAGACTGACAGCTGAGAAGGAAATACCATTTTCCAGTATTCTGCTATTTTAGGTAGAATTGATGTTCACTCTCAGTCATACTCTAGTGGCTAACATTCTTCCTTGTTGTAACTCTTAGATAGTTGTACTCTTGATCCCATTCCTGATGTTTTCAGAAGCATTCAGAAAACTCGTTAGAAGCAATGATACTCAATATCAAACTAACACTTCCAATTTTATTCCTAGATTGCTTTGGTATTTTAACTATAGATAATGCTGTCATGGCTGCTAACACTTTACAAAGTATTGTCTCTCGTGTTCTGGAGGTATGTGGCAGTAGCACCTAGTTGAATTTTCAAACTGAAAATGGAATTTACCTTCTTTTTAATGACATCTGCCTCTCCACCCAAGAATACTGCAATAAAACAATTACTGTTTGCTGCATCTAGGTAATTCCAGTGCTTTAAGCTTTCTAAATGACTTTTTTTTTTTCCTGTGTATTTCATTATTTCAAGTATTTTTTCATGATACTGTGTTTTAACTTACTAAATATAGTAATTTGAGTTAATAAAGTTCTAGATGGTAGATACGTGGAGTGCTTTGGCCTTAGTGAAAAAGTGATACAAATATGTTTCCAACGAATTGTTGAATTGTTGAATTTCCAACAAATCTAGAACACAGTTTTAGGAATGACAATTGGAAAGTATCGTGTATATGGAATTTTTCACTATAAATCTCTAAGTGCCTTAAATATGACTACTGAGATTACAATTCAGTTGCTGCTTAATCAAACTGTTGTTTCCAGCAATTGAATCTGCAGTGAACTGCGTGCCTCTAAAGGGTTTTAAGAAGTTGAATACCTTTCTATTGACTTGAAAAGTCAGAGTTTACATATTTTCATTTGTTAGTGCTTGAGTTTGTTTCCTCCATAATAAATCACAGGGTAAACCTTGGCAAATTGCTAAAAATATTCCAAGTGGCCAAAAATCACAATGCAACGTTTGCTGGTTCCAATGTATACAGGATAATACACATGAGCAGAGACCCGAGCACTGGCACGGGCTGCGGGTGGGCTCCCCCGGGACGGGACAGTGCTGCTGCCGTGCTCCTGGCCCCGGGACCGGGCGCTGGAGGGGTTCGTGTTGTGTCTTGCCCGGGCAGAGGGGCTTGCAGACCCTAGAGCTGGTGCTGGCACAGTGCGTGGCATTTCCTGATCCAGTTCGAGCCAGCTGTGCCTTATTAGTTCTCCTGAACGTTAATATTCTTTGAGGAGGGGTCGATGTTCCGTGTGAGTCGGTGCCGGTGAAGACCGTGGAGCAGGCAGCGGCAGAGCGCTCCGTCCGCCCGCCGTACGAGTGCAAGCGCTCGCCGTAGGCGAGAGCTCAGCCTCGCGGTTTGCTGCAGCTGGATTTCTGATCTACCGGAGAATCACTCTGCTCTTGATCATCAGAGGCAGCTCTGTTCCTTAAATAGCTGCTGTTCAGAATTGTCTCCCTAAGTGACAGAAGGGAGGCGGTATGAAAAGGGATGACGGTCTATATACGGTGCACGGAGCAAGCTGAAAAATACTGTTATATAAAACAACTTCTGTTGAAACTGCGGACAAAAGGGTCTGATTATTTTTCCATTCAGTATGAATTTTTCTTTTTTAATGATTACATAGGTGGAGAACTGGGTAGCTATGTACTGTCTTGCAAAAGTGATGTTGCACAATTTCTTCTGTAATATCTTATAAAGACACCGAGAACTCTGCCTTCAAGAAAATTAGAGATGCAGAGCGACAGCAGGCACCATGAATAGTCTTCTCAGAAGTTCCTGAAAACAACTAACATGCTTATCTTCCAAGTAAATCAATCCCGTTTTTTAAGTCCAAACCTTATGCTACTAGAATAGACCAGTCTTAGTTTAATTTAAAGTTCTGAAAAAATATGGCAGCAGTGTTTCTGCTGAATCCTGCTGAAAACGACTTCCCTGTTCAGGGAATTGGACAAAATCCGAAGACAGTCCATGTTCCAAAGTGTTTTGATACGAATTGCTTGATATTTTCACAACAAAGAAAGAAGTCATGGGACTTAAATTAAAAATTGGCTAATTTTTATGATTGCAAGATTAGGAGAAAACATTTTGCGTTCTGGTTGTTCTGTAGCTCCCCGTTAGAGGATTCTGTGCCATTTTGCTGATAGCAGCCATCTAGAGAGAGAAAAGAGGAGTAAACTGAGCCCCGTCTGGCGAGTCCTGCTTTCTGTGACACTCTGCTTTACTTTCTGAACAAATCCCCCTACCACTTTCCCCGAAGCTCATTAAGTGAGACTGGAGAATTAACTTTTTAGCCAGCTGCTGAACTTTTCATATTTATAAACACTTGAGTCTTTTGCTTATCTAAGAGAAAATGTGTATAGTTTGGAGATGTGCACTTCCCTGCCAATGTGTAATGAGTGGTTCTACACTTCATAGAAAAAAAGCCTGAAGTTTCCTGTCACAGCTGAGTGTCGATGCCAAGGGCAAAGGTTTCTTGCCTTGCTAAGCTACATCTTAACTCATGCACTTAATGTGAAGGTGCCACACGCAAACAGGCAGGCAAGAAGCTAGCTGCAGTGAAAAGCTCCAGTGCGGCTGTGAATGTTATGTTTTAAAAGCTTTTTTAATGTAATATTTGAGGTTATGATAGAAGCCAGGAGGGCCAAAGTAAAACCCTCAAAGTAAATGAGTCCTGTCATTGCTGCCTTGTGAAAAGAGGGTTTGTACGAGGATAACACGAGTCCCTGCAGAATACTTGGGGGATGGGTTGAGAAGGTGCAGAGGAGTTTGCACCATGTGTTTTAGCCTAATCTTTATTTCTGGAACTGTTTAGATGGCATCTAGAATATGGATCCTGCCTGGAAGCATGGGCCGGTCTTGCTGGATGGTCTGTTCAGTTTTCACGCGTTTGAGTCGATGATCTATAAATAATCCATGCCTGAATACCCAAGAAAATAGGCTGCGCTGCTGCCCGGTGTGTTCCGCACGGGAGGCGCGGGAGAGCTGAGGCCCCCCTAACCCCCTGCTTCTGCCCAGGTGCTGCGGGTGCTGTGGCCGGCGAGCGCGCCCGGCGTTGTGGCCTCCAGCTGAGCGGACCGCGCCAGGGTGAGTGTCCAGGGCTGGAGCCGCGGCTTCCAGAGGGGTGTTCTTCTTTTGTGTGTATTGCCTAATATTTAATGTTTACTATAAGGCTGTTTCATGGCATCAGCGTTGAGGGGATCGCAGCTCTGTTGCCTTGAGGGAAAGATACAGGGTGTTTTTTTGTTCGTACCTTGAGCCTGTAGGAGGACGTTGGCTTTGAAACTGAGCTAATTTGTTGTTGTTGTTGTGTTGTTTCTTCCAGTGCTTTGGGATTCTTCTTTCACCCTGCGGCTGCACTACAGAAAACACTGTCCTCCTCCTGCCCATCCCTGGCATCAGCCAGCTCCAGAGGGGCTGGAGTGGGCTTCCCCCGGGGCTGGATTCGGCTGCTCTCAGGAGCCGCAGCCCCGGTGGTGAGCTGACCCCTGGGCGTGGGGGCAAGGAAGGAAGCTGTGCTGTTCAGACTGGCATCTTTGACAGGCTTCCATGTTGGTAACGATGCTTAACGTATGAATTTCTTCTTTGGCCTTGGTCTGTAATCGTCTGAGAAAATAGTTTTGGTTGAGCAATACCTTCTTGCTCTCGTCATCCCTTGTACAAATGGAAGCTAGTACTTCCTCTGTCAGAAAGGAGAGGACACAAACTGAGCAGATGTTTGGAATATTGACACTTCCTTCTCAGCTGCAGATGCACCAGATAATTGGCGTAGATTTAATTTTATAAGCCTTTTTCAAAATATTTGTAAACAGCAAAGTATGGTTCTGCTTTCTTTATTAAAAGGTTGCTTCTTAACACATTGCATTTGTTGACTTCTTAAGTGTCTGTTTAGTATAGGTTATAGTGTGCAAACAAAGATTTATTTTCTGTACCCTATAAGCTTGCATTACGCAAAGAAAACAGTAGGATAAGCTCTTCTATTTCACACTGTTACTTCTTTAGATTTAACTGTGCATCTTTTGTCTTTCAAACTGCTTTGCCTTGAAGGATGGGATGGCTTCTGAAACTGCCAAAAGTGGTTGTGATATCTGCATGGGAGTCTTTGTGGGAGACCTGGGCTTTGAAGTGCTGGTCCAGAGTACTGTCGATGTGGAGCCCTTGTCAAAGGAATTGCTTCGTATACGGAGCAGCCCCAATGGTTTGTTTACTGCAGAGGTGAAAAGATGGCTGTGGCAGCCAAGTGGTTTGAGGTAATTGGTGTGACCTCCGTTGCCACTCTCCCCACTAGAGAAAATGTCTACTTTCTCACATTCAGGTCTGCTGCAGGCATTGACGAAGCAGAGTCATGTAAGCCAAGGCTTCTTAAAAGTGGAAGTGATAAAAATAGCACAGGCTTAGGGATAAATGCAAATTCTGAGCACATGAAAAGTGGTCCATCATCTTGCTTTTACAGATAAACACATATACTTACCCATAATAACTAGGAAGATTTTACATGTAGGCTGGGACCTTGATGGTTTCTTTCGAAGGTGTTGTAAATTGTTCTAGTTTCTGAATCCTGGATGGAAGAAGCTTGCTGTAGCCTACTCTGTTCTCTGAAATAATACCTAAATTAATAAATTACAGGTCAATTTCAGTTGACCTATAATCTGTCTTGACACAGAAGACTGAGAATGTTGGTTTGGGGTTTTTTTTCCCCAAATCGGTCTTTACCTTGTAAACAAAGGACTATGAAGTGGACAGTTGCCTGTGCATCTCATACAAGTGTAGCTTATTTGTGACTCTGGCTGAGAGGAAACACGCGTGTTTAGGTAGAAATGCCGTTGTTACTCTCCACTGTAGATTTCTATTGACTGGGCTTTAATCCAAGTTAAATACTTGAATTGAGGAATCAAGAGGGGAGCCCTACAGAAAGGTATGACCAAGTTTTTTAGAGTTGCCTAACTACTAGTAGGTAATTTTCTCAACTTTCTTTCCAGTTGAATGTATGCCATTGGGGGCTGTTTCTCACTGTGGAATCATTGCGGTGATTAATAGACATGTTGTGTTCATGTAATTTCACTTCTTGGTCCGCAGGGGCCCATAAGGTAACCAACCTAATGCTTTTTAAAGTTGAACATTTTCCAGTATTTGTGTGGGGTTATAAATGAAGCACTGCCTCCCATGTATCATCCCAAGAGCTGCTTTCTTTCACTGTCCTCCCCTGACATAACAGTAACAGAAAGGGGATGGGTTTATGCTGAAAGTATAGCTGGCAAGAGGCTATGTAATGAAAATCTTCCTGTCTCTCTAGAAGTGCCAGTAATTCTTGGGGAAGGAGGAGCTCTCTGGGTGATTTTGTAGCAGGATGGTTCATGCTTTATAGGAACGTTCCTTTGCCACCTAGGAGCAGGGACTTACCACCTGATCCATACCATGGAAATACCACAGCAGTCCACGTGCAATTAAGTTGCATGCATGTGTGTGTGTACATATATATATATATATATGTATAAAAAAAATGGTGGTTGTGACTTGGGACAGATAAACATTGATTGTTGCCATTTCCGTGGACCACGCACTAGGGTGACCTTACAGCCACCGGACGGCAAACGCCTTTCCACGAGGCTGTGTGCAATGTTAGGAGACTTCTCAAATTTTTGTTTCTTTCAGAGCAGCCAGTGAAAGTCAAGGAACTTGAAAAACAGCATTTATTTATATACCTGATGCTAATATGTGTATTTGTAAACCAAGGTAATTATAGTCTCTGTGATTCGTTTGGGGTGGGTTTGGTTTGTTGGGGCTTCTCTGTTGCTCGCAGTGTCTCACCGTGTCAGGGCAGATGAGTTTTTGATCAGAATGTCCAGGCAGAGGAGAGCTGCATCGCTTCCTGCCAGCCTCTTACTTTTCCAGAAGTAATCTCCAGAAAGGACAGGGAGGGAAGGAGAGAGGGAAATGTTACCACTGATAGTAAAGCTCTTGTTTGTGAGGCAGTTAGGCAATTAAATTCTTGTGTGAATTTGCCCTATCTTACCAGTGATTTTAATGAAAAGTGTGTAAAGATGTTTCATTGCATATGTGCCTGGAGAGACCGCACAAGCATGATTTGTTATCTTGTTGAAGCAGAACTTTCTGATGTTGGCTGGCTGTAAATGCAGTATTTGGAAGTTAATACGTAAATGCTATTGGCTGTTTGATGTCATGTAGCCACAGCAGTCCTTCGAGCCTCACAAACGTCCATCAGCTGCACCTGCTTTATCTGAGGCATTAGCAAGTCTGAAGGGTGACTGCCCCGGCTTCGGTCTGTAGCTGGCCCCTTCGTACGGGCAGGAGGTTTCAGTTCCAGTTCCGGTGCCGTGCCCGGTGCCGGCTGCCCGGGGGGGGCTGTAGGAGCAGCCCCGGCGTGCGTGTGTCTGCAGGGCCCTTCCAGCCTCTGGTCTCTCTCCTCCAGAGCTGGGGACGTTTTACCCCTTGAAAGCTGCTCAGTACGACTTCCCACTGGCTGTTGGCACTATTCTAATAACAAAACTCTTAAAGCAGCAGTGGGGCAGTTCAGACTAATAAATATTTCTGGGTGACAGGGTCTGCTCAAGGCAACTCTAGTTCATGTGGGCTTATAAACCGCATCAGAATTATCCTCTAGGGAATGAGCCCATTCGCAGTTCCTTACCCTGCTGTGAGCCCGCCCTTCTCTCAAACTGGGGATCGATGCATGCCTGTATGTGGCAACAAGACTTCTGATGCCATCAGAAATGCTGGTCACCGAGCTTACGGTGACAGATTCATAGTGGAGATGGTCACCTCCTAGCCCTGGCTGCTGCTCTGGAGTGCCTCTTGGTCCAGGTCTGTCGCAGGCCGGTTCCCTTCCCGCATCTCCTCTGGCACTGGCCAGGCTTGTTTATTCCCTGCTCCTCGTCCTGGAATTGTTGTGAGGGTGCCAAGGCTCATAGATCCATGACTCTGAGCAAAGCAGGGTTTAAAGGTCGTAGGCAAGACCATTAATAACAAGGTGCAAACGGCTGGTTTATATGTAACGTGAAGCTTTTTACTTATTTCATTTTTGCACTTTGGGGGCTCTGTTTGCTTATGGAGCACTTGGTGTCTGGTACCTATTTAGGCTGAGAGCAGGCAATTGGGTTCCTTCAGGCCTTCAGAGGAATGCAGAAAATTGTTCTCTGGTGTTGTAATTCTGCTGGGATAACTGGAGCTTATTTGTCTCACTGCTTATTAAATGCATACTTGTCTTGAGGTCCTCTTTTTTTCTGAGAAACATTGGGTGAATCCCAAGGACCACAAGTGAGAGGAAGATTCCAGGGGGAGGGGGAGAGCGAAGTGCCTGCACCTCTGTGCAAGCTGCATCATCCGCCTCCGGTGCCAGCAGGCTGAAGAGGTTAAATATGAGAGCAAACTCCCTTGGAGAGGAGGAGATGTACGTACGGGGCTTGTGCAGACGTAAATTAATTTTGCCCTTCCCCTTGCCCAGAGATGACGTGCTGAGGGGAGATGCATCTCCCAAACTACTGCTAGGTGGGGTGTGTGCTTGGGAGGCACGTGGGGCTGGGCTGAGGTCTCAGAATGGAAGCAGCTGTGGAGGTAGGGAGCAGATGTGCGCTGGTGCTGTGTTCGTAGCAGAGGACAGTGTTGGCAACAAGGGCAGAGAGAGCAGATGGGGCTCATACTCCACCAGCCTCCGAGTAGTACCCAGCTTGCTCTGTTTTGCTGTTAAAAAGGACAGACCGACCCCTCCCTTCTCTCCCCTGCAGTTAAGGCTGTATGGCTGCATAGGTGACACGTGAGCTAGTCTGATCTTCTGCTTATGGGTCCAAAATCTCCAAACATCAGGTCACGTTGACAGCAGCAGTCATGGTGGGCTTCTGTGCGCAGTCTTCTGTGGTCTGAATTCACCCGGCTGTTAACAAAGGTGGATAGCGAGGAAAGGCAGCTTCAGCTTCCAGCTCTGTCTCTGGTCTCCTGGCTCCCCCTCCCTTCCCTGAGCCTCCGAAGTGGGGCGTGCTCTGCATGCCCCAGCCCTGAGCACTGTAGGAAGACGACCACGATCAGGGATGCTGCTCATGTGCTTGGAATTTTCCTCATTTCCAGCTTTGATTGTTGTGTTGTGCTTTTTGGTGGGCCCTTCGGTGAGTCTGGTCATTGGGGAAAGCTCGATAACACACCCAGACTTATTGCGTCAGTGAGGGTGCATCCACAAAGATGAGTATGTTTCTCCATTGGGGATCTTCTTGCTTTGGTTATTCCTGGCCAATGACATTTTCCTCTTGCTCTGAATACGTTGAATTGTGCAATCTCACTGTGGCCTCATCAGCTCGGACCTTTCTCTTAAGAACCTCTTGATTTCTTTTCTAATTTGGCTGTAGGCTATCATCGGTTATAAAACAGTGTGACACAGTATGTGACTACTGCATTCTCCTGCATTGACTCACCAGCTGAGATTCCAGAGCAGTGACCCCCCTGCTGCTAGCTGGAGCAGCCCTCCGTGACCCGGCCTCAGCAATACGGGATGTGAAAGCTCCCACACAGATCTTCACAGGTTAGGCAAATGTTAGTCAGAATGCCCCGATAAATCTGTCCCTGAGAGCTGGACGTGTACAGAGCACGTGGTCCTCGGCACAGGTACCCGAGCGAAGCCTGCGCAGGTGTGACCGCGGTGGTGAGCAGAGCAGGCCCACGCAGCGACCAGGGGGCTTAGGACGGAGGTGTAGCCCGGCAGTGTGTACGCTCTGCATTTGCTGGGGGTCAAAAACTTAATCAATGTCATCACTACGTCAGTCCAGAAAAATGATGGTGTCACCTGGGCTAAGGCATGCTCACACTTCACGTGATTTAATAGAGAAAATACCCTGAATCTGCATAGATCCCGTGTTTCCAGCGTCTTCTACCTCCTCCTGTGTGTCCTGTCCGGCTCCTTCAGAGAAGGAAATGCATTCAGAAGCTCACTAAGCAATTAATTCTGCTCCTTGTCCTTGAGTTCAGACATGCTTTTGACTGGAGGATAATTAGAAGATGATCTTGCATAAAAGGCTCCCTGCACATTTTAGGCAAACTGCTGAAGAGGGGCTGGCGAGAGGAGCTGCGTGTTCCCTGACGAGACTGCAGCCTTCATAAACGTTCATAGATGGGAAACATCTGCTTGCTGAGGATGAGTGTGCCGAGGGAGCTTCGGTGGGGCTCCTCTGCGGGAAGACAGAGACCAGTCTGAATTGCCTTCAGCCCGCAGTGGGATCTCTTCTTGCACAAGCACTGGGAGTTAGCTCTAGCTGACCAGCTTATTTCTGATTCCCAGGCGTTGCGCTCTTGCTAATTACTTGTTAATAAACAAGAAGCGAGCGTAGTTTCGCATGCCCCTTTGCAGAAGAAGTGCTCACCTCTTCTGTCGGGTGGGCTGGAGCTCAGCGGGCTGTCTCCACGACTGCTCCTCCGGGTGCTCCTGTACAACTGGCACCTGCTTCCAGGTGTTTTTACTCCTCCGATGCGCTGCCGTGCTGCGAGGGGCAAGGCAGGGCAGGGAGTGCCGTGGTGCCGGTGCAGCCAGCGCGGCTGCGGAGGTGTGCCTGCCTGCGCACTGGGGTTATTCTGCAGAGAGCTGAAGGCATCCAGCTTCAGGGACTTGGTGATGGCAGGGGAAGGGGGAAGCCAATAAACCAAGACAACCTGTCCTCAGGAGTTTTCTCCTTTGTTTTAAAATGTTGAACATCTGCATTCAAAGGGAAGACGTATCTTGGCAGCAGGCATCGATTGAGGTGTCACTCATCAGGGGGCTGCAGATCTGCTACGGAGCAGGGTTTCTGCTGGAAGAGACCTCCGGGGGGTCCTCTGGAGAGGAAAAAATGTTTATTGACGGCTGACCCTGGGTCCCTGGGCCCTGGGTCCCTCCCAGCCCACGGAGCGTGTCCTGCTTTGGGAGGGAGGCTGGGATTGATTGCCGAGGGGGCAGCAATTCAAAGTCTGCTGTAAATTGATGGTAGGTGGAGCAGTAATGAAGATAAATGAGGGAGCTCTTCGCGGTAGATTAGCCTGCGTGCTGACGGACACCGTGCTATGGCAGGCTTGAAATGCCTGGCTCAGACGTCCCGCTCACCTGGCAGCATTCCTCGGCACAGCGGAGATGGAGCAAATCTTCGGGGAAATTGCCTCTCCTTGAAATTCAGAGGGCTTCCAAGGGCCTGGGGTGAGACCCAGGAGCTTCCCAGGTAGACACCAGCTGAGTGCAAGTTCTGCAAGAGCAGTGAGGATGAAAGGTGCTGCTGAGCCCTCGTGCTCGGTCACTTCAGGGCTCGAGAGGGAGATGGCTTAATTCTGCAAGAAACGGGTTAGGCAGCTGGGAGGTGGGGTTCCTGTAGCTGTTCGAAGAGCCCTGTTAAAACACCACCTTTTTGCTTGTCCGTGGCTCTGCAGCAGCTCTGTTGAAGGTCCTTTTTCTGCATGAGCCATCTCAGTGGTGTCTGGCACGGAGGAAGGTGCTCTGATCTGGCGCATGGCAGACTCTGAATGAGCACTTCCCATCAAAGCCGTTTTCAAAGTGGTTTTCTCTCAGCACTTAAACTGGTATTTCCCAGGGCCCTTGGGTAAAATCCCTGTTCGGAGATGCTCTTCGTGCAGTAGCCGATGGGTGGCCTAGGAGCAGAATAATCTTCTTTGCCTTAATCCCATCCTGCTACTTTGACGCTGCTTCGGACACGGTGGCTGTAGCTGCTCGGCTCCCTCTGCCCGCACACCTCGCTGCCGCCGGGAGAAACCCCGGCTCCTCGGGGGGCTGCGAGAGCCCCTCCAGCAGCGACCGCGGGGTGACAGCAGCCCCAGCTAAAGGCTTGTGCAGGGGATGTTACTGTTGACTCGTCCGTTCCCATTGTCGTCGTAAGCTGATAACCTTCATGAAAACTGGCTCTGGATGTGTGAGATGTCCTTACCTGCCGTCGGCACGATGGTGATCAGCGTGAGGAAAGCTAACAACGTTTTTCCTGGATCGGGAGAAAGCACAGCCGGCCTGGGGCAGCGCGCAGCCGAGCTCTGGGCAGGGAGCGTGGAAGCAGCCCTGTCAGCTCCAGCACGTGCTCAGGAATTGCAATGATCAAGGTAATTTTTATTTTTTTTTTAACCTGGGTCAGTTTAGTTTGCAGGTTCAGCTGTGGTATTGTACACTGAGTCTGTCTGTGTGGACTGGCACCTTTGGACCAGACTCTATAAAATACCTGTATGCTAAATAAAGCATCTTTGTAGTTGCTGCTTGCCCAAGTTGGGCAAAAAAAGAATTGAGGAAATTTCTGGAGACGAGAGGGGTTGATCTCTGTAACGTGTCTGCTGGCAGCTCTGCAGCTGCCTGCCCCTCCTCTCATCAGCTTCAACTTTAATTGATAGTTTAAGTTCTGGGTGTTTGGTTTGGGGTTTTTTCAGGACAGGTCTGGAAGCTAGTGCAGCCTCTCCTGCTTGGCCCAGTGTCTGTCCTTGGGTGTCCCGGAGCGGGCTGCCGCTGCCGAAGGCCTCCCGGGCTCTGCCTGGTGGGAAGCAGCGAGGGCTGGGCACAGGAGCGCGGAGCAGCAGGCGCCGTGCTGGGGCCGGTTCCTGCTCCCAGGGCAGGGCCCAGCTGGGTGTGTTGGAATTCAAAAGGCAAAGAACATCATTTTCTGATACAGGTTTATAATGAGTTTTGACTTCAAATAATAAGCAGTATACACAACATACAAGTGAGTTTTACAGAGACGCTGTTGGATCTGTTGACTTCAGAACCTACCAGTACGCTCACAGACTTTGCTTTCTCTAGCCCTCCGTGTCTGCCAGCATCTAGGGCTGGCCCTTGCCTTTCTGCAGTCCCTCAGGTTTCGGTTCCGATGTCCAGCTCCGCTTGTCACCTTCGCTGGGGAGACGGGGAGAAGCCTCGTGCAGAGGTTGCAGGCGTCAGCAGCGCGGCCGGGGCGGTGTGCCGGGTCTGCTCGAGGGGAATGGACTGTGTCACGGGCTTGCAACAGCCTTCCCCGGGCCTTGCGAGAAAGTAAAAGCGAGAATGCTTTCTGCAAGAGTGGGTCATTCTGAACTAGTGTTGTTTGCCAGTGAAACTTCACTGCAACGTGAATTCTCTGGGGAGCTGCAGGTCTCCTCAGCCCTCGCACCCCGACGATGGGTCGTCCAAGCCCGTGTCGGCTGCACCGTCCCTTGGCAGGGAGAACAACGGCAACGGCAGTTTCACAGTTCAAGCAAGGATTGCAGACTCCTCCTAGGTGGGGGATTGGTTTTGCTGAGCAAATAGAAGGGTCCACAGCACCTCCTGGGAAACGCAGTCAGTCCTTTAGTGCTTCGCAGAATTAATTAAATAAAAGCCATGCAGTTGAACTACAGCTCCCAGAACGCCGTGGCCCTCAGGGCACAGGGTCTTAAAAAATGGCCAGGGGGGTGGCAGCGGGTTCTTCCCTCGGTGCTCCCGGCTCCTCAGGTCTGGTCCAGCCACTCGGCCCGCTTCGGCGCTTTACACGTGTGCACGTCCACAGTGTCCTCGCACTCCTTGCAGCGCACAGCGCAGCACCAGTGGAACTTGCACTCGCACTTGGTGATGCGCGTGACGCGCGTGGTGTCGTACCCCCGCCCGCAGCACATCACCTCGCAGCCGTCCGTCCCGCGGGACATCTTGTTGCACACGCGACCGGCCGTGCCCAGGGAGCCTGCAGGAGGAAGGAGAGCGCGTCAGGGTGTTCCTTCTCCATCTTGTTCGAGTGCTTCCTCCACCCCCTGCCCCGCGGTTCTTGGCCCTGGTGAGATGGGGATCCACCACCTGCGACAGAGGCCTCGGACGCGAGTGCCTTCGCAGCGGTGAAACCACGGCGTGGCCTCCCAGGGCTGGGGAGGGGCTGTGGGGAGGAGGTTGGAGCCTGCGCTCGCTGTGGCACGGCGCGGGTTGCAGTGCGGGCAGCACGTGGCCAGGGAGGTGGCACTGGGGACCTCTGCCTGACCCCCTCCCCGTGCTGTGCCCGCTGCTGCCGGGAGCGCAGGGGGCCGGGGCCGGGCTGGGTGCTCCAGCGAGCCCTGACGCCCGCCGAGGGCCTGGGGGACCCTGACCGGGGCCTGGCGTTCGGCGGGGGAGCTGGCGTCCCGAAGCAGCCCTGCCAGGCTGGGCGAGTGGGGAAGCGCCAGCGCGTCGGGACGGGAGGAGGAGCGGCTTTTGGGCAATGACTGGAGCTTTGGGTTTTACCTGCCGACTTGTCCATCACGCAGTAATCGGGCGAGTTCTCAAAATACACCAGATCTGTTTTTGTGGGCTTCCTGAAGTTCTTGTTGGCCACCGTGAAGCCGGTGCCGTCCTGGTTCATCGTCACCTGGATGGCCCCGTTGTATTTTTTCCTTAGGTAATCCCCCGTTTTCCGAAAATCTGACATTGCCAGCCAACAAGTCCTTAGTGTGCAGGAGCCGCTGACCCCGTGGCATTTACACTCCAGCTTCAGGAAACGCTTCACAGCCTGTGGGAAGAGGGATGGGGTGAGGACTGGACGTCACTCTGGGCACCAGTGTCACGCCTGGGTCTGCTCGTCCCTGCGGCAGCTCATCAGCGGGACCAGGACCCTGACGGGAGCCGGTGATGGGGCCGGAGGACCGTTCCCACAGTCACTGATGCCAGCACCAGCGAGGAGACGTGCTGGGGCTGATACGGGGTCCTGCCATCCCCCCAGGGCCGTTCCCCGGGCAGGACCGCGTCCCGCCCCGTCTGCAGCAGGACCTGCCCTCCGCAGACACCCAGGGTCCCGCTCCGCTGCCCGAGCTGCTCCCACAGCCCCTTCCTCTGCCGGGAGCCCCCAGTGGGACGGCTGGCCGGCACGGGGCCCGGCTGCGGGGGCTGCACTCACCATCCTCCCGCAGCGGTTGTTGTGCAGGTTCATCAGTGCCCGAGCGTCCTTCACCTTCTTCTCCTTGGCGTCCACGAAGGCTTTGGCAAACCGGATCCCGTAGTTGATGTTGTCGCTGCAGCCGCCCCAGTCGAACTCCCCGCGCTCGTCCTTGGAGCGGCCCCTCTTGAGCGGGTCGCAGCCGCAGGCCTTCAGCTCGCCCTGGCTGCACGCCCGCGTGATGGCGTAGACCACTCCGGCCGAGGAGATGGCGTAGACGAAGGCGGCCTCCCTGCTGCCTGCCGCGGGAAGAGAGAGAAGCGGGGACCGGCAGTGAGCGTGCCGCGCTGGGCCGGGTGCCCGCAGCCTGCCGAGGAGCGGGGCATGGTGCGGCGGCACCGTCGGAGCGGGGAGGGAGACCGTCCTGCGCGTGGGTGAGTCAAGGTCAGCCATCTCCGCTGCCCGCCGAGTCCAGCCCCACTTCCCTGGAACCTTCCGGACTAGGGGGGATGTCGTGCTGCGTGTCAGGGCTGCGCAGCCCGGGGCGCTGGGCGGCTCAGGGCAGCCCAGCCGGTGCCCCTCGCTGACCCGCGGCTCGGGGCCGTGCGGGTGCCCATCGGTGCCGGGGCTGCCTCCCCCCCGGCGATGCTGAGCACGGGAGCTGGCGGCAGCTCCGGCCGGGCTCGGCGCTCCCCGCACAGCACAGCGTGCCGCCTGCTATTTTATGTCTCTGGTTCGAGTTCACAGCTGTTTTTATAACGCTGTAAAAGAAGCTGCAAATCAAAACCACGTTCATCTTCATTTTGAGAGCCTTTGAAAGCAACTTCAAAGGCAGCAGAGCTCTCTTTGGGCCTCGCAGGATGGGGCTGTGACGAGGAGCTTTCATCATTCCCCAGCCTTTGCCAGGAGAGGATGCAGGCAGCAGCAAAGGTGCCGTCGCGGGGATGGAGAGGCTGGGACCGGGCAGGCTGCAGCAGGGCAGGGCGAGTGCTGCGTCCCGGTCCTTACAGCCCCCGTCCCTCCAGCCAGCTCCTCGCCAGGGGCCCGGCTTGCAGGCTCCGCTGCTCGCCCACCCGCCGGGCAGCCGCCCTGTCCCTCGCCAGCTGGGAGCAAGCCCCCCGCTCCCGGCTCCCTCCCCGGGCGCTCACGTGTCCTCCATATGCACCGCTCCTGGCGCGTGGACAGGCTCTTCCAGCCGCCTCTGATTTGGAGGCTGCGGGGCCGGACGCCTGCGCCGGGGCTGCTGCCGGCTCCGGAGCCCTCCCGGGAGCGGCTGGAGCCCACGGCGCTGCTCCCGCTCTGGAACCTGTCCCCGTCCCCATCCTTCCTCTTCGCTCCGTGGGCACATCCCTGCCTTCCTGGTATCCGTCCCTCACCCGGAGCGGGGAGGTCCCTCCGGGCAGGGTTGGTGCCCGGGCGCTGGCGCCTGCCCGCAGCCGTGGTCCTGCCTCCCCTCGGAGCCCGCAGCGAGGACTGGAGCCGCGGCTCTGCCTCGCCTGCCCTGCCATGCGAGGGAACAGCCAGTTCCCACGTGAGCTGCTGAGTCCTGGCCAGCCCTGCTCTCCAAATATTTATATATCCCATTACTGTTTACACATGAGCCTGTTCTCCGGAGGTGTCTCCTCCTTCCCCCTTCTCCCCCAGCGCTCCCCCTGCTCCACCTCATCTGGTGCAGCGAGCGCAACGCTCGGCTCCCATTACTGCTTGATTAATTTACAGGCAAAGGCAAAGCTCTCCTAAGGGAGTAATCCAAGCCACCGGGCACGGCAGCCCAGCGAGAGGAGAGACTCTCCCAGGGAGAGAAGGCACGTGGCGGTGGGAAGGGGACGGGGCGGGACCTACTTCGCAGCATGACCCGGCCGAAGACGGTGTGGTCCCGGTCCAGGGTGCTGCAGTTCCAGCGGTGGTGCCGGAACTGGTGCTGGCACTCCCGGATCCACTCCTTGGCTCCCTCCCCGACCGACTGCATGATGTCGGGGTACCTCTGGCACAGCTGCCGCTGCTTGTTCACCAGCCCGGGGATGTTATCGCAGATCACCCTCGCGCCCAGCGCCCCGATGTACCTGCCAGAGAGAAGGGTGACGCGTTACCGCGCTGCCCGCAGAGGGGGAAGGTGCAGGGCTCTGGCTCCCCGGGTCCTCGCCCAGCGCAGGGGGCTTGCACCAAAGCCCACCTTTCCTCTTCCCTTTCTCGCTGCGTCACAGCGGCTCTGGGCTCTGCCGAGGGCATCCCCCTGTCTGGGGTTCAGACAGGCAGGACGCAGGGACCGGGCACTGCTGAGCCATCACAGCCGCTGCGCTGGGGTCTCTGTGTTAGCACAGCTCTGCTCTGCGCGCGCGTCGCGGCGGCAGGGAGCAGGGGGCCCGCGGAGCCCCCCTGCCCCGGGGGACAGCAGCTCTGGGTGCTGCAAGCCGGGGGGCCCGGGCACCCTGTGAGCGGCTGGGGCAGCGGCGAGGAACCTGCTGATGTGCAAAACCTCCCTCCCACCCTCTGCCCTACCCCTCAGCCCCGCGCTGCAGCCCGGCCCTGCTGAGCGCAGCAGGATGGAGCCCAGCGGAGCCCAGCGCAGCCCAGCGCAGGCTCTGCACGCTGCCTGGGGCACACTGGGAGCAACAGTCGGTGGCACAGGCATCTGCGCGATGCCCGGGTCAGGGAGAAAGAGGAGCAGGCTTCACCTCTTGCTGCTGCAGTCCTCGTTCACACTGCTACCTCCTGGCTTCTCGTCCTCTCTCTCCACCTCTTGCACTGGTGAACATTTATGATCATGCCCTGAAGCTGGATAACCAGGAGAACTACGCTGTGTCTCCTGTCCTGCCTGCACCCTGCCCGCATCCCGGTCCCCTCCCGGCAGCGGCGGGGAGAGGGTGGGAGCTGGGAGCAGACAGAAAATGTGCAAACATCACTCTGGTAGCGCCTGGCTGAGCCCCACGGGCAGCTTTCCACGGACCCGGGGAGGGAGCGGAGCTCTGCCCCACAGCCTTCCCCACGCCTCGCGCCAGCCCAGACAACGGCGGCAGCCTGGAACTTTCCACCCCGGCCAGCCCCTGCCCGCGCCGCCCGCTCATCCCAGCCAGGCAGCTGCTGCTTGTGCCGGAGGGTGAGGTTTGCCACAGAGCACGGAGCTGTGCTTTCGGCTGGAAGGGATGAGGTCTGGGTGGGATTCAAATTTTTCAGCCCCCCCAGACTGGAAATGAGAACCTCCCTTTAATAATAATACAAAGCAATAAACCTGGGCAATATTTCACTGTCTCTGGCCATGTTCTGTCACTTCTATCAGCCCCAGAGAGAGCTCGCAGGCTCGGGAAAGCCCTGCGAGCCCAGAAAGCAATGGGATCTGTTCCCTCTCAAAATATTTTGTCTAAACACTGGCAGAAGCACAAGGTCATCTCAGGCTGGAGCTGAGGACAATAAACCCGGCTCCCCATGGCTTTGCAAGCCCCGACTCCAAGAGCCCACAAGCACGATGTTCAGAGGCTCGCTCGGCAGCCTTTCACCCCGCAGCAGTGGGACGCGGGAGACGGCGGCCGCGGTTTCGGGAAGCAAAGCCCGCAGGAGCTCCTCGAGCGATGGCGGCTGCGGGTGCTGAACCGCCTGGCTCGCGCTGGTGCCTGCCCGCAGCGAGCAGGGCAGGGCGGAGGAGCGTCCCACCAGCTGGACGGCGGCACCGAGGGGGTCTCACAGCCTCCCAACGCTGAGTAACCGCTCCTGGGTGCCACCGGCTCCGCACGGCGTCTGCAAGCACGGCCGGGAAGAAGCGCTGCCCCAGCGCTGTGCTCCTGCGGCAGGAGGGATGGCTGCGCTCTCGGGCCGTGCCCTGGCCCTGAATTCGTTCTGCCCGGTCTCAGCACGGATGGGGACGGCTGCTGCATCCCTGCCTGCGCTGCCGGGTGCTGGGAGGAGGCTGCTGGGAGGCAGCGGTGCCGCAGGACAGAGGATGTGCCAGCGGCCAAAGCTCCTCTTCGCTGGAGGAAGGAGATGCTGGGAAAGCTGGAGGGGTGTAAAATGTTCTCCCCCACCGGGAAGCCCATCCCCTGTCCGCCCCCAGCGCTGCCGAGCTGTGGCCCTGGCGCTGGGTGACGGCGGTGGGCTGCAGGCGGGCTGGTGCTGGGGACACGCTGCCTCTGCGAGGGGCGAGCGGGCGGCTAACACCATCCCCTGGGAGACCGGGATCCAGGAAAACCCTCCAGACAAGATAAACACCAGGCACTCCCTCTTTCACACTGTCAGCTAATTACTGCTCGTTAATTCTCCTGCCAAATACCCAGATCAGAGCAAACATTATCAGCTGGAGAAAGTGGAAGGGGAGCAGGGTGAAGGGCACCGACAGCTGAGCGAGCACCTCGCCAGGCAGGGTCCCGGACCCCCACCCACTCGCTGGCTCTGTCTCCCTCTGCTTCAGGCTGCAGACAAGCCGCTGCTTTGCTGCTGTACCCACAGAGCCCAGCTGAGCTTAGGCACTGAGAGCCATCCCACGACTGCTGTGGCGCTGGGAAGTGGCACGGCCCAGCAAGGGGCAAAACTCCTCGTGTGTCCTGGAAAGGCTGCGGTTACCTCGGCGGGGCCGTGTTCTTCCATTTCGTGAGAAATGCTTCAGTTGGGTTCAGTTACTCTGAAATGGAGTGAGACGAGGAACACTGGAAAATTCTGCCAAGCAGAATTTTGGGAGGGAAAAAACCCAAACATTTGTTTTGGATTGATGAAAGCATCCCTTCCGATTTTATTTCTAAAAATCTATGACGTTTTAAAAAAACCCTGAAATAGGAAAGACAATGGATGTTCTGAGAACTCCCCAGCTGCCTTATCAGAACTTCATTTTTAAAAAATGGAGTTGTGCTGGAAGTGGCAAATTTCTGTGAAATGCTGCACTCTTGGGGAATCTGCATTTTTACAGCAAGAAAAAAAAACCCCTGAGGGAGTTAATAATTAAGTGCATGTGGGGATAACGATCCCCCACCCTGCCAAATGGGGTTCCAGGGGATGCTGCCTCCTGCGAGTCCTCACGCAGCGTCCACACAGCCGCTGCCTGGCCCCTGCTCAGGGCAGAGCTGTCTGCTCGGCTCCGGCCGCGGCGCTGGCGCCGGTCCCTTCGACGGCCTTCGGCTGCCTGACGCTGCATCATCTACTCCTTGCGAAGCGGCGTGCAGCCCCCGCCTTGCTGTGCTTCCCGCTCGCTCCCCGAGTCCAGCTGCCAGGAGGTGGGTGTGAGCCGCAGGGCTGCGGGAAACGCTGGGCTACCACGCGCGGCACCGGACCCTCGCCCCCCGTCCCTGTCCCCCGTGAGGAGCGACGTGCACGGCCGCGGCAGAGACCGGAGCCTTCCCGTTCCAAAGGCAAGTGCTTTGGGAGGTGGCGAGGCAGAGGAGGTACGGTGCTCCTCGCTCCCTGCTAGCCTTCCTCCTCTCCGCCAGCAGCCCGCCGCCGCGACACGGCCCCCGGCGCGGCCGCCGCGAGCTCTTTCCCAGGGCCGGCCGCTCGGATGCGCGGCGGGAACAGGAGACAACCGTCACACGCTGGCTCCCCGTCGCTGTTCTTGTTCTAAGAGTCTGCTGACTTCGACTCTTGTAAACAAGGAGAAACCTAAATTGCTTCTAAGATAAACATGCAAATCGGAGGCAGACGCATCTATTTACTTGGCAGCGTGCATTTTGTGCTAACCCCTCGCCAAGGCTTGCCTCCGTGCTGTATGTGTCCTGCTCCCGTGCTTCCCACGAGAGCCTGCCCGGCTCCCCGAAGGACTGGAGTCTCCTTCTCTGGAGATATTCCAGACCCGCCTGGACAAGGTCCTCTACAGCCTGCTGTAGGTGACCCTGCTTCAGCAGGGGGGTTGGACTGGGTGACCCACAGAGGTCCCTTCCAACCCCTACCATTCTGTGATTCTGTGATTTCATATTACACCATTCTATATGGCATTTAGAAACCCATTTGAGCATCACTTTCCTTCAAAAGGGAAATGTTTGGAATTGCCATCCTCAGGTAAATCTCAAAATTTTGATTTTTTTTTGTGCTCTGCTTTAGAATTCAGACAGCTGCTGAGATGTTGGACGTTCCCACTGTGGGGAAATCAGGGTTGCACCAGTACCATTAACAGCACAGCCTTAAATCAGATTAATACAAAATGAGCTTACCTAACCCCACTGCGGTCGGCTGGCTTTGCACTGGGAGCCGGCCGTCGGCGCAGGCAGCTGTGGCAGCGCGGTTCGCCGGCTCCGGGCGTGGGGGGGCTCAGCCGGGGCAGCTCCGGTGCCCGCGGCCGCTCCCCGGCGCGGGGCAGAACCCCAGCCCAGCCCAGGCCGCTGCGGCAGACGGGGAGCCGAGGCGCGGGGCTGCTCCGCTGGCACCGGTTAATGCAGAGGGGGTCGTGGCTGACCGACGGCACGCTGACAGCCCTCCTTCCTATGCTTCTCTCTTCCTGAGGATCCCAAAGCTGCTTCCCACGCTGCTGGTAGCTCCTCGCTCGGGGCAGGGCAGGGTGGGAACAGCAGTGGGGGGGGGACAGGAGGGGCCCTGGCCAGGCACAGCACCGTCAGCCCCGTCAGCGCGATGGCTTTGGGGTCATCGAGAGGTGCCCCTCTGACCTGGGGCCGGGTCCCGGCAGGGGCGGCAGGCTCGGCTCTCCCACCCCTCCTCACAGCTTTTCAGCCTGAGAATTTGCCTCTCCTGACACCGCCTCTCCCTGTCAAGCGCAGGGTGCTCTCCACTTGGTCGAGACAGTTCGGGCAGCTTAAACCCCTGGACCCGCGGCCACGTCGGCTGCTCCGGCAGCTCCCAGCAGGCTCTCCCCCTCTCTCTCTCGTTACCGTGCGCTGTGCGGTGATGTACAGAGCAGCGCTCCGCGGCTCTCAGCTTGACCAAACCACGTTTGAAACAACAAAAAAGCAAGCGAGAAAAGCGCCGCGGTGCAGTTCCCGGCCACGTCCAGCACGCCTCTCCCCTCGGTACCCTCTGACGGCCACCGACCCCATCAGGCCTGGCCCTCCCGTCAACACGACGCGGGCAAACAACCTCAGCACCGTTTGGAGGGAGTGCTGAGCTCGAGCCCCTCCACAGCTCCAGCGGTGCCATCAGACGCCCGCGAGCTGAGCTGTCACTGGGGCTCGGTCCCAGCTTGGGACGTTCCCCTCGGCACCGGTGCTGCTCTTACCCCCAAGCGCGCCGTGCCGTGGTCAGCCGGGAGCCGCCTGCCCCGCACACAGCCCGGGAGGGGTGGCATGGCACCTCCCGCCACCTCCCGCCCCGGTGCTGGGGGACGGCAGCGCTGCCGCGGCGCCGGGCGATGCTCGGCCTCTGAGCAGGCTGGGGCCGCCCACGCTCCTCTGCTGCCGAGGCTGAGACGAGAGCAGGGTCTGGCTTCTTGGTGGTACCCGGGGCTGCTGGAGCCCTTTCCCTGGGAAAACTGATTCACCTCCCTGCTGCTCCTGTAACCACTTGGATAGTCCTGAAAGATCAAGCAGGGAGCCAAACTATCTTGGCTCCTGTTCTCTTCCCATCCCATCGCGTCGATGCGAAATCTGTGTTCTGGTGGGAGGCTGGGAAGCCCTAGGCAGCTATCGGAGCCACCTCGTTCAGGTAGGATCACATCCAGCTTCGCTGCCTCTCTGCCTGATAAAGGGCAAACCCCAGCGTGCCTGGCAGCATTTCACCTCCTCAAGTTCTTCACATACTTCCCAAGGATGCGGCACTTCGCTTCCTCTGCTCTCCCTGGCTGTGGGCAGACAATTTATGGCCAGCTGCAAAGCGCTTTGGGTTGCAAGGTGCTACAGACATTTGAGATATTATTTTACTATTATAAACCCTGAGTATTTTATTAAGCCCCACTGGGAACGGGGCCATCCTGGCCTGCTGGAATTGTTAACGCCTTGGAATGATTAATAGTCCTAATTTCCTCACTGAGAGCCACTACTCTGTATGTTGAGAGTGTTAGCCTCGCTTGATTAATTTTTAATATCATAATGCTGACCCACTACCAGTGCCATTCATTTTCTGCACTGTGCTCTTTTTCTTTCCTTCCGTGTCACCCCTTCCCCAGTCGTGTGCCGTTGGTTCCGTGTCGGAGCCCCCTCCCCGCGGTTGTCCTGCACCCACGTGCGGTCAGCGGGACGCGGTTTCTGCGGGAAGGACTGCGATGTCCGGGAAAGGCTGGACCCGAACGAGCGTCCCTCGGCTGACGCGGGAAGGTCTGCTGTTGGCGCCTTGTATCGAGGGTGACCTGGGAACCGCGGTCTGTCCCGCCTGCTGCCGTGCGGAGGCGAGACGCGGCGCGCACGGAACGCGCGTCGGGCGAGCGGCGAACCCCCGAGCGCTCGGGGGCTGCAGAGCCGGAGGGTGACGGCGGGGGCTTACAGAGGCACAGGGAGCCAAGGGCTGCGGTGCCTTCTGCACGAGCGGAGAAGGTCCTGCTCAGCACCGGGCACAGCTGCTCCTCGGAGGCGTTGCGGGCGGCGCATGAACACAACACAAATCACGCATCAAAAATGCGCCTTATCTTTAACTACCAATTTTCTTCCTCCCAAATCCCAAAGCGCTTTGCGAAGGGTCCGGGTAAGGCAGTCTCTGGAGGTAAAGTGGAGGGACGGTTCTTCTCTCGTTCGTGGCCTCTCCCGCGTGTTGGGTGCGAGCTGCTCAGAGCAGAGCCCCTGTGTTTCCACGGGACCTGGCCCAGCACAGCTCTGCTCACGGTGGGCTGCGGGCGCTGCTCAAATCGGTGTTTGTAATGGCAAGAGCTAACGAGTTTGGAAGAGCAGAAGGATTTTTTTCTTCTGCATTTCTTTGTAAGAAAGATTTCCTATAGGTGAAAGTGACCCTAATGAAAAATGAACTAAGAAACACAATTAGGATTATTCTAATGGTGCAGAGTGACTGAGAGAACCCACCTGCTCCATACGCCCCACCAAGAACACCAGGGCTGCGGCAAAGGCCACCGGGTTCATTCTCCATCAGCCTGACGTTACTTTAAAACTGATTTTTCACGGCGCGGCTGCCTGGACAGCCGGAGCTGCGGAGCGCCTCGGGATAAAGACTTCCTGGTCGCTGACCTCCTGCTTTTATTGCCCGGCAAAGTGCTCTGCAACAACAAACGCACGGCCGGCGCGACCCCCCGAGACCCCCGAGCGCTGCCGCGCTGCATCCCGTCCCCCCGCGAGTCCTCCGGGTACCCGGCCGGCGGCAGCCCCGGGGCCGAGGAGCTGGTCTGCAGCGGGGGCATGCGCGGAGGGGGGAAGCAGGGTGGCACGGGGACCCGCGGACGCGCCGTCCTCGGAGCCGCCGCGCAAGCTGCGAGACCCTCTGCTAGCGAAGCCCACCGGGGGCTGCTGGGGGGGAGGCAGCAGCCCCCCTGCGCGCCCCAGAGGGTTACGCCGACGGGCTGCGGAGCTCCTCCACGCAGCTGTCTTTCCCTTGGCTTAATTTCAAACATTCCTGTTGATGCTATTCCCCTCCCACACACCGCGGTGTGATGCCTTTCAAGTGAGCCCCTCTCTCCCACGTCCACGCACACGGGTGGCTGGATTTTTCCACTGCTCTTTGTGCCCATCCGCCGCACCCGGACCGGGACGCAGCGCCCGTGTCCCGACAGCGACGTGCGGCAAACCCCGGAGAGGGGCGGCTGCTCCTTCCTGCCCGTCGTGGTGGGAACGTCCCCTTCTCCACCTGCAACAGGGGGTCCTCGCCAAGCCCTCGGGAAGAGCTCGACACCGGGGTTGCTCCCGCGCGGAGGGTGCGATGGGCGCTCCCGCTCGCCCCTTCCCTGCCCAAAAGCCCCGTCCCTGGCCAGGGGTGGGAGCTGGGGTGGCGGCTGCCTTGCTCCGGACAGAGCATCCCTGAGGAGCATCCCCGAGGATGCTCGGCCGGCACCGTGCCCTGGGGTGCGGCGGCTGTGCCGGGAGCCCCCGAGACCCCCGGCGCCGTGGGGAGCCCCGCGTGGCCGCCGGCTCCTGCACGCTCCGCGCGCCCGGGCTCGCGTTAGCCTGCCTTCTGCAGATTTGTTTTATCTCTTTGGGAGCCTGATGCCTCCCATCTGTTCCAATGCCAGATGAAATTAAATATTTGTAGTTTCCAAGGGCTGTGGTTAGCAATAAACAAGTTAGCTAACGAGGATTTGGTGTGCCGGGGGGCTGGGGGGTTCACGTGGGCCTGCAGGCAAGCGGGTACGTGTGAGGGTGGGGTGCAGGGGGGTGCATGCGGCTCTGTGTACATTTTTCTTTAACCAAACCTTCAGTTTGAAATGGCTTTCCACACCAGAGCAGCCAGCGGGGCTCTCAATAGCCAGTAAACTCTACTTAGTTATTTACACCAAGTTTGTTTATTGCACAGTTTATGTTTATAAGCAACATTTGTCTAATCTTCCAAATCTTTCGGAAGGAATTTCGGAGGCCGCTTTCGGGGCCCGCTGCCCTCTCGCAGCGCGCGGGGCTCAGCCCTGCCAGGCGGGCGCCCGCCGGGAGAGCTGCCGGCCCCGCACGACGCCAGGCGCCCCACGCCAGCACACGCGAGTGTGAACGGGGTTTAGGCACTTTCCCGTGGCATTCCTTCTTAATTTCCGTCTGTGTTTCGGCTGGTATTTTGTTGCTAAGTAACGCTTTACAGTTTGGGAGCATTTCTGCTTGGCCGCGGCCACGCTGTTCGTCATGGCGGCCTCCAGCCCGGGCAGCGCCGCCGGCCGCCACCGCCCCGGGCAGACGCCGCGCTCGCCGCTACGTGCTCCGAGCGTGCACATACACACACACACGCACCCACAGACACTTCTTCGAGTGCCAAAGTTCACCAATTCCTGGCGTTTTCGTGAGGCGGCGCGGGCCATGCCTGACGTCACTGAAAATTAATAATTTGCAGTTGTTTAGAAGAAACATTTGGTTGATATTTCCTTTCCATGTACTGTGATCAGAACTGACCCATTTTTTTCTATTAATCTACTTTAAAAGTCAGCTCTGAAAATGAGAAGCATTTCCTCTATTTCCACAAGTTTATTGTGTGTGAATCCCTAGAAGAATTTGGCAATAATAATAAAAATAAGGAGCGATGATGCACCACCAAATGTATTTACCGTAATATCAGTAGTGCTGAAGATGTGCCTGGAAACCCATGCAAATCACTGCGTAACTTTTTCCCAAACCGCAGCCGGCTGAGACCGTTCTCAGTAAAACGCGCTTTCCCCCGAAGAGGCTGTTTCATCAGAGCCGACACGGCCAGCAGCGAGGGCTTTCCTTCGGAACGCTCTGGTCCACCGAAGAGAAAGTTCCATTGCTAGTGTGAACTTCAGAATTCAGTATATTTGGGTTTCTGATTTTTTTCTTTTAAGTCACATCCTTAAGGTCCCCGGGACGAGCCCTGCTTGCCGGCGATGCTGCAGGGCACGGTGCCTGGCTGCCCCCCACCCCGGCCGGGCTCCTGCCCCGGCCCCCCGGGCTGCCCCGCACTCCTTCCCCCCCAGCCAGAAGCTGCCAGGCGGGAGCCGCGCCGCCAGCCGAGAACACGAGCGGCTGCGGGAGCTAAATCTGGCTTCCTCCAAACAAGCCACAGCTACTGAGGCTGAAAACGTGGCTGGCTTTCCTCCCGCTTGTGGGGAAGAGACGCGTGCCTGGAGTCCGGGCAGACGCCGCGGTGGAGCCGTTCGGGGCAGAAGTGGGGTGCAACGGCAAGGAAAATGGGTGTTTCTCACGCTCCTCCCAGAGACAGCATTTTCACCCTTCAGCCAGCGTCCGGTGCGTTCCCAGCACTGCCCAGCTCCGGGAGGTGATGCTCCGACTGCTCCGTACCTCCTCTTTTTCCAGCCACTTCACCCCGTGCACCCGCTCCCCAGCTCTAACGAGCCCCCCTTCGCCTGCCTCCTCGCTAACGAGGTGAAGCAACCCCGCTCCGCTGCCCTGAGCCTCTGCCTGCCTGCCTCGGCTTTCAGCACACCCGCACCAGCACCTCCCGCCCGGATGCCACCCTGCCTGCACCGACGGGCTTGCACCAACCTGATCCCCGCCGACGGCGACTCGTCTGCTCGCCCAGCGGTTTCAGTTCGCCTGGGCTGACCGGGCTGCAGGAGATCTTTCGGCATGGCCAGGAGCAGCACTGGTCTTGCCAGTTTGCACCGTCCGTGCCCCTGGGAGCCTGCACTGCTCTCTGGGAGAAGTTTCCCCTCACCTTTTGTGCCTGGCTGCAAGCCGGCGGCCCAGCAGCACGTCCCCTGGGCTCCCCGCTCCCTCCCAGCCCCGCAGCCTTCCCCTTCGCCTTCCTCGCCCTGGGATCGCTCTCCCAGGGGTGCCAGCCCGGCCGCGACTGCCGCACGCCCAGACATGCTCTCCAGCGCTGGGAACGCTCGTGTTATCGGCGTGACTATCAAGTGCTCCTGGGCCCTCGCAACGTGCTTCGCGGTGCTTGAGGAATTCCAGCAGCCAGCTCCCTGTCGGTGGCAGATGGCTTGAATTTGGCTGAGTTCTGCCTCATCCACGGCGATGTGCTAACGAGGATGGGATTGGTGTGGAAAACAGGGTTTTCCACAGGATTAGAGAGGACTTTTACAGGGTGGGGGACCCTCAGAACTTTCTGCAGCAAACTGCTTTGTTCTCTCTGATGTTACTGAGCTGCCGAAGCAGCCCAGGGTCGCTTGGAAAACTTCACAGTCCCCGTTCTCCCAACTGCTCTCGTTCTGCGTACGCGAACTTTGGCTGCGACAGGAACCGGCGCAGGAGCAGACCAGCTTCCAGCAGGCTGCTGACCGCGGCATCGCTTCCACCCGTTACGGGGTTCGCGAGGAGCGGGAGCGTGCGGGGCGACGCCGTAGCCCGCAGCGATGCGGGAGCTGCAAAGGGACCCGGGGATGGCAGCTCCGAACCGCACCGAGCGCTGACGCTGTGGGGAGTGGCGGCGTGCGGGGGGTCGCGGCGTGCGGGGGGTCGGCTCCCCGGCAGCTGCGGCTCTGCGGCAAGTCCCGGCCCCCCCGGTCTTCGGGGTGCCGGGGGGGGGGGGGGGTCCGCGCCTCGGGGGAGCCCCGGCGCGGGCTGGGGGTGCGGGCGGTTCCGCTGCCCCGGGAGCCCGGGCCGCCGCCGCCGGCGGAGCCGCGCAGGTGGAGCCGGGAGGGACCCCCGAGCCCGCCCCGCCGCGGGGCTCCCCGCCGGGCCCCGCACCGGGCCCCGGACCCGCGGGGGGAGCCGGGGACCCCGCGCAGCCCCGGCCGGTCCCCGCCGGCTGCCGCCGCCCCGCGCGGGGCTCCCACGGCCGCACGTCGGGCGCTGGGCTCCGGCCCCGGCCCGGCGGGGCTCCCCGCGCTCCCGCCGCCGCTGCTCCGGCCCCCGGCCCCCTCCCCGCCCCCGTCCCGCGGCCGAGCCCCGCGCAGCCCCCGCCGCGGCAGCCCGGGCCGTCGGTCCCGTCGCGGGCACTCACCACCACGAGGAGTCGGCGCGGGGCGTCAGGGCGAGCAGGAGGAGGACGAGCGGCAGACGGAGCCGCGGGGCCGCGCCCGCCGTCCGGGGGAAGGCTCCGCACTCGGCGCGCCCGGGGGCCACGGCAATCCCAGGAGCGGCTTCCCGGCGGTTTGGGCTGCGCATATCTCTCCGGGGCGGGGTCCAGACGGAGAAGTGACCGGGGACGGGGGGCGGGGGGTCCTGCCCGCGCTCCCCTCGGGGGCCGCTGCCCCGTCTCACGGCCCCGCGGCGCGGCCGCCGGCTCCGCGCTGCTCGGCGAGCCCCGGCTGGGCCCCCGCTGCCAGGCGCATGCTGCTGCTGTGCGGGGGTCGGCGGGGCTCCCCGCGGGGTCCCGGCGCTCAGCGGGGCCGGCGCCCCCCGAGCGGCGCGGGGCGGGCGGCGGGGCCGGGCCGGGCCATGGAGGTCGGTGCGCGGAGGGCGGGCGCGCACTGGGGCCGGGAGCGCGGGGGCCGCGGCCAAATATTGAGGGCGCCCGCCGAGCTGCGGGCTCTCATTGGGCAGAGTCAGAGGCGCGGAGCCGCCGCGCCGGCCCGACCGACCCCCGCCTCGCCGAGGGCACGTCGGACGGCCCCGGCCCCCCCGGCTCCTGCCCCCGGCGCAGCGCCCGGCCGCCGGCCACGGCCGCCCCGTCGGGCTGGGCGCGGGGCGGGGGCGCGGCGGGGTGCGCGGGGCCGGGGCTTCCCGCGCTCGCCCCCGCCAGGTGTCACTGCAGGGTGGGGAACGGCCGGCGCGGGGCGGTGCGGGGCGGTGCGGGGCTGCGCGGGGCGGGGCGGGGCGGCGCGGGTGCTCAGCCCCGGTGCGGGCAGGGGCAGGCAAGGGCAGGCAGAGCGGGCGGAGGCCGGCAGTGTGGGTGCTCGGCCCCGGTGCGGGCAGGAGCAGGCGGCGCGGGTGCTCGGCCCCGGTGCGGGCAGGGGCAGGCAGGGGCAGGCAGCGCGGGTGCTCGGCCCCGGTGGGGGCAGGGGCAGGCAGCCCTCCCGCGGGCCGGCGGTGCGGGGCGGCCGGGCGGGTCCCGGCGCGGGAGGCGGGGGCAGTGACACAGCCGCTGCTCTCCGGACGCGGGCTCCGTGCGGCGGTGATGCCCTCGCCTTCCCCCCCCGGGTGGGCACCCGCCGGCGGCTCCGTCCCGGCGCGGGGACCGGCCTCCAGCCCCGCCGTGCCTCTGCCGGCTGCGGGGCGGCGGGAGCCGGCGGGCGCGCTGCCCCGGCTCAGTTCTGCTGCCTGCGGGTCCTTCCCGCAGCCGAAGGACCGTTGGCTGGCAGCTGGCGAAGACCAACCTTACCTGGGAGCTCCCTCTGCCCCGCGGAGTCCCCGGCTGGGCGCTCCCCCCGCAGCCGGGAGGTGAGCGGGCACTGGGCTGCAGTGGGGAACCTCTCTCTCAGTGCTAGTGCTGCCTAGTACACCCAGTTATTTACTGGGATTGCAAACCTCGTTATCCACCAAAGACCTTCTAGCATTGCCGGAGCACGCAGCCACCCCCTCCCCTCCGCCCAGCTCAGCTCATCCCGCTCTTCCCTTCCCATTCCCGTTGTTGCAGATCAGAGAGCGACTTCCCCGGCCTGAGAGAAACCGGGACCAGAAACTCGCACTTGGCCATGATCCAATCCTGCTCCTGCCGACTGCAGCGACAGAAAGCCGGTGCTGGCAGGGCGCTGCCCTTTTGTGTGAGCCCAGACGGAATATTGCATCTCTGCTTATTCATAAAGCGATGGCACTGAAAAGGCCGACGTTTATCGACTCGTGTGCGAGGCTGCGCGTTGGTTTGGAAGAACCATCGCAGCGTGTGGGGGTCTCTGCCGTTGCTATTTCACCGGGTTTTCCCTCTTAGTGGATTGTTTTCAGCCAGAGAGAGGAGGCTGAGTTCTCTGTGTCCTGCTCTGACGGGAAAGGGAGGGGAGGAGGTGGCAGGCGCGGGTTCCCAGGTGTCCGTCTGCGGGTGCAGCTCTCGGCAGGAGAACGCTGGCTCGGGCGGTGGCTGGCTCCAGGCTGGGGGCAGTCGGTGCGGGCAGCCCTGGGGGGAGGGCGGTGGGGGTCTGCAGGGGGTTCACAGCTGAACCGAGGGGCTTGGGCCAGGTTTCACAGAGCTTTGCACCCCGCGTGCTGAATTTCTGTGTCAACATGGTTGCTTGTTTTGACGCTTGCCTCCACAAGGCCAGGCGGACAGCCCCGGACGGACCCCTGGACATCGGGGGGTTTGTGGCAGGCGCTGCCCCGTCTGCCTGCGTTCGGCGGCCGGCAGCCCTGGCTCCCCCAGCTGCGGCTCAGCCGGGAGGGACCCGCACTTCGTCTGTCCTTCGGAGCAGCAGTGCGCTCGGGATGTCTGTGCGCTTCGTCCACATGAGCTGCAGCGGGTAAATAAACAAGGCTCTGCTTTCAAAGGCGTTCACGATTCATTAACTTCAAAGGAACGAGCTCTCTGTTTTCTTAGCAGGTCGGTCGCTCCGGAGACTCGCTCGGGGTGCTGGAGGTGGCGGCTGCCCACGCCGGGCTGCAGGGCCCGCGCACGGAGCTGCGGCGAGGGGCAGAGGGACAGCCCGGGGCTCCTGTCACCCCCGGGAGAAGTGCAGGGTAAGGAAATGCGCAGGCGAGGATGGTAAGTGGTGTTCCCTGCCCCGAAGAGCTGCCCCGTCGGTGGCATCCAGCCTGCAGCGTGCCCGGGCACCGTGGGACAGGGTGTGCGAGGCAGGGACGTGTGCCAGATCCGCGCCAGCTCTGCAGGCAGCTCCCCATCTTTTCAGGGAGGCGAAGGCAGCGTGGCCTTGCGTGCCCGTGTCGTCTTCCCGTGAGTGAGGGTGAGCAGGGTTGCTCTGGCAGCGGGATCGGGGAGGTCGCTCCCCTCCCCGCTGTCTCCCCGGCCGCGGCGCTGGATTCCTGTGTTGGCTGCGCAGGTGCTGGGGCTGTGCCAGGGGCTGGCGGGGGCTGCAGAGCATTGCTGCTCTCCGAGCTGCCGTGCTGGGCGCAGCTGGGGAGCTGACCTTTCGTGTGGCAGCCCCGGGGATAACGCGGGGCTTTGCATCATGCAGTCACCTGGAACCCCAAGGGGAAAAATCGCTGTCCCGGGATAACCCTCAGTGCCAGGCCTGCTGACCTCACGGGAAACCTATTTTCTGAGGCAACAAAGCCCCATTATAAACGTATTTATGGGGAACTTATTTTGGGATGGACAGTGCAGCCCAACCAAGCTCCTGAACTTGTGCAAAAGGGACCACCGAGGGGCCGTGCACCGGCAAGGACAGAGCGATGGGCGCAGCCTCCGCCGTGCTCGTCTCCTCTCCGGCCGCAGCGCAGCAGGGCCCGGGAGCCGCGGGGACGCAGCGCTGGACACGGTCACTGCCCAGCGAGAGCCGTGCCTGTGGCCGGGTGTCCTGCTCCAGGCCGGGGGCTTCAGCAGCGCTGGCCCCGGGCTCCTGCGGCCCCCGGCTTGTGGCACGGCGGCTGCTCGGGGAGCAGCGGTCCCAGGCTGGCTGGAGGCAGGTGAGGGGTTCCTTGCTGGGACAGAACAGCCACGGGAGCCGAGTGCTCTCTGCAGGGTGCGTCCTTCTGGCTCGGTAAAGGAGACCGTGGGGCTGGTGCTGAGCCGCAGCCTCGGTGCGCTGAGCCCTGACGGCTTCAGTACTTGGTTGTGAAAGGAAGGTCTTTTATCCCCCAGAAGAACGACAGCTCCCAACAGCCGAGCAGTCCCCGGTTAGCCCCCGGCTATCTCTCCGAGGTTGGAGAGGCTAAGAATACATTTTGGGTAGCTGCAAATAACCAGAACGATGAACTGACCCTTCATAACGGCCTCCACCACCATAGAAACAGGAGCCAAACAAACAGGCACGAGCCAGCCCCTTAGGAGAGCCGCGGCGTACGCTTTGTTAGTTTGTCCCCTGGTTCCCTGTTAATTGCTTTGTCCCTTCTCAGATTAATTGATGGATTGCTGTGCGGACATGCAGCGCCCAGCTCTGCAGCCACGTGGTGTTGGTAACCCTTTGGTCTCCGTTGATACCCAGGCACACGCAGCCCAGGGCAGTCTCCCCGTCCCGTCCGCGCCTGCCGGTGCCCAGCTGGAGGTGGGCAGCTCCTGCCCGGTAAGTGTGGGCAGGCGTTCGGGCAGCGGGTCCAGCGGCAAGCACGGGTGAGGGTTGAACAGTGAGATTAAAACCCTCCCTGATGCTGGACACAGGTTTCTGCCCAGGAGGTTCTGCGCCTTCCCGAGGCCTTTGCCAGACGCGGTGCCCTGGGAAGAGCCGGTTTCCCATTGCGGGACCCATCCTGCACCGCGGCGTTGGCCTGGACCTGGGTCCATCCCTGCTTTCCCCGCTGGCCGGGCTCCTCCCAGCCGGTGAACCCCAGCGCGGTGTGCACGGGCCAGGTTCAGACCGATCGCTGCAGATCCGGCTGCGTTAGTCATAAAAGTCACCAAAGGCCACAAATGGTGCAATAACACCTAAAAATACGCGTGCCGCGCCAAGCAGCCCCAGTTTCCGTCATCCTCCCGAGGCGTCTGCGTAGTGTGTGTGCGGCGGGGAGCGCGGGAGAGCGCGCTGGGGAGAAACCGGCCATAAATCCTGCCGGCCTCCGCTCGCGGCTTCTCCCTCCCACCGACCGCGGCCGTCCCGGTGCTGTCTGGCAGGCGCAAGCCCCGGCTGTCATCGGCGGATCAGACGGGGCTGAAATTTGACAGGCGCTGTGGAAAAACACGGGGTGACATCACGCAGAGACACCGGCCCACTGATTAATCTCCGAGGTCAGCGGCTGCTTTATTTATAACCAGGCGAGGGTTTGAGGTGGGTTTTTACGGGAGCGGAGTGTGGGGGGTGCCTGTCCCGTGTCCCCGGAGCAGCCTCCGGCTCCTCCGGGCGCTGCTGGAGCGGCCGGAATGGGGCTCGGGAGCGGCAACCGTGCGGAGCCCGGCCGGGGTGCCCGGTACCGCTGCGGCACTGCCGCCCCATGTCTGGGCTGCCAGCTGGTTTCTTTGCCCCCGGAGCTCTCCCTCGCCCCCCCAGCAGGGCCAGCTCGGCTCCCCCCAAAACACAGCACGGCAAACTTGGAGAGTGTAGAGAAACCCTGTCAGGCTTTGGGGGAAAGGGAAGGTGGTCGCGAGGACACAGAAATGTTCCGTTTCTTTGTTTTCAAAACAACCGCTTTCGTTTCCAATGACCTTTTGCTCTGTGGTTGTTAACATTTTCGTTCTACTTTGCAATGGGAAACAAAATTACAGTTAATATGTTTAGAGTTTATCAGCTGAAGCATTTCAAGCCATCCATTTCTCTGGGTTTTCTTTTACAGATAACCTGGAAAGCGTTGGGGTGGGTGATTCTGAATTGGAACAGAAACAGCTTTTAAAATGTTTTGCAAAGACAGAACTCCATCTCTGTTGCCAAGTGGTAAGTGGCCAAGGGGAGAAAAAACCTATCAGGTATATCTCTAGCATTGTTTCTAAATGGAGAATTTTTCCTGTGATTAATAAAAATGGGGAAATGAGGCCAAATCCTGCAGATACTTTGACCGCAAAGCTTGTACTAACATTCTGGTTGGGCTTTGGCTGGAATGACCAGGCTTAATTAATTCCCTCGTATCTAGGGACGTGGGCTGTCCCTGTCAGTGCAAGGAAGGATTTATGTTTCCTTTTCCTCAGGAATATGATAGGTGTCTAAGTATTAAGAATAATCATTTCACTAATGTAAGGCAAATCTCTTATCCTGCGCAGCTGATAGCGAGGGGGATGCTGCTGAGCCGCGGATGCCGTTCGGACGAGTGCCCGGCAGCGATGAAGATTTAGTGCCGTAGCCATGAACCCGCGCTCGGCACTTGCCCGGTCCCGGGGCTCTCGGATGATGCAGAGTTCACCTTCGCTGGGGTGGAGGTGAGAAACCCGCCGGGCTGCTGACCCGGTGCTGCGCAGTGCTCGCCGTGCGGGACCAGATCCCCGGCTGCCCCGCGGCCGCTGTGCTCGGCGCGGCCGGTGCCGCCTCGGCGGCTGTGGGTTGCCATCTCTTTTCCTTTGCCAGCCCGTCCTGCAGCAGCGTGGCATGCAGCCCCCTGGGATCGAGCCGCCCCGGAGCCTGCTGCCGGGTCCCGGGGCGGGCAGGAGAGCTGCTCGTGGGCTGGCGGCCGCGTCGCAGCCGGCGTCATGACCAGGGTTCCCGTGTCGCTGTTCTGCGCTCTGGAGCAGGTGACACTGTGCCTCCCCAGGATCTTCCCCAGCTGTGTCCTCCCTGTTGCAGCCCCGGGGTAGTCACCGAGTCCGGGTGAATCTCCACTGAACTGCTTGCAGTGGTGCAGCTCCGCGTGGTGGGGAATTGGGAAGGAGAAAGAGAAGGTGGAATAGGCGAGGAAGTGCGCAGAGCCCTTAGCTCCAAACTAGGGCAGCAAACGCACTGCGCATAGCTCTGACCTTACCGTCGAGGATGGATTTTAGGTGCTTCTTCAGTGACTCATAGTCCCTGAATGGGCTCGAAGGACTGTCCGCTGGGACGAACGGCCGGAGAGCTCCAGATCGGGTAACAGTTATTAGAAAGCCCGCGCGCTGCCAGGACGGGGCTGCTCGGCCCCGTGGCGAGGGATGACGTACGGTTTCTCAAGTGTGGTTCTGGGTGGGCAGGGGGTGGCGGAGGCTCGGCCGGAGGAGGACAGGCAGCATCCCTGCCCGCTCCTGGCAGCATCCCTGCCCGCTCCTGGCAGCGCGTGCCAGCAGTGCCGGGCCCTCCTGGGAGCCGTACGTGGGCGAGCGCCGGGGCCGGGCAGAGCCACGCTGGGCAGAGCTGCCGAGCAGCAGCTTGGGGCTTGCTGTGCCCAAGCCTGGGGAGCTGAGCAGGACACAGGCTGGGCCCAGTCCCACGGTGTGGATGGTGAGGAGCAGCCACAAGCTTTGTCTACCCTGGACCGGGCGTTACGGGGAGCCGGCAGCAGCACCGGCGAGGCCGTGGCTGCCAGTAACCCCTCTCCCGGCGCCCGCTGCTGCCCGTGCAGGGGCTCTCTGCAGCGTGAGGTGCGTGTGCCGGAGCCAACGGGCAAGGCTGCCGTCGAACGAAGGGCTGGGAGGCCCAGGGTGCCTTCGGGCGGATCGGCAGCGGCTTTCCAGATTCGCGTGTGTGGAGGAGAGGCTGCGAGCACCCCCGGACCCGCCGGAGGAGGCCGGGAGGGAGGGAGGCAGCGGGGGGGCAGCGGCAGCTCTGCAGACCCCGATGGGGCAGGGACCAGAGCCCAGCTCGGCGGGCAGGCTGCTGCCTCGGAGCTCCGCGCCGCACAGCCCCTTCCATCTGCACGCTGCTCTCCGGAGGGATCTGCTTGCCGGTGTCCTGGCACGGCGTGGTCCCCTGCTCAGCATCCCCCGTTGGTCCTGGCACCGCTGACCCTCTGCGCAGCAGCACCGGGGCGTCTGGCACACCCCACTGCAGGGCTGGGCGACGCTTTCTTGAGCCTTCTCCTTTTCCAAGCATCCAGCGTGGCTGTTCCAGGCCATCTCCTGTCCAAGACTCGTCTGGGGTGGACACGACCTACCCAGGGGTCTGCTCCACAAAGGCAGGCAGTGAGCAGGAGAGCAGCTTGCGTCAGGGCTGCTCCGAGCCGTGAAGCCACAGCTCCCTGCGGAGCCTGGGGTGGGAGCTCTGGAGCCCCGGTACCTTCCAGCGGGGTCTGCACCCTCACTCCCTGAGACCCCCATGGCAGAGAGCATTGCCCTTTATTCCCCTGCCGAGCTGTTGGTCCCCCGTGATGGATGGTGGAAGTGGCTGCTAGGTGTAACGAGAACTGCTAACGATTGTTCAGTGCTGAGAGCTGGTGTGAGTGTGTGCGTACACATGTGTGTAGTTTTTAAAAGTGCACACGTGCTAAAACCTCTCCAGCATGCGAGTTGTGAGTCTTAATTAATGAATATCTCTTTGTTGTTGCAAGAGCAAACTTCTTGGGGGAAGGGAGAACAGGGGCCCTTTCTCCTCTTGTTTATACCCAGTCCTGGCCAGTCTCGTCCCACTGGGGACCACTCTCGTTGGTGCGGCGTGACTGCCTTCGCCCCGGCTGACGTGGGCTGGCCTCGAGCTCAAAGGGGCAGAGCTGGCACCCGTGGTCCTTGCAGCGTCTGAAGCCTGTTGTGGAGCTTGGTGGTTCCCTTGTACCCTGGCTCCCGGAGTCAGGTGGGGATGGGGCAAGTAGAGACAGGCTCAGACAGACGTTACAGATCTAAACTGGCTGTAAAAAGCCCTCTCTGTATTGTGCCTTACATGAAAGATGCTGGTATGGTTCGGAGGTTAACTTTTATCTTGGGCTCAGCTAGAAGCTGAAGAGTTTTCGCATTTTTTAAAATACCAGAAAAGTATAAAAAAAGAGGACAAATTCTGATCTCTGTTACATTGCTATTAATAGAGAGAAATTTAATGGAATTCTGCAGAAGCTTCTGATTTACTCTTGTGTGAGATTGGATAGAAATAGCCCATGGAATCTCATTGCCGCTGCCCGGATTCATCTGCACAGCAGAGAGCTATTAATGCTCTGTTTCCTTGCCTTTGGTCAATACATCTTGCGAGGCAGGAGGAAGCTGGATTATGTCTGCAAGCGTCCCAGTGTCATGCTATGTCGGATAATGAACTGTGGCTAAATTGGATCAGCTTTTCAGTTGCCAGCCTCTCTGAAATCCAACAAGGAGTCCGGGCGGCAAGCTGTGCTTTCAGCCCCGGTGTGCCCAGAAAAGCGTTTGCTCTGCTGGCCTGTGTGCGGCTGTGTCGGGGAGCAGCGCCAGGCAGCGAGGGCTGTTGTGGAGGCTGCAGGTGAAAATCGTTGTGAGCCTGGAAATTGTACAGCTCTGCTTTGCGTGGTGCTTCCCCACGCCTGAAAAATGCCTGGTCTGGTGCAAATCCGCTGTTCGGGGAAACAGAGATGTAATGAGAGCAGCATCTCACGGAGCTGCATTTGTGATTTGCTTTGGCCTCGTTATTCAGCTAATTCTGGTGGGTGAGGAGCTTGGGAAGCCTCCAGGCTCTCTGGAGGAATGCGGAGAAGACCCCTGTGCTGGACACCTGAAGGTTTGTGTTTCCATGGAGACTGAGGGTTTGACCGAGCGTTACTACAGAATATTGAAAGACCCCCCCCTTGACAGCAGGGGTGTCAAACCTGGAGGTGGGAGGACTTGGCAGCTCCTCTCCTGCGCGTCTGCTGCCTGGCATGGCGGGATGCCCCTTCCCTGCCCAGCGCCCTGCAGCGTCTGCGCTAAGGATCGAGCCCTGTGCTCCCCGTGGGCTCCGACCCGCTCCCGGCGACGCTGGGGTGGGATCCCGGCCCCACAGGCGCTGCCGCACGCCGGCCCCTCTGCAGCCGCCGCTGCGGCTCCCCAAGGCTCCGCGGCCGTCGTGGCGGAGGGGACGGCAGCGCGTGCTGCTGGGGGGCACAGGGTCGAGGGTCAGCTCCGGACACCCCGGCAGCCTCCTGCTCCCGCCTGGGGCGATGCCGGGCTTGGCACAGACCCTGGGGGAGCCCGGACCCCCCGCGCCTGGCAGGGAGCTGAGCCCGTGCCCCGTGCAGGCGTGAGGAGCTCAGCCCGACGCTTCATTGCGACATTGCGAACGGACCAGGAGCGTACGTCCCAGGCCGGGGCCGCTCGGCGAGCGGGGGGCTGCAGGGAGCTGCCCCGGCCGCACCGCAGGCGGGGGGTCTGGATTTTCGCTGGCGTAATCCTGTTAGGGGCTGAGCGTCTGATTCAGCTGTTCCTGCTCTCTGGCTAATCCTGCCAGCGGGAGCGTGCATTATCCCTGCCCGTGGAGGTCCTCCGGGCACGGGGGTCACCGGGGCTGTCTCTGGCCCCTTCACCCTCCCTGCGGGCAGCCCTGGAGCCCCCGCCGCCGGCCCTGCTCCCCTCCCTGTGGGAAGAGAGCCCCTGGGAAGCCAGGAATTGCGTATGGCCCCGGGAGCCGTGCGAGGCTGCGTGGGCTCCTTTGAACCTTCCCCAGCAGCTCATGGCCCCGGGCGTCACGGTGGGCGTGCGGCCGGCACCCCGCGGGCGCTCCGTTGAGGGAGATCCCGGCTTTGATCCCGTTGTCCGCTTCTGGGGCTGCGGCGTTCAATGGTTTCGCAGCCAGGGAGTTAATTTTACTCATTACCTATACATTTGCCAGGCTTTAAATGCCATTTTTGCTCACGTCCCCACTTCACTTCTGTGACGTCCCCTGGTCTCGGGGGGTTTCACCCTGCTCCGTTGCTGGCTGCTTACGGGCAGGGCATGGTCTGGTGGGGTCTGGTTCACTGGCGGCTGCCTTGGTCTCTTGGAGGACTGTAAATGCTCTTTAAAAGTAAGATTGCTGCAAAATGGGCCATTTTAGTTGCAAATCTCTTTGAACAAAATGTGGTTTTGCCCATCTCCTCCCTGGAAAAAGAAACAGGAAAAAACCAGTACTGATGAATGAGGAATATGTCGGTAGAGCCAGTAGCAAAGTCTGTGGGTGCTTCCAGCAGCTGGGAAGTCCCAGACCCGCGGGAGGCGAGGAGATCCGTGGGAGCCCACGGCACCAGGGGCACGGAAGATTTCGCTGCGCAACAGCCCTTGTTTGGGGTTCATTTTGGCTATTTGGTTATTTAAATTTTGGCCATAACCCATCCCCTGAGCAGATGCCAGCGCTCAGCCCCGGGAATACCCATTTCATCACTCTGCTATAACCTGAGACAGTGAATCTGGGGTTAAAAGCCTGAAGGAAAGCTGATAAATGTGTATAACATAAACTATCGAAGAGTAAAAAATTCTGAAAACACTGGAGAAAGTAAATACAATAAATTTGGGGTGACGTTTCTCTCCCTAACTCAGGTTTTCCAGCAGCAGCTGCCCAGCCCTCTAACAGCTCAGAACTCCGTATCACCTCCAAAATGTAATGAAGGGAGACTTGCGAAACTTTTTTTTCCTGAGCTGACTGGGCCCGAGTAACCTTGGCTCTTTCTTCCCCTGGATCTCCCGCAGGGTCTGGCAGTGCTGCTGACGAGGGGCAGAAGTGCTGAGCTCGGCGGGTTCCTCCCCGGGAGCTCCGTTATCCCTGGGATCGGCCCCTCCGCTGCGGGCTGGGTGCGTGCCCGGGACCCCGCTTGCCGCCTCGCCGCCGCGTGTTTATTGCTTCTTGTCTCTTCCAGTTTGGCTCTGCGGGAACCGCTCCCTCCACATGCCCTGTGCCCCGGTCCCGGCTCCTCGGCCAGGCGGGTTGGATTTCCACGTGGGGAGGTGGGAACAGTTCCAGCTCGGCTCTGCCGGCTTCCCCGGCCGGGCTTGGGGGGGCTGCGATCGTGGTCGTGGTCTGCTGGCTAATTTTTTTTCCTTTTGCTCGAAGACAAGGCGTGAGGGCACCCGCGGTCTGCATCCAGCTGGGCTGTGGCTTACAGTGGAAGAGTCAATGAAGCGTGGGCGAGCGGCGTACGAGGGAAGGCGATAAAGCGTACGTACAGCGGTGCTGATACTGCTGCCCATCCCCAGCTGACGGCCTCGGGGAGCTGCTGGTGGGAACGTGCTGTCCTGAGGCACCCTCGCAAAACCCTGCCCCATTTTGGGGCACAACCCACAGCAAGGCAAAGCATTTTTGTTTTCAGCTATTATTAATCGGGGCCAAGATCTGTTACTGGTTCAGAAGGTACAGTAAGGGGTTTGCTGGAAATCCTGTCTGTGGAGATCTTACTGCCGAGGTGGTGACATCGGGGTTGTCCCTGCGGCTCCAGGAGCCACTGCTCTTCGCTGAAGGTCTCGTGGTGGGTTGGGGCAGAAGGGACCGTTCCCGCACCAAGGAGCGAGCATCCACACGCCGCAGGGGAGGGGGCTGCTGGGGGGGGAGATGCAGACATCAGGCCTGCCCTGGCTTTCTGCTGTGAAAACTTTTGCTCTTGGTGACGGGCAGGGTGTCATGAGGGCAGGCTGCGGGCTCTGCCAGCGGACACCTTCTCAGCGCTCTGCCGAAAGCTTGGTCTCTCTCCGCGTGGTGAGGCGATGCCTGCTCTGCTTCTCCAGGCTGGAGGTGTGGGGTGGGACCCCCGTCCCCGCGGGGTCTCCTCCAGGGAGATGCCTGCAGAGGTCCCTGCAGATGCCCCCGTCCGAGGACCAGGCTGCGTCTGCTGCAGGTTCCCCAGGGCTGGCTCTGCGAGGCGGGCACCCCTCCCTGGTCACCCCAGCTCCTTGGCTCCCTCCTCGCACGGCTCCTCTTCCCTCGGCCGACGAGGTTTCAGCAGAGCGGGGTCGGGGCTGGGCGCTGCGGGACGCTGCTCATCAGAGCCGTCGGCAGAGCAGGGGTACGTGACGCTGCGGCCGTGCAAAACAGATGGCGGGGGCTTTCTGTGTCCCTGCCTGCCTCTGTGCTGAGGTCGAATTCCCCCTCTGGCTGAGTCCCGCCGGCTGGCGACTGGCCGTGCCGCGGGGTGGGCGGCAGGGCTGCGGGCGGGCGAGGGGCTGGCGGTGGGACTGGGCGCCGGGTCCTCTCTGGCAGCGAGCCGGCTCCCAGGGCGCAGGAGGGCTTGTGGAGATGCTGAGATGCCTGAGGGGCCTCTGCCAGGTCGCTGCGTGCGCTCAGCACGGTCCTGTTTATCCAGCAGCGCCAGGGCACTTAAGCCCCTTAGGAGGGCAAGACTTGTGCCCTGTTTACCGGCTGGTGCGTGATGCTGTCTGCCGGCACGGCACCGGACGGGTGCCCATCGCGCCCGGCTGAGCTCCCCGGGCCCACGGGGTGAGCACGCGCCATCCGAGCGACCCATGAGAGCCCGTCCCCCATCGGGATCCAGCCCTTGGCTCCCCACCAACACACCTCCTAATAATTTTGCCTAAATGCTTTGCAAATCATCCAGCAACCAATTTATCCCTCAAGTATTTTGGAGATGTCACTCCGAGAATGTTAATGGCGTATGATTCACGGGGTCCTGCGTGCCGAGCAATGCATGGTCGTGCGGCAGGGCTGCCGGGACAGCGTGCGGGGGGTCGGGGATTTATTGACGATGGGTCAGCTCGACTTCTAGACCCCGCTTCGCCCTAGTGCAGCACGGCAAACTGGGGGAGAGACCGAGCCATTAAGCTTGCGAGGATATCGTGCTTAAAACTTGTTATTTTTGGTTCGAGTTTCGGAGCCCCCTCTCCCCCCCGCAGCATTAAACACGGTTGTTTATTGGAGCTGACAGTAGAAACACAAGCAGTTGTCGGTCGCTTCTGCAAGAGCAGTGTCTACCAGCGGTGGAATGAACATGACGGAGCCGATGACTAATACAGCTTCGAATTTTATATGCTTCCAGCTAACGGGTCCCATATGTTCCACCGCTGCAGCCCGAGGAGAGAGTGGCTCGTTCGATGCGGTGCTGGGCCCCGGGGCTGGGAGCCTCTCTGGCTCCAGGACCTGGCTCCCAGGAGCTGGCTGCAGGGCCCGGGACCGTGCGGATGCCCGGCTCTGCCCCTCCCAGTGCTCCCAGTCCGCGGCTGAGTCCCCGCTGTGGGAGCTGGAGCCCTGTGCAGATGTGCTCGGGGAGTTCCGAACCTCGGGAGAGCAGGAGCTGTGTGCTTGCGGCTGCAGGGCTGGTGCCGCTGGAAGCTGTGTGGGCAGCACCCAGCCGGACTTGATAGATCTGCGAGGGGATCAGAGAGTCTCCCGTCCACCCCAGGGTCTCTCGCTCTGCAAGAGGCCATCGTGATGAAGTGATGCCCCTGGCTTGGAGCTCGCTCTCGGTGCCTGTCGGGAGGACAAAGCGCGAGGGGAAGAGGTGTTTCCTCAGCAAGCTGCTGTGTCGTTAAAATAACCCGCCGGCTCTCACAAATCATGCCTGGTGAAAACGTGTGCAGCTTTATTGCAGGAGATATTTTGAGAACCCAGGGAGCAGTTAAAACCCGACTCAAGCACGTGTAGCCCACGTCCTCCCCGGGCACCCGGGTCCTGGTTGCCGGACCCCGTGCTTGCCCGCGGGCGCTGCCAGCCCGTGGGCCGGCGTTTGCTGCCCGGGGCGGCTGCCGGAGCAGCGCGGCAGCTCTCTGGCCCTCTGAGGCGATCACGTAGCTTGGACAGGTCGCTTTCCAGGACCTGCAACGTGAAGAGACGACCCTGGAGCAGTTTCTGACAGCCCGTGCTTACCGCTAGCGGTGCTGTGCCAGGGCTGAGCTAGGCGAAGGCTTTTGTCCTGTTGCTTTTGTTTGCACAGCACTGGCTGGGCTGCTGCCGCCTGCCCGTTCGCCTGTTGCTGCTGAGGGTGTGTTTTGGCTTGTTCCAGCTACTCAGACAAATACCCGAATCCGTCTTGTTCCCCTCCAGAAGAAGAAGGGAGAGGTGGGAAGGCCGTTGCCTCTTGCAAACAGCCGTCTGCGGTTGGCAAAGCGTTTCCCACTCTTCCCGGTGGTCCCACCTCCCACCCGCCCGCTCCCTGCGCTGCCTTTGCCAGACCTGGCAGCCGGTCGCTGCCCGGGGCAGCACCCGGGGACGCCGGGCACACAGGCAGGGCTGCGGGCTGGTGCTGTCGGAACGGGTGTGTGGCATGTTCCCGGGCTGGGAATGATTCCCCAGTCTGGGAGGAGCTTGGCATCCCAACACTGGGAAATAAAGCGCAGCCGCGGGGGCAGCTGGCATCTGGCCCCCACAGAACTTTACTCGTGGCTTCCCTGCCAGCCTTTGCTGCTGTTGCACTTCTGCTGCAGCAACTCTTCAGCGAAAACCAAGCGCCTGTGCGAAGTTCCCGCGGCCACGCAGCGAGCCGGGGCGGCAGGGGTGCTGGGGTCAGCCCCGGGGAAGGGCTGCGGGTGCGATCGCAGCGGCGTCAGCTGCTTGCTCCGCGGCGGGGCCACGGGGATGCTCTGTGTTCTGGAGCACGCCGGGAAGAGGACCTGTTGCAAACCTGACCGCAGTCCCCCCGCCGCACAGATGTCGTCCCGGCAGCACGCGTGGTTCGAGCTGCTGCCATCGCCGCAGGCGGGAGGGCCGAGCCGGCCGAGCAGGACACGCGTGGCACCGGGGCCGCTCGAGGTGGCTTCTGCAGGAGGGTGAGTTCGTACCCACGCGAGCGCAAGGGCACGTCGCTGCCGGTCTGGGGAGCCGCTGCCGGCCCCTCTCACTGCCCCGGAGGCAGGATTGCACCCTGCTGCCCCGCGCCATGGCCAGAGAATGCCGTGTGTCCAGACAGGTCCCCGCACGCGTTCGTGGGCAGAGCCGAAGCTGCCTGTGGGTCACGGTGGCATTGCCATTAGCAGCTGGCACAGGAGGGGCTCAGCGCTGAGGAGCTGCATTTAACCACGCTCCCCGTTGGCACGAGGGCAGAGGCTCATCCTAAGGCTGAAGGTCACTGGGTTGGTCTTGCTCCTGATGGCCGTAGGACAGCCCAGGCTGTGCAGGAATCACAAATGGGATTGAAACGGCTCCCAGTTCAGCACTGGGAAGCGATACCTGTTGTCCCAGGGCAGCGCTGGAAAACTTACTTATTTTTTTTCCTTAGAGAGATGAAACAAGAGGCTGGGAGGTCCCAGGCCCTCTCTTTCCCCCAGCCCTTCTGCAGCAGTTGTCCTCCCGCTCTCCCTGGGTCTCGAAGCTTTGCTGAGCCGCTGCCCGGGATGCCATGGCCGCAGTGGTGAGGCCGGTGCAGCCCAGCACCAGTCCCTGACGCACACGCCGGGGTCGGAGCTGGTCTGGGGCTCAGTGCCAGCCCGCGTCAGGGTGAGCTGCGTGGAGCCTGAGTTTGAGGCTGTGTTTTCCCTCACCCCTGCTCCTTCCCTTGGTAACCAGGGACAGATCAAGCCCATTCACTGGGAGGAGGAACCTGATCCCGCAGTTGAGGCAGGATGGCTGCTGAGCTATTCTTAGCTCCCTCAGGAGCTGCGCAAGAGGCAGACGCTGTTTCCACAACCCATCCACTCCTGCCCTGCGCTGCGGACCCAGCACCCGGCGGGGAGTTCGCAGGGAGCCGTCTCCCGGCATCCCCGGAATCGCTGCCGCTACCGGACGGGAAGAACCGGGCAGCGCAGAAGGGAAGGGTTTGCCCTGAGCCGCTGATGAGGCTGTTGTTAATTGCTGCGACAGCACCGGGACGGCTGGCTGCCGCTCGCAGGGCGGCTGGCCCTGTCCTGGCAGCTCTGCAGCCAAGTGCCGGCAGCAGCGAGGGGAGGCCGTCGGGGTCACCGGCGCCGCGTGGTGGAAGGGGGAACGCGGGAGTCTGTGCCCAGGGTCGTGCTGGGGGGCCCTGGGAAAAAGGAGAACTCGGTCTCTGCTCTTGGCTGTCCCGGGCTGCCGGAGCATCCCTGCAGGCCCTTGACACGGCTCGCGCCGGGAATCCCGACAGACGGATGGTGTGGGTGCGTGGCGGAGGTGTGGAGTGGGAGCTGTGGAGTGGGAGGTGTGGAGCGGGAGCTGTGGAGCAGGAGGCTGCGGGGCGCTGGTGCCCGGCCGCGTGCCGCTGCGGTGGCAGCCGAGGACAGGGGCAGCGCTGGCAGCGCCCGGAGCTCGCTGTCACTCGCGGCCGCGGTCCCCGCCGGGGCTGGGGGGGTCTCCGCCTGCGGGGGGGGGGGAGGACCCGCAGGGTGCCCGGGCACGGCGGGGGACGAAGGACGAACCCCCCGGGGCCGGTCCCGCAGCTCGCCCGGCGGCGGCCGCGGGTCCCGGGGAGCAGGGGGGGGAGGGCGGAGCCCGCGGGCCAGGGACGGACCCGCAGCGCTATCTGCCGGCTGCGGGCCCGCCTGCGCGCTGCGGGGGGCACAGCCCGGCGGGTGCGGGGGCACAGCCCGGCGGGTGCGGGAGGGATGGTCACAGCTCTGCGGGGGTGTGTGTGGGGGTCCTGGCCCTGTGGGTGCGGGGGGTCACAGCCCTGCGGGTGCGGGGCACAGCCCTGCGGGGGGGGGGGTCACAGCCCTATGAGGGATCACAGCCCTGCAGGGAAGCAAGGGGGACCGCAGCCCTGCCGGGGTGCGGGGGGGTCACAGCGAGCATCAGGAGGTGCGGGAGACACCGCCCCCCCCCCCCGCACCTGTACCCCTCGTTTGCTTTCTGAGCTCTGGCTCGTTAGCGTAACTTTTGGTGAGGGATCCCACGAGCTGGGGTGGGGAGAGCTCCCAAAATGCTGCTTTGCTGTCAAAATGATGGCGTTCCAGGTTGCCCTTGGGGTGCATGGCCTCTGAGAAGACGAGGGGTGCTGGCGAGAGCCGGGGCGCAGCGGCTGGCAGCGGCAGAACCAGCGGGAGCTGGCGTTGTCCCTCGGGCGCAGGCGAGGAGGGACAGGGCCTCACCGGGGGGTCAGCTAGGGCAGGGGTTAACGGTGCTGAGATGTGCACGGTGGTGGGTGAAGAAGGGGCTGCCTGTGACTACCAAAACATCTGCTAAGTCCGATAGCCAAGGGTCCCAGAGTTTTGTTTCCATATAGATCTCCTGATGCCTGCAAAGGTGGGGTCAGAATGACGGCAGCGTGTCCTGGGCAGGCCCCGCGCTGGGTGTGCTGGCTGCGTCCCGCGGCTGCGATCAGGATGCTCAGGGGACAGAGCAAGCCTCTCGTGCAAGGTATTTTTCCAAACAGACCTTTTTTCTCTTTTTTCCTGGAGCAGCCGTGGGACATTTCAACATATAAAATACTTTTTTCCAGCTGTTTTGGCAAAGGGAAGTTTTTCATATAGATTCCCTTCAAAACTTTAAAGAGCTTTTATCTTTTTTTTTTCTTTCTGTGGAAGCAAAAGTCACTTTGCACTCTCATGCTCGGTCCTCGGCGCGGCGTTCCAGCTGGGCTGGCTCTCCCACACCCGACTCCATCCCGCTGTCAGGGCACTGTCCTCTGCTTGATCTTCTCGGAGCCTTTCAGAGCTGTAATCTGTGTTTATGCAGCGGTGCACCGTAACCGTTCCTCGCTGGGAGTCTCATGTCTGTAGGAGATAAAAACCTGCCTGTGCACAGGGTGCAGACGCCTCCGGCCAGGTCTCTGTCCCCACCTTCTCTGGGATTTACTCTGGGTCTTCCTTTCCCTGCTCCGGCCCCTTCGGGGGGACAGGGTGGGCTCACAGGTGGGTGCCCAGGACCGGGTGCTGTGCCCAGGACACGCTCCCCGCTCCAGCCTCCCCCCCTCTCCTCCCGCTGTGCCAGACGGCGACCGGTGAGGAGGTGGCTCGGGGGTCCCGCTCTCGCACGCCGACGGTGGGGAGATGTCGGCACGGGGCAGGATCCCACCGCCGCTCCCGGGCGAGGCGGCCGGCGGCAGCGCAACAGTCCGCAGCCATCACTCGCGAGCGTGAGCTCTGTGTTTGTTTTTGTAATCCCTCTTTTTTTTTTAATTGTGATTTTAGTGGTGGTGAAAGGTGCTGGATTGACAAGCCGTGGAGACGGAAGGGCCTCTGGGCTCCACTGAAGTTTACATTTACAAAGGACACAGAGAATAAATAGAAGACAGTGTTTAGAGTCCTCTGTAGACACTTCAGACTTGCTTATAATTCTGCAGCAATTCCATCACCTCCAAAGTGATTGATGCTCTCTATAAAGTCTTGCCTTAAAACATTTTCCTATGTGTCAGGGGAAGAAGTTTATTAGACTTTACTGAAAGGGCAGGATTTGTATTGTGCTGAAGGCTGAGTCCTTCCCAGCCCCATCCTCAGGAGAAAAAATAATCAGAGTGCTGGAAAAAAAGAGACTGACCCGAAGCACGTATGTGGTTTGTGGTTATCCAGGTCTAGTGCTGGGTGTCGAGATCGGGTTCTCCGTGGGTGCTGCAAACAGGGCAGGTTTAACAGGTTTTCAGCAAATTGTATGTTTCTAAAAGCTTGTATTTTCATTCAGTGGAAACATGAAATGCATCTGCTTTCAACAAAGAGCAAATCATGTTTTTCATTAAATCATTCAATATATTGCAAAGACGCTGCTTTGGGATGGAGCTGCTTGTGTTCTGATCAAAATACAACAGATCGCGGGATTTAGGTCTAAATTTCTGCCAAAGAAGTTTGGTTTTCTTTTTTAATCTGGACAATTCAGGGCAAGGTTGTGCTCTCTCTCCCGGTGGCAGGGTGTCCCTGGGGGGTGGGTGGGAGGGCAGCCCCGGTGCCGGCCGGGCAGGCGGTGGTCAGCTCCGGCTTTGGGAGCAGAGGTAAAGCTACGTAAGGAGTCGCTTGGTGATTAAATCACCCGGAACGGACATGGCACAGTCACCGATTTCACTTCTGCAAACGGCGGGATCCTTCGGGGATGTTAATTTTGCAAACCACCTGGGAACGGCTCGCATCTTACCCCCTGCCACTGGCTCTCGGCCGACCCCAGCGTTTGCCCAGCGTGGTAGGAGACGTGTCAAGAGCAATGAAGAAAAATAGCGGCGTGTGTGGATCCTGTCAGAACAAATAAATCTCCCCCGCTGCACCCCGGGCGGGGGTTTGCTTTGGGAGAAGGGCAGCCTGATGCCATGGGGATGGCTTCAATCTCGTCCGACGCTCAGGGCGAGGGATGTGGTCCAGGGCGGGAGCAGCCGCATCCCCAGCGTAGGCAGGGCTGGCAGGGCAGGGCAGGGCAGGTAGGCAGGCAGGGCAGGGCAGTGCAGGCAGGGCAGGGAAGTCAGGGCAGGGTAGGCAGGGCAGGGCAGGGCAGAGGGGGTCCCAGCCTCTTGCCTGGCCTCTCCCTGCCTTCTAGAAGAGGGACTTGGGACCAGCCCAAGTTTGCTTGTTTCTACAGGCTCATATATCTCTTAGGAGGGGCAAATAATGTGCTTTTGGGGCAGATCAGATTGCCCTCAGCACTAGATACCCTTTTTTTTCCCCTCCACCAAGCGGTTTCTCCGTAAGGGACGTGCCCTCCTCCAAAGCCAGAACCTAAATACACCCCGGCTTGCCCTACCAGTGCACTCTCTGTGTATCTTCGCAGTAAACATTTCCAGTCAAGCACGCTCCTCGCGCGCCTCCGCCCAGCGGGACCGCTGCCTGTGCCGGCTCCGCAGGGCTGCGAGAAGTCGCTTTTCTGTTTGAAGTGGGAAGGTTCCCTGGGCGTAGTCCGGGCTCCGGAACAGGGGTGCCCTGGCTGCCGGGGAGGGCTGAGGGGTGCTGGTGACGGGGGGGCTTGTGTGGGCTCCGAGGCTGCGGCGCGCACCGGGCAGCCCTGGGTGCACACACAGCCCCCCGCGAGCTCCCTGGGGGTGATCCAGCCGGGGGGGAGTGTCGGGAGGGGCCGAGGGCTGCAGGCAGTGAGACCCCCCCAGCCCTGCCCGGTCTCCCCACACCTCACTAACCCGGGGCTTCCAGCAGCTCGTTTGCCTTTGATATAGGAATTGATGAAATGCCGAATTTCTTTAAATACTGGTTGGACAAAGTCAAGTGGCGTCGCAAACCGAAGCGCACACGAAGCTCTTTGCCGCTGGGAATGCGGGGCAGGTGCTTCGCTGGGGCATTGCTTTCTGAGTCCCATAGTTGGGGTGCCTGAAACAACAAGTGCTCGGTGGCTTCTGGTGGTGGCACTGGCGTCAGCCTCTGCCTGTCCGGCTGCTGTGCTGGCCATTGGCATCGGCCTTGCTCCTTGGCCATAGAAAGCAAACTGGGAGGGTGTAGGCATGAGGCTGATGGTGCTGGTGCTGGTGCTGGCAGGAGCTGGGGCCTCTCCTGTCCCGCTCCTCTCCTGTAACATCGCCGGGGATCGGGGCTGCACACACCTCCCTGCCGTCTTCTGCCGCGCAGCCGCAGGCGCTGATTTATCACCCGCCCACTGGCAAGGAATTAACTGTGTCTGCCTAGGTGTAATCTCCATTTTGATGTTTTAGGGAGAACCTGATGTTAGTTCAGCTAATTGTCTGCTAACGACTCTGCTCCTTCCCTGCTTTCGTGCTAGATTCACCTTTTCTTCTTTCCTTTCCACAATGCCCTCAGGTAAAAGACAAGTTGCAACATATAAAAAATGACCCCAGTCGCTTAATTTGAACCAGAGAAGATAATAACAGTCTGGATGGGGAGCTGGATTTATGCTTTTCTCTCCGAAGGAGCCCCCTCCTCAGTGACGGCTGTCGAACGTGCGAGCAGCATCTGAAGCAAATTGAGGGTAACCTTTCGTACCGCACGGATCTTCCAGCAGGGTTTGCCGGTCCCAGGGACATCTGCGGGCCGCATGTTGGATTTGGCAGCCGCCGAGCCCATTGTCAGCCAGTTCCATTGCTTTAGCTGGTAATGGATGGAAAGGCGTCTGCCAACTCGGCCCATGCACGCGGAGCCACGCGTGGCCGGGAGCATCCCCGCCCTGCTGTGCCCACGGCTCTCGGCAGCGCGGCACGGGGACGGTGCTCGGGAGCATCCCTGGCAGTGTCGGGGGCTCGGGAGCATCCCTGGCAGAGTCGGGTGCTCAGGGAGCATCCCTGGCAGAGTTGGGGGCTCGGGAGCATCCCTGGCAGTGTCGGGGGCTCGGGAGCATCCCTGGCAGTGCTGGGTGCTCAGGGAGCATCCCTGGCAGTGTCGGGTGCTCGGGAGCATCCCAGGCGGTGCAAAGTGCCCTCGTATAAGGGCCTCTTCAGCTGGGTCTCACATTCTGGTTGCCCACCCCACACCGCAGCGCTTGCTCTTGCCTCACCTGTCGAGCTCCTGGGCCGAGCGTGTGTGCAGGTCCCCGGGCAGCCGGCCGGAGCTGGCGCGGGAGGAGCTGGGAAAGCAGCAGTCGGAGCCTCGCCCTTGCCTGCTAATTCAAAGGGATTTTTCTTTTCTTTTCTTTTTTTTTTTGATGGTGTCCAACAACATGGAAAAATGTGAACGATGCAGATCAAAAAGAGGAACCGGGAAGCTTAACCTCTGGCTCCCGAGCTCTTGGACCAGCAGCTCAGGGATGAGAAGCCGAATGTCAGACACACGATGCCTGTATTGCACGTCAGGGTTTAGGGGTTTGTTAATCAATTTTTCCAAGTTTTGAGGGGTTTGTCTGTGCGTGAGTCACAACTGGGTCGCTGTGACAAGCCCCCTCTTACACCCAGCCTGTGGTGCTGGGGAGAGGACGGGCTGTCCCTGCCCCGGTGCCCGGTGCCTGGCTGCGGGTTCCTCTCCGGCAGAGCAGAGGTTCAGCTCCGCTGCCAGGGCAAGATGCCCCAGCGCCGGCCGTGCCGTTGCTGCGAGCAGGCAGGCCCTGCACCTCTGCTTCGGCGCGCCGGCCGCAGCTGGGAGGATGCGGCTCAGACTGCTGCAGCTCGCTCCTGGCCAGCTCTGCGGCGGCTGGGCCGGTCCCTGGGAAACACCGGCCGTCGGCTGCTGCTTCCAGCGAGCCCTTGCGAGGCGGGTGCTGCAGCCCTGAATCAGTCCATAAATCACGCGCTCCAATGTGGTTTCATTTTGATCCCTTGATGTTCACGTCTCTTCTCTGGCCAACATCTCCCGACCGCTCCCTGGGTGCCCGGGGCCGACCGGTGGCTCGGTCACCCCTGAGCAGGTCCCGTGGAGCTGGGGGGCTCGCTGCGTTCCTGCGGCTCTCTACACTGCATGGGGACCCTTGAAACACGGGGCGCACAGCCCTGGCAGGCCCGTTAGTGGGGTACCCACAGCCCCTGCTCCCCCCCCCCGGCCCCTTCCCTGCAGAAGATTGAAGCAGCAGCACCAGGCAGGGTCGGGGGCTGGTGCTGGCGAGGGCACGGGGCGGCGGAGTCGTGGGGAGCACCGGCACGTCGGGGCTGTTCACTCCCCCTTGGGACTAATTGTCTCTGCCGCGTTTCCCAAAGCGTGAAACCCCGGGCACAAGCAAGGGCTGCAGAGAGCCCACCGCCAGCCGGGTCGCTCGGTCGCCCTCCTGGCCGTCCCCTTCCCCTCAGTTCTCCAGCTCCAGCTTGTTTTCTGATTTATGGTCAAAATCATACAGTGACAGAGGATTGCAATCAGGACACTTTATAAAACATTTAATTGCATTTCATAACCTCTTTCCATAAACCATCCACGGCATGTTTATAAACTTCCCATCTCTTGTTTCCTGGCTCTCACAGCAAGCGCCCGCAGAGCGGCGGCTGCGGGGCCGCGGCTGCGGTACCTGGAGCAGCACCGGCCGTGACTGCGGCCACGGGAAAGTCTGGGCTGCCCCGCTGCGCTCGGAGCTGAGCCGGGCTTCCCTGGGGCAGGAGGGGCTTGGGGAGCTTGGGTGACAAAGTGACAGGATCCTCTAGGTCTAAATTGCTGCTTTCCATGATGCAGATAAGGGGAGGCGATGCCACGCGAGCTGCCGGGGCTCGGCGTCGTTGCAGCCCAGTGGTGCTGTCGGGGGGGTCTCGGGAGCCGTGGTGGGCGAGCGCAGTGCACCCGCAGCCCGGCCGAGCGGCATCGGCACTGGGGTGCTCGGCGGGAGCTGGGCGCGTGCTTCCCAGTGCCACCAGCTGAAAACACCTCTGAGCAGGAGCGTGCTGTCCGGGTGCTCGTGGACTCCGTCCTGCGGTTTTACAAACCTTTCCTGGGACCTTGGTGCAGAGCCGGGCCCTGCATCGTGTGCGAGGGCGGGAAGCCCCCAGGCAGCAGGGGCTGGCAGCCTGTGGCAGTGGCTGCGCTGCTGTCATTACCCTGCCACCGCCTCCGGGACCTTCTCGTCAAGGGCAGGGAGGTAGGGACACTGCCACCTCCAGCCTGGCTTCTGACGCTGGCAGATGATCCAGCAAACTGGGAGTTGGAGGGGCAGGGGTCTGCCAAGAGCACCGCTCTCGGGAGCCCTCCTCGCCTCGGCCGAGCTCGCCTGCCTCCTGCCCTGCTGCCGCGAGGCTTCGTCACGGCTCGGGGACACGAGCCCCAGCCTCCACCGGCCCGTCCGTCCAGCTGTGGCTTGCAGGAGCCCTGCTCTCTGCTCCGGGCTGTGGCCTCTGCCTTGTGCCTCGGCCGGTGGAAGGGCAGCTCGGTGCAACGCCAGCCTTGCCGACGGGGAACAGCCGCGGTGCTGACACCCGAGGGCACGGGTGTGCTGGAGGGGAGCCCGTCAGCCGGCTCGGCGGCCCCGGGAAGCTGTGCCGTGTCCCACGCTGAGGGCCTGATAAATCCCTGCTCCTTTTTTAGCCTGGAGGATTGCTACAGCTCTCCGCTGCCTGTCAGGGTTGGTTTGTTTGTTTTTAGCGCAGTATAAGCAAACCGGAGATTGCAGTGTCCTCAGCAAAGCATCTGACTCGTACAGGGGATTTTTTCCACACAAAAAGTAATGACAAAGTAATGGTTTCATTCCCTGGGATGTGAAACATGCACAGATAAATTTTATCCAGAAGGTCAACAACTTTTAACTTTCAGCCATTCAAATCCAAGCTGCTTTCCCAGGAAGTTCAGCTGCGGGCGGCTCAGGAGGCTGCCGGCGCTTTGGGCAAGGAGCCGTGGGAGGCTGCTCCATTGCTCCCTGCTCCATCGCTCCCTTCTCCATCACCCCCTGCTCCATCACTCCGTGCTCCATCGCTCCCTGCTCCATCACTCCCTTCTCCATCACTCTGTGGTCCATCGCTCCATGCTCCATCACTGCCTTCTCCATCACTCCCTGCTCCATTGCTCCCTGCTCCATCACTCCCTTCTCCATCACCCCCTTCTCCATCACCCCCTTCTCCATCACCCCCTTCTCCATCACTCCGTGCTCCATCACTCCCTTCTCTATCGCTCCCTGCTCCATCGCTCCCTGCTCCATCACTCCCTGCTCCACTGCCCGGCCACTCCGTTGCTCCCGGCCCCCCCACTGCCAGCCGCAGGGTCGATGCTGCTGGCGGGGTTGGGGTCCCCAGTGCTGGTGCTGCTCCTCCTCTCTGCTCGGCAAACAGCCGCGGGGCAGCCCCGGCTCCGGGCAGCGAGGGCAGCTGGACGGGCGGCCGGAGGGAGGGCAGCGAAGCCTTGGCCCCGGGGTTTTGGCCGCTGGTGCCGGTGCTGGCAGGGAGGGGGCTTGCCCCGTTCAGCCCGAGCACGGTGCTGTGCTAATGGCGCGGGAATATCGCTGTGACATTGTCAGCAGCAAATGGCCCTCAGCGTGTCACTTATAGGAAGCAGAAAAACAAACAAACCCTGAATAATAGCCAAAACATCTTTTCTGGGACTTGCAGCTTTCTAACTTTATTTAAAAAAGAAGGAAAAAAAGTAAATTTTCCCTGTCAGGGAACTGCTATCATCACGCAATGGCACTTAGGAATATTATAAACAACTGTGTCAGTTAATAGGGCTGAAGAGGTTTCCCGCGGCTCGCTCCGGTTCCCTCTCCCGGCAGAGCCCTCCTGGCTGCGGGATGGCCGGGCTGAGCCGCCCGGGGGCCTGGGAAAGGAGGGGTTACTGGGGGGTCTGTGCAGGCGTCGGGGCTTCCCACCGGTGCCTCGGTTCCCCCGGAGCTCTCCTCGCAGCAGGGAGCTCAGTCGCTCTCTGCCCGCTCCTCAGCCGTGGGCATCGCAGCTGGGGTGCGACAGCTCCTTGCCGGGCTCTGAAACCCCCCCAGCTCTGAACCCCCCCCAAGCCCCCCACCTCTCCCCGATCAGGAGATCTGCGACAGCATCGGCTGCTCTCTGCTCCGAAGGGAATGGGGCTGCTCCAGGGCTGCTACACAACGCAAACCAAACCCAACCCCAAAGCCCCGGCTTCACTCTGCACGCCCAGGACCGCAGAAGAGGGGCTGCAGCCCCTGCGGTCCCGCACCGGGCAGACGGGGCGCGCGGGGGACAGCCCGGCACGCTCTCAGGCCGAGCCGCGGGAGGTTTGCAAGATCGGAACGTGACTGACGGAGCAGGGGCTCCCACAGAGCGAAGACGGGAGCGGGGGAACCAGCAAGCTCTGGGCTTGGACTCGGCTCAAGGAATTTGCAGCCCCTCTTGTTCGGGCAGGTTCCGATAGAGCATTTGCCACATCAGCCTAGCGTCATGAAAACGTTTCTTGAGGAAGGGTTGGGGCAGAGATGGGTTTATAAAATACACCCTCCAAAAGCCCCACGTCCCTCCCTGGTATTTATGAGATGCACGCAGAGGGTGTTGATAGCAGAGACATTTCTGCAAGTCAATAAAACGGCAAAAAGAGATTCCACTTGGTTAGGCGGGGTGGTGGCTTTGAACACGTCGAGGGCAATGAAGGAGATCATTCCATTGTTCTAAGATTTCCATAACTCACTGTGCTTAAGCACATAAAAATGTAGACATTTTGGCAATAAAGTTTGGGTAATTTTTGAGTATGAATCAAAAATCTCCCCCTCCTGCTCCCCTCCCCTTCTGCCTTTTGTTGTTGCTGCAGGCAGCTGCCCCCCCGCTCCACCCCATGGCCTGACGAACGGAAAAATGTCTTCAGCCGAAACCTCCCAGCTCTTAATTCTCTAATCTGCAGCATCTGTGCCCAGCCCCGGCGCTCCTGCGGGCTCTCGCGGCGCGGCGCGGCCCGGCAGCTCACGCACGCAGGCACGTGCGGGCTGCGCCGCTCGCCGGGCACGCCTGCTGCTGCGGTGCCCGTCACCACGGCTGCTCGCCACCACCCCACCAGCGGCCCGCGCGCCTCCACCCGCGCAGCACGTTCCTGACGGAGAGCTCGGTTTTGGGTTATTTTCTGTTTTTCGCCTTGCGGTGCTGGGTGCAGAGCCAGGATGCGGTGCGTGAGCCGACGCAGCCGGCGCGTGCCCGCATCGGCAGCCCCTCGGCTACCGGCGACGTGCGCAGCCCTGAGCGTGGTGATGGCAGCCGGGGCCGCGTTCCGCTGCCGCTGCGTCCGCTTTGGTTTGCCAGATGGACACGTCTTCACCAAGAACTGGGACGGGTGGGGTGGTTTTCATGCTGCCCCGCGGCAGGGACTGGCAGGCTCCCGGCGCTTGGTGCCCGCGTGCCTGGGGTCCCTGCTCCAGCGCCGGCGGCTCCGGTGCGGGGCTGCTCCCGCCCCGGCTGTTTCCTCCAGCCATTTGCCTGAAGGGCTAAATATTGAGGCCAAATATTTTCCATGAAGAGCAAACTTGTTTGGGTGAAAAACACTTTGTTTTGTCAACATGTAACTTTCTCTGGGAAACGAGTTTCCCTGGCAGGGTGAGGGGGTCTGGCTGGAGCTCCCGGTCCCTCTTGGGCAGCCATGGCACCAGCTGGCCCCCCCGCCCCAGCACAGGGGTGGCGTGGGATGGGGGGCTGCTCTGCGTCCCCCCGGTGCCGGCCCCCCGCTGCCCGGCAGCACGCGGCCCTCGCTGCAGCCCTGCCCGGCGCTGGACGGGGCCGCACCGCGGTGGCCGGAGCGCGGCCGTACCCATCGGTCCGCGTCACGCAAACCAGCGAGGCTTCCGACCGGCATCCCCGAGAACAGCCACCACCTCCGCCCCACCTCCCAGCGCCGCCCGAAAGCGCGGGTGTGTGTTCGTTAGCGCTAATCACGACGGACCTTACGAGAACCAGATGATGGCAGAGCCAGGAACGCGCCCGCCCGTGAGTCACTGCAGAGGAGCAGAGTCATCTGTTTCGGCACCAGGACGCTTCCGAGGCGAGCCCAGCGAGCGGCACGCGCTCCCGGCAGGAACCGGGGCTGGACGGAGGCGGGAGAGCGAAGGGCCGCGGATGGTGCTGCACCTCGCGCGCGCTTTTACCCTGCCCCAGGGCCGAAACAGCCGCGGAGGCTTCGGCCGGTGGCACCGGCGGTGGCAGAGCCGTTGTGCCCGGCGCTGGGCCCACGGCAGCGACAGCGCGGAGCCGGGGCTTTCGTGGTGCCCCGCGTCTGAAGAGCCCCATCCTGCCCAGCACTGCGACACTTGCGCTTTTTTCCTCCCTTTCTCCTCTGTATTTTTTTTTTTTTCAGCGAACAACTTTATTTCCCACTTTGACATTTTCCAGACCCACCTGGGAGCCTGCCTGCCAGAAGGAGAAATGGCACAAGAGGAAATACATCTTCACAGCCTCGAGAGAGGAGAGGGCTGGGATCCGAGCCGTAAACAGCGGCGCTGCGCCCTGAGCAAAGGCAGAGCAGGTTGTGCTCTGGAGAGTGTAACCCCGCTCCGCCACTCCTCTCCCGAGCTGAAAAACAAAGAGGAGCGGAGCCTGCTTGTTTGTCGCTCTCGGACTGGATGCTGCAGGCTTGGGGATGCCATGCGGGGAGCAAGCGCGTGACCCCCCGAATCCCCCTCCACCGACTGTTGGGGAGCTTTTGTCTCGTGAACCCCCGGGAGCAGGCGATGGCTCTGCCCTGGCCGGGACCCTCTCAGTGTCGATGGCCGTGGCCTCCCGGCCAGGGAGCAGGGACAGCTCCGCAGCTGGGAAGAGCAAATCCCCAGGCTGGGGATGGGGACCCCCACCCTGAGGTGCCCGGCACGCCTGGCATCCCGGTGGAATTCATCCCACGCGGAGGGGCAGAGATGGCCCCGCCATGGCCCTTTGTCCATCGCCCGCCAGCATCCGCACCGACGGCTCGGGAAATGGGAAAAATCCACCCGCAGCCACGCTGGGGTTTGTTCTGTAACGGTCAAGGCCTGACCTTGATCAAATCCCCTTCCCAGCCTTGCTGGTGCCGGTACCCGGTAACCCGGGGCTGTCCCGGCCGGTGACTTACGCACGGATGGAGCACAATTTACTCTCCCCGCCTCTTCACCTGCCACAGTGCAACAGCGTTTCTCCGTGTTTCTGAAATTGCCGGGGTGACCCTGCGCGTTGGCCACGGCCAGCGCTGCAACGACAACCGCGACGCGGCCGGGGGGAAGCGCGGCCGGGCTCCCCGCAGCCGGACCCCGCAGCCTGCACCGTCCTGCCCCGACGCAACTTTTATCCCTTCACCTTTTTTTTGCGACTCGCTGAGCAACAACTGTCACGTCCCTGCGCTCCCCCCTCCCAGCCCTGCTCTACCTCAAGGATTAAGCTTTCATCCTTCATTATGAGCTGCTCCCCCAGGCAACATTTTCCACGAAGAAGAAGGAATTTCTGGGACTTTGCTTTTAAGAGATTATGTTACTAAGCACGTGTGTGTTGGTGCCGCGGCGAGGGGCTTGCTGCACACAGGCGGGCGCATGGCCCCAGCCCGGGGCAGCCCAGCGAGCGGGGCAGTGTGGGGACACCGGCCCCCTCGCAGCCCCTCTCCCCGGGCGATGCTGGCGGCAGGGCAGCCACGAGCGCAGCCACGGACCCACGGCGCTGGGGACCGGGGGGTCCCGGCACAGCACCAGTGCGGGGTCACTCCCGGGACATGGGATGCAGGACGGGCATCACTGGGGGCGTGGGGAAGGAGGGGGCTCAGCCTTGCTCAGTGTTGTGAGGGTTGCTGCCATTGCCCTGCTGTTTGAGGCAGAAACTCCAAATATCGGTGCTCTCGCCCCAAGGCTGAGCTGCTGTGGGTTCGTGGCTTCCCCCACTCGTCGCGGTGGTCCCGGGGCTCCAGCCCCAGCAGAGCTGGGAGCCGCCAGCCACCTCCTGCTCCCGCGGGGCCAGCCCTGACCTCGCTGCGCTCTCGCCCGTACTTACACGAAGTCTCAGCTACTTACAAGGAGCTTACACCACGCCTGGAGGCTTGGCGTTAAAATATTTGGCTGTACAGTAACTATTGAACAAGGTTGTGCTTTCATTGGCAACGGCTCTTGTTATTAAATCGTTTTTGGGAGCTCTTCTAAGCCCGACAAATTAACATCAGGGAAACAGGATAGCTAATGTCAACCTACCGAACGAATCCAAAGCCGTACTTACAGCGGGGAAGACAAACACGGCCTCGGAAGAGTAACTGCTGCGTGTTTAGCTCCAGCACCTGGGTTGCCGCTGCGTAGAAAGCTGGCCAGTCCTGCTGGGAAAAAACTAGGGGAAGGTCAGGGCAGCCTGCGAAAGCTGCCGGCCCCTGCCGAGCCCTCGGGTGCCATGGACCCCGGTGCCGGGCCCCTCTGGGACACCCCGGGTCTCGGCCCCGCCATGGGCACGGCGGGAGGACCGACAGAACCCCCGAGAGCCGTGGCATCCCCACCCGTGTTCGCAGCCCGGGCGCGGGGCAGAGCCCGCTCCGGCCGCCCCCGCCCAGCGCCGTCGAGCCTGGACCGCGGCCGGCACCGGCCTCAGCGCTGAGTCACCGCTGAGTCAGAGCCGCGCGCCCCAGCGCCGAGAGGGTCCTCGAGAGAGCGGACGCTCTGCCGCTGCTGGGACCGCGGCCGCGACGCGCAGGAATCCACCTGCCGAGGCTGGCGACGGCTGCCCCGCTGCCCACGGCCAGCACCCTGCCCCGCTGCGGGGAGCTGGGCAGCCACCGGCTCTCCGCTGCTTCTTGCCAGGTCGGTTCCAGATAAAACGAGCAGACTCTGTAGAGCCCAAACGCAAACGGCGAAGCGCCCGGAGAAACGGCTCCCAGCCCACCGGCAGCCCGGCCCCGCGCCCCGGCAGACGCGACAGTAGGGCTGCATCGCACGTGCGGACACACGCTACGGTGGGTATTAAAGAGCCCAAATCTGATTAAAGCCTTTCTGTCCCCACCAGTGGTCAATTCCAGAGACCAGCTCACCCAGGAGGCCAAATTCATTTCATCCCCAAAGTCTAATTAAAGCCATTAGTGTATTCCTCGTCTTCCTGATAAGATCAAAGCATTCCAAGAGCCAGTCATTGCCTTATTTTCAAGACAATTATACAACGTATAGCACCGATCTGTTCTGCCTCCAGCTGTATGCGTTTATCTCTGTCCATCATCGGGTAATCGGTACCATCAGACGCAGCGCAGCCCGGCTCTCAGCTGACACGGCCCGGGCTCACCGCGCTGGGTTCCTTTTCCACCCTTGGCTGTGAATTAACATCTGAGGCAGCGCCGGGTGCCCAGGGCTCCGCTCTGCCTGGCCGTGTTCCCCCAAATTCATGTCCCCACACCCCTCCTAATGACCAGGTAAATGCCCAGACCCTTCCGTTTTTGATATCTAACTCTGCTCCGGAGCTGGTGTGGGGCCGGGAGGGCTGCGCCATGCGTGTGATGTTGTGTGTGGGGGTGGGTGTGTGTGGGTGGGGGTGGGTGTGTGGGTGGGTGTGGGTGGGGGTGTGTGAGAGCAGCCTCTGCTCCTGCCCAGGCCCCAGCGATCACGGGCACCCGATGTCTGGCTGGGGAAGCAGTAGCAGCCGGCGATGCCACAGTCCTGTCCTGGCAAGGGGACAGATGTGTGCCCAGCAGCGGGGACAGACGTGTGCCCAGCAGCGGCCGCTGCCCCCGTGCTGCGCTCCCTCCTTCGGGATGCTCTGCGCATCGCGATCGTCCAACAGCCAAAGACAAAGCGGCGTTTCCACCGCAGCCAGAAGCACGCAGCCCTCGCCGTGCCGGCTGCCTGGCAGGGCCCTGCAGTGCCCAGCACAGCTCTCGGGGAGACGGTGCAGCCGCCGCCGCCCCGCGGCTTCGGGCAAGGGCCCGCGGCCCTGCCGAGCCATGGAGGCTGTCCTCGCAGCGGGGACCCGCTACCGAACCAAGGACTTCGCCCATCGCCGCGCCGCCACGGCTCCTCGGGCTCCGCGCCGGCGGGGCCAGGCAGCGGGCAGCGTGCGCGGGGCTGCTTTCCCCTCGCATAAACACATCGCCAGCAGCTCGCGGCCCCTGCGAGAGCGGAGCTGTGAATTTTCATCTCTCAGCTAATCAACTCGCCTGCTAGTCCAAACTTGTCAGGAGCTTTATCCCTGCCCTGCCAGCCTCCTCCCGGCCCACGAGTGACAGGAGACGTTCCCATCCCTCCCCGAGACACATCCAGCTGCTACAAAAACAAACATCCTCCCGACGGCGATTCCTCCTCGTCACACCGCCCTGACCCCGCTCCCCGCGGCAGCCCCACCGTCACATCTGCGCTGCGCCCGTGCCCGGCAGCCGGCACGTCCCGCGTCGCAGCCGGCGAAAGGGCCGTGTTTACGGCGGGGACAGCAGAGCCGTGTTACTGCCTGAGCTGGGGGGTTATTAATTGCTGGTTCTCCCTATTCCTCCCTGACATCAGATTAATCACCCGGCCGGGGCTGCGCCGCCCGCGAGGCTCCTGCCGACGAGAGGCAGCTGTGGCAGAGCCGCCGGCCCCTCGCTGCGGCCGGGGAGGACGGGGCTGCCCCGGGACACGATGGGGCCGAAATTTCGGGAGGATCAGCAGGGTCTGGGCAGGGTGCGCACCAAGGAGCCCCCAGCGTCCCGCCTGGGTCCTGTCCCCCGCTTCCTTGCAGCCTGGCCACGTGTCTGCCTCGGTGCATTTTGTCACCGCGTTGCCTTGCGTTAAACTCCCTGGAGCCCCGCGCTCCTGCTTGGCCCAAGCCACGGCCCTGGGCAGCTGTGGCTCCAGGACACCTCGGGGCTGTGGCTCCAGGACACCATGGGGCTGTGGCTCCGGGACACCACGGGGACCCCCCCCCCCCCCTGCCCTCGAAGCCACCAGGGTGTAGCTGGGCTCTGCAGCCCCGCTGGCCCCATGCACCAGGTAACGTTTCCCCATTTCTGGCACCCGGCTGGAGACGCTGGCAGCAGCGGATCCATCCCGGGGCCGCGGGGAGCAGCGGGCAGCGTCGGGGCTCGGGGTGGGGGGGACGTCTCTGCGAGCTCGTGCCCAGGCCCAGCGAACGTGCTGCGCCTCCAGCTCCTCACGAGCAGCACGCAGAGCTGCTTCATTAAAATGTCAACAGCTCTTGGACTCCCCTCTAACAAATTCCCCTCCTGCTTTCAGGGCAGGATGAAACCCATCAGCATCAGCTCTTCAGCCGGGTTCCCTCTTCCGCGCGGCACCCGAGAGCCGCTCGCCCCGCGGGAGCAGGCACAGGGCACTGGAGTCCGCGGCGGAGGGCTCCGCAGCCCCTGCCCAGGGACGAGCCCCGGGTGGCCCGAGACCGCACCAGGACCAGAGCGCCCAGCCCGGACCCAGCACCGGCTTCGGCTCCCAAAGCATCGCCCAGGAGTGTCCAGCGCAGCTCTGCACGGGGCGCAGCAACCCGCCCGACCGCTCGGAGCCGCGCTGGCCCCTCGCCGCCTCTCGCAGCCACGGCCTCGCGGGCAGAGCCCAGAGCCGACCCAAAGCACGTGGCACATGGGGGCAGCTGCCCAGCAGAGCCGCAGTCGTGCAGCCGTGGGGGCACGTGTTCTGAGCCAGACATCCACCGATGCCTGGTGGGATGAACCAAACCTGGTCTGTGTCGCAGCTGCAGCTCTGCAGACACCGCTGCAGCCGTGCACGCCGAGCTCACGCAGGCGGTTCGCAGCCTGTGCTGACCGGGCAGGCGGAGCCGCACGGCGCTGAGCAGAGGACCCGGCCCAGGGAAACACGCACCAGCGGGACGCACACACCGGCCGAGAGGACCAAAACCCAGGAATGCGGCATTTCGACCCCCAAATCCAGCCCTGTGTTTGCTACCTTCTGTGTCCTGGTCCCAAAAGAGCTGACTGCCCCCAGACTGCTTTTCCCCGGACCCTCGAACCCGCTGCGGCGGGGGCTGCTGCGGCGGCTGCGGGCGACGAGGCGGTGGCGGCGCCTGGCCGGCGCCCAGGGGTTATCAGCAGCATGGCCAAGGCTGAAACAGCAGGGCAGGAGAGCGGGGTAAGCAGACCTCAGCCTCTTGGCATGTTTGCTTGTGCTAAACCTGTAGCATGAAAACTTTTCACAACAACACTCAGTGCTTGAAGCCTTCGTTGGCTGCGCGCGCCCCAGCGAAGGGCGAGAGCCAGCTCTGGCTCACGGGCGGGATTGTGCAAGCAAACGGCGTCCGCAGGCACCGCGGCCGGCAGCGCCCAAAGCCGATGCCGCAGGGCCGATGCCCACCGGAGCCACAGCTCGTTCTCCGGGCGGAATTGCGGGTTACAGCGTCGGGGGACAGGCACGCTTCCCAAGGGACGCTCCCGGAGCTGCGGTTACACGGTGTGCTCGCCCCGGCCCCGCTCTCGCCACCACCCTCCCCAGCACGCCGCGTCCCCGGCACCCCGCCGCAGCCCCCCGGCGGCTCTCCCTCCCAGGCAGCGCGGTTCGTCGCTCCAGGGCTCTGCTCACCCCGGGCGTTTCTCGCCGACGAGATGCTCCAGTGCAGCGCGGCCGGGCACGGCGCACGCCCGTGCGATGGGGCTGCTGCCTGTCCCCGCAGCGCGACGTCCCAGCCCCGGGGGAGGTGTGAGCAGGGGGCTGCCCCCAGCGTGGGAGCTGAGCCCAAACCAGCCCACCCCTGGTTTGCCAATTAATCCAGCACAGCAAAGCTCCTGGCACGCGATGGAGGAGCAGATTGGTTTTGCTGACCCACCGTGGTTGGGGTTTCACTTAGCACTTCTGAGATGACCTGGTTAACAGGGTAACGGGAGCAGCTGGTCAGCAGCCACCCAGCTTCCTCAGGAAACCTGCCACGCGCGAGGCGGCCGGTGATGCCCGGCAGCTCTGCGGCCCTGACAGCCCGGCCGGCAGCCCCGAGCCGTCCTGTCCTCCCTGCTGGGCACTGCTCGGCATGGGCATGCAGCCCGCGGTATCGCGATGGGTCTGCAGCACTCGGCATCGCGACGGGGCTGCAGTGCTCAATGTCGTGATGGGCCTGCATCGTGATGGGGCTGCAGTGCTCAATATCGCGACGGGGATGCAGCGCTTGGCAGCGCGATGGGCCTGCCGCCTGTGTCCCCAGGCCTGCCCTCGGTGCTGCCCCACGCCGTCCCCTCTGTGCTCGCAGCCGCTCGCAGCCAGGGACAGGCGGGTGGGGGCCGGTGCCTCGGCCGGACGGCAGTGTCCGGCCCGGAGCAGCCGGTGCTTCGCGTCCCGGGACGGCAGCCGGTACCGGGGCCCTCGGGGCTGGGCTCCTGCTGGGGACGGAGCGGGCAGCCGGCTCTTGCTGAAAGAGCTGGGAATACTGGGAACAGCTGCCGCCCCGGCGTGGTGCCCTCTCGGGGGGTGCCCAGCGATGGGGGGTGCCCTGTGTGGGGTGGGGTGGTCCCAGCGCCGCTGCCCGGCCCGTTCCCGGGCGCAGGTCGCCCCCTGGTGGCTCCGACCCGCCATGGCGGGTCCCGCAGCGGGCAGCGGCGCTGGAGGCGGGAGAGAGGCGCGGGAGTCACAGACTCACACAATGTTCGGGGCTGGCAGGGCCCTCTGGGGTCACCCAGCCCAACCCCCTGCCCAAGCAGGGTCACCCAGAGCAGGCTGCACAGCACCGCGGCCAGGCGGGGCTGGAATATCTCCAGAGAAGGAGACTCCACAGCCTCCCTGGGCAGCCTGGGCCAGGGCTCCGTCACCCTCAGAGGGAAGAAGTTCTTCCTCATGTTCAGACGGAACTTCCTGTGCCTCAGTTTGTGCCCATTGCCCCTTGTCCTGTCGCTGGGCACCACTGGAAAGAGTCTGGCCCCGTCCTCCTGACCCCGACCCTGCAGATATTTATAAGCATTTCTAAGGTCCCCTCTCAGCCTTCTTTTCTCCAGGCTGAACAAGCCCAGCTCCCTCAGCCTCTCCTCGTAGCAGAGATGCTCCAGTCCCCTCCTCATCCTCGCAGCCCTGCGCTGGACTCTCTCCAGTAGCTCCTCATCTTTCTCGAACTGGGGAGCCCAGCACTGGACCCAGCACTGCAGATGGGGCCTCCCCAGGGCAGAGCAGAGGGGGAGCAGAACCTCCCTCGCCCTGCTGCCCACACTCCTGGTGATGCACCCCAGGATCCCATTGGCCTTCTGGGCACCCAGGGCACGCTGCTGGCTCATGGCCATGAGTCCCAGGGAGGCTGGCGGAGGACGGACTGTGGCTCGGCTGCTGCCAGCTCCCGGTAGCGCCGGGCTTCACACCGAGACGGCGAGGCCCGGGCCAGGGGAGCGGAACTGGGCACGGGCAGGGCCCGGCGCGGGGCTGCGGACACGGGGTCCCAGCGCACAGTGGGGCCCGTCGGGCGCGGGGTCCCGGCAGCTGTCGAGGGGGCTGCGGGCATCCCACGCGTGGGCACGGAGCTGCCAGCCCTGCTCCGCCGCTGTGGGAAGCAGCAGGGCTGCGGCTGGGCCACGCCAGTCCCGACGGACACGCCAGTCTCAACAGACGGACCAGTCCCGACAGACGGACCAGTCCATAGGCATGCCAGTGGCTGGGCCACGCCAGTCCCGACAGACACACCAGTTCCAACAGACACGGCTGCGGCTGGGACACACCAGTTCCTAGGCACGCCAGTCCCGACAGACACGCCAGTCCCGACAGACACGCCAGTTCAATTCCTACCTGGGCAGGGCTCCGTGTCTTCGCGGTGAGGATGGCGATGGAGGCAGCAGCGCTCGTTGGGTGGCTGCCACAGGTCCCCTCGCGCGTGGCACTCCTCCGGTGTCCCCAGGCCTGGAGAGGTGACCGGGAGCCGCTTCCCAGGCTGCTGCAGAACGCGCTCAGCGGAGCCGCTGTCGGGTACGAGCCGGGGGTCAGCGCCGAGGGGTCCGTCAGGGAGACAGCGGCTGCGGGGGCTTCCCCGCAGCTGGGCTGGGGGCACTGGGAGCAGCCCCCAGCTCGCAGGGGACCTCTCTGTAGCCAGTGCCTTCACTCCTCCTCCGAGGCAGAGGGCTGCGGACGCTGCTCGGGGGATTCACACCAGGAATTCTGTATCCTGCTTGAAAAAGCCAGCAGGGCACTGGCACACCTACTTCCCCCTGAAACCCAACGTGCTGGTTAGTGTAACACCCTCAAAGCTCTGTGAGCTACTGTCAGAATGCTGGGGCAAAGAGGTGCTCTAGGAAAATGGTTTTTACTCGAACACCTGAAAGCCACAGCTGCTGGGACGCCGCCGGGCCGCGTCACCCGGAGCCCGCTGCTCCGCAGAACCTCCCAGCGACAGCAGCGCCCGTTTCAGATGGACGGGCAACCCAGGCCGGACCGCAGCCAGCCACAACTGCCCCTTATCTGCCGTGCTCCAGCGAGATCTGCTTTCCTCTCGACACTTCAGAGCATCCATCAAAGCTCCAGTTTCCCCAGGACTGACGCCCAGTACCACACCTGGACTGTTCCCTCCTAGGCAGCCTCCGTCCACACGCGCCGTCCCGACACCAAACTCCAAACCTCTTCCTAAACGATTCGCACATCTTAAAAATAAAATCCTTTATTGATAATATGAATGTTTAACATGTTTAATGCCATCAGCTATAAAAATGATTAAAGACTTCAGCTTGGTACATTTGGCTTTACAAATTTACAAGTGTTAATGAATTAGTACTAGTGTGTACATTTTGCACTTCATTATACTCCATTAGCCAGTGACAAACTCTGCAACAACGTCTGCTTATAACAGAGGCGAGTTATAGAAGAAATATTTAGTTGCTTCCACACAGAATCTACATCAACAGTTAAATACTAACTCTAAACATCTTACTGAATTAGCTGGATCCATTTTAATATCTTGTGCTTAGTTTCTCTCAGAAGATAGGTTACTAGCAAAAATACATTCTTTTGCATACCCCCTTCCCATATTATATTTTAGAAGAAACAGTACTCAGTGCATTTCCTAACAGACTTCATCATAGTATATCTCTCTCTATAGAGCTATTGATAAAGACAGGGGCTAATACCATTTCGATTAATGTAAAAGCAAAGAAACGTTAAAGAGTGTATACAAAAGCCTCACTTTTGAATCTGAAGGGACACGTGGGCCAAAATCCATCTGCCCATCAGTTTCTAGTCAGTCTCATCACGAGGAAAAATCTGCTGTCGATATGTAAAAGTTAAAAAAGTAAGTACAATGTGTTTCCAGACGAGTCACTGCCCGTCGATCTCTAGGCTGCCTCTGTCTCCCCGCTGTCAGCACGCAGCCTGTTCCCCTGGATCAGAACACAGCACGTAACCCCGCCGTCCAAACGGCTGCTCCGAGGCCGGCAAAACCCCCTGTTCTCGTCTGACCCCCCGGCACGGCCGGGCGGGAGCCAGCAGCAGCGTCGCTGCAGCCAACGGCCCCCCCGAGCTCCGACGTCCGCAGCAGGAGCCCCGCGGCCGGGAGCCCCCCAGCTCCCTGCCCACCAGAGCATCCTCCCAGCTGCCGCAGGCACCTTTCCGGCAATAAAGCTGGAGTGTTCTGTCTAATTAAATATTGAAAATGACAAAGGAGGAAGCGTCTCCGGCAGCGGGAAGCTGTGCTCTGCGTAAACGCGACACTGCTGCAGAGGGAATGCCGAGCACTGACTGGCACCGAGCAACAAGTCCAGTTTCTAAATTTAGGACCAGTCCAGACGCACCGCCTGAGATAACGAACTCAGGGGCACGCTCGCAGCCTCTGCCGCCGACCTGCGCTGTCTTTGGCTCGCGTTTCTCGCCGCAGTGACTCAGAGCCGACCGCGCCGTGCCGCGGAGCGCCGGGCAGCGCAGGCAGCACACCTGCAGCCAGGACTGCGCTTCTCGCAGCCAACGTTTCTGCCCAGGAATCAGCTGCTTCTCCCCTCTTGGGCCCAAATAATGTTTCACAAACACAACCTGCCTCAAACTTCGGCAATTCCGCGCTCTGAGTGATTTTTTAAAATCTCAATGAATTCCCGTATTTTCTTCATATTAGGCAGAACCTCAAGAATAAAGATTTTCCTAATACACTGTGTATTTAGTATGTACGTGTGTGAAGCGACTTACACATATAGACATACTCAGTTACACACGACAGTCATGATTTGGTTCCGTACGTGCAGCCAAGGAGAGCCAGCAGGATCCCATAGCTAACGAGTGAGTAAAATCCAGGTCAGCCAGACACAACTGATATAGAGGAGGAACAAAGTTATTGCTTTTGTTTATAGTAGAAGATCCCATGTTACTGTTGACAAAAATCTGTATCATATGGACTAGTGATTTTTTTCAAGTAATAGCGAGATCTTTGTCAAGTAATAGCAAGATCCATTTTTTCAGAAGTTCTACACACAACAGTAGGATGCTTGAAGAGCTTGAAAATTCAAGGTGACACACCAGAAACCGGCGTTCAGCCATTTAAAGCACACAGGCATTTCTGCAGGGTGTGTTACAGGAAAGCAAAAAGAACTACATGGACAATGAATACCACGGGAAAAGTAATCTGGATTGTAATATGGCTAAATTTTACCCCCAGAAACTTACGTGTGCTCCCTCACACCGCTAGGAGCTACGTCCTGACGGACAGAGCGCGGCTGGCTGCGGCAGTCTGGTGGTCACCTGACACAATTTGTAGCACATTTGCTAACTTATCTCAGCAAATGGAAAGAACTGAAAAGAAAAACAGTGTTGGTTTCAACATTCACGATTCACAGAAGAATTTGTTTCTGCAGCTAGATGGTCCCCCTCCTCACCTTTTTCAGAGAATCACATTCATATTGCAGGCTTCGTTCAGGCACTTTTTATAAAATGTTCATCTGGAGTAAAAAGTCTGCAAAAGTTATTTCTGCATAATTTAAAAGTAGCGTTTCAGTCCCATTAGAGTTTGATAGTTCGTTAGGTCCCACCACGTGATCATGGTTCTTGTTACCTCTAACGATTTGGCTGTTGCCATGAGACATTCTGAGGCTACTGTATAGCTGTAGTTAAGGTTTCTTCATAAACAAAAATATTTTCCTACCCATTAGAAAAGAAAAAAATATACTAAATGCTTTATACAGACAGAATCTGCTACTACGGAAATAAATAACATGGAGTGGAAAAACAGTGTCTCAGCGCTAGGATGCTAAGCCATGGAGGTCCCATTGACATTCCCTGGAGACTAGCTGCTGGTTGGCAGGAGAATCTCCAGCTCTTTGCCGTTCGACACTACGGCAGTGTTGGAGCAGCTGCTTGCCACGTCCAGGGGAGCACCCAGAGAGGACGCGGAGGAGGAGGTTTTGGTTAGCGGAGCTGGAGCAGCCGGCGACTGAGCGAGGCCGGGTTTCTTTGGAGGAATGGGTGGAGGGTTCCCTCTTTCTGCTCTCGGAATGGTTGGTGACTTAATTCCAGGAGACAGCGGGCTCAGTGGGCTGGAAACCTTGCCAGGGCTTGGAGAGTGACCAGATTCATTTTTGGGGCTCACGGCATTTGCCAGATTTCGGTAGTCCGTGCCAAAAGGCGAGCTGTTAGGGGAGACAGGTTTAATAGGTCCCTGCTGGCTGGTAAACCTGGAAAGGACCTGAGTGACCGTATTGCGGGCCAGCTGCTTGGCAGCAGAGTTATCGGCTAGAGTAGGAGACAAATCCCGCGAGGGTGGGCTCTGCAGACCACTTGACTGATGGTCCTGCTCAGCTTGAGACTGAAACTTGTGCCGAGCAGCATGGAAACGCTGGTTGATCCCCACCTGGTAGGATGACTGGTAACCAGGGCTGCTTGCTGAAGCTCCCACCAAGCGCTTGGTCAGAACGGGCGAGGAGCAGGGAGATGGCGTTAGGGAGGAGGCAGCGGTGCTGCTGGGAGACAGGGAGACCCCGCTGGCAGCGAGCTGGGACATCAGATGCACCGGCGACTCTGTTCTCACGGGGGAACTTCCATTCTCAACTGCGCTTTCTGGGGCCGCGCCAGCAGATTTCTCCTTCTGAACTGGGCTCTCGGCTGCAGCCGCCGGCAGCAGCTCGCTCCCCGTCTGCATGTCTGCATCGCAGTGACCATTGGATTTTGCATAGGAATGAGCAGGCGCAGGAGGGCTGGGCAACGCGGTGGGGAGAGCTTTGCTTGCGCCGGCAGGACTGGCTCGCTCTGCCTGCAGACACTCTGTCTGGCAAGACACAGACCTCGCTGTGGGACTGTCGGTCACGACACCTCTGGACACCACCGAGGGACTTGGCTGCGCCAGCTCGGTAGGGCTGTGCTGCTGGCAAGAAGCCTCCAGCTCTTTCAGGGCTTTCTTCAGACATTCCACCTCTTCTTTGAGTGCTTTTGTACGGTTTTCTTCCCTGTTCAGCTTGGCTTTCAGCTGTTCCCTTTCAATGTCAAACTCGGAGAGCTGCTTTTCTACTTGTGCTTCCATCTGTAAACCCCGCTTCCTCTTGGATGCCAGCTCCTCTTCCAGTTTACTCACCTTACTCTTCTCTTTTTCCAACTTCAAGCTCAGTTCTGCTGTCTTCTGCCCCTCTTCAGCTGCTTTGGCCGTGGCTTTCTTGCACTCCACTACAAGCATGGAAGACAGCTGCTTGTGGCGTGCCCTTTCCTCCTCCAACTGGCTGGACAGCTTCTTCTGTTCTTTTTCAAACTTCTTCACTTGGGATTTTTCAAACTCCAACTGGAAGATAAGAACAAAAAAGACTGTAAGGGAACCACAAAACCTCCTGGAAGTAAATGAAGTATAATACCCAAAAACTGGATGGGGTTGCCATGTATCTCAGAGAAATTCCTCAGTAAAAGATGGCAATGGCTAAGCAAGAGGCTCCTGCCCCAGGAATTTGCAAGACAGTCTGGTATGACTCAGGTTGTACAGATTAAGAATTCTTACTTACTAGTAGTTATGTCATGTATGAAATTCAATTGACCTTTAGTGAGATATACACCCAGTCTGCCGTGCGCTGATTGAACCGGCAATCTGGAGCAAAGCTTCCTTCCACCTCATTTACTACTTTGTTGGGTTTGCCTTTTGAAGGCATTTAGATGTTAAGATGCTGATGCGTTATATATGTTTAATAAAGTCTACAGTGCTTAAGTAACAGAAAACAGTAGCTTAAATATTTATTATCATCTCTGAATAACTCCCCCAGGAGATCTTTCATGACTTATTCTGAATTTTGCGTACTAGAGAGCCCTGTCATTCGTAAGTGCAGCCCTGCTCTTGAGAACTTCTCAGATTTCAGGCTGAAGTAATGTTACAAAGCATCCCGTTGCCTATCAATAGCTTTTAGCACTGCTCAGCTATCAAAACACCCCCCAAAATTAAGGTTGTTTTTCATATCGAAACGCTAAAAGCTGGGAGCACCTTACAGAGGAGGGAGGTCCCCACCACTCTTTCAACAACGAAGGCGCAATCAGACAGCGCTACCGAGCTCACGGCGCAGGAGGCCGGGGTGCTGGCCGGCTCCTGAGGATACCTGCTGGGTGAGGCGCTCCCGCTCCTTCTCCAGCATGTAGGTGACATCATCCCCCTCGGCCGTGTCCTGGGCATGCCGCTGCCGCTCCTCCTCCAGGTCCAGGATCACCTGCGGAGCAGACACCCATCACCCCCGGGCCCGGGCACGCTCCCGAGCGGGGAGAGGTCAGCGCCTTTGTGCACCCTCCAAAGCCAAACGACACGGGAGAGCAACCTCTGCAGCCTCAGACATCCAAACGCCACCCCAAAAGTCCCATTAAAGGCAGCTTCTGGCCACCTTACAATACTCTCTTATTATACAGTGTAGTAGAGTCAGTTTGTGAAAAGTTAGGGAAACCTCACACTGGATGCATCTTCATTTTATTATTAAATAGCTAAATTGCATGCTTTCCCCCCAGACTGCAGAGCAGTCTTGAGAAGTTCATGCTTCCCGGGTTGTGCGGTGCCCGCCTCGGACTCTCCCGGCAAACCCCAGCAGGAGCAGAGGCTCTGCCCGGCGACCGAGCACCCAGGGGACACGGGGCTGGGGCAGCCACCAGATGATCCTGCTACGGGTTCCGTGGCGAGTGGCACACAGGCTTCTCCCCCAGTTTCTTCCAGTGGATTTGAGGACTGCAGTGCAAAGTTTATTTTAAAGAACGTTAATTTGTTCTTCCACTTAAGAACAAGATGAGCTCTTGAAATGAAACTGCCTGCCATAAGCACCCAGTTAAGGAGCTCCTTCAGCTTTAACGCTGAATTACAAGAATAACTGGAATTCTATTAGTTCGACAAAAAAGCCAGAATACAAACTGCCCAAGAGACTCCACTGCATCTCACCACCAAAACTCTAAGCTCTCCTAACACATGGTCACCATGAATTTAGCAGCTCCTCAGTCTTTCCGAAATTAAGGTTCCAAACAATGCTTAAATATCTTTAAGGACACAAGGAACCTCTTTGCAGAAGGAGACTGGAAGGACAGAAGGAGAAGAGAAAAACTATCTGATTTCAATAGCATGATTTAGCTAGGATCCTGGCTGAACAGTGAAACACAGCTTTGCTGCGACTGCCAGTGGCTCAGAGGACAACCCTAAAGCTGCAGATACCTCCAGGCGCCCACCCTACGCGCGGTGCCCGCGACGCAGCACTCAGGCTGGCTGGTTGCTTATGGCACAGTAAGGTTTCGGCAGCAGAAGTGCTTCAGATTACTCAGTGTCTGAAAGGAGCTCGCTCTACCTTACCCCATCGAAACAGATTACGGGAAAATAAACTTTAACCCACACGCTGATGAGCAATGAAACAGAGGGTTCAACTTTGAACCTTTTGATTAGAAACAGAATGCGACTACTTGTATTTGAGAACTTTGTACGTGACTGAGTAATTTGTAATCAAAGCAAGAGTGACATACCTGAAAAAATACGGCATGGCACCAGCCCAGGCCCTAGCCAGAAGTACCCCTAGGCCTGACAGTGTAAAAGATTGCTTCCAGACACCAGCGGGACAGCACCGCCTCACCCCGCCACTGACTCCAGGGAAAGCAAATACCAGCTATTTTTTAAGATGGAAAAGAAGTATGTGAAGAGGTTAAGATATGGTGCTGCAGTGCAGGTGGCCGCAGGGATGCTCTCGAGAGCTCCTCCCAGTTGCAGATTCCTCTGGTGTACTCTTGGGCAATTATTCTCTGCCCTGACCACACAGCAGGGACAAATACTTCAATCATTTTGACTTGTTTAAATTTACTGCAGGACAAAACAAACATGTAAACATGTGTTGTTTTTTTTTTTTAAAGCTCACTAGTTACACAAAGAGACTGTGTGGTAGCAAGACTCCAAGAAGCGGCGCTGGGCGGACTCTTGCTTTCAGACCTGTGCGCAGCTTCGCGCTCCTCCAGCCAACGGCCACACGCCGGGGGAGCGAACCTCTGCGAAGCGGTTTGACACGCGGACCAAGAACTTCATTGCTGTCAATATGTGTTAAAGCCACATATGCAGAACAATATGTGCTTTATTACTGAGGCAAAACAGCATGAAAAATAGTTTGGGTCACGCCCTGCTTTCTTCGGAAAGCACACGGAGGCGCAGTGCCATGAGCACCCGGTACCAGCTCCCCAGGAGTCACCGAGAACAAGTCACAGGCAGGACAGTGATATTCTGCTGAGAACTCAACCGCCCAGAAATCCTTTCCTGCGTTTTGGGAAGCACTGTACCTCCCAGCTGTGAATAAGCTGGTTCCTTTTTTGTGTGTCTGAACAAAACCATCTTGCATGTATTTCAAATTTTGGAATGACAATTAATAAGCTTACCAGCTGCATCGTACTGAGTGAGACGCTCAACCAAAGGTGCAAAGCCCTTTCAGTTACCAAAACTCAAGGCATTTAAGTGTTTTTGGTGAAGCTAACATATTATCAAAATGCAAATACTAATTTCTGCCCAGTTTATTTGAAGCAAAACTTACCTTCCTGTGCCTGCTTTCCGCAGCAGCTAGTTGGGATAACATTCTTTCCTGCATGTTCTTGCAATGTTTCATCACCACTTTCAAAATAGATAAGGGATTGGAGCATACTGGTTGCTTTTCACCGTGATTTTCCTCTTTCAGAGTCTCAAAATCTCTCTGCAAAGCCATTAATGGATCACTGATGTTGTACTTCCCATAGCGTTCTTCAATGAACGTGTCTCTATGCTGGGCCTGCCACACAAAAACAAATTTTCATTTTGATATACTTAAAATAGAAAACTAGCTAAAGAAGAAAGTAATTTGTAGTTAATCTTCCTCTTCCCCAGTTTTCCACTTGGAGGCAAAGAGATCTCGACACAGCCTGACTCCTCCCTGCTGTGAGGACAGGGGTGCTCAGGCAGGCGCAGCCACACGTGTGCCACGTCAAAGGTCCCGGGGTGGCCGACAGGAGACAGAGGGCAGTGCATACGGCAAAGCGGCCACGCGCTGAGCCCGCCGAGCGGCCCGAGCCACCAGTGAGCCCCAGAGCCCCCATCAGCCCCACAGCGAGGGGACGAACGCCGTGCTTTTCACAGCCGGGGTGCACGTGCCGCTCCGCTGACGGCACCCTGGCCAAGCACGTCACGACTTCGAAAGGTTAAGTGTGTAGGGAGGACAATAATCCTCCTACCATCAGAAAGGACTTTTAAGCTGTTAACATTTAAGGTTGCTGTTCACAGGCTGTCTCCAAAGCGCGCGTGTGCTGATTACATGCAGCACGTGCTCGGGTGGTTTCTCGCTGTCCCTCCAGCTGAACAACGTCTTTCAACCAGGTGGCCCCAAACCGACCAAACAAAGGAAAGTCCTGCTTAAAAACACAGCGTCCCCACGCTGTGCTCAGTCTGCGAACATCCTCATACCACAGCTACCTGCTGGCGATGCCCATGGCTCACACTGCACCCCTGTGCCAAAGGAAAGCAGGTAAGAATCAGCCCTTGCTCAACAGAAGATTGAATCATTTACTGCTGTTTCGGTGGAAGAGCAGTTGTGTCACTGGCTTGATTATGTCACCATCAAAGAATTTCGTGTTGAGCAATTAAAGAGTTTTATTCTCGCAATGGCCTATAAATCTGTAAATTGTTAATAAAATCCTTAATGTTCTCATGCAGACTAAACAAAGTTTCGTTTCTCAAGAAGCAAGACAGGAATGACTAGGTTTCTTTTGTGGACATGCAAGAATTCAGGAAACTCACACGTACCAGGCTTCCCATTCACAGCGCTCAGAATCAGCCATTCCAGCTGGAAATCTGTTTGTTAGGCTACCAACAGCCTTATCCTACCAAATGCCTACTGTGAAGCTCTAAAAAACACAACAGACTTTCATAAACACACAGATATTTATCTACAGGTTTCACACCATGATAAGAACCCACACGAAAGCAGATATCCACGCAACGCAAGAGGCGAGAGGGAAAACAGAGCTAGATTCAGAGAGCCCTCAGAGCTGACCTGTGCTGGCTCCACGCCGTTTCCACACCGATTTCAGCGGTCACGGGGTCAAGGCGACGTGCCCGGGAACACCCGTGGCGGGGTCCCCGGCCAGCGCCTGTCCCTGGCAGCACGCTCCCGCGCACAGCAGAGCGGAAAGGCTCCAAAGGCAGGAGCCCCAGCACCTTCACCCCAGTTCTTCTTCCCCAGTACGCCATCGCCTGCCACCCAGACTAACTGAAAGCAGAATTCCCCGTGTTTACCTGGCACAGCACCGCGGGACCCGCAGAGGAAGGCGATGGTCCCAGCCGCGCTCTTCTCGCGGAGCACACACGCGCGACGTGGTTTTGCCCCGCAGCCTGCTCCGAACAAACGCTGCCCGCGCGCTGCCAGCTCTGCTGCGGCTGCCCCTGCGCGCGCCGCTCGCCGCCGGGGCCCTTCCGAGCACAAGCAGAACGGGAGCCACTCCAAAGCAAACGCAGCAGCTTTTCGGAGCTGGTGAAGGGCTCAGGCTCCGCACAGCCCCGGCCCTGCGGATGCTGCGAACGGGCACTCAGCTGTCGCCGGGTGGGAGACCGGCTCTCGGCTCCCGATGCGGAGCGAGGCCGCGGCAGCCTGCTCCAGAAACCCCGTCAGCTAACGCGAACGGCAAACCATCACCGGCAAACTGCCACCCATCACAGAATCACAGAATCACAGAATAGTAGGGGTTGGAAGGGACCTCTGTGGGTCATCTAGTCCAACCCCCTGCCGAAGCAGGGTCACCTACAGCAGGCTGCACAGGATCTTGTCCAGGCGGGTCTGGAATATCTCCAGAGAAGGAGACTCCACAGCCTCCCTGGGCAGCCTGTTCCAGGGCTCCGTCACCCTCAGAGGGAAGAAGTTCTTCCTCGTGTTCAGACGGAACTTCCTGTGCCTCAGTTTGTGCCCGTTGCCCCTTGTCCTGTCAGTGGGCACCATTGAAAAGAGCTTGGCATCCCATCGCTTACGGGACTCTCACAGGCGCCTCTTGGATAGGAAAGGCTGAGCCTGACTGAAGTGAGGAGACAACTTTGAAGCCAGAATTGATGGGACTGGTCGTTTTCTGCTGTCCCAGTAAACTGTACCGAGCACGCACGCGCCTCCCACAAGCACGCGAGAGCCGCGGCGACGCTGCGGCCGTCACCCCCGCAGCCCGTGGCGCAGACAGACAGCAAAGCCCGCGGCTGCAGCGGAGCTGTGCGGGCCAGGGCCTGGCGGACACGCGACGAAGCCGTGCTTCGCTCTCACAACGCTGAGACCTGCCGGCCCTGCCTGTGTGCTGAGACGCACCACGAGCCCAGCACAGAAGACATCAGCCAAAGCCAGTCTCGGCTCTCAGGGGGAGAGGGGTGTGCATCGCCTTGACAAGAGGCAGAAACAACCTCAACCAAAGCACTTTTCTTTCCCCACCTCCTGCACGACCAAAGCCAGCCAGGGACGCTCATCCTGCGACACTGGTTTGGGGCGTGTTTTCACCCTCACCCAGTAAACAGAGGAACAGCTCCCACCCGCAAACACCCCTCCCTCTTTATCTGCAGTATCACCAGGAACCGTGGACACCTTTGATCAGAGCTTAAGATATTGTTCTAACTTCACATGTAAAAAAGCAGAGGAAGGAAAGGATTGGCCCTGGAAATGGGAGGGCAGCGCTGGATAACGACCGGCCCCGGGTTTCATGAATCACAGGAAATCTCCAGGCTTTGGGGTTTTTCGAGGGGCAGGGAATCTCCAGTTATTCTGCAGAATTTACAAAAATGACTCGACCAAACCTCGCTACAAGCGTGTAGGGAATTTCTAAGTGACTCAAGCATTAAAAAGGCTGTAAATACGAACGGGGACAGTCATCCAGCCGCCCACCGGCTGCGAGAGCCGAGCTGCTCTGCCCCACAGCCAGCCCTCCGCGGTGCCGGTCACCCTGCCGCGCGCAGACACACGGAGCAGCCCTTCAGCGGGCTGCCAGCGCCTCGACAGGGTCACCAAACGGGCCAGCATCTGAAACGTTCACTTCTGGGCAAGTTCCTTCCAATAAAAGCTTAACGAACTGGGGTTACGGTCACGCCCACCACCTACAGCCTCCGACTGCTTGCAAGTGCCGAGGGTGCAGCAAGAGCCATGGCTTTCCCCCGCGCCTTGCCGCACCGGGCTCCGAGCTCGGCCGAGTTTGGTGGGGTGGTTTGTGTCCTGGCTGGGCAGGAACAAGAAGTTCTCCCCTTCCTCTTTGAGCAATGAAGCATTTTCCTGAACTAGCATGACAAACAGATGAGACTGTCCTGACATCAATGGCTTTCTGAAGCCCAGCTCTTCTTCCTTAGTAGCCAGCAGAGCATAAACATTAATTAAAGTTGTCTGCACTAGGAAAAGTCTTAGGCAGGTCATCCTGCACCCACCACATCTAGTTCACAAAACCAAATCCAGTGCTTTGGCATTTGGGCCACCGTGCGCTTGGACACGCAACCGCGGATTCCCACGACAGCTCCGTGCGATGGGTCCCACCGCGCAGCCGGCTCCGGCGCACGGGAATCGGGACAGCTCTGCTGAAATTCAGTCCCAGGGCCATAACCCACACAGGTTATTTTGTGCAGGTGTTGAACTGCCTCGTACCCAAGTGACTTCTCCCATGGCTTACGCTCTTCTCTGAGGCAACCCTTCAGCTCAGCTTCCACTGACGCTGGAGGCCACGAGTAAACATCTCCAGCAGCTTTGAGTTTGTCCTCTCTGAACTGGAATTCAGTCTTAAATACAGGTGGTGTTCAACTTTCAAACAGAAGCAGCTTGACGATGGAAGAGAAATACTCTATTAATGAGCCTAAAAAATCAACTCAGGTCTCCGATCCCAGCATCAACCTATGCAAACACATAAATCCACAGGACATCAAGCTTCAAGAGTAAGGAAAGAAGGTGACAGAAAGCATTGTTAATTCGGAGTGGAAAATTTGATCTGGAAAACCAGAGATGCTATCCACATTTCCAACAACATCAATTGCTCTTTGAAACAAGACGCAATCTTCTGCAATTAAAAGATTCTCTAATTTAGTACCTCCCCCTGTATCATTTCAAATGTGCCAACTTACGAATTTCCTATCAAAACACTCAAACTCCAAACGCAACTAAATGGACTATTTGGTGATTTTGAAGACCATCAAACTGCCCTCCCCCCAGCAGGAAAAAAGATAACGTTTAAGCTTGAGCTGCTCTTAAAAAAAGGAAGCAGCTACGTACATTAACTGCTCTTAAAAATTAAAAGTCTCGATGGTCAGAAGAAGGAGGCACACGCAGAGATGGCAGCCCTCTGAACTGGCTGGCTTTGAGCTCAAGCGAGGGTCATCGACCACCGCCAGTGCGTCTGAGAAGCGGTAATTCTGATTTTACGGAGCAGAAGCCGTATCTGACACAAATGAAGAGCCGTTTCCTCTGCAGGCAGGCGAAGCAAAGCTTCACTCTGTCAGGGAAAAGCTACGGTTTCCTCTCGGGATTTCTGGACTGTTTGGGGATGGATGTTTCCCATCATCTATTTGTGCAATTTTTTTTTTTATAAAAGATTTCCTTTACTGAAACCTTGTTTACGTGACAGCATTTTCTCTCTGCCTTCAATAATCTTTACAACTTGTTTTACTGGAACATCAAACAGGGAATTTCCAAGACTCGTTTCAAGTCTTTTTCTGGACACAAAGTAGAATATTACTCTTGCCTGTAATTTTAAAGTTTGGATTTTAACCCTCGGCACAACACAAACAGGCTGTTAATTAACCGTAGCTACTGTGTATGCAGATCTCCAGCAATAATTTGCACAGAAGTTCCTCCTTCATGTTGCAGAGCGTGGTACAGTCTTTAAATAGCTCCGTACTGCCTTGAACTTCCTTATGAGCTTCTCTCCGTGGAGACAGACATCGGGAACCAAGACAAACTGAGGTCACAGCAATCGCTGACAGAGAGCAGGGAAATGGGGGTGGGGACCACTCGCTTTGCACGAAAATAAATGTCCCAATGCTGGAGCGGGATTCTGAGCCTTGCTCGAGCTCCAGCTCTGAAGCAATGCCCCGCAGAGATCCACACAGCAGAAATTACAGTGCTCAAACACAGTATCTGTCTTAATTGCCATCATTACGTCAAGTGAGCAAACCAGATAAACGAGAGCTACCCAGATTTGCCCATGTAAGACCTGCTCTCAGCTCCGAAAAATGTAAGACGTTTTCTTCGGAAACGTCAAGCAGCACAAACCCACAACCTCCTTCCCCGGGAACTTGAGGTCTGCAGCACAGACAGCACAAACCCCGGCCCGAGCTCGGCCGCGCGCAGCTCCCAGCACGCCGGTGCCGGTGCCCGGGGACGGTGCCCAGCTCACCACGGCATTCGGTCACCGTCCCAGCGGGAGCCCGACGGCAGCCGACGGCTGGGATCCCACGCGGGAGCCATTCCCTCGCCTCCGCTCCTCCTTCAGCACCGCTCCGGGTGCCGGGAGGGCGCAGAGAATCGGCCTGTCAAGGGATGCTGGCAAACGGTGCTGCTTCAAGCAAGACAGGCACAAAAAGTTCCCCCGACTGGCAAGGCGGGCGGCAGGCACGGCCTGCCTTCCAGCAGCACGGCGCCCGCGGGAGCACCGCTAGCTCGAAGCTGCTTCGTCAGCGATGCAAAAGCCCGTTTTGCCCCATCTGTGAGAGATTTACTGGCATCTGCAGGAAGGTTTTATATTACTGAACTTTTTCTTACTTAAACAAGCGGTAGACTTCCAGTTTTTGAAGCTGCACTGTAAACGTAATTTCTAAATCCACTTACGAGTGAACACTTAATTTTGCAATGCATTAATACCGCTTTATAGAGTGAATCACTGAATTCAGAAGCAGAGCGATGAATACCAGCTCCCAGTCATTAACACAAAATAAGTAGTTTCTGTTCCAGCGTAAATTGCCAAAGGCCTTATTAACACACAAGAATAAGCCAGAAAGCTGTTTCCTGTTTTCTAAACGTAAACAGAACTTCATTTCTAACGTATGGAAAATCCTGATGCACAGAGCAGGGGCAGGGAACAGCGTGCTCGAACGCAGCGACAGAGACCGGTCTCAGTGCTGACTTGCCTCCCGTCACGGCGTGCTGTTGGAGAAGACGAACCTGCGGCTCCCACACGCAAACCTTTCTACACGGCGTAAGGACTGAGAATCTCGCCCTTGGTATTTTGCAACGCTCTGACAGCTTCTGGTTTTTGGATGATTTAAATATCATTATGGCTACAGGAAAAAGGAGCACAATAAGAAGTGAGGCTGAAGCTCTGTTCCGAGGGGAACACTGAGATTTATGTAGTGGACAGGAAGCTACTTTCAGACCAGAAAAAACCCCAGCAGCTTTTTTTTTCAGAGAGGTTTTAAAATAGAGGAAGCAAACTGTAGCACTGGAAAAGAATATTTTGATTCCAGTAAATTTGTTCACTTCATCCTTTATACTAGCGACTTGTGTTTGGATCCAATTAACACTGCAATTTGTGACGGACATCAAGCCAAGGCCAGGCCCACCGCAGACGCACAGGGAGAGGTGATGGTCCCCACCACAACCACACGGCTCGGTTAGAAACCATACACACGAGAAAAGTAAACCACAGGAAAAACCAGCGAAGGAGAGACGTCAGCAGGGGCAAGGCGTAACAGGGTAGAGGCAGCGCTTCGAGGCGACCTGCCAGCCGCTCTAACAGGGATGGGAGCGCCGGCCAGAGCCGCGGCAGCCACAGCCTTCGTCCCGCGCGGGCGCCGAGGGTGCTGCCCGGGCTCAGCGCAGCAGCACGGGGAGCGGGCGCAGACCTGCGGGCGGCAGGCAGCGACGGAGCGAACCCAGCGAGCGGCCCCTGGGACGCCAGGCTCAGAGGCTGGGTTTCGACACAGTGAGAACCAGGGCCGGTGCCAGCCAGCGAGTGGCCTGGCGTCACGAGGGAGAAGAAAACTATCTCAGGCTTTGTCATCCGCACGCATGGATTCTCTCTGCTAAACGCCAGATGCTGAATGCTGTTCTCTAAGCATGCAGGAATATCAATTATTGCAGACTGTGCTGTAGTCACATCACGAGTTTACAAATTCAGGTACTCTTTTTCTCTGCAAGTTCTTGTTCTTTCCTATAACGGACCAAGGGATCTGCCACGAACATCCAGAGAGTCCAGAAGCATTCAAATCTGAATGAGAAGTCAAATCAGTCCATGAGGGGAAATGCTCTTCTCTTACTACATGGGAAGGAAATAGGCAGATGAAGCTCTGATTTTTAACCACTGCCATCTACGTGTCTAATGTAACTGCTGGAGAAAAACACCGCTGTTGGTGAAGTCCGTGCAATCCTCTAAGGAAGCTCAGGCTCTGCTGCTTTCCAGCATACATGGGCACTCAGTATAAACCCACCGTGGTCACGAAGGAACCAGACTGCCGAGGCCAAACGTGTTGTTGGCAGCACTCGGGGATGGCAGATGGCAGCGAGCCTGTGGCCCGAGGGTCCCCCATGCACAGAGCAGCCCAAGGGTCCCCCCAAGCCCACAGCCCGAGGGTCCCCCCGTGCATGGAGCAGCCTGAGGGTCCTTCCAAGCCCACAGCCCGAGGGTCCCCCCAGACCCACAGCCCGAGGGTCCCCCCAAACCCACCGCCCGAGGGTCCCCCCGTGCACAGAGCAGCCTGAGGGTCCTTCCAAGCCCACAGCCCGAGGGTCCCCCCAGACCCACAGCCCGAGGGTCCCCCCGTGCACGGAGCAGCCTGAGGGTCCTTCCAAGCCCACAGCCCGAGGGTCCCCCCAGACCCACAGCCCGAGGGTCCCCCATGCACAGAGCAGCCCGAGGGTCCCCCCAAACCCACAGCCCGAGGGTCCCCCCGTGCACGGAGCAGCCTGAGGGTCCTTCCAAGCCCACAGCCCGAGGGTCCCCCCAGACCCACAGCCTGAGGGTCCCCCATGCACAGAGCAGCCTGAGGGTCCCCCCAAACCCACAGCCCGAGGGTCCCCCCGTGCACGGAGCAGCCCGCGCTCCCCTCGGCCCCAGGTGCTTCGCCCCGCTCGCTGTCAGCACAGCTCCAGCCGTCCACCGCACGCCAGGCAAACCAACCGCTCCCACAGCTTCAGTCTCTTCTTCGGTCTTAGAGGGCTTTGTCTTCAGGGCAGCATTTTTACACGTATCAAGACGCGAGTAAACGGACTAGCAGGGTGGGTTTTCCCTCAGTTACAGTCACACACAATAAAACTATTTCAGCCGGTGAAGCACTGTGAAGCTGTTTCCAGAGTTACTATCAGTAAACATAAAGAAAAGCACAGCCAGGCCAGAATTTCTCTCACTGCCTATTCCAAACGAACGGCCGCTTTCGGAGGGGAGCTTCGTCCGGCCGTGGGGCCGTGCTCCGGGGGCAGCGCCGCGGGCACCCACAGCCAGCTCCGGTTCGAAGCCTTTGCTGCCCTTTCCCTACCACCTTCAGCTTTCCTCGCCTTCTTTGGTGAAACGCTGCAGTGTATCCCTTACAGAAAAAGGGGAAAACAGCACTAACCTTTGGTTAGCTTGGTATTTTATACTACATAATTATCAAGTATGGGTTAAAATTTCATTTAATTTCTTCTCAGTCGTGAGTACTTGGGAAGTGATGTCAAAGGGTATTCTAACTATATTAATCTCCCCATGCAAGAGGGAACTGCAGGTTAAATTTCAACAGAAAAGATAATTGCTTTCTGCTATTGGAAGGTACACGTTAGAAAGCCCTTGGCACGGAGCTGCCGCACTCCTTCGCAGCGGTCCCTCTGGGCTCCATCACACGCGCTTCACGCCGTGCCGTTCGGGCGACGCGCGCTTCGGTAACGCGCTCTGACCACACAGAATTAGGAGACTGATCCCAGGACGGGGGGGAATCTGCAGGTCTGCTCCAGGAGAGCAGCCAAGCCTTCCGCCCGAGTGCTGAGAGGGCAACAAGAGTCCTCCAAAACAGAAAGATTGTCTAAATGCAGAGCCAATTAACAACGAACACATAAGCGTCCCGAGTGCTCTGGAGGAGGATCTCCCTCCGTCTGCCCAAAAGGTGCCTGTAGCTGGAATCAAGCTACAGAAGCTTGTGCTGGAAAACCAAGTCCCGCAGCTCTCAGGCCTGCAAGCTGCCATTCCTCTTCCGAAATAGCTGGAAGTTTGAACATTACGAGCAGTGACAGGCCAGCTTGAAAAAGCCTTCAATATTCAACTTTGTCACAACTTATTGTTTCAAAAATTGACCCTTTCCATCATTTATACCACTTTTTTTTCCCCACCTTCCTCTGGCCGAGTGTCAGCTAAGCATCCTTCGAAAAGCAGCAGCACTACACAAGAACTACACGTTTTTCGGGTGTTTTCCAGGCTCACCATGCGGACGCCAAGCTGGCCAGACCCCGGCAGCCCACACCGCCCAGGCACGGGGAGCGGCAGCACCGAGCTAACACCTCGCACGCACGAGAGCCGGTCCCGCTCGCCCCGGCACCCCCGCCTCGCCCCATCGCAAGGGCTCCCGCAGCCGCGCTGACGCGGGCTGCACCCAACTGTTCTGGGGTCAGCGGCAGCTGCTGCCTGTGCCGCAGGGAAAGGCGAAGCAGCTGAGCACACAGGTCTGCTGCTCTCCGCGGCGGGGGCAGCTTCTACTGGCTTAGCGCGACGCGCAGCCAGGGACGCTTCTTTCTCAGTGTGAAGTTATTCTCACTAAAAGACTAATCTGTGATCCCTCCTGGCGAGAAGAGTTTTCGCTTGAAGAAGCTCTCCTTACTAAAGGAGAACAAAACCAACAAAGGAGGTCTGACAGACCTTTCACGTTTCTCACAACAGCGGCAACACTCGGTTCTTTATGGGGAAGGATGAAAGCACACGCACAACACTGTACTTCCAACACTGAAATGCTTCTGGCAGCCAGCTTTCAATAACGAATTCCAAGACGTAGAATGATATACAGCACTTAAGATCTAATACTGTCGATGTTAAGATGGGATTCTGAACCAGCAATAAATTTTTGCCTCTGAACTTCATCTTGGATGCAAGCGCCGTGCAGAACCTACAGCAGTACTGTTGTCATTTTTGTCTCTTATCATGGTACTTACAACATACCTTCAAGGCTTCTATGACAAGATCTCTTGCTTCTAATTCTCCCTCAAGAATGCTAAACAGCGTCAGTAGTTCTGGTTTGCTGAGTTTTTCCAGATTCATCCTGAAAACCTGAAAAAATGGAACATAGTTTACCAGCTATTTCTTTGTACATTAAAATCAGAATTCTAAGCTATGACACAGAGCCTCCATTTAACTTCAGCTTCCAGTTTTTGGACTGCAAATTGCCCTGGGGTAAAGGGGAGAACACACAAGGCGAACGTTTTCTCTTCAGCTTCCCCGTCCAGCTGTGGAAGATGCATTTCCCACCTCTTCCCAAGGGGCCATGACCATCTGCACACCCAGACGGCGCAGGGGCTAACGTGACAGGGTAATGTTCACCCCGAAGTAACCAACGTTAACAGGAGAGGGAAAACCAAGGATATTTAAAAGTTACACTACTGTAAATTACACATCTGGATCACACAGCTGCGAACACCACCGAAACGAGACTGCGGAGCTGTGATGGATGCGGTCCGCGCTGGGCCACCGACGCAAACCGACCGGCGATGCGAACACCGCAGCGCTACGACACGTCTGCGAGGAATGCCATTAGGCACTGCTAATGGAACAGGCCCAACCCACTCTACAAAAATCAATGCCACAAAAAACCCATATTTAATTACTATTCTTTCGAACAGTTTCAATATCGCCATCATTTTTAAGTAATTTTACTGCCCACATAAGAACCAAGATCTGTCATCACACTGCACATGCAAAAAGCTTTTCTCCCCCTGCATTTTTGCCGATACGCTTCACGCTGCCTAGCAATAAGCCTCTTTAATACACTACTTTGTTAAAAATGGCAGTCATTTCACAGACTACATCCTTGTCTCTGACGCAGACCGACCCGCTGACGATACAGTCTCGTGCTCCGCGCAACAAGCAAACACCTTCCCGAGCCCCAGCCACATCCAGCTTTTGCCCCTCTGCAGCAATCGGCAAACGCTCCAGCGGGAAGAAGCTGCTCGGAGACGCCACCCCCCCATCGGCACGCGACGAAGGGTTAACTGCACCTCTACCAGAGAAACCTACCCAGCTAAAACCTTCAGCTGAACTCTCGTTTTTCTGAAGTCACTGCTCCTTTACAACTGGTTTGCATAACTGTGCCTTGGAGAACTGCGCGCAAACGCAAGTTCTGTCTTGTTTGGGCCAAAGCAGTTTTCCAGTTGCTGGGAACAGAGAGTTCTGCTTACAGAGAGGAGCCGGTAGCCTTCCCACAGCAAGAGAGCTCCGCAGTCGCTGCGCGGCCCCTCTGCTGAGCAGGCAAGTTTCTCATCACGCAGACACGCTCTTGCTTCACGCCGCGCTGTACGCGGAACTCCACGAAGCAGCAACGCTTCTCACGGGCTTCCCTGGCCAGCATTACCGTTGGCAGGGGCTGCTCAAGGAAACGTCAGCGGGCGCGACCACGACTGTCCAGGGCACCGTGGCTGCTCCAAACCCAGTTTAACCGGACACCACAGAGCTGCCAGCGCTGCACGTGTGCTCCCTACCGCAGATCCGTGAACGTGTGCGCAAGAGGAAAACACGAGCGGAGTGTTCGGCAAACCCGTTCACATCTGTCAGAATTTCAAAACAGCCTGATCAAGACTGGACACAAACGGGTCACTGAGGAGACTCAGCGCAGTGACTCAGCCGCGTTTCGGTGGCCAGGGCAGTGCCGGTCACTGTTCAGCGCCGTTCGGCTGGCCAGGACCCGAAGCCGAGCATCTCCCTCCGCCTCGGGCACAGCCGCCGGGGTTCTGCTGCACGGGGAGCCCGGCTCGCTGAGAGCACACAGAAGGAGCTGACTTACCGCTTGTTCATCTCATGTAAGAAGGGAGAGAGGGCAACAGAAGCAGAAAATTAATACTAAACTATAAATAAGTAGCTATACAGGGCGAGAAAAGAGGGGGCCTGGGTTTAGCCTGTAACATTGACCATGCCTACGCTGGTCCTTCAGTCCGAGCTGCGTCACTGCCCCGGGCAGGTTTCTGAACGCCCGCTCAGGAGATGCGCGGCTTAATTTGAAAGCCATCTCAATCCTTGCTCAGACTAAAGTCACAGGTGCTACGACTGAATCAGTACTGATGGGAAATAGCAACAATTTCTTTTGCCAGATACTCACCAAGCTATATTAGCTTAGTGGCACTAGAAGCCACAACTAAAATGGGGAATTTTTCTTTGAGATCTCAGAACAAAGTGTATCATCTAACTCCGTTACCCCGGGACAGAGCGGACTTTCAATGTGACTGCGTCCGTGCTTTTCTCTTAGAGACGACGTGGAAAGGTGCAGCTGCATCTCCCCACTGGCTGCAGAACAGCACGCTCTGGAAGCAAGGACAGCCACCCACTGCACTTTGGTATTTTAAAGCTACTTGTCTGGGCAGTAATCGTTTCCCTTATACATTCTAAATACTCCCATTGTGACTTGTACTTCACAGTGTTATAGAAATAAGCCATGCTATTCTTAACATCCCTCTATGGCTATAGCCTTTAATCAGCTTAATAACATAAACAAGGCCTGTCCTAAAACAGATGGGCAAAAACACTCACAGAAACAAAGAGCAGGAGCCAGTTTGCACAGCCATCATTCACACAACACAACAACAGGTAACACTAAAGACACGTAAGTGGCACGGCCTCAGCTTCCTCGCGTGCAGCCTGCTGCCGCAGAAGGCCTTCTGTTTGCACGGGTTACCCCACGCTGCGCAGGCCACGGGCTGGGAGCCGGTGCCGCAAGCAAAGCCCTGCCCGAAAGCCCCACTGAACCGCACGGCTGCTCTGCGCTGATTTACCGGGAGCCTTCGACGCGCCGGAGCACACCCGGCAGGTACCTGACGCCCCGAGCCACCAACAACCCCCAGCGCTCCCTGTTAGGGCCACTCCATACCAGGGAGATGAAAAATGGAGAAAAAGCTCTATTTCTTTTGTGTTATTATTTTACAGGAACAAGAAACACCTCTGGACCAAAGGGCCAAGAAGCACGTACCCAAGCTCCTCCTCCCCCTTCCCGGCCCTCCAGCGTCCCAGGCTCCCGCGCTGGCCTTTCCAAGGCTGCCTTCTGGTTACGCGCCCCTGCCCCTTCCCTCGTCCCACTTCTTAATAAAGGATCACGCCAGCCCTATTCAATCACCCGGTTCTGCCCCTTGCAAACAGTCCCATCCTGCCACACAGATCTGTACGCGTCAGCTGGGGAACCCGACCCGTTACTTCAAAACCTTTAACCAAGAGACAGCTTTGCAGCGCTAGAAACAAGATCTAGAAACACCCGGGGCCTACGACCCCTTCCCGTTGAGGGAAATGTCCCGACCAGCGCAATCGTACAGACCACAAACCGCAAGGACCTCATTGTTTAGTCTGATGGTACAAATATTTCCCCTCAGTCTGAGATATAACACCATTTTTGGACAATCAGCAAGGGTTCAGAGCATAAACAAAGATAATTACATACTGCTTGTCTAAAGGTAAACTTCCTCCTAGCTAAGCTATGGACCATTAGCGAGTCCCTCAGCAGACCCACACCTACCCTGGAAAGGGATAAAACTCTTCTTTTGAAAGTTATTTCCCAGTGTTTACCTGAAAATAACGACCAAGACCAGTCTAAGCGTACGCAGAACCACACAAGCTAACAAACCAGAGCAAGCTATCTGGCCTGCACCTCAGCAGCAGCACGAGATAAGCTCCCAGGCCGCGGCAGCTCCTCCGCGCACTGAATCACGCTACGACGATGATGAAACCGTCGCAGGCTGCACCTCGCTGGGGCTCACACACACCTAAGCACGGACCCAGGTAACCGACGCTGCCAGCGCAGGACTTCCCCCGCCGACGTCGGCGAAGGTCCGCAGGGCTACGCAGTGGGCGCCGGCCGAGGGGCAGCCGGCGCAGCCCGAGGCACAGCCGGGGCAGTTGGTCAAGCGGGAGCTCCAAGATACTCAGCAGGCGCCTGGCTCAAACCTCTTCCACGTCTCAAAAAAAGCTGTGAAGAGCGTAGCTTGCCGTTCCTTTTTCCCTCGGAAGGAGGGCACTTCCTTTCCCTTCCTACACCACGGCCATGCCGAGGCCTCAACGCCTCTGTGTTACAGCCCTGAACCAGCTCCATTTCCCCGTCCCTGCCCAGGAGCTGTGCTTCCCAGCAGCGCGCAGGGGCAGCCGGGCGGCCGTGTTCCTGCGAGACCCGAAAGGAGCAGCCGGAGGACCCTCGACAGAGAAGTTCTTACCAGCGCCGCTGCCCTGCCTTCGGGTGATCGCACGGCGCGTTGCTGTAACGCACAGCTAACGCACACGCTGCAGCTGTGCACCCAGCGGGCTCCCGGCACCGCACCAGGCCCGGGAGCGGGACCGCACCGCGCACCCCCGAGCTGCGGGGAGGGAGGGAGGGAGGGATGGAGGATACCCCCCTTCCAGCACCCCCCAGCGCCGCTCTGCGGGAAACCCGCCTTCAGACACCGCTCAGCCCCCGCAGCGGCCCCGGGACAGCCAACGAAACCCACGGCCCGGCCCCTCCGACCCGCCGGCCCCGCAGCACCGCGGGCCTGGCCGTGCACAGACCGGGGCGGCCGCGGGGCTCCGCCCGCCGGGACCGACGGCGCTGCCCGGTCGCTACCGGGGCACCCGGGCCGGGCTAGGGCCGCGCCCGCCCGCTGACCCCCCGCAGCCGGTGCAGCCGCGGCGAACAAAGGGAAGCCCCGCACCGGAGCCGCCCGGGGAAGCCGCCGGCGCGCCGCGCCGCTACCCCTCGCCCGCCGGCAGCGCCCATCCGCCAGGCCCGGCCCCGGGGCAGCGACGGCCGCGGCGACGCCGAGCTCCCGGCAACGCCCCCCGGCCTCCGCCCGCCCAGGGCCCGGCCGCCCCCGCCCGCAGCACGGCTCGGCCCCGCCACCGCCCCTCGCAGCCCCCGCCGGCCGCCCCGCACCTGCCGCGGCCCGCCCGGAGGGCAGCGCCGGGCCGGGCCCGGCCACACGGAGCGAGGCCCCGCCGCCGCCACACCGGGGACCGCGCCCCCCCCGCACCGACCTGGCCCGCGCCGCCGCCGCCGCCACTACCGCGCCGCTCCGCATCCAGCCGCCCCGCCCCTTCGCGCCCGCCTGCTGAGGGACGGCGCGGCCGCCAATCAGAACCGCCGCCGGGACCTCCCGCTGCCCAATCCGCTGAGGGGGAGGCGGGGCGAGGGCGTGGGCCGGCCGGCGGCGGCAGCGACAGCCAATCAGGCGGCGGAACCGGGGCGAGGAGGGCGGGGCGGGGGCTGAAAATCCCTTTTGTTCGCGGCGGCGGCGGCGGCGCGAGCGGTCGGCCGTGATTGGCGCGTCACTTCCGGCGCGGGCGGGGCGGGGCGGGGGCGCGGCCCGGTGCCACCTCCCGTCACCCGGAGCCCGGGGGGCGGTGGTGACCCGCGCCCATGCCGGGCAGCCCCGCGGCGGGACCCCCGGCAGCCGGGCGGGCCGGGCCGGGCCCCTCACGGCGCCCCTGGGGCCTGGAGCTGGCCTCGCTCTGGAGGTCCCCTCGCAGCCTTCTCCAGGCTGAACAAGCCCAGCTCCCTCAGCCTCTCCTCGCAGGAGAGATGCTCCAGTCCCCTCCTCATCCTCGTAGCCCTGCGCTGGACTCTCTCCAGTAGCTCCTCATCTTTCTTGAACTGGGGAGCCCAGCACTGGACACAGCACTGCAGATGGGGCCTCCCCAGGGCAGAGCAGAGGGGGAGGAGAACCTCCCTCGCCCTGCTGCCCACACTCCTGGTGATGCACCCCAGGATCCCATCGGCCTTCTGGGCAACCAGGGCACGCTGCTGGCTCGTGGTCACCCTGTCGTCCCCCAGGACACCCAGGTCCCTCTCCCCAGAGCCACTCTCCAGGCGCTGCGAAACCAGCAGTTTCTGCAGTAGAAATTTTCTGAATCCAGTGCAAAAAGCAGCGTCACCGAGTGCCAGGACCCCACGCAGTGCCGGCGGTGAACCTCGCCTCCGGCCGCGGCAGTCTCCTCTCCGGTGTGCTCGGAAGAGGATGGGGGTGTCCAGACAGGGCTGTCTGAGCGTTACTGACGTTACTTCCCGGCCAGGATCAGCACTGGGGCTTCGCGGTGCCTCTGGTCCGGCAGTCTGAGCCCAGGGGAAGCACGAGCACGTGGGCTGTGGCAGGACCAGCGGTGATGGCTTCAAACCAAAACAGGGGAGATTCAGCCTGGATAGAAGGAAGACATTTTTTACGCTGAGGGTGGTGAGACCCCGGCCCAGGCTGCCCAGAGAGGCGGGGGATGCCCCGTCCCTGGCCGGGCTGGACGGGCTCTGCGCACCCTGCTCTGCTGGGCGCTGTCCCCGCTCGCTGCAGGGTCCCCTCCTGCCCGTCCCGGCCCGTGATCCCGCCGTTACCCCTGCGGAGCTGCGCGAGGCTGGAAGCGCCCTTACGGCGCGGGCAGCGGCTGGGGCGTGAAGGCCTCTCCCTGCCATTACCGTTCCCGTGCGCTGGGCCGCTCCCGGCTCTCGGCCCCTCGGAACGCGGCGTTAGGGCAGCGCCCTTCCATCGCGTACATGAAAAACGGCAGCAGCTCGTGTCAGGCTTCCCGCTCACAGGCTTCCCCGCACCCCGTTTCCCACCCCAGCTGGAGAGGTGGCGGCGCAAGGGCCGGAGAGGGTGTGAGAGGAGGGGGACGCTCGGGGAGGGGCCGGCCGCGGGCGGGGGGCGGCAGGGGGGTCGCTGGGGGCCTGCCTGGCGGAGCGGGGCACCGGGGCGGGCACTGGCCTCGTCCTGCCAGCCGGGCCCGGCGCCGGGCGGGACAGCGGGGCAGCCACGGCCCCTCGGAGCGGGCCCGGACCCCGCACCCCGCGGCGTGGGGCCCCCCCGGGCAGCCCGCGGCGTTCGCGGCTCGAGCGCTCCCGAGCCTGCGGCACCGCGCGCGGGGCGGGGCGGGCCCGGCGCGCGGGGCTGCAGCTCCCCCGCGTGTCGGCGGCGCGCGCTGCGCGGGGCCAGGGCCGCACCCGCAGCGGTTTCGCGGCGTTCGTGTTGGCGTGGAGCGGCCCGGCGGGCCCGGCGCTGCCCAGTGCCGCGCTGGGAGAGGCGGAGAAAGGCGGGCTTTGTGCGGGGAGAGCTTCCCGCGGGGCCGGGGACAGCTGGCGATGCGTCACGGAGTCCCGGCATGGCAGGGACCTCTGGGGTCACCCAGCCCAACCCCTGCCCAAGCAGGGGCACCCAGAGCAGGGGGCACAGCACCGCGGCCAGGCGGGGCTGGAATATCTCCAGAGAAGGAGACTCCACAGCCTCCCTGGGCAGCCTGGGCCAGGGCTCCGTCACCCTCAGAGGGAAGAAGTTCTTCCTCGGGTTCAGCTGGAGCTTCCTCTGCTCCAGTTTGTGCCCGTTGCCCCTTGTCCTGTCGCTGGGCACCACTGGAAAGAGTCTGGCCCCATCCTCCTGACCCCCACCCTGCAGATATTTAGAGGCATTTCGAAGGTCCCCTCTCAGCCTTCTCTTCTCCAGGCTGAACAAGACCAGCTCCCTCAGCCTCCCCTCGCAGGAGAGATGCTCCAGTCCCCTCCTCGTCCTCGTAGCCCTGCGCTGGACTCTCTCCAGTAGCTCCTCATCTTTCTTGAACTGGGGAGCCCAGCACTGGACACAGCACTGCAGATGGGGCCTCCCCAGGGCAGAGCAGAGGGGGAGAAGAACCTCCCTCGCCCTGCTGCCCACACTCCTGGTGATGCACCCCAGAATCCCATCGGCCTTCTGGGCACCCAGGGCACGCTGCGGGCTCATGGTGAACCTGTCATCCCCGAGCATCGAGCCTGTGCAGGTCGCGGATGCGCGGGTTACATCAGGGAACGCCTGGCACCAAAAGCTGCTCTGTTCCGGGGCTTGGCGCGGGCGCTCGGTGAACCCAGTGCAGCTGAAGGGACGGAGGGTCCGCAGCGTCCTCGGTGGTCTCAGGGAGGGCAAACTGAACAACGGCAGCCTTGGAACCCAGCAAATTAGTACAGATGAGAGGAAAACCATTTCTTAGCACAGCCCGTACACCCATGCAGAAAAAAATGCATTCAGTCACCTGCTGGTCTGCGTTTGGGAAGAAATAAATCTGCTGCACGGGAGGAGGCGGCTTCCCCGGCCGGGACGCCATCTCTCCAGGCTGTTTGGCCACCTTGCTTTTGTTGATGACCTTTAGCAAGCAGCCGAGTGCCAGGTGTGCCAGGTACGGGCAGAGAAACGCGGTACCCGCCCGACAGCGCTGACGTGAGGAGCAGCAGAGGAGTCCGCGGGGAGGGCAGGTCCGGATGGCTGCGGCACCCGCGCCTGCGTCGGGGTAAGCAGAGGTACGCGCAGGCGGTTCTGCTTTCTGCATCTGTTCGTAGCCTGTGACACCAAAGGTCAGAGCCAGCGGCTCCCACGAGGTGTGCGGGGTCCCGCGGGACCTCGGCTCTGTGGGGAGCGGGCCGGGGGCGCAGCCCGGGCACACGATAACAACCAGAAAAGCTTCAAACGCCGAAGAGAAGGGAACACAAGGGTAGGGGAGAGGAGATCTCTCCTGAAGTATCGCAGGCAAGAGAAACAAACCACAAACACAAACAATTAGAAAGCAGCACATCTGTCATGTTCACGACGCTGTCGGAACACGAATCCATCTGGGAAAAGAGCCAGCCCTGCCTCCCTGGGAGTTATATATTTTTTCTTTTTAAATATTCTACGATATCCATCTCTCTAGCTGCGCGTTGTTTGTGCTGGCATGTGGGTGTGTGTTTCTGAAGGCTCCCCATTTTAGCAGAAGATCTATAGTCTCGTTCTAGAAAAATTTCGCTGCTATAAAAATATATTCTTGTTTTTTTCTTCTCTCCTGAAACTGTGGAGCTGTGCAAAATAGCTTCGTAACACTTGCAGGGCTTTTTAAAGTAGAAGTTACTGCCTTGCCTTGCTTTTAAATATGCACCCATGATTTTAAGCGTTGGGGTATTGTTTGCTTTTAAACAAGTGAAAGCTGAAGAGATGCTATAAACTCGTGTTTTGTTGCTTATTGAGAAAAATCCAATTATACGTAAGGGAAACAGGAATGAAGCATTTTGTAAAAATACATGGTATATAAGCAAACAAAGCCTCAGTCTCACAAAGTAAGCCTGCAAAAAAAGGGAAGATCCTTTCAGCACTGTCCCTTGGGTAAGTACCCTCTGTGGGGAGCCCTGCGGCACCCAGATGACCAGCACCAGCCCTTCCTCAGCACCAAGAAGTCCTTTGACTGGCGTCGGCTTGCTCAGGAGGAGCGGCGGGCGCGGGAGCCCTGGGTCCAGCTCTTGGGGTCTCAGCCCCAGTGCTGCCAGCGTGGCGTCCCCAGCAGCACGGCTCGGCCGTCCCCAGCGTCCCCAGGCCGGCGGGGACTCGGGGAGCGTGCCCCACGCCGTGCCGGAGCTGGGCTGCCGATGCCCGGGCCGCGGGGCCGCAGCTGTGGACTCCTCTCGTTAGGAGAAACGTCGCTGAGCAGCCGGGGCGGGAGAGCTTGGTGCTGCTCCCAGGCTCCGGCACGGCCTTCGGAGGAAGAAGAGGTGCTTGGCTGAGGTCTCCCTGCCTGCCAAGCTGGGCTGTCGCTGCTCACATCTCTCGAGCCTTCTGCCCTTCAGCAAAGGACGCGGAGCGGTGGGGTGAGCGTGTTAGAGCAGCCAAGAAGCAGCCCCAGTTCAAAGGATGTTTGGAAAAACCCTTTTTCCAATCAGGCAATTTGCAGCTTCACTTGCTAAGGGTCCCCCTTTCATTCCTTGGCACCCTGGCTCCGTCTGAACTGGCTTTCTCGGCACTTCAGGAAGGCTGATGTTACCCTGGGTGAGATTTAACAGCCAGCGCTGCTCCGGGGTAGCACAGAAATGTCTTTTTTACGACACAAGAGGGAGATTTCTCATTTGGGAAGCCGATTCTTTGTTGTTGCCAAATGACTGCTTTTGCTGCACCCTTCATGCAGCTTTGATCTAATAACTAACTTTTTCTGTGAAAAAACTAAAAGAAATTTTGTTGATATTTCTGATAAATGGAAGTACCTGCTGAAGATACGTACTTTAAACCAAAAGGAAATAGAACGTGCTTCTGTATCTCTATAGATACGTATCATACGTGTTTGTACGTACACATTTCAGTACAAGGACCCCTCAGGACGCTGCCTACGTGCGTGTAACTCTGCAGCTGAGCAGCCTGGGCGTCAGCTCTCCGGTGACGCCTTGTTGGCACCCAGCTTTGCTCTGCCCGTGCCGTCTCAGGTGAAGGTGGCAGATGACGCCCTCGCCCCTGTCACAGCCCCAGCCCGGGAACGTCCCAGGCGTTCTGATCTCCGCAGATGATTCCTCTTGCTTGCTGTGAGCGTTTCTCCATCCCCCGGCCCTCCACGCAGCCCGAACGCCGCTTTGGCGGGGCGGGCGGAGGAGCAGCCGGGGCCCCTCCGTGCACCCCGCAGCCTTCGCCTCCGAGCCCCGCGCAGGGACCTGCCTGCTGCACCTGGACCGTGAGCTACAGGCGGCACGAAGAAGCGGCACCTCGCTCTCCTGAACTGCTCCAGAAGTTCACCAGGAAAAAGCACTCCGGGAGCTGCTGGCGTAGTGGATGACTTTCCCGACAGTGATTGAATGCTTTGATAAGAAACAGGAGTTTGTTTGCAACCTCATTTACCACGCGGAGCTCTTTCTGCAAGGCACATAATGCTGTTCTTACCAGGCCAGGGCATAAAAGAAGTAGAAAACAGAAATATACTTGGAAATCACCCTCACCTAACAACACAGCCCATGGTCTCGCTGTCTTTGAATTACCCTGTTCTCCATGTGCTGGGAAATTGCTTTCTCTGACGGATGATTGCTTGCCAAAGCCCTGGGACCCTGATTGATTTCTGTGCCTCTGCAGTTGGGAGGGCAGAGCGGAGAGAGAGAGGCGTGAAAACCAGGACAAGGAACGGAAGGACAAATTGTCCCTGAACTGACCCAGCAGCGGGCTGGCTGGCTAACGTTTTCTAATCATCGCTCTAAGCGGAATGGAGGGGGGAGGCCAGGAGCTGCGCGGTGCTCACACAGCATCACGGGCAGCAGCGGCGTGAGTTCCCCTCCCTGTCACAGCCGGCAGCCGTCGTGGGTCCTCCCGCAGCCCTCCCGTGCGAGGCCGTCCTTCGACCGCACGCGTCTGCTCGGGCCATGCAGCCTGGGAGCTCATCTGTCAGGGCTGGCTCGCAGAGAAACCCTGGGACGAGGATGGGTCAAGGGATGCCAAGGGATCACACAAGGGGAAAAAACCAAATCACGTTATGTCCAGAACAGGCTTGTTAGTCCGCAGCGGCAGTAAACTTTCACAGAGGCTCGCCAGAGGCGATACGAGCCACAGCCTGGAAGCGGGTTGTCCCAGCGAGAGGAATCCTCCTGACCTGAATGACGCAAACCCTTGTGAGTTCTGTTTGCTTTCACACAGCAATTGCTGCTTGGTTACCCAGAACAGAGGATTTTATTAGCTTAAGTAAGAACCTGCAGGACAGATGCAGTATTTACAGGTTATTCAAATCCATGTTTTGTTATTTTATTGAGTAATCTGGGGAAAAAAATGTTTCCGTTTCGCAGAGTGTTGCCGTGCTGAGTGGGGCCCTGGAATATTGACGTTAGTTACTTCAGATAGTGAACATGGTCTCTTCTCTTTTTCAGCTTATTTTTAGTTTGAATATTTAACCCTTGTCAGTTTTTGAGCAATATATTTCTGCATGGCACCTATTCTTACCATTACTCCCAGGCTGCACTTCTGCTGTGTCCCAGCTACCTGCCTTCACCACGTGCCAGGGATGAAACACCTCAGGCAGATTAAAAAAAATAAATCTATTCATTATAACTTTTAAATCACTGTAAACCTGCTTTGTACGGAGGAGTTTTTGGAACTATTTAACATCATCTGTCTAGTTGTTGTAGCTGGGTAGTGACAGTTTGAGTGCACACAAGTACATTTGCTCAAGTACTGCCAGGAAAACGTGTTCTTACTTTCCAGTGGTATCTCTCAAGGTAATTCGATACATCACCAGCTTCCCCAGCGAAGCACCAGAGCCCTCACACTGTATAACCTGGGCGAGGAACAGGGCTGAGCTTAATGAGTAAACCGACTCGGGCGCGTTCAGGTTACTGGTGCTCACCAGTTGTTTTTTCTGGAGCACACCGTGGCTGGCAGCGGACTTAGCGACGGCTGGGGCTTTGCCAGCTAGCGAGGGTCTGCCCGCTCACGCACACAGCGACCCAAAGCAGGCTCCAGCGCCCTTTAAACAGGAGTATCTGCAAACCTTGCCAGCGTGGCTGTCTGTCTTCCCCTATTTTTCCAATTCTGATCTGACCCCATCCTACCAGGCTCCAGGTCCTGCCACCCCACAGCTCCCTCCCAGGCGGAGGCTGCGGGTTGCAGGGATGCTGGGGGCCGCAGGGACGCTGGGGACTGGAGTAACGCTGGGGACCGCAGGGACGCTGGGGACCGCAGGGACGCTGCGGCTTCGCCTCCCTGGGCGGGCTGTCTGACAGCATCGAGCACGGCGTCACCAGCCCCCAGGCCCCTGCGCACCCCGGGAGGGTTCTGCAAACGGCATCGCCCAAGCTGTCCTGGGAACAGCGAAACGTTTCCAGAGCCTGTCAGCATTTACTGAGGTGCTTTTATCTCTTCACCAAAGTAGGAAGAGCTGCTGTCTGTCCTGAAAACCTCTTACGGCATTTTAATTAAAGTCTCCAAGCAAAACCTTTTTCCTGCCTCTGCCAGCTTCCCTGCCCCCAGCACCCTGCTTTCCATTTTTATTGGATTGATTTCCAGGCTGACCATATCTGACAATTGGGCATTGCAATCACAAAGATTTTTCCTCCTCTTTAATCAAGAGGCTTATGATGAGAAAATAACCGGCAGTGTGTGCTGGGGTCCTGCAGTCTTTACACAAGAGCCCTGCAAACCCCCCGGGGCTGGTGCAGCACCGCGCTGGGGCACCGACTACCTGGGGTGAGCACTTGTTAATGTTTTTGCTTATATTCTATCCAAAGGTGTTTTTTGGCAATTAATGGCCGAGGTAACCTTGCAGGGCTTTGCACCACTCATCCTCTGCAGACAGGTGCTCCCTGGGGTGAGGACCCAGCCTGGATTTTCAGCTGGGATGCATCTGGAAAGGCTCTTGGTTTGGGCGGTGCTCGCTGGCCGTCGGGCAGCTGCTCGCCCTGCGGCGCAGCCCCGCGTTCGCCCTCGCCCAGGAGCACATCGCGCCCACGGCACCGGCACCGCTGAGCCGGGGTCCAGCCCCGGGCGAGGGGAGCGGCACCGCTGCTGGGTCTGGGGCAGCCGGGGCGAGCTGAGCCGAGCTGTGCCTGCAAACCAGTTAGTTTGCTGTATTTCTCCCTCATGGAATCTCATTTATTATTTTACATTACTGTCGGAAGCCTTGGAGCATCTCTTCCTGCATTAAAAATAGGAGGAGGAAACCCTCCCTCTGCGACATTCCCATGCAGGGTTAGCTCTCCCAGCCTCACTGCCCAGCTTGGAGATCTGGGATGGGGAGGCTTGGTAGAACCCGTTGTAATGAGCAAAGCGGGCTCAATTTAAAGAACAGTTAATAAAAGAAGCCTACACAAGGGCTGTAAGCATCCTGGCACTTGATTAATGGTACTACAGCACAGTACACCCAACAGCACTAAACCAAACACCCGAACATCCGAAGGGAAGTGATTAACTCCGAAGCTCAGCCAGCTGGTACCCCGCTACGTGGAGAGCACGGCCAGCCCGCTCGCCGGGAGCAGACAGCTTTCGGCGGATGTGCAGGTTTGTCCTGCTTTGGACCTTGCTACGGAGCAGCAAAAATCACAGAAATGGAGCTTTGGACCGGGGGCCTGGCCTGCTGAGTTTCTGAATGCCGAGAGCGGGGTCGGATGGAGGAGTCCGGCCGCCGGCTGTGGCTTTGCAGAGCTCGGCGAGGCTGCAGCATCCTCCCCTCCTGCTCACACGTCTCTGGCCCCCGGAGCGGGGGGACCCGCGCGCGAGGAGCTCTCGGAGCGAACACCAGCGTGGGGTGAGGGGCTTTGCTGGCCGTTTCACGAGCACCGAGCGGGGATCACAGAGCAGGAACGTTTCTAGAAAAGGAACCTGCTGAAGCGCGCAGCTCGGCTACTGAAATACGGCCGGCGGCGGAACCGGCACCGCAAAGAGCTGACTGGGGAACACGGGGGAAGCGCTTCGCCTCCCACGTCTTCGGGCACCGCAACAGACAGAGCATGCAGTCAGTTACCAAGGACGCAAAAAGCAGAAGCTACGCTACATCACGGTGCATGAGGAAGTCTGTAGAAAACAGCTTTATTTTCTGTGGGCATTATCTGGAAATAAGAAACTCTGGCTAGGATCTCCGTATCCTCAGGGAGAACTCTGCGCCTCTGGGGAGGGGGAGCAGCCTCGCAGCACAGGCAGCAACGGCTCTGGGCTCCTTGCCCTGTGCCTAACTCGCTGCAGGAGCACGGGGAGGGCTCCACACTCCGTCTGACTTCACCAGGGAAACCGTCGTGGGCCCACGTCCCACCGCGGAGGAGCCGGCCAGGGACAGCCAGCTCCGACCACCCGCACCTTCCACGGGGCAGCCCCAGCAGCTCTGCAGACAGCCTGGAGCTTTCAAACGCGCAGGGTGGTCAGTAAAGAAGAGCTAACAGGGGAAGCCACAAGGGCCGTGGCACAGGACACGGCAGTGCCTCCCTGGGGACGGCTGCTGAGGACTGGCCCAGGCTCGGGCGGGCTGCTCGTCTCTGGCTCCGTTTGCCTCCCGTGCCCGGGCAGGCGAGCTGGGCTGGGTGCTCCTTGGAGCACGGCGTGTTTGTTCAGCCCGAGCGTAATGGGACCCTGATTTTATTTAGGGTTCTCTAGGCCTTACGGTCATATAAATGTTAATTAATAATAAAGCTTCTTAAAGTCCCACATCCTTAATGATATATGTGGCCTGACTTTCAATATGCCTTTAAAAAACACCTCACTGCATCTCCAGGAGAGATAAATTCAGGATTCGGACCTCTCCTCTCAGCATCAAGAGTGCTGTGATCCCAGAGCTGCCCTCCTGAAAACCTCCTGTTTGGGGCTGTACAAACCAAGCTGAGAAGATCTAGATTTTCCTCCAGCCCCTTGCAGAAATCAGTTTTCCTGAGCCTCCCCTACACGAGTCCTTGCGAAACCACTGTCATGGGAGGGGGAACAGTGCTGGGAAGAGGCCGGACCTGGCTTTGCAAGAGCACGTGAGTCTGGGGTCTTTCTGCGGCTTCTCCCCCCAGGCTGGTGCTGCCACAGCCATCCGCAAGACACAGGGCAGGGTCGTGCTCAGCTCTAAATTCCTGCCGCAGCCCAGGCAGAGCGGGGAGCCCAGGCTTTCCAGAGCTGCTCCCGTGTGCGACTCAGGCCCTTGTGTCACATCACCCAGATTATCCACTTGCACGTTCATGGAGTGTCCTCTACCCGCAAAGACTTGTCCCTTGCCTCATCCCTAGCCTCTGCGTTTCCGAGCCCCCCGCACTGAGTCTGCCAGCAACAGCAAAATCCTCCAGCAGCTCCCTCTGACTCTGCCTTTCTTGGCTTTTGTTGGATATTTGTGTGCCAGCTTCTCTGTGACGTTAATGTGCTGAGCAGGGTTTCTCGCAGCACTCAGCACCGCACCGAGGGCATTCCTAATGGGGATCAATGGGGCAGAAAGAAAACGGTGAGCCAGTGCTCCGGCACATCCCTGCTCCCGCAGCCGCTGCTGGGCTGAGCTCCCCCCCTCCCCACACCGGGAGGATCCAACTGCGGCCAGAGATTCTGCGTCAAGTCACCAGTGGTGACTTCAGCCAAGGATGGGGGTGCCGCAAGGTGCTCTCCTCTCATCGCTGAAGGCTGTGGAGATGCAGAGTTGCTGGGGGCTGGGAACAAGAGGGAGAGGGGATTCCGCAAACCCTCAGCCTGGGAGGCAGCGAACCGCCCCGAAATTTGCAGAACCCCCCCCCCCCCCCCCAAAGCCAAGACTTGCAAAAATGCTGGGAATAAATGACCCCCAACATTTTTAGTGTGCCTTCTAGCCTGACTCAAAGCATGTCCTCTGCCCCTCGGCAAAGCAGCTCGTGTTCGCCCGCACCTCGCACCGGTGAGCGGGAATGGTCGCAGCACGAGCCCCGGCTGGGGTGCGATGGGCAACACCGGGCCAGCACGGCCATGGCAAGGGGCAGATTGCTGCTGATTCAACTCATATACTGACTGATGAGAAACCTTAACATACGTACACAAGAAATGTGTCCTGCAACAAAACAGACCTCTGGACTGAATTACGGAGCGGCTGTGAGCACCTCGGACGGCAAAGAGCTTCACAGAATCACAGAATAGTAGGGGTTGGAAGGGACCTCTGTGGGTCATCTAGTCTAACCCTCCTGCTGAAGCAGGGTCACCTACAGCAGGCTGCACAGGACCTTCGTGGCAGAGCAGGGACCCAGCCCCCTCCTCCTGGGCAGTACCTTCATGAAACAGCACTTCAGCCACAACACAAAAAGTCTTCTGAAATGGAGGGAGTATGAAAGAATATAAAGAAACTTTACTTCTGCCCGGAAGGATGTTCTGAGTGTTCCACAGCAGCATCCTCACAGGGCAGGGGCGGCGGGGGGGAGAGCTGCCGGCACTGCAGCGTTGGGGAAACCCCCCCAGGGCTCTGGCCAGAGAGGTTAAAGCAAACGCGGGGCATTTCTGAGCCATTCAGTGTGCCAGACTCCCTCCCCTCGCAAATCTCTCATCCCAAGAGCCCCAGATTCCCATTTTCCCGAGGAACACGGCAGACGTCAGCCAGCGCTAACGCGGCTCTGACAGAGGAGCAGAAGCCACCGAGGGCACGGGTCCTGCTTTGATTATTTCTGAGCTGGCAAAGGGGGAATGGAAGAAGAGCAGGAAAAAGATGTGAAAGGAACATTTTAAAGGCCACGGGCAATGAGGCAAGTCAGGAGGAATAATAAGAGCCTCGGTCTGTATTAGGACTTCACTTATAAATAACTGACGGAAGGCAGCCAGGAGATCAATGTGATTTCATACCCGATTAAACCGTAGTGCGCAGAGTCCTGGAGGCTGCTCATAAGCACAATTTCTGCCGTGCACCGCTCACAGATGTAACGCTCCGATAACACGTACTAATTACGTGTTGACTCTGTTCAAGTGCTTTCTCAGCGTTACCCGGCTTGGGCACAACCGGTGGGCAGCAAGATGGGGGCACCCGGGTCCCCCCGCTCCCCTGTCCCCCGGTGTCCCGGCCGGCATGGGCAGGAGCCCTGCCCCGTCCCCAGCACCGCAGCGTAACGAAGGTGAGAGCAGCTAAAGCAGCATTGCCAGAGGCGTTGCACCTGCAGCCGGACAGGCCTGGAGGCTCCGGCTCCGGGAGGAGCGATCGGACTCCCGCTCGCACTCAGCCTGGTTCCAGCCAGGCACGCAGCCAGCAGCAGGCAGTCACAGGAGGGGTTTTTCCCCTTTTTTATGGAGCCCTCTGCCAGCTCCGGCTGTCGCAGCCCGGCCATCCTGGAGCCTGCTGGCGTGGGCTCCTGCGGAGGGAGGCGACTCGGGATAGTTCAGCAGGAGCGCGGGGAGGCGAGATGGGAGCTGCTCAGCTGCCGTTTCTCCCCGTGCACCCCCCGTTTGCCGGGAAGGCCGAGAGCAGACGCGTCTCTGGTTATTGACTTTCAGAAACCTTTGACATTCACAGCCTCTGGCTTTCGCAGGGAAGGGTTCCAGCAGCAGTTTAATCTGAAATTGCCAATATAGATAATCTGCAACCCTCGCTGTTCATCTGACCCTGGAGCAAAGCCCCCAGCCCAGGCGGCTGCAGGCTGTCCTGACCCCTGCACCGCTGCTGCCTTCCGACAGCCGGGGTCCCCCCGTCCCCGGTCATCCAGACACCCCGGCCACCTCCCAGCACTTCCACACGCACCCAGAGCGGGGAGGGGGCTGCCCACCCCAGCCGGGCGCAGGGCTGAGTCCCACCAGCCCAAAGTGCAGCTGGGGGGGTCCAGCCACCAGCCCCCCCCACCGGCTGCCTCCCAGGGTCGGTGCATCTTTGCCCGCGGGAAGCCACGGCGCGATGGACGTGCCATAACGGACGGATGGTTTTTAACACTGCGGCCTCTTGTTCTGCTCCTCACACATCGGCTGTGCTCTTGGGGCACCTCTCGCCCGTTAGCCAGAGGCTGCTTCCCCCGGAGGGGAGCTCGAGCGGACACTGCTGAAGAGCACGGTGCAGCAGCTCAGCAGTTTGCATCTGAAAATGGGCAACAACCCCACACCCCCGGCACCCGCTGCTGGGAGGGTCGTGCTGAGGACCCCCGAGCCGCCGGCTCTGTCCCCCGCAGCCTCCCCTCTTTGCAGAGGGGACATCACCAAGCTGTGCCAGGCTGCGAGGAGCCCGCTCCCACTGCCAGCCGAGCCTCAGACCCAAACACCGTCAATAAATGACGGCAATACCGGCGAGCGGGGGCTGCGTGGGGCAGGGAGGGTCAGCCACCGCTGCCCTGGCACCCGGGCGCTGGGTCAGGGCTGCTGCCGCTGTTGCCGACCCGCTCTCGGCGCGTCCGTCCCGGCTGCTCGAGCCCCGGGCTGCACCGGTGCGTCACCGGGCGCGGGCTGACGCGCTCAGCCGTTGCCAGTGCGGAAAGGAGACCCTGCGAGCGTGGCGCGGGAGGGCGCGGCGGCTGCCGCGGGCTGTCGGACATCGACGGGAGGGAAGGCACGAGCCCTTCCACTCGCGGAGATGGAAATGCAAGACAAACAACGCAGTCAAACACCAGGAGCAGGTTCGGTTTGCCTCTCAGGCACTTGCTATTTTCACAATGGCAATGAGAGGAAAAGAAAAAAAAGAATGTTTCTGAAAACAAACCAACCGAAACAAGACCTGGGCAGCAGTAAAACCCAAGGCTGATATTTCCTCCCTAACATGTTTAATAACGCAAAGGCAGAAGGAAGCAGCAGGGCCAGCGGTTCAATAATGTTTCTTACTCTTCAGATTTAGATCTTAAAAAATTAATACGGTGACTGGTGAAGGTTATTTTCCTTCTACAGACGGAGGAGCAGAGGGGCAGCAGGACGGCTCCCGTGAGATGTCAGCGCAGGAGATGGAACACAAGGGCAAGTCCTTGTTTAAATCCAACCACCACAGGAAACGGGCTAATGCCTTACAGGTACGCGTGAGCAACACCTGGGAAAGACACGGGGCTACTGTTTCCATCTGGCAGCTGTAAGGTCTAAAGCTCTCAAACACATATTCTTTTCCCAGAAAGCATAAATTACCCTGCACTTCAGCAAAGTCACAATGGCGTTACACCATCTCGCGAGGAGTCAGGCTCCAGCCCTCCCACACGGCTCGGGACGTCCCTGGGTCAGGGGCAAGCGGCTCCGGCACCAAAGGCAGCCCCGCAACAGGGAGCTCGAGCCTCTTTGTGGGGGATGGACTGCGCCTGGATGCCGCTCCAGAACTTGGTCAAGCTCTCACTTTATTACATCTGCTGAGAAAAGGCAGCTGAGTTTTTATTACCCAGGAAACCCTTTCTCTAGAACATATAATAGTTTAGCGAAAAAATGACTTGTTCAGTTTAATAATGTGAGGACACTTGTGTGGCCGCCCCTACCGCTTCCAGACCAGCCTGCCTGCATCTCGGAGTCTTTGCTAACTCAGTGCTGAGAGTCCCTGGGCTTGCTGGTGTGCATGCAGAATTACCCTGGCAGCTCTGCTGCAGCCGTGTGAAAGATCTGCCTGAAAAACCACCGGTGCAAAAGGGAGCTCAGAGGACAAATTTCCATCAAGCCAACGCAAGGAAATCTACGGGCTGCTGCCAAGGCAGCCAACGGTCCCTGCGAACCAGCGCGCAAACTCTTCCACACCGGTGCTGAACAGCTCTCCCCTCCCAGGCAGAGCGCCGGGCGACAGCTAAGGAAAATGTCCGAAAGGATGTATAAAGTTGTTATGTTTAATATTGGGGGGAACTGAACTAACAGCAGCTAATGGAGATCTTTGCTCCACCCAGCACAACGGGAAGCAGTGGTCCTCTCCAGTCAAGATCCTGCATATCGTTGATGGGTGATGATTTTTGGAAGTGATGCTCCTCGTTCGTTACCTTTCGTGGAGCAGAGGGGCCACACGCTGCCCTAGGGCAACCGGGGAGCTCTGAGCGCTGCTGCACCCCACGGACAGAGCCTCAGGCACTCCGCGCTCCCCACCAGCCCAGGGCTGCACTGGGAAAAGGAGGAAATCCGACTGGAAGCTGCCATCGTTGATGTGGCTCCAGCATTGCTATTTTGTTGGATGAAAGAAGTTGCATTCCAGGCTTGGCTTTGTGGTCTCTGCAATGACAGCTGACTCAGCAAGAAGAAAGGGTGCCGGGGGGGGCGGGGGCTGCTCCATGAACCTCAGCAGCTGCTGCCCAGAGCCAGACGCCCGCGTGGAGAGCGATGCCCAGGCCCCGCAGCACAGAGGACCAGGGGAGCTGGCCTGATGTTATCATGCATGTCAGGCTTGCTCACATTTAGCAGATTACTTTAGAATTTGCATTCAGGCAACGTGAGTTGAAATAGCAACCACAAACTTTATCAGTCTAACATATAAGATGCTTTGCATAATTTCCTATTTGCATGGGCCTCCTATTTAACTTCTCCCCCCTCTCCTCGTATGATCAAATATACCTACTTCCAGATGAGACGCATTTCAAGTTTAAAGGATTAACCTGCCTGCAAGAAGCGACAATGCTGACTGCTTGTTATCTACAAAATACACCTCCAGGATCCCTGCGAGCTGCAGAATCTCAGCGCTCTCCCTTCCTTGTCACGGAGGATTGCCCCACCACCACTTCCAGGGCTGTGAGAAAGAAGTCTTGTACAACACCTGCCCAGGACCCCCTTTTTTTCCCTCTTCGGTGCTTGAGCCACATGCAGAGGTAAGCGGGGATGCTGTCAAGCTGCTGTGCATCCCCCCCGAGACCCCAGGCTTGGGCTGCCAGCTCCCACGGGGGTGCAGCATTGCACCTCTCTGCCAGCGGCTCGGCTCCCGCTCACACGGGCAGAAATGGGATTCAGAGCTGCAGCTGGAGGAAAGCAGCTACTGGGAAAAGAGCAGCTCTGGAGCTGGTCTGAACAACACACGTCTTTTGGAGCAGCGTGTGCTGAATGGCTGCATGGGTGCCTAAGATCACGCTGGCTCTGCTCCTCTTTGGTGGGCACAGAGCAGATGCGTTGTCCCTGCCTGCCTCTGTCCCCCCCGCAAGCCTGGGGACGGTAGCGATGCTCGACAGCACGGGCGGTGCAAGAGAAGGGGCATTGCTCAGGGTAATTAATATCAGGAGGGCTGAGCTCCTCAAATAGCAGGTTTGAAGCGGTACCTGATGACCTCCTCGAGAACAGGCCACCTCCACCCGGGTCTGTCCCCTAATCCACGGAGCCATCCACCGGCACGGCTCGCCGAAGCGCCCAGCCAAGGCTCGTTGCTCGCTTGAGGAGGGGCAGCTCCTCGCAGACGGCAGTGCCCCGTTGCTGCCGGGTCAGCGAGGGGCTGCCCGTGCCCCCAGACTGCCCATCTGCGTCACCCGAGCGACGGAGACAAAATGGCTCTTTGTCTGACGCGGATCAGTACTTGCATGGGCTCCTTCGCACCTGCCGCGCTGGCTGGGCTGCCTGCCGGTTCCTTCACGGGCAGAAAAGTCTACACTGATCCGCTGCTAAAAACAGGCTTCAGCGGCAGGGCCACCAGCTCCCCCCACCAGGCAGCGAAAGGTTTCCTGCGTCTGTTGCCTGGCAGAAGCCCAAAGCATTTTTCTGGTACAAGGGGCTTTTTGCATGCATCACCAAAGAACAGAGCTGCTATTTTTAGCTCTAATAAGCATATTTAATTTCCTGCTGCCTCATTTCAACTGCTTTGTGCAACCAGCGTTTCTGGACACGTCCCCGGGGAGCGGGACGAGGACCAGCCCCTGGCCAGGCTGAGCTCGACGCTTGCATTTGCCTCCCTCGAGCATCCAAACCGATGCTGTTCCTCCCAGCACCACCAAACCCTGGGACTCAGCATGGAGCAACGTGCCAGGGCCACCCCAGCAGTAACCCTGACTCCCCCCTCCATCGGGGACTGCAGGGTCCTCTGGGCAGGGACCTCCACAGCCCCCAGTGCCCCCTTACTGTCCAGGCCAGCAAAGCGCTCCCGTTACATGGATAATTAATCAACACAACACCAAAGGTCACTCATTTGAAGGTAGAAAATGCAGAGTAAGGCCCAAATTTCACAGTTCAGGGTCATTCCCAGTTGAAGAGGAGCTGCGGTAAGAGCAGGAGCGGTGGAGCCATTTCCCGGCTGGAAACGCTGCGGTGCAGGGGGGAGCTGAGCCCGGAGCCGGCTCCTGCACGCCTCGCTGCTCGCCAGCGTCGTTCCTGGACCACACGCGCCAGACAGAGTCCTGCCACGGGCCCCTCGGAGAGCAAGGTGGGCAGCCAGCGCAGCACAGAGAGAAAAGACAGAGGATTTCCAGACAGTATTTTTAACTTGACTTCAGGGAGAGGGAAAATAAAAAAACCACCAACAAAAAAAATCTCTTCAGTAGATGGTTGGCAAAAGCTCTGCAGAAAACACCTCCCACCTGCGAGGAGCCAGGCTGTGTGGAGGGACTGGGAGCTCTGTGCAGCTGCAGAGGACGGAGTCCGAGGCGACAGACGGATGCGGCTTCAGAGGAGCCGCATCTCTTACGCCAGACAACTGACCCTGGGTCCCTCGGGCTGCGGGCACCCTCCTGCCCCGGGCACCCGAGCAGAGGAGCAGCCCGGCTCACCAGCCCTGCCCCGGAGCCAGACAGCCGCTACAGAGACAGAGGAGTCTAGAATGTGGGGGAGAAGATTCTGTGGCTAACGAATGCCATTTCCCTTTTGCCATTTCCCTGCTCCTGCACAGCCCTAGCACAGAAGAGTCAATGCCTTTCAGTTTCCATTCAGTGCCCTTAAAAAGAAGAAAAGTAATTTCCAGCGACACCGAAGGTAGCACGGCTCCTTCAGAGCAGAGAGGCAGCAGCGTGCTGGAAGCGGGATGAAAAATGCATCTGTGCCGGTTCCGCAGGGATCACCGTGCTCGGCGTCTCTGGGCAGAGCTGCGCACAGCGGCACAGGCGGGCACGGCGCGAACCGCTGCCGGGCGGAGGGGGGAGAAAAGTCCCGATCAGACCCTGAGTGCTCAGGGACTGACATGTTCACGAGGTTGGGTGCATTCATCAGAGCAAGGAAAATTAAAAAGACAATACTGTTGTCTTCAAAGGTACCAATGAGAAAATAACGTGGCCACGGTGGCTGCGCAGCCATCCCCGCCGGCAGCACGAGAGCTGCTGCCCCGCTGCTCCCATCACCTGGGGCGCAGGGAGGCTTCGGGGAGAGCAGAGCAGCCAGCAGGGAACGGGTCAACCCGGGCTTCACACACACAGAAACGCTGGGCCTCTTCTCAGAAAATCGATTTCTCCACGTGGTCGCGTGCGACAACCGACAGCGCGAGCCCCCCGAGGGGCGCGGCGCCGAGGGCTGCAGAGGTCTGGCCGGCCGGACCCAGGAGCTTGGTGAAGCGTGGACAGGGGCAGGGGCTCTCGTGTGCTCGCCCGAGGGCCGGCAGCGCTGGGGCCAGGCAGGAGCTTTGTCCAGCACCGAGGAAACCAGCCCTGCCCCGGCACACGAGGGGCGGGGGAGAGGAGACGGCCCCCCGGGACGGAGCTGCTGTGTTGGCCGGGCATCTCATGGTGAGGACGCTGACCCACACAAGATCTGGGCAGGGTGCAGTTGGAAGGACGGAAACACTCGGTAGCGGATTTGGGTGCTCTCCTCTTGTTCAGAGAGCATTAGCAGCTGACCACTGGAAGGGTTTAACTGGGAGCACTGGGGACCCTCCGCACTGGACAGCCCTGACCAGGCAGCTGTCCTACAGCGTGGAGCAACTGGTTCAATGCCAAAGCCCTGCTGTGGAACTGGGGCATGGGTTCTTCAGACAGGCTGAGCTGGACAATTTCAGTAACTGATCTAATTCCAATTTTCTATTGATTTGCTTCTATTCTGGAAGCAGACATCGAGTTCCAAAGCGGGGACACACGCTCACTCCCACCACAAACACATTCTCCTTTCGTGGGCAGAGGCTGGCAGGACCGCACCGTGCTGACCGGTGATGGACCTGATAGACCTCCCTTTTGCAGATGACCTCAGAAGCGTGGTAACTCCTGAACTGCCGCTGGCGTTAGCTGACGAACGCACTGGGCTGTTCTTCCCACCAGCATCACCTGAGATGGAGACAGGATTCAAAGCAGGGTCCAGATCCACTTCCCATCCGTTGCTGATTTTTGTTACGAGGGAGGGGGGTGCAGATGCTGAACTGCTTCACGTGAGAAGTAACGTAACCGCACACAGCATCCCCGCGTAACTCACTGTCAAGTCCAGGCTGCAAATACAGATCCAACAACTAGACAAATAAAGAATATGGGCTGTTTATAGCTCAGTCCTTATCCTCCGCTGATCAATATGGCTCATTAGGTTTATGAGACAATCGTGTCTTCTGCTACCCTGGCCCAGAACCTCTGAGTAATGGCTTGCTGATGCCAAGTAATTATAACGATGTCTTGCAAGTGAAGCAGAAACAACCAAGTAAACTGATTTAAAGCAGTTTAATCGGGCTGAGTTTTCCTTGAGCTGCGTGTCTTTCCAATGTTCTACCTCTAGCTTTATCACCCGAACGTGCGCTTTATTAGATATTCTTGTTGGGTTTCCATGCCGGGGGCTTGAGGAGCATTCTGCTTTCAGATCCACTGATACATCAGGCTGTCCCTCTCCCTCTCTCCGTCACCTGCCCTTTCTGCTATGCCTTTGTTCCAGGCACAAGAGAAGGGGAAGCCAGGGGTAAACGCGTTACGCGCTATCCCCAAAATGGCACGGGGTGTTGACCACAGACATCCCCAACCCAGGCTGCTCCTCAACCGTCTGCCCCAAGCTACAGCTTTCCAAGCACATGGGGAAAGGCAAGAGAAGGAGAAATATGACAGAAGACCCATTCCTCTGCCAGTGCCTTGGCAATAAACAGAGGATGCTCTTGGGACTCAGTGTAAGGATTAAAGAAACAGTAATTACAAGAGCAACGTTATTGAGTAGAGGTAGGGAAACGGCGCTGAGCGTGAGCAATGCTCCCCTCGCCAGCAGGCTGCTCCTGCAGAGACGCTCCCCCAGGCACCCCCCCGTCCCGCAGCTGCCCCGGCTCTGCAGCAGGCACTGCCCACCCACAGCTGGGCTTTCCGCTCTTTCTGTGGGCTGGGGTTTGGTTGGAAACGCCTGAACGCCGGCCCAGCCATCGCTGCCGGGATGGCTCGCACACCCCTGCTCAGAGGGCAGGGTCTGACCAGCGCCTGGGGCTCCTGGCAGCTGATTCAGGACCAGCCGTGGTACATGGGCTTCGCAGACTATTTGCGATTTTACACCCCTTTGCAGCTCTCGTTCAGGGCAGCAGCTGCTGCGAGCTCTGCAGCACCTGCCGGGACCGAGCTCTCCAAGCCCCTCCAGCTCCCCTTGACCACCTCCTCCCGCAGCTCCCTCCGCCGCGGTGTCCCAGCTCGCGCTCGGATGTTTGCCCCGCGAGTGGCGAAATGCTGAATTCCACCCGAGCCGGATGCTTGGCTCAGCAGCCGAGGCTGACTCCCGCTCAGCTCAGCAGAGCACGGGGCCCGTCCATCCGCTGAGCGCGTTCGATCAGAGCGGGGCGGCTGTTAGCAAGGATCGGCAGAGGCAGAGCCCCCGCAGATGGCTCGGGGACGGGGTTCTCCCTCCGCAAGCAGCAGCCGAGGGGTTTTGCAGGTGCCCCTGCAGCCCGCACTGCCCGTGCCGTCCTCGCATCCATTCCCGGTTCCCCGTCCATCCCTGTCCGCCGCCTCGGAGGGACACCCGGCTCCTCGGGCTGATACCTGCAGGTGTTCTGCGGGTTACTGCTTGGCAGGGCTTAACTGTTTGCTGCAGACATAAGCCTTGTCATGGTTGATTTTATTTATTGTTGTATAAGTGTATTTCTAAATAAACCAGAAAGTGAACAAATAAACTGGGTGACAGAGCTATAAACCCCATGCCTGCTCATTCACTTGAAGAAAAGCCTGCCTCAGCTAATTAACCTGCGCAAGCCTTGTGCTGTTCATAAACAAGCCATGAACTAATACGGTGGTTTTTCAAACAGCCAGCATACACCACTAAATCTTTACTGGGCAGCAAGGAAGAAATCGCTCCCCTTACTTGGTTAGGCACAACAACGAGTGGCTGAGTTCTTCAAATGAGACTGAAATATCAGGACAAGGTTTTTTTCCCTGCTTTTGCTGCCTGCACTGAGCACGTCTGGACCACGCTGAGGGAGAGGAGCTGCAGCCCCCCGGTGCTGGGCAGGGTTAGAGAAGCAAGCACCAAAACACCGCTTTTCCGCACCAAATCTCCTCGCACACCCAGCGCGAGGACGGATGACGCTGTGCAGCAGCTGAGAGGCCGAGGGCTTCCCTCCCACAGCTGCAGGGACGAGCACGCGACATGGGGGGAGGAAGCTGCGGGAGGGGGGTCCGGCTGCGAGACCTGCCAGTGGCCTCCGGGAAAAATAAATCACGGGCAAAGCTGGCAGAGGCCGCGCATCGGGGACAGGGGACTGCGGCCCCGCAGAAGCGCCGGCAGACTCTGCTTTCAGACAAGCGCTGTCTGTTTGCTGATCGTACACCCATCATGGGAGACTTCAAGAGAAACAGAGAGGGGCAGAAACACAAATCAAAGAGTAACATTTTTGAAGGAGAAATTATAAATTGCAATTTAATCACATAATCACTTTGACACTCTCAAGCAAGCTAATTTCTTCCCTTGCCTCATTTCACCCACTTGGCAAGATGAATCTTAATGAATAATGTCCTATGAATATTTAATTTTTTGATCAATTTGAATTTTTTTTTTCCTCGTATCCCTACCTGCTGGATGGATGGGTTCTCTTTTCTGCTTGGAAACACAGAGAACAGCTTCTCCTTCAACTCCCACCCTCCCATGCTGTTTTGCCTTTTCCCCTCCCCTTCGGCCACGCCATGGTCACTGCTGTCACCCCTCGCCCGTCCTCTGGCAGCTCCCCAGGTCTTATCCAGCGGGCGAGGAGCCGCTCCCCGGGGCACTGGGGCCGTCAGCACCAACCTGTTGCACCCCACAAATCTCCTGCCAACTCAGGGGAGCTTCCTCAGACCGGGAAAACTTCAGACAGACAAGTAAATTGATTGCCGAGAACTGCAGATCTTTAATGTGAATTGATTATCTCTAATGGTTTTAAAGCAATTTAAATAGAACTGGATTGTTTGGGCAAGAATTTGGCGCCTAAGGAGGGCAATAACAATCTCCCTGCTAACGAGTATTGACGGGCAGCATCCCCGTGCGCGGGGTCCTGGGCATCGCCGCTGCCAGCCCCAGCCACCCCCCGCCCTGCGCTGAGCAGACCCGGGGGAGCGGGGATCCCCACCAGCACCGGCTTTTGGGAACGAGCTGGAGGTGTCTGCCAGGGCTTGCCCAAGGACAGCCGACCACCGCCTGCAGCAGGAGGGCAGGAAAAATGGTCCAGCCCAACCCCTGCCCACTGTATTTGCTGTTTTTCCTTGTGTCTCCAGACTGCCTAATTTCTGGCTAGAATTACTGAATTAGAAAAACCTTTTCAAAGTTAGCACTGGTTTCAAGCTGGAGATTGGTGTCCTTGGCTTCACGGCACATCCATCCACGGCACTGCTGCTCCTGGTGAGCTGCAGTGAACAACCAGACTGCGCTGAGGCAGCGAGCTACATGGAACAGACTTAACCTGAAAGCCATCAGACTGGGGTTTCTTCGTGGTTGTGCTGAAGACTGCTGAAATCTCCAGGCTGAAGGAAAAGCTGTGCTTCCAGCTCAGCCTGACAGGGGATTTTCCAAGCTTGCTAAGTGAGTGTGGCACTCCAGGAAACGCTGGAAAAGCTACTGGGGCTGCACCCTGGGACAGCGTCGTTTGGCCTCTAATGGGGCTGACAAGAGCAGCACACTGAGCAGGCTGGGGCTCGGAGCCTGGCCTGGAAGCAGGGAAGATGATTTGTGAAGCTGGGATGCTGCACTGGATCCATGTTGTGCTGCACTTGGTGGGACGGAGCAAGAAATCACCAGCCCAGCACCCCCGCAGTGCCTGTCGCGGGGAGGGACACACGCCTGTTCCCCTCAACGGGCTGAGAGGAGGCTGTGTCAGAGCTGAGCCAAATATTATTGTGCTTTTCTTTCTGCAAAGGAGCAGGCACGCCATGCCCCCATCCCCCCCAGCCCTGCCCCTTGCTGTGGCGTGGCCTCTCCCGAGACGTGGGGCACGCAGCGGCAGAGCCCTCCCCGCAGCCTCGCGCCGTGGGTAACCATCACCCAGTGCCTGCGGGGCAGAGGGGTCTGGGAGTCCTTCAGCATCTCCCCCTCACCCAAGCAGGAGGAGGAGGCTGTACGGACCGAGAGCCATCGAAAAGCCGCTCCCAGGAGAGCTGTTCCCGTTCTTCTCGCTGGGTGGGTTATCGCAGGCTCCTCTGCCCCGCACCGAGCTGCAGAGGCTCCCAGGCACGCAGCGCTTCGAGAGCGCGTCCTGCTGGTTTCGGGCATTTGCTTTATGACCCAGATCTCCAGGCCAGCTGAGGGAACTCCAGGAGCTTTTGGCCGCCTCTCACTCACGCGTCGGGAGCGACAACGTGCCCTTGGCCAGAAATCCGCATTTACAGCACCCAGGAAGGCTGCCCCGGACTCGAAACGCAGCTTCTGGAACCCTGGTCTCGCTTTAGCTTGGTGTCCCCCCGTTTCCTCCCAGCACATAGGTGATTACTACCTAACACCATTTGTGCTTTCTATAAATTATTCAAAACAATTCTCAGATTACAATTTATGAACGTACTGCTAAAGATAAACAAGAAATTTATGGCCTGTCTTGACTGAGAAACAAAGCAGGACAAGGAGGCGGCACGTGAAGTTCTGCGTTAGTGTAGACGAGTTCTGACCCCATCCTGCCCTGCTGCTCCCCCTCCTCAGTCCCCTGCCAGCAGACATGGACATGCCCCTCGCTCTCATGGGACTCACGGTTTTCACACCTCCGGTCACGCAGCAGGGGCTAGGCCGGCTTCACCACCGTCAGGGGAACGCCTCGAGCTATTCACGCATAATCCCGATCCCCTGGCTCCCACTAGCTTTAACTGTGACCGAGTCCTTCCCCTGCCATCAGCCCTCCCCAGATACCGACCCTCACCCCGGAGAGCCACCCACCAGAGTGGTGACGGGGGGCTCAGCGCTTCCCACGGCCCCCTACACCAACTGCCACAAACCAGTGAAACCAGTCCCAGTCTCTGCGGAGGATGGGGACCCATCACCGGGGTCCCTGTGGATTTGTGTTATCGATTGCAACCGATGAGCCGGGGGAACTGAGCCGCAGCCTGTCCGCAAAGGGCAAAGCATCCGAGACCACCAGCCAGGGACAAGGAAGGGAGCAGAGGAGGACAGAGAAGTGTGGAAATGGGAACGAAGGAATGGAGACAAAGAGGGAAAGATGTCTGTGCAAGGAAGGGTGAGACTGAAATCCCAATACAACTAGACAAGCCATTCCTGCTGGAAATGGACGCACCAGTACAGCAGCCCAGGCAAAATCTATAGCAAATTTGGCCAAAGAGACCTAAATTTGGCAACAGGAGGAGTCTCATTATAAAAGATTCATTTCAAACAACTCTACTATTAAAGAAGAGAGCAAGCAAAGAGGCTGCCCTGGCGTAATTTTCAGTTCTCACACATTTTGCAATGATCCGGAGCTGCTTTCCGTGTTACTTCCCGAGCCCCTGGGATGCCCCATCTCCCCCAGCAAGGCCCAGGGCAGAGGCAGTGCCGGCGGCTGAACCCTCGCGCGCCAAACCGCGCCGCTCGTGCTGCTGACAGAACCCCCCTTCTCTGATCAGCCGAGCTCTGTGCCCCAGCCCAGCTTTGTGCCCCACTGCCGAGCAGCTCCCTGCCCGGCACGGTCCAGCCAGGCAGCGCGGCTCTGCGCCGCAGACCGCCCGTGAAAGGTTTGCTCTTTCACCTGCCCGCCTCGTGTTGCCATTTGTTCTTGTAAAAGGGGAGCAGAGTCGTGTTCCGAGACAACCGGCGCTCGCAAAAGGTTACCCTGGCTTTGGCATTTTCCAAGCGGAAGGCGCAAGACGAGTACCTGAAGTTCACAGCCAAGGTGCAGAATTAATCCTTTGCTGCAGTCGCTAGTTTGTTCGCTCAGTAGCTTTAAACGGCTGGGACTGGCAGGAAAGCCAGGCAGCCCCCCTGTCTCCCCGCCATCAGACCACCCCACACAGAGCTGCTGACGCGGAGGGTCCGTTTTCACCCATTGCACGTTGGCAAGCGTCCCCAGTGCGGGTTTCGGCTGGGCCTCAGCACACCCCGAGCCTCTGCCAGGGCGTGCTGGCTGCCTGCTGACCACAGCCCCCCGCCCCGGCAGCTCAGGAGCATCCCTGAAGTCTGCTTCCCTGGGCCAAACGAGTCTGACGAGACCGTACGACACAGACCAAGCCTGCTGTGTGCAGGCGCAGCTGGTGGAAAGCCGTTCCAGACAAACCAACCCATTATTAATAATTAAATAATACAGCACACGTTACAAGCCGATGAAATAGGGGAGCCTCGCCTCCCCGTACCCCTTGAACCCCAGGGCCCTCCCAGCTGCTTCCCCCCGGCTCCGTCCAGCCAGGCAGGCTCAGCAGCGCCGGTGCCCACAGCATCTCCTCGGAGCCAGCTGTCAGCCTCCCCTCCTCCTCCTCCAATTATCCTCACAGTTCGCATCTCCCAGCTCTTCCTGGTGACCTCTGCCACTCAACATCTCTCTTTCTCTGAAGCTTATACTGACATCAAGTTAGTCCTGCATGGACTTTGGGGGTGAGAAATACTTCCCATCTATGAAAATTTCAGCACAATTTTATCTCTGCATTCGTTTAAAGCCTCCTCAGCATGGTTTCTGTGTGCTGCTGCATCTCTCTGAAGTCATCCTAACTCTGGTGCCTCGGCTGGTGTCCCCTCCCTGTGCCCGGTTCCGTCCTGCCTGAAGCATTTTTCTTCATTTGCGGGAGCAGCGGAACTGCTTAACGAGGGACACTGTGCGCTGCCGGCCCCGCTAATGGGAGCCACTTCGTTATCACAGGACTCTTTTCAAACCATGGCTTCATGCTCTGCAAAGACCTAAATCTTACCACAAGGATTTTAATTTGGGATTAACCGATCGGGAAATGAGGTCACTGGCTCCATCCGTCATTCCGCACTCCGTGTTGCTCCGTGCTCCAGGTAGCTCTGCTGCAGCGGGGTGGCCGGGCTGGGGACAGGGACGCTGCTGCCGAGCGGAGCAGGGGCGGCTGGCACCCAATAACCCAGACCTGGGCGCTTTCTCTTCCGAGCCCGCCTGCCAGCAGCCAGTGCTTTCCTCTAACACTGTCTCTGGTTTTTAAGCCATTTCAAAGTCTGAGTCTTTTCTAGAATTTACAAACAGCTGCTCAGCCCTTCCGCTTGGAATAGGAACCCCTTCTATTTTGTGATGTGTGCCTTCTCTCTTTGGGATGAGCCTATCCCTTAGGAGTGTATTTTCTTACTTATGGAAGTAAATTCTGCCCAGAAGAGTAATTCCTCGAGAGTCAGTGAAGATACCTGCATGTGCAGTAACTTCCAAATTATCCCCACTCATAAAATCATCCATTTCCTTGGATGCTCCTGCTTGCAAACTGGCTCCTGGTACATTCTTAGCACAGAAATACAAAAGAGGTGTAGACACAGATGGAAGAATTTTCTACAACTTTAGAACCACAGAAAAGTTTTTTCATACTTTCAGCACAGATCAATATTCAACATAAATCTTTAAAAGCTTTTGATTGCAGAGCTTACCCGTTTGCAGTCCAACTCGGCTCCAAGCCCCGCAGTGCTCCTGCAGCCCGGCTGCTCCCAGGGACCAGCCCAGGTGCTGCTGCTGGCCTGGGATTTATTGACTCGCCCTTCATGCCTGGCAGCTGCTTTAAATCAAAACCGATTAACACTGACGCCCAATATTCGGCCGTTGGCTGTGTGGGTGTCCTGCTGTGGGACTGCTCTGTGGTTTACCAGTCAGGACGTCCTGTATCTACGGAAGAAAAGTGTCCTGTCCTCGCGCTGCGAGTCCCAGCCACAGAACCTGACTTACCCCGCGCGTCGGCCTGGCACGCAGCTGTGGATGCGAGGTCACTCGCAGACAGCAATTCTTCTGGACCACAGGCTACTTCCAAAAGAAATCTGAGTGATATAGTTATGTGCTATAAGCAGTGTGTGGGAGTCCCTTGTCCAAGGTCAAAATCAATTCGTTACACTGTTAAAACACATATACTGGTATATACATAAATATTTGTGTGTATGTCCCTGCATACACGGGCATATGGACGCACACACATCCCCCCCTTCTTGCAACTCCTTGCTTTTTGCTGTCATTTCTAGGGCAACACTTCACAGACGATGCAACGTAACAGGAGCCCCAGCTGGGGAAGCCAGGGTACAGCCAAGGTCCCAGAAAGTCAATTACACTGTGGGCGAGCGTGGCGATAACTAATGAGATTTGCATGGCAATAACTGATCTCCCGACAGAAGGGATCACACGGACTGTGCCGGCAGACAGGACCGAAGGGAACGGTAAAGGCAGAGGCTCAGAACACACCCGACTCGCTGCCCTAATCAGCGCTTCTCTGTTCCTGTGTTAGAGACGGCCGCGCAGCAGCCTGGGCTGGTGGAGATCTGGCTGCATTCTCGCAAAAGCCATTCATGGAAAATTAATGACAGCTTAAGTTTTCAGTTAAATTTTAATTTAAAGTCTGTGACTGGTGCAAATCAGCACAGTTCCACTTGTGTCAGTGATTTATGTGAGCTGAGGCTTTGGCCCGACACCTCGAGTGAAAGCCCTGCCAAAATATGCTGCAACAGAGATCCTCTGGCCAGATTCTGAAATGTGTTTAAGCCCTGAAAGGTGTAGATAGGCATGAAATCAATGCGCGTCAGCGCTTCTGCAAACTCCATTCGGTGCCTGCCCGCCTCTTCTGATGTTTAAAAATCTGGCCCCAAGTAGTAGTTCACTATAAAGGGAAAAAATCCCAAATCCTCTTTTGTTTTACAAGCGGGATCTGCTCACAGCACCGCTCGGGTTCCAGATCAAGATCTCTGAGGTCTGAGGGTCTCTGCTGGAGCCGTCCCTTGTGCGGCGGAGGGAAGGAGACGTCGTCAGCAGGGCACACAGCCCTGGCCACCAGTCTGCGGCAACACCAGCCCTGGGCTGAGCTGGTGCCCGACGCAGCCCCGGCCCGGCAGCCAGCTCTGCCTCCACCCGGGCGCCTGCCCACGCAGAGCCTCGCAGGATCGGGCCCACGGCGTGCTCTTTGGGTCGAGGTCACTTGGCGGTGAAGGCAGGCAGGGACTGCCGGGGTCTGCCCCTCTGCCACGCGAATCGCAGCGCCTCAGAGCACACGCAGTCGGCGCGGGCGGCGGACTCTGCGGTCTCCGCGCTGTGCGGGGTTTCGCTGCTGTCCTGCAGCCCCGCTCCCCGTTCCGCGGGTTTTGCCTGTTTTGGCATCTCCCTTTTGGGCACTGGGACAAAATCAGGAATCAGACTTTTCAATGTTTGAAAAACAACTCCCCCGCTTTGGACAGGGTATAAAATAATTAGCCATTGAGAGACATTATTTATAATTAATAACCCATTACTGCTATATTTTTGGTAAATAATGCATTTTAATGGACACATTAATAGTAATTGTGGAGGAGCCAAACGGCTGAGGCGCTGGTGGGGGTGCTGGGGGAGGGCACTGTGCACCCCCCCGTGCCGCCCCCACACCCGCACCAAGTGCCACCCACTGCCACCAAGGGCCGGGCAGCAGAAACCTGGCTCCCTTCTCCTTAGGAAGCATCACTGTGCAGTGCTGGAGCGCGGCCAGTCCGGGTCACGTTTCTAAGAGCATCACTGGCACCACCAGGCAGCTTGACTGGGTGGTCCCCCAGCTATTCTATTCTATTCTATTCTATTCTATTCTATTCTATTCTATTCTATTCTATTCTATTCTATTCTATTCTATTCTATTCTATTCTATTCTATTCTATTCTATTCTATTCTATTCTATTCTATTCCATTCCATTCCATTCCATTCCATTCCAATATTCCACCTTGCAGCTGTCATTTCCCTCCACTGGCCCTCCATGATTTCACGCCCTGGCCAAAGGACAAGGCACATGAACCCCTGCAAGGCACACGTGGGGCTCGGTGATGGAGGAAGGCAGGGCTGGCCAAGAGCAGTCTCCTTCCTTCACCAGCTGTCTGCTGCCTTCCCCTGCACGCGCGCTCAGCTTCCAGCGATGCCCTGGCCGGGGCACTGCCGGCTGCAGCAAACCCCGGCCGGGAGCCAGGCAGCTCGAGATGCTCAGCCTTGGCTGCCTCATGGGAGCTTCTGAAAAAGTGAAAACAACCCCCACGTCCTCACCCAGCCATATTCTGGGCGCACGCGGAGCGCGCACGGAGCACCGCGCTCGCTGCGCATTCGGCAGCGGCACGTCCCGAGCGGCCGCAGGGGCGAGAGCGCCCGCGGGACACGGGGACGGCGCAGACGCCTTCCCGCTGGCCTCGGTCGAGAGGAGGGGTTTGCTGGGAGGTCCTGAGCACTCGGTGGCTCCTTTACACCCCATTTAATAAGTTTGTGGCAGGAAATTTAGTAAGTTAGGAAGTTCTACGCACTCTTTTTCTGTTTTATATTTAATGTAGTCATTTCTCAATATGCCGTTCTCAAGAGGTTCTTTCCTTCTTTCTCCTTACTGTCGCAATCTAGCTGGATGGAATATTACTCCTGCTGTTCCACAGGTCCTGATCTGAATATATTTAGAAGAAAAAAGTGAGATTTCTGCTTGGGACCCTTTTGTTTATAAATTTTGCATAAATTTCCAATACAAAAGCAGCAAAATGCGTTTAAGTGAATCTTTTCAAGAACAGGAACAGCTTGTGATGTACAGAGCAGAACCATTGGGCTTAACGAGCTGAGAGTTTGGAAGAGAATGAAGCAATTAAGGGGAAGGAGGGCTGTGGAAATGAGGGTCACTCACACTTTGCAGAAAACCAGCACAACATTTAGTTATCTCTGAAGCTGTGAGGGCTTGACAAGTCCAAGGACAGCAAGGCAAAGGCTCTCTGCGTGACTGCTTACATTTTTTCTGGGAACAATATTGAGGGTGATGACAGAAAACACTTGTGAGCAGCTTTAGCCCTGAAAGTTCATGGTTTTGTGCATTAGGCTGGAACAGCCGGTTACAGCACCTTTGTGGTAGCTGGGCTGTGCTAAACTTACAGAGAGCAGGAGCTCAGGAGCCGTGAACCACAGCCTCCCTCTCCCCAAGATCAGCAGTGACAGGACAAATTGGACTCGCGCCCGTAGACTGGATGATGTTCATTAAGCACCTTGAAACAGAAGTCTGCGAGGAGTTGTATTTGTCAGGTTCATGTCACTGTTTGGAGTAAACGTCTCGGGACTTCACTCCCAGTGGTGCTCAGAAAACGTCCGAGCGAATGGCAGTGACGGATGGGTCCGCAGGATCAGGGCAGGCAGCGCCGGCTTCTTCCAGCCAAGATGGAAGAAATCAGCCGGGCTGTTCCCCTCCCCTTGCCGTGCAGATCAGCGGCAGCGCCGAGAGCCCCGCGACGGGGTGGCATCGCCCTGGGCTTGTTGGCGTGGCCGTCACCGAGCGTGGCCGCCGGCAGGCCCTGCCCCGGCGCTGGCAGCAGGGAAGGCTGCGTGTCCGTCCCCTCCTGGCGCCGTTCCGCCGGTGGAGCAGGGGCTGGGCCCCAGGACGCTCCTCGGTGCCCAGCGCAGCCGTTGTCCGGCCAGGCAGGCGATGGACACGCACCGCGTCAGACACTTGGCGTTCCCTTTTGTGGAGCTGGCCAGGACGCATTCCTGTCAAGCCTGGGACAGCCCTTCCCACTTGGCCAAACAGGAGAATATTATAAACCCTGCCTCTTCTCCAGCCCCAGCCCCTCCTACGGCCACCGAAACCAGGCGGCGGAGCAGGGAGGCTCCTCTCCCTCCTGCAAGGAAGCTCCCCAAGGAAGGGTTAAATCAATCACAGCTGAAGTCACTGGCCCTGTATTAACGAGCGTATCAAATTCACATAATTAGCATTTTATGTCACATGCTGTATACAGGGACAGCACAGGGATCGCGGGCACCGAGCAGAGCCATATGGTGCTCTGATTAATAATGTCAAGCAGAGGCAGGCAGAGCGTTCAAGGGAAAAAACATGCCGGTCGCAAGGGCAATGAGCTCTCACATGCCGTCAGCAGTGTTCTCCTGACGTAAGGGAGCTGCAGCGGCACGGTGGGGTGGGGTGGGCTCGGGCGCTGCGTGCCTTAAGGGACTGTGACGGCCAGAGCCCCCCGGGCAGCCAGCATCTCCCCCAGGCAGCTGCGTCCTTGGAAAGAGAGGGTCCTGCTGCGAGTCCTTCCAACTCGTGTCCCCGGGCCCCAGCGATGAAGGTCAGAGCTGGATCCCTCCTCTGCAGCCGGGGTCTGCCAGCGTGAGTGGGAGCAGCGCGGGTCGGGCAGCGCTGGGTGCTGTCCCGGGCAGGAGGGACCCGTGGTGCTGGCGCTCGGACCCCCCGCCGCAGCCGGGGAATCGCCTCTGGTCTGAAGTGGGGTCAGCGATGGGGTCCCTGCAGACAGGGCCGCTGTCTCTTCTGAGTAAGGTCATCAGCAATTTATCTTCAGACACGACGAAGGAGCAAGTGGTGCATGGGGGAGAGCGCACAGGTCCCTCTCTTGCTAAGGGACAGAGACACACATACGACTTCTGCTCACAGAGCGCAGAGCTCTGGGCAGCGATGTCCTGGGCTGGGGGAAAGCCCCCGCGCTGGGGACGGGCGCGCGGGTGGGGGCTGGGCTGGGACCCCGCTGCGGCTGCTGCTGCTGTTCCCACTGCTGGCCCCCACAGGGCTGACAAAGGTGGGGTTTCCAAGCAGGGCCTCACAGCTTTCACTGCTCCCACATCTCTGAACAGGGCAGATGAGGAAGAAAAGCGATTTTCCATCTGTCTGCAAAGGCCTGCTACGCTCTCGGTAAAGCAGAGCTAGCAGAAAGTTACAGACTCAATGACAGTACTCTACAAATGTTAATATGGTTTTTAATTGGAAGGAATGATATCTTACCGCTGCACACTTGGCAAACAGCTCTCTGTAGCTACTTGAGCCTATCCCTTTCCTAAGACAGCAGGAAAAAAATTGCAATTCTGCATTGCAGCCGGGATTTATTTTAAGTAATGGAGGCGCTGAGCTGACGCAGACGGAAACCCCGTGCGTATCCTTGGGACGGCAAAGCCAGAGCCGCCTCTCCCGCAGCACGGGGCCGGCCGAGCTGGCTGCCCACGGCACGGCCTCCGCCGCGGTGCCGGTGCCGGGCTGGCGCGGCTGCCGCCATCGCGGGGGGCGAAGCCCCAAGCCCAGCGCGCCGCAATGCACAGCTCGGAGGCCGGGAGCCTGGCTGCGCTGCTTCACTTTGCGAAACGGATGAGCAAACCGACCCAAAGCCGGGCAGGCGAAGCGAGGAGCACGGAGGGCAGCAAACCGCCGCCCGCTCCCTCGCCAGTCCGCCCTGCGCCTCGGGCTGTGCCACCTCCCGGGCTCGGTCCCTCGCCACGTCCGGCTGAAGGTAACGAGGGCGCGTGTGCACAAGGACATCAGGAAAATAATCTGAATTAACTTTTAAATGGATTAGCTAAATTGCATTAAACATCTTTGTAGACACTGCTGTTTAGAATTAAGGTGGACTAGCTTGATTTAGTTTACTTCAGCTTCATTCCAAATAACACCACATAAATGGAAGCTTCAAGCAATTTAACCAAACTGCTTGAAACTTCCACTTTAATTAGCCAGGTGGATCTCCCCTGCACCCCCAGAGCAGAGTCTGGGGGACCCCTCAGCAGCCTGCGTGGGGTGGGTGGGTGGGATCCCCCCGCGGCAGGGCTGGGGAGCTGGGCAATGCCCTCCCGGGAAGGGCTGCACTGCTGAGCCCCTGCACCCCAGCCGCTGCCGAGCGGTGGGGGCCTCCGAGCTGTCCCAGCCGGGCACAGGCGAGGAGAAGGGCAGGGGTGGGCGGCTGGAGAAAAGAGGACGACAGCCCCTTGTCTGGAAGCTCTGCTGGGGCAGGTGGGTGGCATCTCCGGGGCAGAGGAGGGGGTTCTGGCTGCCAGCACAGCTCTCGCGAGCCCCTGTGCCCACCCAAACCGGCCTCGGTGTGGACGTTTCTGCCGCCGCTCTCCTGCCCAGCCCTGCCTGGCCAGCCCAGCCTCTGCCACGCCGCGGGGACAGGGACGGGGGCTGGCAGACCCGCTCCGGGGAGGATTGCTGCCGTCAGCTACAGCAGAGCCTCTGCTGCGGAGAACCATTCCATCACAGTGAATCAACCTCCAGCCGCCCCGCTCACGTCTTCACGGGGTCTGTCCTCCTTGTTTCCACCTTTGGCGCGGCTGTGGGGCACGGCTCTGCTTCAGCCGGGCTCTCTTTTCGAGAGATCGTCTGGCGTTCAGGAGCCTGCCTCAGGGATTTAACTGGTTTCTTCGTTCATGTGGGGGAAACCGCGGCAAAGGGAGCAGGAGAAATCCCACGACGGCCGCCAAGGCACGCGGGGTAATTCGGGTAACTGGTGGTGTTGGCAAAGTTCAGTCAACGCGTTTGCAGCCAGCCCCCGTCACCGCAGCGCTGCGCAGAAAGTCCCGGTGTCCTTCGCAGCGGTGGTGTCCGGGGCAGGGGACGGAGACGGGCCGTGGAGACCCTCCTGGGGAAAAGGCGAAACGCTGGGAACACGAGGCTTGCTGCGCCCGGGGTCCATCCGCAGCTCCTGCCGCCGATACGGGACGATACGGCTCACCCTGGGCAGAGGAGAAGCATGGAAAAAGAAAGGGAGGGAGCTCTGCACACCTTCGGAGCGCGGTCAGCGCCGGGAAGCAGCTCGGCAGAGCCGCCCTCGCGCCCAGCACCGCGCCCGGCCCCCGGCCCCCTCCCGCGGCACGGGCTGCGTCCCGCGGCCGCGCGTCACCCGCCGGGCGCCCAGCGAGCGGGCAGCGCCGCGGAGGGCAGGCAGCGAGGGGGTCTTTGAGAACCGTGGCGATGGCTGGAAACCGGTGTCGGCCGACGTGACTGTCGGGGACGGAGGAAGGTGATTCCCGCCCAGCTTCCCTCGCTGGCGGAACGGCAAGGACAGCCACGCAGCTCTCCCCCTTGCTGGAATAAACACAATGCAGCTAAAGTATTTTTAGTAAGACCTTAATCAAACAGTCAAAATATTTCAGGCTGATGTTCATCAGCAAGTAAATTCAGAATACAGGACAAAAAAAGCAGCTGTGCATTATTTTTCTGAGTAATTATGTTTGAATCTCTGTGGTACAGACAGAGGAAAAAGTAAATTATACAGAAAATGCATTCAAGAAGATTTTAGTGTTATTGCAAACCTTCATTATAATGTATGATCAAGCATGTAAGTGAAAATCTTAGGACCCGTGGGTAACATATCGATTCTGGTGGACATTAAAATTTCTATCTGATGCTGAAGCAAAATCTAATCTGACTTCTGATTTTGCACAATATTTTAGGGTACTTAGACATGTTTGTGCTTTATTGATTCTTAAAACGAACATAAGCATGTGGGGAACTGCTAACGCTCTGGATTAAAGAAAACAAGACTCCTTGCTTTGCCAAAGTTCCTGCAATTAAATCACCTTCTGCTAATACAGCCCTCATTATTCTGGGTGGAAATGAATGCAGGAAAAGCTAAGGGAGTTTAAAATAATAATGATCATAAAAGTGAAGTGTTAGGGTTTAAATGAAAGTTTGGTTTCTTGTGCTTTTGCTGATGGTTCCCGCAGGCCTTTGGGTAAATCTCTCGCCTGGAGGATAAAACCCACAGAGCGCCGGAGCGCGGGGGGTGGGGGGGAAGCAGCAGCTTCGCTGCCGTCTCCCTCCCGCTGCTTCCCCACCGCCTCCCGCAGCGCTGCGTACGCCCCGGACTCGCCCTCCACTGACAGCACCCATCCCCTTGGCTGCTTCCTTTAAAAATGGTTTCAGCATCTCAGGGGGTGCGAGAGAAGATGCTGCCCATAGCTCCACACACGGTGACGGTGACGCTTCAGATGCGGCTTGTCCCGGCGCTGCAGCCAGCGGGCGATGGGCAGGCTGGCACGGCGCGGGACGAGCAGGGGGGAGCCAGGCTGGTGGGTGCCGAGCCCGGGGTCAGGCCTGGAGTCAACGGGCATTTCATTAAGCCTGGGAGAGGCTCGTCTCCAGTTTGCTTGTTAATATGATTACAAATAATCTTTCATCTCGGAGGCACAGGGCTGGTCCTTACCCCGGCTGTGAGTCAGAGCACGGCACAGAGGCGATTTGTATTTTCTCTGTAGCAGGCACGTGAGACTCCTCCACATATATATTTTATCCAGCACTGTGCACTCCAGATGAAACATTTTGGACAGAAAATCGATACGAGGACATGTGTATTCCCACCCTGAGCCACAGCAGCGCAGGCAGCGGTGCGGAGCATGCTGCCATCTGCTTCCACCCGGCATTTGTCCCCCCGTCCTCGCATCCTGCGGCACTTCATCGGGTTTACAGCCAGCACACAGCGAGCTCGGGAACTCATCGATTTTAAAGCCAGAAAGCACCGCTGCAGCCGCCTGCTCTGCTCTCCCACAACAGGCAGGCACAGGGCTGCCTGCAGCGCAGCGTCCCGCTCTGCCTGCCCGGGGAGGGCAGGTCTCGCCAGGGGTCCCGGCCCCCGACCCCGGGAAGGGCAGTGGCATTAAACTGGGTGCTCAGACCCCGCGCACTGAGGGCTGTGCAGGACGGGGGCACGTGGGATGCAGGTGGGCCCAGGCGCTGCAGCCGCCGCGGGCGTCCCCACGCAGCAGCAGCCTCTCCCCGCTGACCCCCGGGATGGGGCAGCTCGCCCCGGGGGCTGGAGGCTGCGGACCCAGCCGGGACCTGGGAGCACGGAGGACAAAGAGCCCCTGGGAGCGAGACCCACGTCGGCTTTGCAGGGCGCGTGCTCTACGCGGCGGCGGCGTGCAGGGGCGCGAAGCCCGCTCAGCGCGCACGGCGGGGCGGGACCCTCACCGCTCGCTGCCGGAGCCGCAGGTCCCAGCAGCGCCGTGCCGTTACGCCTACGGCACTTGCTCTTTTTCACGGCGACGCAGAGACGTGCACACGCGCGTGCGTGCGCACAGCACCGTGCTACACGCAGCTGCGGCACCCCCGTCCCTCGCTGCCACTGCAGGTTAAATGGAGTCATAAATAAGCAATAAGTGTTTGATTTATTGGGGAGCTCAAAGGAAAAGAAGAGCAAAGGCAAGGTCACATCCATGGTTAAGCGCATCCCTGACGCAGCTCTCTCCTCTCTGCTCCTCCCCTTCTGCTCCCGCCAGGTCTGGGAAGCACCAAAACTGAATTTCTGTCTGCGCTTCTGCTTCAGCTACCTCCGCGACGTCCAAACCAGCCCCTTTCCTTCGAGCCAGGCCGTTTTTCTTCCTGCAATGCCAGCGTACCGCGCCATGGCGGGGTGACGGCCGCGCGGCTCCCGGGCTCTCCCGTAGCGTGGCAACAAGTGCTAAGCAACACGGGGTTTGCCATCAGGACTTCAGCCTGGCTTTTATCTGGTGAGGGACCACTTATTTAAGAGCTAATCTCTACCCAAGACGCTGTCCCTCTGCGGGGCTGACAGCGGTATTACTCATCTGAACTCGCTTGGAGTGGCTGCTCATTCAAAATACCGATACACCCTCCCTCTGGCAGGCGATGCGTCAAGAAGAGGAGCCCGCTTTACTCCACATTACTCTGGCTGCCGTGCTTGGTCAGGCTTGGAGCTTGGGATTTTCACCTCACGGCTTCTCAGGGGCAAACGGGGGTTCCGCGGGGGGCAGGAGCCCTTCCGTCGGCAGCTGCCTGCCCTCCTGGCCAGGAACGTGGGCCGGGCAGGAGAACGAAGAGCAGTGCCTCCAAGATATTTGGGAAGACAGACTGCTATCTCCGGTCTGTCTGCTCTCTGCCCTCACCCGCAGCATTAAATAAAGCCGGTGGCCACAGAGAGAGGGGTAAAAGCGCTGCTTCCGCGTGACGTACGGAACTTTCTGTCACTTGGTACTAAATAAGCCACGGCAGATTTAAAAGCAGTGCAACTGCTGAAAAAATAACATTAATAAAGCAGATATAAATAACTGTATAGCAGTATGTCTGCGTGCTGGAATTGTTTATGCAGGTAAAATTTAATAGCAGAGGTGTGACCACATTTATAACAGAGTAATCAGTATGGAATTTCACAAACCCCGTGTGTTTGCTCACAGGAGACAGCCTTAATGTCCGTTAAGGAGAGTCATTAGCTTTAAGTCATAGCCAGCACCCAGGTACTCTCTCAGGTAGATACAGAACAAATCAACTTTTATTGCCAGGAAAAAAGTAGAAAACCCAATTCCTTGGAAGCAAATAAAAATTTTGTAATTTTTTTTGAGTCAAATAAGTGCAGGGCTTCTTACTTTGCAGATGTCTTCATAAAAACTAGAGCAAACTTCATCTGGGCAAACCAGCAGCTGCGAGGCACAATGTACTTGACCAAGATGGATGCCTCAGAGGCAGGATATTCATTAGCTCACTAATTCCAAATGGTAAACAAGGTTTAATTAATTTTGATTTCAAGCTACTGTGGTCTGTTGGTCATACCTAGGCGTGCGCCTGGGATGCGGCATTACCAACTGAACGCAGAGCTGCTGCAGGAGCAGGGGTTTTCTGAATGCTTTCGCATGGTCTGCTGTGCTTTCTGCTGGGGGAAGTTCCGGGGCAGAGGAGGGGGAGCATTTGTCTCCTCATTTTGCTCTCTTGCAGGGGCGTTGCTGGGTGCGAGCTGCTGGCGATGCCGCTTCAGCGAGGATCTTCCCGGATTAATGACTGCAGGCTGTGCCTGGATGTCCGGACGCAGAAACGAAGCGCCTAAGCTGCTAACGCTGATTTGTGCGCCCAGTGACAGGGCTGTAGCTGCAGGGTTAGGTGTTCGCGCAGGCTGTGCCAGCTCTCTGGGGCCGCGTCCACAAGAACAGCTCCTGTCAGCCCTGAGCACAGGGCTCAGGGGAAGCAGTTACCAATGCTTCACTGCAAAGCGTCCTGACCTGAAGCCCCGATGAAGACCCAGTTTTAGAGAATGAGTAGTTACTCAGCCAGCAAATTTACATATGCAAACACTCACTTCTGTCGCCAATTACACATCTGCATGTTCAGCTTCCCGCTCTGACAGCCAGCTGCATGCACAAATTTGGCTGTTGCGGGCGCAGCTTGTTTGAAAACCTCATCCTTTCTCGGTTCTGAGCTGCCCCTGGGTGGAAGCCCCGCTCCCAGCCGCCAGCCCCGGCTCTGCCAACCCGCCCGCAGCAGCTCTTGTTTCTCTGCGTTGGGGCTGCTGGTTTCTGCGCGGTGACCGCTACCCCTTTGCGCCGGCGCAAGCGAACAGGGAACGGGCGCTGCGGTCCGGGAAGCTGCTCCACGTTGTCTCCTCCTCAGAGCCTGAGCTCAGCTGGCAGCGCAGCATCACCCCCTGCTCCCCGCCTGTCCCGCGGCGAGCACGGGTCCCATTCTGTCCCCACGGCAGCGCGTTCCGGGAGCCCCGGCCACCTCGCTGAAGGGAAGGAAGACGACTGTTTAAACAGGACGCCTCACCTCCAGCAAGGAACCGCTGCAAACCTTCTGCTAAAACCGTACCGCAAATTGCTCCCTCTCCTTCATTTCCAAAGGACCCCAAAGCGTTTCTTGTCCAACCAAGCAGAGCATTGCCTTCACCCTCAAAGTAACAGCTACGTCCATTCTCTGCCGGTGAGTGATGTGCACGATGGCTCCAAGGACAGACAGATCCATGACAGATCTGCCTGACAGACACGAAGCTCGCTCTTTGCATTGAGCTGAGCCACACTTCACTTTCCGTTAGGTTTTGCTTTTTCATGGAAAAAACAAAGGGGGGACACAGCCCAAGCTGATGCAATGTGCAAACCCGATTGCCGCACCGACACCCCACGGTTCCCAGGGCCCTTCCAGCTCCCCCCATTGCCCTCTCCCAGCTGCTCGGGCTCCGCTCTCTCCAGGACAGAGCCCGTGGTGATGTTACGTGTGACGATGGTGGCCGCTGTGACGGGTCCCTGCCAGGGGCCTTGACAGGCTGCTGCAGCCCAGGCAACCGCTGATAACATTAAATCTTTTTTTGAGGGAGCCTCTTGATGGGAAGCATTTACTCCAGGGGTATCCACACGAAGTCCAAAGCCCGAAAAATCAGATTTGTGTTGCTGACATTAGTGACCTGAGAGAACAAAACACTCCCGCAGACAAAAATCAGATGCAAAATAAAGATACGCAGAAATAGCCAGGAGACAGACGGCACCGCGGAGCGCCTTCGTGGTGAGGCTCGGCTTCGGCTTCCCAGGCGTCTCCAGGAGGGTCGCTTCCCCCCCCAGCCATCCGTCACGTCTCTGCCCGCGCCAACAGAGCGGCAGCAGCAAGAATGCCCTTCAAGGACAAGTGCTTCTCTGGAAACGCGTACCGTAATTACCGTGATAAATGCCGTGCTGACAGAGCAGCAGCACGCAGCGGTACTCGGTGTCAGCTGTCCACGCACCGTACTCAGCAGCATCTCTCCTCCCGTGCCCACACCACAGAATCACAGAATGGTAGGGGTTGGAAGGGACCTCTGTGGGTCATCTAGTCCAACCCTTCTGCCGAAGCAGGGTCACCTACAGCAAGCTGCACAGGACCTTGTCCAGGTGGGCTGGAATATCTCCAGAGAAGGAGACTCCACAGCCTCCCTGGGCAGCCTGGGCCAGGGCTCCATCACCCTCAGAGGGAAGAAGTTCTTCCTCATCTTCAGCTGGAGCTTCCTCTGCTTCAGTTTGTGCCCGTTGCCCCTTGTCCTGTTGCTGGGCACCACTGGAAAGAGCTTGGCCCCATCCTCCTGACACCCACCCTGCAGATATTTGTAAGTATATATTAGGTCCCCTCACAGCCTTCTCTTCTCCAGGCTGAACAAGCCCAGCTCCCTCAGCCTCTCCTCGTAGGAGAGATGTTCCACGCTGGGTTTGGGCAGCTCGCTTGGCTCCGCATCCCCCATCCTCACCGCCTCCGCGAGCCCCTTCGCGCTGGACCGAGCCCGGGCATCCCACCGGAGAGCACTGCCGGGCCCTGTCCCTCCGGCTGGCCCCCCAGCTGCACCCATTACTCACTTCTCATCTAAAAACTGGAGTTTGTTCAACTCACGGAAAGACAAGGGGCAGGGAGGAGCACAGGAAAGGTCTGCGCTCATCGGGGCACTGCGGGCTGCCATTGAAAGACCAAAACCACAAAGGCAATCACCTTTAAAACCGTCTTTCCGTGCTCACGCAGAACTGAGCATTGCTTTGCGTTTCTGGCAGAAACCCCTTCCACGACTGGGCAAGGGAAGGATTCTCCTTTTTTTGGGAAAACATGAAACACCCGAGCCAGGACACCGAAGGGACGAGGACGTGTGTCTGGCACAGCCTCCCTTGCTGTCCTTCCACGACGTCTCCTGTGCTCCCCTTCGCCTGACAGAGCTCAGCTTGTGCCAACGGGACTCTGGGGACCGGCAAAGCTCAGCGCAGAGCTCTCCAGAGAGAAGTTATGGGGTGGAAGAAGATTTGTCCCTGAGCTGCGGAAAGGCCCGGCCCTGCAGCGGGAAGGGGAGCAGCGGCGGGCACGGCTTCGCTGCCGGGCATCCGGCCCCGCTGCCAGCGGCGCAGGCGTTCGGGGGGGGAAGGACGGCGCCAGGCACAGCTGAGCTCTCCCAGGGCTCCCGCTCCCCACGGACGATTCCTAGAAATCAGCTTACAGCTCGCGTCTGACTTCGCTGTCTTTTTCTCAGCTGCACCAACGTCCCCGCTCTGCACACGTTGAACAGCGGGCTCGGCGTGCACGCTGCCCAGCGACGGCAGCAGCCGGGCCCGGCCGCAGTCGCTCCCCTCCCCGCGACGAACGCCTCTGCGCATGGCGGTGCAGAACTTCCCCAGGCTCCCCAGAACAGCCCCGAACACAGCGTGAGGGAGAAGTCAATTGTCACCGCCAGTGACGCGGTGCCTCCTTCGCATGGATGCCCCCGCGCTCGGGAGACGCTGGGACAGGCTTGGAAAGCCGCCGTGAACCCCGGCCTCGGTGCGTCCCTCCCCAGTGCCGCATCCAGACAAGCACGCGCATGAACGGAGCCAGCTGTAAGAGGACCTGCCAAGGAACAACGCTCTGTTTCTAAGGGGTCTCATTTCTCAGTCTTTTGTGTTTTTTGGAAAAGATACTTTCATTTATCAGCAAGGTTTTGTTCTGTAAATCTCAGAAGCCTCTGAGAACCTGGAGAACCTGCCCGGGTGTCCCCGCGGTGCTGGTGCCCGGCGAGGAGCCCGGTGTGGAGGCAGAGCCGCGGGCACCAGCCGCACCATGAGCTGCAGCCCCGCGGCGCAGGGCACGGCCCCTCCGGCACCGCTGCGCCCCGAAGCACCGGAGACAGATCTACGCCAACTGCTCTGTTTGCATCAGAGCAATATTCACATTATTAGTGATAATTAAATTTCAAACAGTGACCAACTGAACTCCAGCCTGCAAAGGCTGGGTCTGCTCCGGTCGGGTGCCAGAAGCCGTTCTGGGTAACGACCGTCCCTGCACGCTGCTCTGCCAAACGCTGGCACACAAGATGCCTCCTCGGGCTGCGGGACCCCTCCGGGCCAGAGCCTGGCACGGCCGAGCAGGGGGGCTCGAGGTGCAGGGGGTCCCATCGGGGCTGCCCCCGCCGTCCCTCTCGTGTTTGGAAACAGCAGCATCGCTCATCGCTACTGACACGAGAGCTGCTTTTCTAACATGAATCACTGGTCACGGCCAGAAAAATGGTGCCGAGACAGCCTGATTTATGGCTGCTATAACAGAACACTGCGCCAGGATTACAGCGAGGAGTGGCAGTTCAGTAGGTGCACTGGAAAGAGTCGTTTCCATTTTTTTTTCCCCTCTGAAGATCTAAACCTGTAACTGAACCTTTCCACCCTGAGGCAGATCTCACAGGGCAGGTATTAGGCTGGTAAACCATAATTCCTCTGCCTCACTAAAACATGAACGGAAAATAACCCGGCGGGCAGCCCCGCAGCCCAGCACCGGGCACAGCGCCGGCAGCACAGGGCTGCTGCAGCCCCTCCACCCCTCCGTGCCAGCTGCCCAGCCGCTAACAGAGCCACCGGTTTTCGGTTACTACCGACCCACAGCTTGGGGCACGCCAGCTGCCGGCATCCTGCTCCCGCCAACACCGACACATCCAGTCCCGCAGCCCAGTCCCGCAGCAAACAGACCCAGCTCCGCAGCGCAGAGCGGCCCGAGGGAAAGCGGAGGACAGGAACAGGCTTTGTACCAAACTTTCGTGGACGGATCATTAAAACACAGTGTCTAATTTGCTTAAATATTTCAGAGTTAATTGCACGAGTGCTGCATTGATCTCACCCGGGCGTCCTGCAGCCCCGTCGCAGCCCTTCAGCGACGCGCGGCGGCGTGCGATGCGCTGCACGCCCGCCACAAACGCACGCGGGGAGGGGTCTGGCTCCGAGGGGCCGTGGAAGGGTTTGCTGTCGCCTCCGAGCGACGCGAGGACACGCACTTGTTTTGTACTCGTGAGCTGAAAACGTATTTAATTCAGGCTCAAGGCAAAGTCATGGCCCACAGCCCTTTAGTGTGCTGCTGAATTTGAAACCAGCTGGCAAAACCCTTCCCAAAATAACCTTGCAAGTGTCTTTTATCCAGAGAACTGTATAAAATATTTTTGTTCAAAAACAGAGGTGCAAAGAATTTAAACGCCAACACTTTCCCCAGAGAGAGGGGACAGGTTTTGGGGTCTATTTCCAACCTGACGCGGTCCTGGGCCCCAGGAGGGGAGCAAAGACAGCGCGTGGTTGTGCTTGGGGTGTCCTCGTCTTGGTAAGACGTGCCCGTCTCCGCAGCAGGGTTACGGTACCGCTGTGGGAGAAACTATGAGAACGTATGAAAAACCCCAACGGCTTTTCTATGGGGCTCCTTTACCCATCGCTGCATGAACCGGCTCCCTTACCCGCACGTGAAGGCTGAGGGGAGGCTCGTGCCGCGCGGCGCGGCAGCTCTCCCCGCAGCCCTGCCCAGCGCGGTCGCAGCCCGCGCCGCACCGACCCAGCCGTCGCGTGGCTCGCCGGGAGCCTGCGCACAGTGAGACGCCGGGAAACTTTGCTGACAAATAACCAGAGCTGGGAATATGCTTCAACAAAGCACAACAAGAATTTGCTATATTCGCTTCCTCCCCCCGCATCGTAGACATAAATGCATGCACTGAAAGAATGATGATGTTTTGGGTAACTGTGGTTAATAAATAGGACGGAAACTTTGCGCACTTTATGCAAAAGAATTTGCTAGCTGCAAGATTTCAAGTTTCATTTAAAAATAATCAAGTCATTGGAACGAAGCCCATACCCCAAAACCACAGCTCTGCAGTTCCAAGTGCTACGGCCATAACGCAGTGGGGAGTATTTGTCTTCTTCAGACTGTCATCCTGTTAGCTGCTGCGGCTAACGCTCTGCTTTCGGCTAACATCTATCACAACACACAAACAGAAGAACAGAACTGCATTAAAATTGATTCCCTTGCATGCCCCTCTTTGTCTGGTTTCTTCATTTGCTTATTAATAGCCTACTGTGCAATTAATGATGTACAGTTTCAGGTACAATCCTTGCACCCCCGCGGAGGAAAGCTGATAAAGTTCCACAGCCACTTCCAGCCCGGAGGTAATATTTCTCCTCCTGAGCCGCGCTGCGGGTTTCTGCCGGGACCCGGCTCGCAGGCGGCAGCTGGGAGAACACAACAGCACCCAGGAACACGCAGGACAAAAACTGTTTGCTTAAAATATTCAGGACGGTCCTGATGAATAATGGATACACCCATAGAAACGGGGCTCAACCAGGAGCAAAACAACGCTTAAATTAATCAGGTAATTTAACAGCGAGCCGTAATCTGACATCTCCTCTCCGACTGGTGCCACCTCCACAGCCTTCCTCGGAGCAGGCCAGCTCGTTCTCATCACCGCGGGCTGGAGTTTCTCAATGTGAGGCTTTTAATTATCCTCAGATCAATACTTCTCATCAGCCCTAAGAGCAACGCTCCCCTCCCGGAGCGAGCCCGCTCGCGGGGTGCTGCATGGACCCACCCTCGCCAGGAGGACGGGCACAGAGGGACCCCCTGCCCTGGGCTCCAGACCAGCCCGCGCCTCCCAGGCTGGGGGTCCCAGGACCCCCCTCGAACCCGCAGCCTGCAGCACCCCCAGCCCTGCCGAGACGGCCTCTCCAGGAGGTGCCTGCACCCTCCACCCTGGGTGCAGACGGTGAAGAATAGCTCTGAACAGCAGCTTCTGCTGTGTTCCAGCTGAAATACAGGGAGGGCTAACAATGTGGTTATTTCTCACGTTGAGAGGGACTTTAATTATTTACAGAGCTCCCAAATAGACGCTCAGCGTGCCCGGCACCTGCTGCTGCTCCCTCTCGCTCTCCTCCCCACCTCGCGTTCAGAACAGCAGACGGGCACTGCCATTTCCCCACGCCCGGAGCTCAGCGGGGCCGGGTCCTGCGTGCCCAGCACCGCCCCGTGCGCCGCTGAGCCGGCAGCATCCCCGCTCCCCGCCGGCACCCCTGCCACCCGGGTGCCACCCGCCCAGCGATCAGAGCTAACGAGTTCGGCCGTGGGCAACCGCCTCCCTCGCTCCCTCATCGTTGTTTTTTCGAAGCCTTTCAGCCCGGGGTGCTTGTTGCTCCTCCAACATCAACAACATTAACAAGCTCTGACATCTCATAAATTTCCCATGGTAAAACAAAGAGAAACAAATAGGAAAACAAGTTCCAGCCGTATAGAGGGTTTGGTGCTTTGGATCTTTCCTCGCCTTTCCGCCCGCTGGATTTCGCTGTGAGCGGCCCCTTTGACCCTGCCCGTGTCTCACTGCTGTGGCCAAAGCGCCCTGGACGGCGTGGGACGAGCTAGAACACAGTCACCTTGGCTTTGGGGAGAAAACGCTGAGATAAAATGAGATCTGCTTAAAAATAATAAATAGTTAGATCCAATCCAAGCCCAACCATAAAACCGTTACGAGTGAAGAAATAACGGGGTTAATCTCCTCTCTTTTAATTTTCACCTTATTCCAGAGATGAGCAAGAGAAGCTGGATGAGAAGCAGAAAGTTCGCGCCTGTTCTCCTGCCGTTTCCAGCCTCACCAAAGCCCCTGCGGAGCGGGGAGAGGTCTCCAGCCCCACGTGGCGGTGGGCAGGGCGAGGGGCTGGGAAGGGAACCAGCTGGCAGTGGAGACTTCGCAGCTGAACAAGCTTCTGCCACTGGGGTCACTCCAGCTGTGGGCCTCAGTCTCCCCATTTAAAAAACCATAGGTAGCAATAACTTGTAGGAATAATACAAATCTTGGGTGATGCTTAGTTTTGAAAGTGGGAAGTGAAAAATACGACTGAATCCCCGCTGCCACAAAGACTGTGTTAGAACGGGCTCTGCTGTGGCAGCCCTGGCCCCTCTTGACACTCTCCTCCTTGCTCTCTGTGATGCTTTGCCTGTGCTCAAAATATAAATTGGCTTGCTTTAGGAAAGGAGCAATCTCTTGCCTCTGAGCCCGGCTTCTGCTCATCAAGCGGGGATGGAGCCACTGGATCTTCCCTTTCAATCAGGTTTGCAAGCGCAGCTCCTCCAAGGCGCTATTAGAAATCACAGAGGGATGAAGCAGCTACGAGCCATTCTCTCTTTTCCACGCAATTGATTTTCTTTAAATATATATCTCGGAGCACCTCAGAGACACTTCAGTAAATAGGGCTCTCCTGTGAAGCTCATTTTGTTACCAGGAGCTGGACATGGCACTGCAGCGAGACAAGCACAAGCTGCACCCTCCCGGGTCGGCAGCAGCGTCGGGGAGCAGAGACTCCCCAGGACCCAGCCAAGGGGCCCAGCTGCTTCTGAGCACATTTATCATCATCATCACCATTTACCCCTGTGTGAAGGGAGATTCAGCTGGTGCTAAACCAGTAACCAGCAACTTCCAGCTAAGCGAAGGCACAAACCACAGCGTTAACGGAGATGGCCGACATGGACTTTTGCCAAGCCTTGTCCTTACCTGAGCACAGGTCCCATCAGAAGTAGGCTACAATCAGACTCATGTCACTTGGCAGGGAATGTGAGGTGGAGGAGAGAAAAGGATTTTCCAAGAATAGAATTGTTTAGTAGCAATGCTGGATACGTGAACTAGCATTTGGGATTCCGCTGTCCACTGCCTTAAGCAAGGCAGGATATTTTCCCTGAGGTCTGGTTCTCACTTGCAGCACTGAAGCTCCTGGCTGTGTCCTCTGCGTTACTGTGGCATCATAAATACCGGGAGTTATGGTGCTTTGCACCAAGCACACTGCACATTGCTGAGCTGGTTTGAATTTAATGTGAATTTAATATTAGCATCCAATAGTGCTCCAGCATCTGTCAGGAGGCAGCTCGCTCCATCCTGTTTTGCTTTCTGCTGCTTCCTCCGACTCGGCCTCTCCACATGCGGAGAGAAGATGATGAGAGAAACCATTTCGGGGCCAACCCCTCCCTGCGAGCGAGGAGCCCTGCCGGGCTGCGGGATCAGAGGGCCCAGAGGAGAATTCTCTTCCACCCCTGCCCGCAGGGCTCCGGCGTGGCCGTGGCAGCTCAGCCCGTGTCCAGCAGGTCAGGGTGCAGGGTGCAGGGTACCTTCCAGCGGCACCAGGCTGCGTCACCGGCTCCCACGGCACACGGGCGAGCGGCGGCCGCGTTGCCCATGGCCCCACGGCCCCGGGACTCGCGGGGCGGGAGGTTTTCCCGTTAAACCTTCTCGCAGTAACGCCCAGCATCACCGCTGGCACAGCAGGACAACGGATCTCCCAACCTGCTGCGCTTCTGGAGAACATCTGGAAATTGTTTTACTGTCACTCTTTGGCATTTTTAAACGGAAACATTTCTTTTGTTGTTTAAATACATTTTAGTTATTTAGTATTCAAAGTTTAAGACATTCTGAAGTATCAAATTGTAAACAAGATTATTTCAAATTCTGGATGTTTGAAAAACATTGGAGATTTCAACTCTTCAGTTTGCTTTTCATTGGGAAAGGTTATCAAACTTTAAGCAGCTCTCTGGAGCAGACCCCCAGGAGACCCCAGCAGAGCCAGCCACCGCAGCGGGACCGGGGACACACCGGGGAGGAGCTGGGCTCTGCTCCCCGAGGAGGACACGAGTTTTTCTTTTTGACTTCAAAACCCCCGTGTACCTGTTGCTCTCACCGCAATTCTCCCCGCAGTGACAAACCCACAGGCACAGCCCCCGTTTTTCATTCACCCGTCCCCGTGCTCCGCTGTGGCAGGCGCTGGGTCCGGACTCGCCCAGGGCTCTGCTGCCGTCACCCGCTGCGGCACCGCCGTACGGGAGAGGAAACCCCGAGCCCCGCTGGCTCCCACCTCCGCTGGCTGTCGCTGCCGTGGTGCGATGGGACACGGACTGAACGCCACGGCAGAGCTGGGCCACATCTCAGCGCACAAAACCGAAGGGGCTCCCGCGGCACGGGCCGGATCGGCAGGACCAACCGCGCTGCCGCGCCAGGGAATCGCGGCAAGACCTCCAGCTGCCCAAATCTCTTTCAAATCTGAGCAGGAAACCCCCCCAACCCCCCCCCCAGGTGAGCAGCTCGCCTCCAAGGTGCTGCTCCGCGCAGCTCCCGCAGGGCTCAGCACCTGAGCTGCTCCTGCTTTATCTGCGGCGGCTTTACTACAAATGAAGAAAAATCAGCCCCTACCGCATCACCCATCACCATCTATCACCTTAAAGCAATAGCAGAGGGTATCTGCAGATCTACTGCAGGCATAAACTGTTTGTTATGAATCTTGTTACCCCTGAGATTAGTACATTTCTGAAGTAATATGATTTAGGGGGAAAAGTTTATTTCTCACTGATCGAGTACAAATAAAATCTGCATGCCACCTGTGAAAGCTTTTTGTTTAACACTTTATATTATGCTACAAAGAAAGGAAAAACGATATCCAGAGAAGAAACCCACTGCATGAAGACCAGAAGTGAAGCCACCAGCCCCGTAAGCTGTGATTTATCGATCAGCCGAACCCCAGGGCGGCTCCACTTTGACTTGTCCTGTGTTTTTATGAGCACACTAAAAGCAAACATTTCACAGCGCAATCATGAATCCTGATGTTCGGGAGACAGACAGTATATTTCTGTCAGTTACATGGGTTCAGAAAATAAAACGATCTGCAATGGCACATCTGATTAAGAAGAATAAAACCCCACGTACGTCCAGAGACATTGGAGACTGAAAAAGCAGCGGAGCCTGGTGGCACTGTGCTGCTTGGAGGGGTGCAAAAGGGATGGAGACTGCAGAGAAAAGACCAAAGAGTTTATCATTAAGTACTGTGCTCAAGAACATCAATATAATTACAATTTTAATGTAAATGATGCTCTCTATACAAATCAGCCCTAGTGTCAGAAGTCTGCCTCATCCCAGCCATTCAGTCTGCCTGTTATTTAACCAGTAATAGTCACATGGGAAGAAACTGGTAGAGCAATTCCTGGGTGAACAGTAATTGGTTTGAACATGATTTTTCTTACCCCAAGGGAGACTGAAGTCACAAATAAGATAAGGCACATTTTAAAATTAATTCCCACGTCGTTGTATGATGTGCAAAGGGAGCAGGAGCGCCAACAGGCTGCCTCCCACCTTTGTTTGGAAGGGTACCAGCGCTGACGGGATGCGGGATGGAAACGCCCGGGAATCAGACCCAGCCCGGCCCGAGGAGCCCTTAACCGAGGGCTCAGCCCCCGCCGCAGGGCTGGCGCAGGTTACGCAGCAGCAGCCAGTGCGTCACGCGCAAAAAGATGCCTCCTTTTGCAAAAGAACTATTTTAATGGCAATTTTTGTTTCCTGACAGAAGAAAACGACCATATAGTCAGAAACTGGAGGTGCAAATGGGAAACCTTCCTCCAAGCGTTCGCGTGCTCACAGCGGCACAAGCCCCGCTCTCCCCACCCAGGGAGCGGCCCTGCCATGGCTGAAGACTCTCTTGCCCCTCTCGGACGGCATCGCCCCGCAGCAGGGGCAGCAGCGTGACGGGGTGCACGAGCCTCAGCTCTCAGCCCAGCCCCTGGGCTCAAACCCCTCCCTTGAGGGTTGGTGTCCGTGTGCCCTGAGCCGTAAGCCCACGAGGCTCCGTGTCTTCTAATGCAAAGGCCAGGGGAAACAAGCAGAGCAGCAGCGGGTAATTGTAGCCAGATATAATTATGTTTGCAAACAGCAAACGTGGGTGTTTGGGAGGATACCCACATGAACTCCGTATATTCTTAATGTCACATGGAGGGTACAGGTGTACTTCTACGTGTTTTTTAAATCCTTCCCCCAGGCAAGCACTACCCAGTGACACGTCCCTCTCCACAAGGCATCTCCTTCAGCTTGAAGTCTCCTGTCTCCACGGAGGCTGGCTCTGCCAGCACTCTTGGACCGAGGATGCAGTCAAGGACCTGCGCACGGTCACCGGGCAGCCGCAGCCTTGCCCATCTGCTCCGGTGGCTCTCTGCCCGCTGGAGTCAACCAGGCTGCTCTGCTGAAGGGTAAGTGCCCATCGAAATGGGATTAAATGGGCAGCTGGTGAGAGCGAGCAGGAGTCCCCTCTCCTGCTGGCAGCCCCTGGCTCGTGGCCGTGCTGCCCCCGCCGACCCTCGCCGCAGGCACGGGGCTGCACGCTGCTGCCGGGGCACAGGCTGCCACGGAGAGCAACTGAAACCGCGTGGCTTGCCAACCCCTCCGCAACACGCGAGTGTTACTCGTTGGCACCGCATCTTAGAGCAAAAGCCCCGCAGAGTAACGGCGCAGAGCAGTGTTGGCACCCGCTGCTGCCCTTCGGGAAGAGCCGGGCTTGTGCGTGGGCAGCAGTGCCTTCAGAGTCATCGCCGGGGGTCTGGCTGCTTCGGGAGCCATGGGAAGCACGTGCCACCACTCCCCAGGACCTTCTACAAGGGTCAGAGCAGCCTCGTGGGAAGGCTCTTCACGCAAAGGAGGATGAAGCCGGCAGAGCAGGCAGTGAGCCGAGGAGGCAGGACAGATGGAGCGGCAACAGCTCAAGAAGGCGCAGAGGAGCTGCCCAAAGCTGAAGGAGGAGACAAAGGCCGCTTTCATTTCTGCCCGAAGCCTGTGCTTGTTGCTGTCCCATAAGCACGGCACCACGCCAGCGAGAGCAGCCCTCCCACCCCGCAGTTTGGAGCTTTTGAAGACTGCTTCTTTGGGAACCAAAACAACCCTCCTCCCTTCCTCGCTGCCCTTGCTGGACCAGACATCAGCCACGGCAAACCCACCTGAGCGCAGCGTGCAGTGCCAGTGCCCTGTCAAAGGCTGGCCCTAGGAACACGCAGCAGAAACACCCGTTTTTCTATGCCCAGAGGATTCCCGTGGCATCCCTCAAGATGCAGCCCCTGCTGCTGGTGGCTTCATTCTGCCAGGGAGCCAAAGACGTCCCTGATGGAGCTGGTCCCAACCCCGGTGCCGTCACCGCAGCAGAAGTCCCGGGCCACTCGCTCGACAGGACGACGTGGAGAGACGGAGCCCTTACCGAGGGGCTGCCTCTCGCCTGCACTCCGGCCCCTTTTCCTCTCTCCTGTGCTCACGTCTATCAGATCACGGCCAGCATTTCTCTCTCCTTAGCCCGTGCTCCCAGCAGATCACACATCTTTGGTCGCTCCAGCTTTCCCCTTAAGCCTGCCTGTTTCTCTCACTTCAAGAATCTATATCATTCCTGTAAGTATTGCTGGATAAGAAATGTCAAATGCAAATTGAGTTCAGAGATGCAAAATTTGAGAAAAATAAACAAAAAGAGTCAGGTGTGGGTAAAAGTGACCCCTGAAGCCACTTCTCAGCCTACAGAGGCCCTGGGAAGGGCAGACAGCTCAAGAAGCACCGGTAACGGAGCCCAAAACACAGCAGAGGCTGAAGAAGGGATGCAAGGTGAGCATCCACATGCACCGCAGCAGCGCCCGGGGGGACGGGGGGAGGATGGGGCTTTTCTCCTCCACTCCCATAACCACTCGCTGGCTTTGCCCAGAGCAGATAAATTGACACAAACCAAAAAGATTTGAGCAGGAGCTCTGTGCAAGGCAGCTTTGGCATTATCAAGCTTACCTTGGGAGCAAACAGAAAACAAGGGACAGACTGTCAATTAATTTCCATGCAAGAATTCCCCGGCACGGCGGCGCGAGGAAGGCAGGAGAGCGCACAGATGGCCCTGTCAGGAGGAAATGGATTTTTCTGCACAGACCCAGGAACTTGAGGCCCTTTTCATTCCTGTTTGTTTAAGGATTCTGCTCAGTGCAGAACAATTTGGGCTGGATGAATGCTGGCTTACAGAGCAGTAATTGGCACCCTGAACAGAGATGAAAACTCTGTGAGCAGAGCCAGCATGGGCTGAGCAGCGCTGGAAGGCGAACGGACACGTCGGGCACTGCCTCGCTGCGCCAGCTGCAGCAGGGCTGGGACCTGCTCCCAGCAAAACCACCCTCCTCTTCCTCTGAGCACTGTCATTGCCTTTAGTGCTGCACAGAGGGGGAGCTGGGGCTGGGCACAGCCCTCGCCGTCCCACAAGGGAAGTGCTCGGCTTGACTTTGAGCTTGACCTCTAGCAGGATCTGCGTCTGGCCACAGAGCAGCCCAGCAGTGACGCGTGTCCCGCTGCCCGGCACTGCGGGTCACCGATCAGCTGGATGAACTCAGTGGACTCCCAACCTGCCTCTGTGCAACCACTGTATATTCAGAAATGCTGTCTGCACCTAGAAAACGGATCTCCAGTGACAGAAGCCAGCTAAAGTTCATTTCACTCATTGTCATTAAATTCAAGAGAACAGAGACACTCCCCTGATTTGATTTTTTCCTGCTTGTACACGGAGTGTGGCGGTCCTGACAACGGCCAGGTACTGCAGCTCAGCATTTCACCCATAGGGCAGGCACAGCCTGGCTGATGCCAGAGACAGCATCCCTCCCTGGGGCAAGGAAGGTGGCTGAGGCCACGAGCTGTGACCTGGCTGTTCGTCGGCCACGGTCTCGCTCATCATGGCCCAGAGAGGGGCACAGTGCAAGCGGTGGCTCCGCACCAGCCCCGCGTGTGCCAGGAAGGACAGCAAGCACCATCCCGGCCCCGTTCCGGCTACGGAGCCTTTCGGGTCGGCTGCGTCGGCATGATGTTGAGCACTGCAGAGTCCTCATGAATTTCAAAGCCTCAGGTGCTGCTGTAAAGCAATTGCTAACAATAAACTCTTCGAGAATACAGATAAACACTGCTCGCTATTTCAGATGTAACCCCGACACGCTTCCCCGATCACTCGCAGCTCCCCTCCTGCCCCGTCAGCTCTCCTCCTCTTGCTGCACCACCACTTTGGCTAAGCACAGTCCCTTGGCGCACGGAGCAAAGTCCTCTCCGTTCCTCCTTGTCAGTCTGGAAGCCCTCAGGGCAATATTTTAACATTTCCTTTATCATTCTCACTTGATTTCTGTAGAATGTGTATTTATGCAGGTTTTCTCTGGAGGCCCATTCTAAGCAGCGATGCTATATATTTACACTTAACTTGCTGCTTAAGGAACTTGCTGTACTTGCAACGTGCCCGTGCATGCAGAGATGCTCCTGGAGGAGCGGAGCTGCCGCAAGGTATTTTCCCTTCAACTGCTCAGGATACACACAACTCAGAAGGGTCCCAGTCTGGGGGGGCAAGATGGAAAACGTGTCTGGTCCCCTCCGCCTGCGCCCAGTCTGCCTTGGCAGGGTCACAGCCAGGGACAGCCCTGCGCATCCCGTCACGGGGCAGAGGGGGACAGCATCCCGATGACAAGGCCAAGAGCATCAGCAGGTCCCCATCACACCCTCAGAGATGTGCCCCACCGTGAGAGCCCGGCCCCGGCTCAGGCTGCTCGGTGTGGCACGCTGGGCAGCATCGGGGACCCCACCGCCACGTCCGAAAGGACAGCCCGGCCGCTCGAGGGGCTCAGGAGCTGACACCGTCTGCCTAAATACATCTGGGAAGCGAGGTAGTGCCTGTCTACCAGATAGCTACAAGTCAGGTCAAAACCTTCTAGAAGTAAAGCAGCAGATATGATAAACTCTTAGGAACTCTCATTCCCAATAAACACTGTTTTCTCTGATAGTTGCATTAATAGTTCCACGCTAATACTACGATCCTTCCCAGGAAAAGCAGGGAAGCGGTGCTGCTGCCTCATATCTCCCTGCTGTGAAATTAGCTTTTACATGAACACAAGCCACCAGGAATGACACCCTCAGAGCTCTGTGCTGCACCGGGCACGGCTGCTGCCAGCCCAGCGCAGCCTCCGCCGACAGCGGGTAGGGCAGAGACGCCCTGGCCACAGACGGGGCTGGAAGGAAGGTTCCACCACCAGACTATCGCCTGTCCAGCTGCAGCCAAGCAGCTGTCACAGCGCAAAATTGTTAAAAGATGACTGTGATGGTCGGCGCCATCTCTTTTGGTGTCTGTTCGCTGCCGTACAGTGAACAAAAATGCAACGAGCACGAAGCTGGGCTGCCGGCCTTTTTCTCCACCCCTCCACGATGCTCCACACAGCACAGCACGGCCACGGCACACAGAAAACTCACACCTGGTGGCCTCACCACGAGGCCCAAGGACAGTTTCCCCGCAGATGATGTTCCAGCAAAACCCTGATGAAAAGCCATGTTCGCCACGTGCTGTCCCGCCCGCCGCTCCCAGCATCGCTCCCTGGGCACAGCCCCCTCCCCACCAGCCTTCTCCACTCCCAACCTCAAAGACGCTTTTCTCTCGTTAACATGCTGGGAGTTTTTGTTCCTGTTCCTGTTTAGGCCCTACATGGCTGGTGGAAGAAATTTTAATTAAAAGCTGTTCTGCTTTTATGTCCAGCACGCTTCAATGGGCAAAACATTTTTATGCTGCCGGAATTGCCTACTTAGCATTTCTTACACCCTCCACGCAGCCGGCGCGAGGCAGCACTCGAATTAGGACAGGGAGCTGGATGGAAACGGCGTGGTGTGGCCGCAAAATCCTCTGCATCTCCATTAATGCTGCTAATTATAGCAGTGGCCGGATTCCAGCTGATGCCCCAGGAAAGAGAGACTGTAGGCCTAGGGATTAGGGAAAATGTGCTAAAACCTCTCCAGACACCTCCTCGTGGGCGGCTCGCCGTCCTCTGCAACCAGCGTTTACTGACCCTGGACAATGTCTCAAATAAAGGACTGTTCCTCTGCAGAGCGCGGAGGAGAGACCTCGGATTAGGCAGAAGCATCGTCCTAAATCCGCACCCGCCTCGGCCGCTGCCGTGAGACGCGCAGAAACCAGCTCCGCCGCAACGCGCGCCGGGTCGGCACAGCTGCGACCGCGCCGGGCTGCTCTCCGCTCACCAGCCGTGCCCAGGAGCACTGCCCACATCGCACCTTCTCCTGTCAGACACAAAAATGCCTTGTCACTTCTGAACAATGTGGTTCATCGTGCTGCCTGGGTTGTGGTCTGCGCGGGGAACGACGGCCCATGGCACCGAGCAGGGCATCCAGTCTGGCAGAAAAGAAGCTGCTGGGGAATGAGAGAGAATGAGAACCAAGAGGGGGAAGCAGCTGCCCGAGCTTCTGGGCTGCGGAACCACCCGCGGGTCCGTGCGCTGGCTGCCAAACCCGGGCACCAACCTCCCTCCTGCCCGAGCAGGCAGCTCCTTCCCCCGTGCCCTCCCGGAGAGCGGGAACGGCTTCGGGCATCTGCGCCGAGTCAGGGCGATCCCTCGCGCAGGCAAGGCCCAGTAAATGCCGGCCAAGGCCAAACACATTGCATTTTTTAATTCCTCTCTTCTCAAGTTCACTGTAAGCTGCGAAACAGATTTGCTGTCCCTTTACGGCAGGCACAGCCACAGAGCTCCTTCCCCAGTCCCTACCCACCCGCCGGTCTCCGCGGGAGCCTCCAGGAACCCCACGCCGGACCCGAGGCTCGCCCGGTGACCACCCACCCACCAAACACCGTCACGGGGAGAAACATGGCCAGGCTGTGGCCAGGAACACATACATTTAAGCTGAGAAACTACTTAATAAATTCAGACCAACACTTTGTGACATTCCCCACAAGACTGTGGTGCTGTTTACCGATTCTGCAGAACACCGCGAGTCACCGCTGGCACAGACTGCTGATTTATTTCGAAGAAAAATGGGTCAGAGTGTGTGGGTCTGTGTTTAATGTGAAAAGGGATTTGGAAATGAAAAGTCAACTGGCATGAAAGATTGCACGGCAAATGTAAAAGCCGTAAAGCATGTGGGTGGTCCCTGAGAACGTAATAGGATATTCGTAAGGAAAAGAAACACGCAGGATTGTAAGCTTTAATCAAACAGCTCCTTTTTACCCAACCAATAACATAATTGTAATTTTCCAAAGCAAACTGCCTCTTACCTCCCTGTTCTTAAGGGAAGAGTGGCACCAACGGGACGAGGACTGAGAAGTTACTGAAGCAGCAGTGTGCACACGCGTGTGTGTGGGCATGGCCCCCCGGCCCCCAGGCAGAGGGTCCCGCTCCAGGGATGGCAGCGCCGGGCTCGGCAGCCTCCAGACAGAGGGGGGCTTTCTGCTCCCCCACAGCTCCCCAGCGTCCCGCACGCCGCGTTCGCCTGTGCAGAAGGACGGCCCCGGGCAGCCCGCGCGCTGCGAGACGCGGTCACGGGGGGCGAGGAGCCAGCTGATGGGGAACAGGGTGGCGGGGCTGGAGATGGGGCTGCTGCCCGGTGCCAGAGCCCGGTGAAGGGGGAGAAGGACCCCCAGGGACGGAGCAGGCAGAAAAATCCTTGATTCAAAGCGCAGGTAAGGGCAGAGTGTTGTTTCTAGCCGAGCAGACTGCCCAAATCTGCCCAGTAGCACGAAAACCCAAATTACATTCCTAGCTGCTTCGTCAGACGTTCCAGTCTATCGTGTTGGAAGCTAATTAATCATTATACAACTCTCTCATACGAAACTAAACCTCACCTTTTGTTTCAACACTTTTTCAGCACAATTTATTTTTCAAAATTCAGGAGAAACACTTAAAGACAAAAGGCTCACAGTGGTATCTCTGACTGCATCGCCGTTCTTTTGCAGCTCTTATTATTCAATGTAAAATCGAAGACACCATATTTTAATTGCTATAGATTAGCGTAAAGAGTGTCAGGCTACAAGCATATCTTCGGCTCAGACTCGTTACTGGGCTCCAACTCTCCTTTGCCTCCAGGGGTGATTTCCTTCAGGCCTTTATCAGTACGCACACCCGCTCCAAACAGGGAAGATGATATAGACGTGGGGGGGGCTACTCATTTTTTTTAGCTTGTAGGAAATAAACCACTTTCAATAAGAAAAAAATGTAATAGCTGTCAGACGTTTTGGACTTGAAACAAGCAATAAATACCCACACAAAGACTGATGCTCCAGCTGGAATGGAAGCAGCTCCGACAGGAGGAAAGGCAGCCCCAGCAGCCCGTGACTCCGCTCAGGTCATTCGGGGTACGAACACGCAACACCAGGCGGTCGGAAGAGTCAGGGGCCCCTTCTCCTCGCAGGAGGGGATGGCAGCCCCCCGAGCCAGCGGGGCTGCCCCTGGGCCGGCTGCTGGAGGGGACGGGGGTCTGCAGCTGGGAGCCGGCAGCCGAGCAGCGCAAGCCAGGGATGCTTCTCCTCGCCGTCCCGCTCGCCGGCACGGCACGAGCCCCTCGGCAAACCCAGCCCTTCCCAGCCGGTGCCAGCACCGAGCACACCCAGACCGGAACCGCGGGAGGAGCTGCCTTCTCTCCTTCTCACAGCAGACATCAGCCAGCACTAACTAATCACTGAACGCTTAGTTGCCCCTGTACTAATGAAGACTCCCCTGCTCTCCCCACACACAGCAAAGTCAACCATGACGCACGTACCCCGTTCTGCAAGAACCCCATTCCGCACGCGCTGACGGGCACCAAACCTGAGAGCGACCAACAAAGCGACCCAAGCTAAGGGAAGCCCCTCAGACCCAAAGCACTGCTCACAGACAGCACCTTCCAAACACACTCCCTGCCACACTGAGCAGGGAGAAAAAAAATGGGCAAACCATCAGGGAATTGCATCAAAAAAAGAGAAGAAAAAAGTACGGGGAAAAAACAACTACTCACAGACCAAGCAGGCAGGCAGCCAGTCCTCCTCCCACCCCTCATCCTCCTCTCAAGCCTACCCCAGGGCTGCCTGTGCTGCCCTTCTTATGTGCTCTGGAGCAGCAGGTGACTCCCTGAGCCTTCTCCTCGACCCCACCCAGACCTCCTCCTGCCTTGTTAGAGCCTAATTGGGGAATCCCTGCCAGTAGCTGTGAATCTTCTGGCTGCTGGGGAAGGTGGTCGTCCTTTAACCTGCTCTTGCCATGTGTTTCACAGGTTTTATCCTCGCTTGTCAAAAGTTTGCCCTTGTAGCAGAGAACAAGGTCCAGTGCCCCAGCTAAGGAGCCCCGTGAGCCCTTCCACGGAGCGCTCCCGCGGGAGCCAGCTCCGGCTTTCCCTGCTCCCGCTGGCCCTGGCTCCCAGCATGGCCGCTGGTCTGTGCCTGAGCAGCGCGGGAGTCTGCAGAACCGCATGAATAAATGAAGGACTGTTTATCCAAGCATATTCAAAAGTAATTAGACATTTAAACCTGAATGCCCGTGCCCACAGTTCTGCAGCGCCAAGGTCAGCAACTTTGCAGAACTGATTTAAGACAAAACCTACTGCTTACTCCCCCTCGAAAGTCTCCCAGAGGGACTTTTTCCTGTGCTCTTCTAACCCAATGACTTCTTTCAGTCCCCTGAGCTGCTGGTGGACAGCGCTCGGGAGGGAAAGGCTGTCAGTCACCCCTGCTGACGAGTGCTCGGTGAGCGCTGGGGAGGACGAGCAGCAAACACCCAGGCTGCCACCACCCGTGGTCCTGTTCCTGGCTGGGCACCCGCAGCCACAGCCAGCGAGCAGGCTTTGGACTAGGAGCCGGAGCCAAGCGCATACTGCTTCCACCAAACGAGCTGCTGACGAACGTCCTGGGTGTCCCAGGGATTTCAGAGCATGGTGCCAAGCGCCTCCTCGCCGGGCTCCAGGGCAGGTCCCAGCACCCAGTCCTGCCCGGGACGGGGTTGCCCATACAGCCAAACCCACCTGATGGCTGGGAAACCTCAGCGGCACCCGCGCCTCCAGCAGTGACCCCCGGGAGAGCGGCTGCAGTGCCCGGCGTGCCGCTCAGCAAACTCCTCTGCGGAGGGATTGAGCCTTCTGGGCAGCTCGGAGTCAGAAATGGGCTTCAGGTCTTCCTTTCTGCAAAGGAAAAAGGCAGGCACTTTGAAAGACTCTGCCATTATCCTCCGGGACAATAACACAATAATTAAAACCACCCTGCACAGTCCATTTTCCTTCCAGGTCTTGGAAGACTACAATAGACAGAATAACAATTGCCAGGACCCTTTTCTTCTCCCCCTAGAAGAACCTCACAACTGACAGAGACTTGAAAGCTCGGAGCTGGGTGCTCGGGGAGAAGATGAAATGCTGCTCAGAATACAGATTTTGGTGCCAGCTGGGAATTACAGCCCTGATCCATCCTCCTCTGTCATTGGAGCCTGTGTTGCTCTGTGGGCTAAATGAAAGTGAATACAGTTACTTCCCCTGTCTTGGGGGAAAAAATGACATTCCATTTTGTCTCCAAAAAATACACATTATTTAACTTATAAAATATTTAATCTGTGTAATTAATCCTCTCATGACAGCACTTTGCACATTTTTGCTGGCAATCCATACTTTGAATGGCCTATAGTTACTGCTAACTTTGTTTCCTTTTTCTCATGAAATTAATCAAAGGCTTGTATTCTAAATTATTCAGGGACTGAATGAAGCCTGCTTTCTATGGCTTGCAGCAAGAAAACTCCTATTTCTTTCATGTGCCAGCAGTACAGCAATTCCACTTTTCCAAGGGGACAGCACCAGCGAGCGGAGGCGATCCGCAGCCCCGGTGCACGCTGCTGACGCACCGGGGCTGAGCATCCCCGGGCGCCCCTGCCCGAGGGGTCCGCGCACGCCCTCCCCCTGCCCGGAGGGACCGGCAGCACCGGCCGAGAGCCTTCACACCGCCGAGGCTGGGATGCAGCACCCAAACAGAGACAGAGCGGCCCCGTTTCCAGAGCTGGTGGTGGGCTGCTGCAGCTCTGGCTCGGCTCAGTCAGATTCGTCATCGCCAGCTGCAGTTATGGGGCTGGACAGGGCGGCTTCTGCCTTCGTGACACTCCAGGAGAGACGAAACGGTGGCCGTGGGGCCACGAGCTCTGGGTGCTTCGAGCTCTCTGGAGACAGGGCAGAGATATACTGCTATAATCCAGAGCAGGATCTTACAATGCGATGCCCCGTGCCTGTGCCTCAGCTGGCAGGGTCGCAGCACGGCGCTGGCGTGCCACCACCAATTGCACCGGGCTCTTCAGCAACGTCACGCCGAGAAGCATGGCATGCTCCTCCGACTTCTGCCGCCCGTCCTGTGCAGCTCCGTTCATGGCCAAGAACCTGCCTGGGCTTCCATGCTTCCTTTGGGATAGACTAATAATTCAAGCAAGGCAGAGGGACACACGCCTGCAAAAGTTTAGGGGTAACGTACTACACAAAACCAGATAACTGGGGACCCGGCGTCCCTGAGGATCCTTCCCCGGCTCTAGCGGGCTGTGCTTCCAGCCCGCGGCGCCCGCCTGCTCCTCCGGGAACCACTCGTCTCGAGAAACCTCGACCGTTCAGGAGCATCAGAAGCTCAAAGCACCCAGCATCATCCATCGCCAGCCTGACAGACAGATTTTCTTTGCCAGAAGAAAGCGAGCCTCTCACGAATATCCCAGCTGAGTTCGAGCCCTGCACACTGCTCAAAGCCTGCCCCGGGGGGGCTCTGGGGCGGGCGAGCTCAGGCCGATCCCCGGCGTTTCACCGAACCTGCCCAGCACCACCCGGCACGCACATGCCTGCCCCGCACACGCCTGCCCCGCACACGCCTGCCCCGCACACGCCTGCTGCCCTCGCCTCCGCCCGCCTCCCCGCAGTCCATCTGCGCCGACGCAGAGGGTCTGGTGCGCACGCGGTCCCCGCCGTCGCCGAGGGTCCCAGCGCTGGGCAGAGCCCGCTCGCAGCCTCGGCGAGGTCCTGCAGTGCGTTATCAACACTCGCTCTTCTCAGCTCCTGGATGCACATAAGGCTCTTGCTGGATTTAGAGCTCAGCCCCTTTGAAGTTGTCACCTCCAGGCTTATTTTTTTCAGTAGAAAATTCTCTCTGTCACCACTTGTGGAGGAGCCACATGGAGAGTTTCACTGCAAGGGAGACACACTTGCTGTTTTACTAAGAGCTCTATATGAATTTCCTGAAGTCCTTTTATTTTTCTTATCTAAAGTATTTTCTTCTTCCTCCGAGCAGCCACTACTTGTAACCCCCCAGGAGTCTTCTTTCGCCTCTGACTCTGGCCCAGCACCACTCCAGATTTCAGGGACTGCACTGCGTGCAGCCAGCGAGAGCTCCGCTTTAGACTCGGGGGCTCTGGGGACGAGGGGTTTGTAACCAGCAGAACATCTCCACTCTCTGCCAGGCGGGCTCCGAGGAACCTGCAGACCTCACAGACCCTGTCCCCTCCGGACTGACAAACCCTTTTCTCAAGGAAATAAATTACCAGCACTCGGCACCGAAAGGAGACCCAAAGGGGGCTGACGGTTCATTAACTGTACCCAAGAAAATGTCCTCATCTGCCCTTTGCTCCCCAGGCTTTAGCTTGGAAGCCAGTCTTTGTTACCAAATAATATGGGCAAATTGACAGAAAACTCCATTTTCCGGCTGTTCCACTGCCCAGCAGGCTGTCGGCCGCGGGCGCTTACAGAGATGCCCCCGAGCACGGCAGCCCGGCGCCACGGGACGGGGCAATGCCTGCTCCAACGCGCTCCCAGCACGCGGTCGGACGAGCAGCGGCAAATTCCGCCGGGAGCCTTCGCAGTAAACAGCAAGCGTCAGTCACGGCTTCGGGAGCCAGCAGCTGTGCTGGCAGAATATCGCAAAGCTTCAATCGCCTGTATTGTTAATGAGCTCCAAAATTCATAGACAAAGAAAATAATAATAATTAAAACCCCGAAGCAAGCCCCTGATTAAAGCACACCCTGCTGCACGGCCGAGTTCAGCGCAGTCCACACAGCGTTGCAGGGCACTGCCCCAGTGCATCGCAGCGTCCCGTGCCGCCGCGGCACGGGCACAGGGAGTCTTTTCATGACCAAACGAGCATTATGAGCACCATTGTTAAATCAGGTTTTATGGATTTATGAAGCAAAGATACACACTGATCCTGTTTAACATTATTTTCCAGCTGGAACCTTATTTTAATACAGATGCCCTGAAATTACACCATTCATAAATAATGCAAGCAATAAAACCTTTCTCTTCTCCCCTAGCGCACACAAATGCAAGCTTAAATGTGGATTTAGACAAGAAATGGTAGAACTTTGGGTTTAAAAAACAAAAGCATGCACAAAACGCCAGCCACTCCGAGAGCTGGTGGCAAGCGGAGGAAGCCAGCGCCGCTTCCAGGCTCCAAGGTGCAAACGAGGGTTTATTTTTCAGGAGAGAACTCGGGCCCTTGGTTTCTTGGTTAGATTTACATCACTGGATCATAGCTGGTTTGTCTGGACATGGGGCGTGGGTGTGTGATCAAACCGGCCACGGAAGCACATGCACCCACATGCACCCACGCCAGGTCCCCGCACCCCACAGAGCTTTGCTGGGGCCGCAGGGACTCACCCCCCCTCTGCCCTCCGAGTTATCACAGGTTTTGGAAAGGCCCCCAGTTTAACCAGTGAAACGCTCTTTGGAGGACGGTGGGACAAGAGCGAGCTGCTGCAGGAGCTGCTGCAGGCGGGCGGAGCTGGACGCCCGGCTCGGGGAGTGCTCCGGCTGCGCTAAAGCCTGCCAGCTCCCGCTCCTTTGCTCTGCATCTCCTACATAATTCATACCTCAGAGACTGCTCAAAATCAGGAACAATAAAGAAGGCAGCAAAATTGGTATTTTTGGTCTGGTTTTCACACGGCAAAACACAGCTAAAAGAAAAACATGATCTTTGCTGAATTTGGCCAAAACCTAACCACGGGCAGAACTGCATTTCCATCCAGCCAGAGGCAACTGCCTTTTTCCTCTTAAATTCTGGAAGAATCGACGTGTCTTCTGTGCTCAGAAGCCTGGGACTAATTTTAATGAGATGGGGAGAACGAACAAAGAATCTCTGACCTGCGGGGCGTTCTGCGGGCACAGAGAAGCCTCAGAGCAGGCAGAGGCAGAAGTGCCTGTTAGGTTCCCTGCAGCCTTGGTCCTTCCCCTGCTGCACATTCCCCAGTGTTTTCCAGTAATTTCTCCAGCCAGCTTTCAGGTCCTGAGCAACGAGCCCTCCGCTCCCGCTCTCTGGAGACGACCGCCCAGGAGAAGACGCTTTCAGGGCTCTTTTCTTGCTGTTCAGGGCACGCTGCGGTCCGTTACCGAGGGCACGAGGCACAGAGCTCCGGTGACAGCAGGTCCCGCTGCAGCTCCTCCGGCCGCCACACTCCTCCTCCTTCCGTAGGCACGCTGGAATCTGTTTTTATGCAACGTGTTAAGCCCTGAATGTGAGAAGCTTGTGCCCTCCTGCAGCCGAGACTGGTGTTTTCGCTGCAGGGCAGCCCGGCCATGGCTCCCGGAGCTCGCTGCTCCCTGCCCCAGCCCGGCCGAGCACAACCCGGCTGCGCGGCGAGCTGCTGCCGAGCCAGAATCACAGCATGGCAGGGGTTGGCAGGGACCTCTGTGGGTCACCCAGCCCAGCCCCCTGCCCAAGCAGGGTCACCCAGAGCAGGCTGCACAGCACCGCGGCCAGGCGGGGCTGGAATATCTCCAGAGAAGGAGACTCCACAGCCTCCCTGGGCAGCCTGGGCCAGGGCTCCGTCACCCTCAGAGGGAAGAAGTTCTTCCTCATCTTCAGCTGGAGCTTCCTCTGCTTCGGTTTGTGCCAGTTGCCCCTTGTCCTGTCGCTGGGCACCACTGAACAGAGTCTGGCCCCGGCCTCCTGACCCCCACCCTGCAGATATTTGTAGGCATTTCTAAGGTCCCCTCTCAGCCTTCTCTTCTTCAGTGCGGCTCTGCCCGGCCGGCGGCGTGGCCAGGGCTCTCCCCATCTGCGTCCCTGCCTTTGGCTCCCTTGCTCCCCGCCGCGATACCCCCCTGCTCTCCCCCAAGCGCTGGCAGACCCTGCCCGCTTGCTTTCTGCCCACTGCACGCCTGTGATTGCAGGTGTGAAATTAAATCTACAGGGGAATACGAGTCCGTACGCCGTCCTCCCACCATTCCTGCCTGCCCCCCAGCTCCGCATCTCCTCTGCCGATCCACGCAGCTCCGACGCCGCACACGCCTGCTTGGGTGGGAGGCAGGCGAAGGCGAGAGGCTGCCGAGAGATCAGAGCCTGATGTTCCAGAGGCCGACGCTGACAAACCGCAGAGTCATCACTCCCAGCAGCCGCCTGCTCAGCCAGCAAACACGGGAAGAAAATGGGCTCAGTGGCTCGAGGAAGCCCCAGAGCCCGCATTTGAATTTACAATGAGCTGCTCAGCGGAGCTCAGTCTGTCAAGCACCGTGTCCCATTAAGATGAAAATTTGAAGGTCTCAATAGAGCAGATAGATAACCTCTTTTATTCTTTTTTTATTAAAGGATGCTTGTGAGGCTGGCAGGTCAGGCCGGCTCCGACAGGACTGCGGCTGCTGCGAAAGCTTCCCCAACAGGGGCCACTGCTTCAGCCAGCATCTGCTCCTTTTCTCGCTTGTTTGCTTGTTTCTTGGGCTTTCATTAATTCTCAGCTCATCACATTTGCATGTGCTTATGCCAGCAGCGCCTCGGTCCCGGGGCTCCTCGCCCACGTGATGCCACGGGGTGCAGGACGTGCTGGATCGAAGCCCCCGGCGCCGCGCTCGCAGGGAGACGCCAGCACGAGCCCGGCTCTGCCCAGAGCCTGCCCGCAGATCGTGGGAGACCCGGGCAACGCTGCTGCAGCAAAACCCGCCGGGAGCGGTGGGTCTGGGGCTTTGAACAGGTACAGAAGGAGAAACGGGAACGTCTGGGTTATAAATCCCCCCCGCGCGGGGTCTGCTGGAGCCCCGCGCTCTGGGCTGTGGCTTCACCCAGAGCCACACTGCAAGTCTCGTCTCCCTCCTGACAGCTTCTCTGTCACCCCTCAAAATCCAACCAAAAAGCAGGAAATTTACTGGTGCTTCCTTTCATCATTAGAAGAAACAAACGGCTTCGCACCCCCTCCTGCTCAGCCGCGCGTCGCACAGATGCAGCTTGGCGCAGGAGCTGCCTCGTGCCCCGTTCAGAGGTGCCACTGGGGGCAGCTCCTGTGGAAAACAGTATTCAGCTTAAGTTTTGCATTAGCGAAGGATGCCTTCCCCAGTGTCCTGAGCCTGTGCTCCTGTCCTGCAGACCTGTGAACCCTTTCCCACTGCCCCCCGCAGCGAGCGGGATGTGCTCCTTGCTCCTCCCCCCCACGTGTTCCGGCTATTGCCAGCACCGAATATTTGCAAAACATTTGGTGTTTGTTGAAATATTCTCTCTGGATCAAAGCTCAATATTTCTTGGCTTCTCTACACTTTCTGAGCTGCCTTCTGCTCGCTGTTACAGATTTGCTTTCTCTCCTAGGCTGTCAACAGGACTGCACAGCTTCTGTTTCTGGTTGGGCTTCCTTTCCCGTGCGACCCACCACCGCCCTCCGGCCTCTCGCACACCTCTCCCCTCTCCTCCCTCCCGGCGTGCCGCTGGGACGAAGCAAACCAGCAGGCCATTTCTCTTTCTTGGTGTTAGGTTTACTGGAGTGTTTTAAAACACCAACAAACTATGTGAAAATTCGTGATGCTTTAAAAGCCAGGTTCTTTGGAAAAAAACCCTACCTTGTTCTTCTTGCTCTGCTTTCAGCAACTCGGGAGGCAACTCTTCTGCTTCATGTTACGGAAGTCCATAGTGTTGAAGCCACCTAAACAACGCGAGGTTTTTCCTTTAAGGCAGTGATGTCTTCATAACAGGACGGGGGCTTCAGAAACAGTCTCCCCCCCCTCCCATGGCACCGTCGGAGCGAACACCAGGACCTGCCACCATCCGAGGGACTCTGGGCTGCCCTCACTGTCCAAAGCCCAGGGGAGCCGGAGACCCCGTCTCTGCCCCAAGGGAGGACGGCAGCTCGCCGGGGCCTTCCCACCACCCTGCCCTGCCTGGAAACGCGTTCCTGCCTTGCACTTTTAGAGGAAAAATGATGTGGTCTTGCCAGCAGCCGCCAGTTCTTTTTATTGAATTTAGAATCAATAGTGCATCAAGTGGCTGGGGATGTTATTAATCAGAAAATTGGCATGAAGGACCAGGAGGTAATAACACTGCAGCGAGCCCGCTCTTTTCTTGTGGAGCGGCTGTGCGCGGTTCTGGGTAGTGCTAATTACTCCTTGGGACCTGCCTTTCAACTGCTTTATAGACAAGGCAAACTACTGCCTGCCGGCACTGCAGAGCCCAGCTGCTCCCGGTTATTTTCCCGTCATTGTGATTGTAACCTGCGGCAAAACATTATATTGCTTTTCTTCACACCCAGAAGAAAGGCTGTGACAGTTGGGGGAAAAAGGCACACGTATTTTGGGTCAAAAGCCACTAAAAAAACGCGGGGCATCTGCCAGCCCTGGGAGGAATCTACAGCAGCTTCTCCTGATGCTGCTCCTCCCCAGGCTGTGAAGGCCATATCTATCTCCAGGCTACAGCCACCACCTGTCTGTCGTCTTCCAGAGGCTCTCCGGGTCCCGCCGGGCAGCACGATGAGCTGCAACGGCCACGTCCTGAGCCTGCCTGAAGACTCGGCTGGTAATTGCCCAGCCCCTAACGAGGTTTGCCCGCTCTGCCCGCAGCCCATCTCCTGACGGCAGTACAGGACCTGATGGACAGAAACGGGCTCCTTTTCATGGAAACTAGGTAATTATACTCCGGCATTTGAACCAACCTGTGTAGCACCTGCTTGTCACCCCCGGCCCAGCCGCCTGTCACGCAGCAGCGTCTCCAACGAGCAGGTCGCACGTGCGCAGCACCAAGGTTCATCGTACGCAGGTCTGCGACAGTACGAGACTCGGCTCCTCGACGATCTTCCATGACCTATTTTCAAAGATTTGAAACCTTTTCATTTCTTTTTCACTCACCTTTTATAAAAAGGTCTCTGTTTGCAGGACCTGTTCAGGGTCAACAGATTTAGTAGTATCTCTATAAAAACAACACCGAGTTTCTGTGCCTCTGAATTCACGCCACACACAGCGTACCGTGGAAAGGAAAATAACTTGAAAAGTATTAGAACATACTTTAATAAGCTCAGGTCTCCTGCCTGTGACCCTGAAAGCGTGTTTATCTTTGGGCTTGTCTTGAGCACTCGTTATTCTACCACCACCTTAGGATAAGCACGAATGCATGAATTTACAGCTGCAAATCCCATTTGACTGTGTGTAATCTAGTGGTTTTCCATGGCAAAAAGGTTCAAAATTCCTCACCTGCCTTGCTTTTGCAGAGATGGGATTATGTTCTTAAGTAATTACTGTGTCCTTGTGTCTAATTGGATTTCCAATGCCATTTATTTCACCATGAGGCTAACCTGGAAGTAACCTCTGAATGAATTTATTAATCCTAACGAGTTATTAAATTTGCAACTAATAAACACCAAAGGAAATGGAGACAAACATATTACTACCCCCACTGAAAGGAGTCTTAGGCATGTAAATGATGAAACTTTTCCCAAATCATCCCTCCAGCTCTCACATATCTCTCCATAGCCATAGGGACTTGGTCTGCCATCAAAGAGCCTCCAAATTATCCAGTTCTTGCTTTCCTGCAGCCTTCCCGGCCTCCCGAGGTAACCTTTGGTCTCCTCCCAGGTTCTTCCCCATTCCCAACGTTACGGAGCTTTTCTTCTCTTGTGACAATCAACAGATGTAGAAAACATCCACAAAACTACGGAGCACGTGTGCATCAAGGTGTGATGTTTGTGTAGCTCAGCTGCCAAAAGCGGGGCGAGCCACACCGCGCGGGCGCTGGGCCTGTCGCAAGCAGCCAGCCTCCCGCGAACGGAACGGGCGCTGCCGGGGCGTTCCGGGGGAAACTGCTTCTTGCACTGCTCAGGCTGGGCTGTGGGTGGATGTGGTGCCCGTGCCTGTGCTGTGCCACCGAATGGTACCCACCGCCGGGTGTTTCTAAAATGGTAATGAGTAAACTTCAAAAAAAAATACAAGGTTTGTGCTCACATGTCTCCAAAACTAGCAGCTTTTTTAGATAATAAAGCAGAAAATTAAATACTGTGCAATATCGAGTACCTGTCAGGGAAAGTGGCAGCTCTGGGGAAAGAAAGGTCTGCTGGAACCCAGGGCTGGGCACAAGGGGAGGCTGCAACCGGACCCTGCCGTGCTGCACCCCACACGTCGGGCTCAGGACCCTGACTCCTGCCCACATCCTTCTGTCTGCCAGCCTCACTTGGGGTATTTAGAAAGAAGAAAAAACCCCTGACCTTTATAGCAGCTATATGATGGTACCCAGATCCCTTTTAAAATCCCTTCATTCCTGCACCACAAACAGGTCTCAAAGTGGAGAGCTGACTGCCGCTCTCCGGCCACCGCGCCGTCCTGCCGCCCGCCCGCGCTCTCCTCGCTCCGGGACTGACGGCACCCGAGGGAGCGCAGCGGCGAGCCGGGGCAGCAGCAGCACCGACGGAAAGGTTACAGAAAGCACTCCTCCTAAAAATGAGTCTCTGTCCTGCTCGTCCCTTCCCCCTTGCACACTCTGGCAGTTCCGTTGGTTCCTGGACAGCCTTTCCACGGACACCCACCCCGCCTCCCCTTCCCAGCCCCGGCGGCACCCACACCGCTCAAACAGGGCTCGGCGCAGCAAGAGGTCCCCGAGAGCAGCGCCGGGCTGAGGCTACAGCAGAGGGAAATGGGATGGATTTCCCAATGTTAGCATTCAAGCTAGTGTGCTGACACAGTGGGCATTTTGGGGGGTAAACCTTCGCTATTGTACAGTAAAATCTCCGTACAATAGTTCTACCTGCTCTGGAAAAGGCAGCTGTAGATACCACAGTCATTTGTAATTAAAATGTGTGATCTTCTCAAATGCGTGACTTAGTTTTTTAGGCAAATCCATATTCTTCAATTTGTAGGCTGTTCCCATTTTAGGATTATACTGGCAGATCAAACGCACGGCAGTGAAGCCCTGTGATCAGTGCTATCGAAATTTCAGGTGCTTTAGATCTCTCGTCTTTATCTTTTCATGACGATGTCTTCTCCCGGCAAGCTCTTGACCCTCCTGTTTCACAGCTTGCAGCAAAAACTTCATCAACAGTGACAGCTCTTAGCTAAAAATCTCCCCATCAGGTGGCCTTGAGGTCAAGCTCCTCTTGAATTTACATCTCTCCACCAACTGTGATCTTCTCTCTGCTGCTGCATTATGTGATTTTTCATATTGTTTCCAAGAAATGGGGCTATTACGTGGTCAGCCTCACAGCTCCGCCACGTGTCCGAGAGCCAACTCCTCGTCCCCGCTGCTGCTGTGGCTTCTTTCTCTGGTTTTTAATCAACGCAGCCCAGACATCCTTGGTTTAACACAGATCTAGGGGCCATAAATGGAAACCTTCGGAGCCTGCTGTCCCCACAATGGGAACTGGCACATAAGATATATTTTTAAATGATGTAATTTGATTCAATTGTCACATGCCTTAGATAGGAAACAAATTCAACATCTCATCCCCTGGCTTCACATTTCCCGGCACGCAGCAGAGCCCAGCTGGGCCAGCAGGAGAGGGGCTGAGCCAACAGACACCCCGAGGCCAGAACCGGGGTCCCTGAGCTAAGCTCTGTCCCCCCCGGCAGTGCCACCCACCTCCTGCCAGGCTGCAGCACCGGCTGGGGGGTCTGGAGCAGGGGGAAAGGTGACCAACACAGCCGGAGACACGGGTGCAGGGAGGTGGAAGGGCTCTGGCAGGGAGCAGCCGGGCTGCCTCAGCCACCTTTTCATAGGGCCCTTCCAACGGAAATATTCTATTCTATTCTATTCTATTCTATTCTATTCTATTCTATTCTATTCTATTCTATTCTATTCTATTCTATTCTATTCCATTCTATTCCATTCTATTCCATTCCATTCCATTCCATTCCATTCCATTCCATTCCATTCCATTCCATTCCATTCCATTCCATTCCATTCCATTCCATTCCATCCCAGTTCTATTCTATTCCAATTCTAATTCCTGGTGCTTGGACAGGAGGGGAGACGGGGGAGCCTCAGCCCCAGGGGAACATTTCCCCCTTTTCACAAGAATCCGGTTGCCACTTTTGATTCTTACAGAAGTATAGAAAAAATTTCGAGAGATACTGTGGATACAAGCTACAGCACGCCCAGCCCTGCACTCGAAACCTGCTGGTTTACAGCAGCTATTCTCTTCCAGTCCCTGCTATTTATCACCTTGGTATCTAATCACCACATGGCAGTGTATTAAAGATACAATTAACATTCTCACAGATATTATCTGTAGCAACACAAAGCAATAAAAGCCAAGAAGTGAAGCAGGCAGCGTCCAGTGCAGCACCCACCCTGCTTTCTGCCTGGACTGCAGGTTTGTTTTGTACACTGGAATTTCTGACAGCCATAAATAACTGGAGGTTCAGTTTAACCCCAAAAACAGCAATGGCTCCTAGCACCAAACAGGATGTCGGTTCCCTGTCAGAGCATCCTGGTGTATAAACATCACTTCTTGTTGCTTTTTCCCTGCACGTTCACCATACAAAGACTGACCTGCTCCAAAGATGCTGAAGCTGTAGCAGCTCCCGAATCGCGCCACGGAGAGGCACGGCTGCCTGCTATTCACCGCCCGGGAGCAGAGCTGTGATCAGGTCTGGGGTTTACCTGGCCGGCAGACAGACCTGTAACCAAGCCTGCAATTTCAGCGCCCCAGATGCCTGTTTCGCGACGCGGGGACCCGGCCGGGGTGCGAGCTCCAGGGGGGTGGGGGGACTGGGGGGGCAGCGGCAGGGTCTCCGAGCGCAGGGCGGGCTTTGCGTCCCCGGGCGCTCCGCTCCTCCCCGGCTCAGGCGCTGGAGGGGTCGGGAGCCGCCGGCGTGGACGATGCCTTCCCCAAGAGACCCCAGAGCTGCTGCTCATGAGCGTGGGTACGTTTTCTGCACAGTTTCCATCCAGGCCTGTTTGGGGAAGATTAGCATTGGCACCGTGTCAAAGATGAGTTTAATCTTGTTATGAATATTCATTTGTTCATGTTCCATAACAATTTTCCTTGGAGTCTCAGTGGGGCTGTGGCCACAGCAGGCCGGAGCTGGGCTGTTTCCCTGCAGTACTTCTGGCTCCAAACGTGTCAAAACAACTGTGGGGCAAACTCTACCGTTCAGCAAGTTTATGGGCAATGCAATTTATTTTATGATCAAATTACACCAGGGTAATGCTGCCTTTTGCATCAGACAATTCAGTTCTAGTAATTGCTACCCTGGGGGTCTCTTCTCTTCTCTCTATACCCAGCCCATTTATAACACTAATGGCAGCAATGTGTGAGCAGAGGGAGGATAATAGACCCTAAACAGCAGCAACATCTTGCTGGAGGAAAGAGAGAACTTTGTCTTTATATTTCCAAGACTTGTTGAGCCTTACGAGGTGCGAGCCTCTCTCAGTGAGATGTGCAAGGACACAAAAAGTGGACGCCACGTGAACAGATCAGACTGCTTTCGCCGTGTGCCTCCTCCAACTCTGCTCCCTCGCAACGTCCTCGGACTCCACGCGCCAACGCTCTGCGCCTGCCCTGGGCTCTGCGCAGCCTGGTGTCGGCAGGCACTGCCTCCACCCACTGACCAGAGACAAGTCTCACGCACACAGGCTGCAAAGAACTGAGGAAAACCTGCAAAGAACTGGAAACAATCCAGTCTTTTGCTTGTGAATGTGGCCAACTGATTTTCCAAATGCACTAGGGAGGGAAGGTTAAAGTGCTTTAACTAGAGTACTCTGCTAGGTAAAAAATCTGAACATTTCCAAAACACAGCAAGGCAGACACCCCAGGCTGAACGCAGGTACATGGAACCATCTCTCTGGTTGCCCATGGTAAGCAATAAGGCTACTGCAAGTCCCTCAGACACCTGAACTTGTTCTAGTTCTACAACAACTATGAAATGGGAAACAAAAATTCTTCATTCTTGCACAATTCCCCTCGTTCCCTGCGATCTGTGCTGCCACGTCCCATATGATCTCAGCTGAGCCCTGCAGGGTGGGTGGGTTCGTCACCGCGTGAGGCAGACGCTGCGGAGCAGGACGGCCTCCGGGAGGTCCCCACCTGCTCCACTGCACCGTCCCTCCCCTCCGGCCCCTTACCCACCATTGCATGTGCAACCAACTCATAGCATGATTTTGCTCCCTGTAACAAATGACCCTGGACTATGATTCTAACGAGATCAGGCCTTGGATTGCCTCTTTTTTGGTAGATTTAACAAAATACTTGTGTATAAAATCAAGCTGCCCTCTCAAGCAGCAAAGCCAGGTGAATACAGCTCAGCACTTCTTTGCATCTTACAGATACAAAGAGCTGAAATGTCACAGAAACATGTTGCTAAGGATTAAAATATTTTCACAGCTTTCCTTGACTTTCTAAATAAAGGTGAAAATAAGTGAGGCATTTGAGCATGGTATTGCTAAAAATTGGATGCTTATAATTCACCAAAAGGAATACAGAAGTAGCTCCAACTTTAAAATCCATATAAGCATTCATTATAACGAGACCTCAAAGTCTCACACTCCATTTAGATTTATTATTCTCAAGTAAGTTGTGATATATCAAAACGGGCTAAATTCAGCCAAACTGGGGAACCCGAACAAACAGCTCTGGGGACCGCGGGCTGGCGTTACAGCCTCTGCGTGTGGGGCTCGCACCCCTGCCTGGGCGCAGCCGCACCGGGGACCCCGGCACTGGCTCTGGCCACCAGCAGCACCCGCTGCTGTTCCGAGACCTCTGCGCAGCCCCCATCTGCCCGCTCCGCTGATGCCTCTTCCCCCCCTCACGGCACAGCCGGGCCCGTCCGCAGGGACGGCGTTTGCTGTCTCTGGCGACGCGGTTTGGTCTGCGGCGCAGTCTGCGCGCGGCGGGAGAGCACAGGTCACCGGCGGCGAAGGGTGACTGCCGTGGTGGCATGGCGACAGTTCTAGTGTCTAATTAGTGTCATCCTCGGGAGAACAGGACTGAGCTGAATGCCAGGGCTGCTGACCATGGAGAGAGGATGAATACGAGCTGTCAAATTCAAGTAATTGAGGAACAGAAATGAAAACCGTGCTGGGTGGAGGGAGTCAGCGGTCGCTTGGCCTGAACAGAATGAGATGCTCAAATTCCAGTACTGGGAGTAGCAACGTCTGCTCCCCCTCGAAGTGTCCCCGCGGGGCAGGTCCGGGGGGCTGCGGCTGGTGCCTGGGAGATGCAGGTCTGAGCCGCCCTGCCCGAGCTTCCCACCTGCAGGAATTCCTGCTGCCCAGCGCCGTGTTCAGCCGCAAGTTAACCCCTCTGTTCCTCCCTTTCCGTGTTTCTGCAATGACGACGGCATTTGCCTTCCCGGGGAGCTCGGCCAGGCCAGGGCCACAGCCTGGTGGGAGCCAGCGCAGGCTGCTGCCGCCCGGGAGGGAGCGGGGGGACAATCTGTCTCTGCCGACGCCTGTCAACGGGGAGGAACCTGAACAAATGACAGGGCATGATGGGTTCTGAAATAATGACCTCTATTTCGAGGAAACTCACACTGCAAGCTATGTGGGAAGCAAGTCTTGATCTATTTAAACTCTTTTGCTTGGGGTTTAAAAAGGACAAGAATTTCTGGGGGGGGTGTGTGCAGCAACACCAAACTTTCAATCAGCTGTATAATTTCCTATAAATATTCCACAGCCCCTGGGATCCCAACACCCTTGCTGAAGGCATGGCGTCAGGCACTGTGGATCATCTTCTCCATGTGATGAGGCTAGAAAAGTCCTTAAAGGAGTTCTGGAGGATACCTGGACGATTGCAAAGGCGAAAGGCAGCCCCTCTGCGCTGGCACCGGGCTCCTGGCACCACTGGAGAGCTGGGCTAAAGCAGCCTCTTAACCCTGAGTTAGACGGACTCTGAGAAGAAGAAATTACTGACTTTGTCATCTAATAACTGTCCCCACCCTCGGAAAGAGGTGGGCAAACGGCTGGAGCAGGCAGACCACGGGCTCTGGGGACGGTGTCTCTCCCAGCTGCTGCCTCACCCATCCTCGCTGCCTCCCGGTACGGACCCCCCGTGCTCAGCGGGGTCCCCCGGCCCTGCCCCTCTCCTCCATCCCTAGCTGGCAGCATTTCACTCCACCTTTCACGCGTTCTTTCCTCTGGGCTGCTCTCCAACCCTTGTGCTTTGATCTGGCCCATTAATGTCAATAAGCTATTTTTGGAAGCACCGTTCCAGATGCCTTCAGATCTCTTCCACGGCCTCCGCCGGCGCCTGCAGCACGGAGCACACATGGCCGCGGCCAGAAGGGCTTTGGATGCACCCGAGAGAGCAGCGAGAGCCCTGCGCAGCGCCCGGGGGGTTCGCAGGCACCCCTGTTAACGCGAGGCTGCCGCACGTCCGGACACTGCAACGTGACCAAAAGCTACGGCTGGGCACAGAGAGCCTCGCCGCCATTTATTGATTTACCTTTAACACTTCGTTCCTCAGCAATAATACAAACCTGCACGAGGAAGAGAGGACTAGGAAACAGCTTCCAGCAATGCTGAATGGACTCGCGGTGCTTACGTGCTGCAACCTTGATTTTACCCAGGAAGGTTACAGCTCGGAGGAGTTACACCAGTATCTCACAGCTCGTATTTTTTCCCCTTACTCTTAAAATAGCTTAAAGTGGCTAAGACATTTCTATAATATCCCTGGGTGAGCTGCTGGGATGCTCCAGTTCCTGAAGGAAGCCACGAGCAGCAGTCGTGCCAGCAGCCGGCTGCCCACGGGCACGGCAGGGGCCGGGGGACCGGGGGACGTGCCAGAGCAGGGCAGCGGGGCTGCGCCGTCCCCTCCTGCCACTGCTGTCCCACCCAGCAAAACCCGACCCTGTGCTGGCCGTGGGCATTCTGTGCCGGCCAAGGGCACCTCCGAGCCCCCCAACCCTCACCTCGCAGGAGAGGGGAGCGGGGAACGGGCAAGCCGCTGAGCATTTCCCACCAGAAGAGCTAAAAGGGTTATTTTAAGAACTGAAGTGTTCCCATTAGAACAAGAAAAAAGTTCTGAACGACAGTCTCCCAGGTACAAGAGACCACAACCAGCATAAAGTAAAATAAAAAGGAGCAGGAAACGGGTACCTGCTGAAACAAAAAACAGAGCATAGCTTCTCCGCTGAAAATTCCCATTTACTGTCACATATAGACCCGCACGCTTTCTACAGAGCAACTGTTCAGAAAATTACTGATCCACATCCACTCTCAGTGCACCTCTCATCCTTCTTCTCTCTGCTAAACAGCCATACTCGATAAATCTCTGTTATCTCCGCAGTCAGACCCTGGCACTGCCACAGCGCCCGCACGCAGATGCACAGACCGACCCTCCTGTGCCTGCAGACACAACGGCCCTGGTGTCCCTGTGTGCTCACATATACGGCTTTCGTCTCATCCACTCAAGCCTAAAGAGATTTCCTACAGAAAATGTCAGCCTGTTTACGGAGCTGAAGGTAACCATACCTCAAACGCCCGCCCGAGTTCCCGAGCACCTGGAATCGGGGCTGCTCTGGTGCCCAGCCCCGCTGCTCGGCGTCCCGGCTGCGTCCCCGCCAGCACGCAGCCGGGCAGGCTGTCTGCCTGCCCACAGAGCATGCTGATCTTCTGCAGACAAGCCAAAATAATCATAACTTGCAAAGAAATTTTTCGGTCGGCACCTCCTATGCACCTACAAGGGTGGACGGGAGAAGGGGGACATTAATCTCGGCCTTCTGCACATTTATCCTCAAGCTAAATGAATGCAGAAACAACATTTCCACTGGTGTTTGCTTGTTCTCACAGCCTGTGTCGCGGGTGGCGGGGGTTTCTGATTTCAGGAGCTCAAGCAGCCTGAAACCTGCCAGGTCTTAAATTTATTATTGATTCATTCTGCTGTCTCCAGGGACCGCTGCACAAGAGCCAGGCTAAAGCCCTGCTTCGTGACGCACGGCATCTCCAGCACAGGATGCTGATTGAAGAGGATTCCAGCTACCGCAGTTCTTCACCCACAAACACGTCGCTGTTTAACTAATAATCTGTTTTACCATAAAGCCCTCTAATCCCTGAGGACTGGGCCACGCGATGCATCATCTCGCAGCACGGTGCCTCATTGGCCTCGTTACGGTACGGACAGAAGGAAGGCAAAGAGGAGCTGGGGGGAGAAGCTGCGCTCCCCGGCAGCCTGGCAGCCCCTCGGCAGGGCCGGGGCACGGGGGGACGGAGCTGGGCCCCCCGGGAGGACGGCACGGGCTCCCTGGCCACACCCCGGCCCTGCTCCACGGAGCTGCGCGGATTCGCAGGTCTGCAGAGAAATCAAAAGGCTGGTGAGAATCTTCAGTGGCTGAACCCAGCAAAACCCCCGTTTCGCTTCTTGGCAGAGATTCCCGTGGGAAGAACGTCCTGGAGCAACATCCGCCCTCGACAGCGACTGCTTTCCGGGGCGAGAGCTCCCGAGAGGTCTCCCTGCCCGAGGAGGGTGAGAAGCCACGGTAAGACCGGCTTCAGGGTCGGCACTGGAAGAGCCAGCGCAAGAAATACCACTGCATACGCGCTCGCAGATTGCTAAGCACCTTTCAGTGTTTTAATGAGCGTTTGGATTCTGCAAGGAATGTTTTCCATTGTCCTACACGGCCTTTTAACGGCTCTGCTGACAGCGAGACACATGTTCGCAGAGGAAACCGCTTGCTAGAGAAATAGGGCCCCGGACGAGCAACAGATGAACCACTTCTTCCCTTTCATCCTGGACGGAGGAGGATGAAAAAGGATTGGAATGGAAAGTGACCCCGTGTGTTTCACCTGAGAATCTGTCGATGACGATATATGGTTCGGGGCTTTTTTTGTCCTTCTCCATCTCTGGTTGAGCAATCTCCGTTGGCAATAGTTTCAACCTCAGACCATGCTGTGAGGAAGAGATAATCCACACATCGTTCTTTTTTTTCGTTCTTCCCTAGAATTGTCGTTCTTCATCCCAAAATGGAAACACGTGGTTTGAAATACAGCAACCTTTTTTCTTCATATACCTGGAGTGTGCTTGAAGTCAAACGGAGGTACAAAATTTACTTGCTACTGCCACCAAAGATTTTTTCTGGCAAATTATTCAGCTTTATTAAGCACATAAAGACCTACAAAGTTGGTCTTTTAATGTACTTATATAGCCATAAACTTATATCTCTGAAATTATTGCATTTTAATGCTTTTTTTATCTTTGCATAATTTGTATCTTTAACAATCACACCAACAGAAAGAGAAATGCTCGCTGTAGAAGCTTTCTGCATAGAGATTAGGTGCACGCTTCTTCCTCATCCCCACACTGCTGATGAAAGCTGCCTAATTCCCTATCGTGCTCTTAATGGCTCCTGTGAGGACAATCTAGCTGTCACCACGTCCTGCCCGGGCTCTGACAGAGCAGCGCCCTGCTGCTTTGCACACCAGGTTTGCCATGCCCAGGCCACTCGACCAGTGCAGGTTCAATCCCATCTGGGCAGATCTGCTCTGCTGAAAACCATCTCTGAGGGAAGCTTGTCTCTGATGGGAGCCAGAGAACCCTGCTCCTTTGAACCCTGGGCCGAGGATTCCCATGGGGTGCAAGCAGCACGCGTGCCTGGACCGCAGTCACAGACCTCGTTTTCACAAAGGAAAAAAAAAAAAAAAAGAATTACGTCCTAACTTCTTTAGCAAGCATACAGAGATCCCAGACTGGCTTGGCTGGTAACACCTTTCCCCAGTCTCTGGAGGACGTTTGGGTGCCTGCCGGGAGCACCCCACGGCCACGGCCTCGCGCTGAAGGTCTCTGCCACCGCCCGCGGGCGTCCCTGCGGGGCTGGTGCTCGTCCCAGGCAAAGCACTGACAACCCGTCCCCAGCACGTCTGGCTCTTGGGCTGTGCAAAATACATAGCAGTGTTTTAAACTGCCTAATTAAACCTATAATTTAGATTTAATGCCCATTTAATAACATCTATATCTATGGCTAGATATAAATTAGCAAAGAAGCGCTGTTTGCTAATGGTGTACAGGATACTGTCAACTGCCACACAACTCACAGAAAAGAGCTATGTAACAAATGGTTAATTAAGTTCTCAGCTGAGCATTCCCTGTAATAATTTCTGGTTATTTAGACAGATCAGAATTACAAATTATTAAACCCAGTTAATAATTAGTTTAAGTGGACATTAATTAGCATTGACTAATAACGAGATTCTTAGTACACCCACTTGCTTATCCGGAGACCTTCTCCTGTGTAATGATACAGAAATGAAAGCCAGATGAATCGGTAATATTTACAGCTTATTGAGAAGAATTGCCTGAGTCAGAAGGAATCAATTAGCTGGCAATTCCAGAAAAGTCAAATGTGTAATTATGGTGCCATAGGGCGTCTCGTCCTGCGTCAAGCTCCGGGCTGCTGCCGGGCAGCGCACGACCTCTTCATCGCTAAGGCTGCGCCTGCCCCGGCCGCTAACGAGCTGCAATCAGCAGCAGGGCGAGGGAGGGAGATCTCCCTTCGCGGGCTGCGAGGGGTCCGTGCGGCACTCGGCCCCGCGCAGGTCCCTGCCGCAGGGCTGGAGGACGCGCTCCGGAAAAACGCTCCAGTACCTCGCAGGGCACGGGAGCTGGGAGCGCGCTCTCCAGTTCCACCAATTTATTTTTTTTAAGTAATTGAGGTCGAGAGGACTCGAGCCTCCCGCTGAGCATGTGCTCAAGTGGAGATAAGAACCAGGCCTCCATCTCCGCCGGCTGTCAGGAGGAGTTTTCCTTTTCCAGCAGCAAACGCTTTTGGAAGGCTCTCCTGCCGCACGCGGCTGTCATAGCAATGGTTGTGCTCCGCTCCTCCAAGCAGCAATAAATAATCTCCCTCGCAGCTAAACTGCAAATAAAGCAGTTAAACACCTTATACAATGAACTACAAAAAATGAATGCCAAATACATCCTTTCTATCTTTGTCATAATTTCAAAGTCTTCACGTGTTGGGTTTTGGGGTGGGGGTTTTTTCGTCCTCTCTTTCACAAGCTGCAGAACGTTTCAGCACACTTTGAGCATATCCTCTGCTAATTTATTATGCAGACATTTAATTGTTCTGGGGGTTTTAACGTAATCGCTTAGTGAGGCACAGGTCTCTGCAGCCCTTGTCACCTCGGCTCCGTGCCCACGTGGGAATGGGGCTGCAACACCACACGTTACGGCGAAGTTTCTGCTTCAGGAACGAATTCCATCGCGGCAAGCTCTGTTTGGAGCTCTCAGGCACTGCTCTCCATCCGCTGGCTTTTGATGTTTTATACATCTGTCTGAGCTGCCTCTCTGCTGTTTGAGCTGGCTGGAAGTTATCAAAGTTTTATCACTTTTCAAGTGTAAAAACACTTTCTCCAGCCCCTCCCTTTCCACCCGTTTTCTTCCGCGCACCGTCAGCCTGCAGCAGGCGGCAGCCGCCGCGCCCGCCCGCCCACGCCGCGAGCCTCCTCGGGCCGTCCGGGCTTTAACCCGGTGTCAGCTCTTGTCCGGGACAGGCCTGGGGCAGGGCAGATGGGAGCAGCGGCTGTGATGGCATTCGGGTATGGGAGGGTCAGCAGTGACGATGCTCCGAGCTTCCCGTGCGTCCCAGCCGGCCAGCCCTGCAGCCCCCCGAGAGCGAGGGCAGCTGGTGGCAGTGCGTGGAGGGATGACTTTCTCTGGCGTGAACTGCTTAACTCCTCGTACTCCTCCTCCACTTGCATGTTTGTTAGTCGCTTGATCCAAATGAGTTACAGCTGGGTAAGGCAATTCAGCCCCAGGGAATTCCAGTGCAAGCGCCGGCCTCGACCGGCACGGGACAGGACATCTCCTGCGACCTGCTGCGGTGCTGGCTCGGTGCCTACGCTTGGTACGCCACGCTGCGTTCGGGTACAACAGCTGAGTTATTTGTCTCTTTGTAGTAGATGTTGCACGTTATTTCAGGCTTTGCTACTGACTTGACATGTAGCCCACGGGACGCGCTTCTCTCAGTCTTCATCTTCGGAGCTGGCAACCCTCTCCTGGAACCTGCAGACTCCTGGTGTTACTGCCAGCGTCTGGCTTCGAGCTGGGGAGAAGGTGGGGAAAATATCTTCTGCCGTAAGTAAGGGCTAGCATACTGTAGGCAAAAATGAATTTTCATTGCGTCTTAATGACGATTAGTGATTTTGATACCACTGATCACATGCATTCCCAGAACGTTTGATTAATGAGACCATTTCTAAGAAGAAATAATAAGCCCATGGCAAAAATATGACAGGAACAGAGAGATCTGTCTGTACTTCTCTCTCATAAAAGGCCCTGACTGTAAAGAAATTCCTAAAGGTTGTAAACAAAAGCCTTATAATGGTTTGCTGCCTCCCATTTCCCTTGCCCTCTCCACATGCTACTTGCATCATTAGAAATCAATGCATTAGCTGCAGATCTTTGGGGCTGCAGGCAGACAACACCAAAGTATTTCTACTCATCACAAAAGTGAATTTCCAAAGCAGTGAAGGGGAGTCAGAGACCGACTCCAGCTGATCAGCGGGAGCATCTGCTGCCGCCGCAGAATTCACCCGGGCGGCTCTCGGCAGGGCTGGACCCGGGGGCCGGTGGCTGCGAGGGCCACGGGATCACGGAGCGCGGCCCTTTCGTGGTGGGCAAGCAGGCGGTGAGGGTCGGTGCAGAGATGGCCCCGGACCGCCAGCCCCACACATGCCACCCTGCGCCAGCCCCTTCCCAACAGCCACAACAAAGCCCTAAGCGGGTGACCCAGCAGCAGCACAGCAGAGAGGAAGGTGACGGCTGCACTTCTGTGTCCTCGCAGAGCACGGAGTGTCTGTGGTTAAATCCCCCTGTGTGCCATCTCTCGTCCGAGGGCCCTGAGAGCCCTGCATCAATTCTCATTTAAACTGAGTTATCTACTTTTACACCAGATTTTGTATGAGGAATTGACATTTGGACTTGCAGCAATGACCAACCAGGGAAATGTTATTTGTCCTTTCTCGTACCACAGTGGCAACACAAGCACAGTGGGAATTATCAATACAATTAGAAAGTGGCAAAAAGCAGTGAGAGGAATGAGTTCACGCCGTGCAGAGGGAACAGCTACCGAAGGCACACTGAGCCTACAGGTTTACACAAACACATGGGATACGCAAGATTAGGAGGAAAACAGACTCTCCAGGATGGTTATAACTGTGGCGTATTTTCTTTTAACCTGCAGTATGTTAATATCATACTTCTGGCTTTAATCCCACCTCTGGATAATCAAGGTGGAGAAAGCAAAATGAAAATGTCTGGCAGCCGGTTATTCCAGACCTGGCTGCGTGAGGCTCCTCAGCGTCCTCTGAAGCCTCCGAGACGAGCGCTGTCAGGGCCCAGCACCGCTCGAGATGGACACTTGTTCTGTCCCAGCCCTGCAGCAATTCCTTCTGGTGAGCGAGAGTGGGCAATAAAGGTGCAATTATGTTGAGACACAAGAAGAAAGAAGATAAATTATGGTCTTGCATTTATATAGCACATTTCATCCCAAACCATTGAGTTAACTGATTGATATACAAATTACATTTTGAGAGATCACTCTGTCCATCCCTGACACGCAGATATATATAATGTAATCATCATTTTTTAAAGCAAACTTACTTATTAATGCAAACCCTACAATTGGGGTGAGCTCTTCTGGGCAAAGATGAATCAGAAGTGACAAAACTCCACCATCCCATGACGAGCGTGCTTAAGAATGAATGGAATAATTTAGACACTTAGATCCCTCCAACACGATAAGTTCAAAGCCAAACAGAAAATGTCTCTCTTCTCTAAGGATTCAAAACAGACTTTGCTAAAATGTAATTAAGCGCTAAGTCCCTTGAAATCAATCACTTCCAGAAACTAATACCCACCTTGCTGATTAAGCGGTGGGTAAGCCAGGGGCAATTAATGCATTAGTATGCAAACTGTCAACCATGAGAGCAACCAGTTTTGATGGGATAATTGCTCTGAGAAAGACTACTTGATGGTTAATATCAGCAGAAGTGATGTATTTGGGAGAGGGGAATTTACTACTTTAACTGCAGCTAATTAAAAGTGACCTAATTCTCATTAATACTATGTTTGATTGGATACCAACTTGAATCCGGGAGGCTAAGTGGGAGTGCTGGCACGTGTTGCCCCAGCTGATGCCAGCCGGGAGGTTTTCTGCTGTAGCTCGGTTGGGGAAGAGGTGGGGAGCTCTTCCCAAGGCAGCACGCAGCATCTGCCGGGACAGGAAGGTGACACCTTGCCTCCTCGTTAGGCGACTGACCCTTCAGCCCGGCCCGGAGGCAGACGTCCATCGCTGCCCACCAGCTCCAACAGGTCACAGCTACCTTTTGTGGCAAAGCGCTTAGAACTGGGGTGTAATCCGGGCTGCAAAGGTGTCAGCCAAACTCCCTTCAGCAACCAGAAACAAGCCCAGTAAAACTAAGCCCGTCGTGTTTAACCGCTTTGAACAATGTGTTACATTGCTGAATTTTCCAGCATGTGTTTGCTCAGTGTGGCTGAGTGGAAGTGTCAGGGAAAAATGTTTGTTCTTCATACTCCTGCAGTTAATGACCAATTTTCCACAAATCATAATAGTCTTACACCATTAGGTTTTATAATTAAGCCTTTACTATGTGATCCTGTTTACTCAGCACATCCCGCTCGCTGTCAGACTGTCCAGAAGCAACTTGTGTTGCAGTGCAACTTCGCAAATGATGGCTGAGCTCCTCCGACAGCACCAGGGATCGCGACTCCAGGCACGGAGCAAGGCGATTTCAGCCGGAAAGATAAAGCAGTCCCGACAGGGAGCCGACGCTGCGGCTGGCGTGAGGCAGGGTACCGCTATCCATCCCCACCCGCCGAGAAGCTCCACGCTGGAGCATCACCTCCGCACTAACTTCAGCAGAGATGCCCGTCTGCTCCAGCGGCAGAATCAGCCCTGATGGCTACGGCTGCGGAAGGGAGGACGCCCCATGACCGCCACTGTCCCTAGCAGGCAGCCGTTCAGTGACTGGCCCAGCTACGCTGCTGCTCTTCATCCGAGGAGGAGATGAGTGTGACCAGGAAAGGGAGGTGTGACTACAGACACAGGGTCCCGGCGCGTTTGCTGGCTATAATCACTGCACGGCAAAAAACGCATTTCAGGTTCTCCCCCGGCCCTTGTTCCACAACCAGTTTTTCCTTCATGGAAGTCACAGCCAAAGAGGAGCTTTGCTACTGGTGAGTAAAGACGTGGGCGATTCACCGGGCAATCAATGTCCGTTCCAGAAGGGAACAACAGCTGCATTCCCTTCTGTACAACTGAGGGTGAAAGGTGGTGATCACTGAATTAATCATTAATTGGGCATCATGCCACTACTTATACGGCTGGGCAATTAATGGCAAAAGAAAGCAACCACAAATAACTTATTGAACAAAAATATCAACACTCTTTGCGTAAATTGCTGGCAATAAATAGTCTGACCAACCCTTATCAATTCCTTTGCTCGTTTCCTAGGCAGGTTTCAAGCCGCTGTGCCAGTGACGTTTTACAGCAGGTAGGATTCATCACCTTCGCCACAGACCAGGATCGGGCCCCCCAGACCACAGCTATCCATGGGAATGGAGCTCGAGGAGCAGCGCTGAGCCTCAGCCCCGGCAGGCTGTCCAAATGGTGTTTATACAGAGAAAATAACCAAAATGTCCCATCAATACGGGCTCGGGTTTGGTTCTCCTCCCCCTAGCTCTGTCCGTGCAGGACCTCACGTCTCACCTCGCCCACGACGCGACCCAGTGCCCCTCCACCACCGACCCCGACCTCGGCTGCGAGCTGCTCTCAGCTCTTCCAAAGCCGCCCTGAGTCACCGCCGCGATGATTCGCCCGAGCATACGGAGCTGGAGAGGAACGGGTACGTGCTGGGGCTGCCTCATTGGTTTCAGACCCCTTTAAAGAGGATTTAGAGTAGCATAAAGTTGTTGTGGCAGAGTGGAGGAGCGGAGCGGGTAGATGTATTTATATTGCTCGAGATAAAGCCCAACTTCAAATCCCTTAACTCTTTTTGACAACAAATTAGTTTCAGATCAAGGGCTCCTGCTCTGTCTCAAAATATGATTTTCACTTCCAAATTATTCATCTTGCCAGAAGCTGTTGCTAACAAAAAAAAGGCAAATTTCTAATGGTTTGTATAACGTCTTGTTCACTCTCCGTTTTCTTCATAGAAAATTCTCTTTGCCACTTCATGCCAGAGCGTCAGCTTTTCTATCACACTAATTACGGACGGCAGCCCAGGCTTTTGGGCAGAATCCCGTCTGTGGGCGCGCTTTGTGCGGCTCTGAACGCAGCATCCCTCGCGCCTGAGCCCCAGGCTGGGCAGAGGCTCAGACAACGATCCGTCCTCTCAGCGGCAATGACCCAATCTACCACAAAGGTCTCCCAAATCAGAAACCTTAGTCAAGACTCTGGTACTAAAGCTACCTCTGGAAGGTGTCTCAACAGGCAATAAACTTCAACCCCCCAAACCTCCCTTTCCCCCTTCCCTCTGGGCTGCACACCAGCATCGATTTTCTCAGTGTCACCTGAGGAAGCGTCCACGCGCTGTTCTGAACACACACACCAACCGTGCAGGAGCAAAGGCCCTCCCTCGGCACCCAGGCGCGTGCCAGAAGCCATCGGGAAACCACAGCGAGGAAGCCCAGCCGGGCGGCCGAGCGGCTGCGCGGGCTCACGACACCCTGCGCCCGGGCGGCACGGGCAGGGGGCACGCGTGGAGGCGAAGGGCCCATGGGTGCACGGAGAGCTGCACCCCGAGGGGAAACCAGGGTTTCCACAAATCCCACAACTACTTGTCAATACAGGAGCCTGTGCTACATGAAATTTATCCTTAAAGAATATTATTCTTCCAACACTGCAGCAGGCTGAAAACGTCATCTTTTCTATCATAGAAAATACAGCATCTTCATAGCTTCTCTATCCTCAGCAGAAAATGTCTTCAGACAAAATGGATAATAATTAAAAAAGAAAATTACAGATCTACTTCGATCGTCTATATTTCCATTTGAGAGGAGCAGCAACGGGGAGGATTTCCAGTGAAACAGGAATAAAAAAAAAATGTTGTAAAGATCTAGGGGTTTCAAAAAATCAAGATTGTTGCCAGATTTAGAAAAAAATACATTTGAGGGATGTTATTCACCAGCTCACTCACAGAAGCACTTTTCCAGCCTACCGATGTGGCGTTTCCGTGACCGTGTGACTGTTCACAGCACTGCTCGTGGAACACCGCGCACGCCGGCATCCCGTGCCCAGGCCATCGGGGCTGACGGCAGCCGGGAGCTGCAGCGTGGACGCAGCCCGAGCAGCGCAGGACCCTGCTCCCACCCGCGCCCAGCCCCAGCCCCGCAGGGACCCCGGGTTTGCCCCCGCTGCCAGGGCGGCTGCAGGGACGACGGGAACGCCGACACACCAGCCTGGTGCTTAAGGAGGGGAGCGGACCACGCCTCGCACCCCAGCACAGCTCTCGCCAGCACAACGCGGTGACAGCTCGTCTGAGCCTTCTGCTTGCTGCCAGCGCGTGGGGAAGCTGCTGGAGACCATGAGCGGGCTGACGCACGGCGACAGCAAGCTGCAGGCTCTCTGCCTGTCACCACCACGCTGGGCGAGCTCGAAGCGAGCTCAGATCCCGGTAACCGTGTTTGGCACCAGCACTGCGCCTGGCAGGGAGCAGGCTTCCAGTTCCTTCAGCCGCTCAGAGGGCGAAAAGCAGCCGTGAAACCCAGCGCTGCGCAGGCCCCGCGGCACGCGGCGTGCGCTCGCTGGGGACGGCACCCGGCACTGCCCGCTCATCGGCGCTGGGCTGCAGCTCCGCGGGCTGAGGAGAACGGGGAGATCTTTCCCCTTTTACTTGCTGCTTGGCTAGCTATTGATTACCTTTTTTTCAGAGCTGCTATTTGTTTTTATCTGCAATATATTGGATTCTCGAGGCTTTTAATCAACTGTAATTGATTGCGATTACCACTCGCTGCTCTTGACCCTGCCTGGCTTATTCCTCGTGCTGAAAGCCGGGGTTGTCTCGCTCCAGGCGTGTGCAGAGACGCTGCATCCCCTGCTCGTCTCCTTCCCCCGGCAAGCACATGGCCAAACCCAAATTTCAGCCAAACGCATTGGCAGAAAGGACGGCGTTTCTCCTAAAACTCCCAGCAGCTCTCCGCTCCTCGCAGAGCTCACGCCCTCATCCCAGCTTCCCTCTCCGCGTCAGAGGGGAACCCTGGAACTTCTGATGAAACTTCAGGACGGAGCCTTTAGAAACTTGCCGCTTGTTGACCCTGGAGATCTCAGCAGGTGCGCTGGGTGCAGCTGGAGCAACGCCGGGAGAAGTCTTCTATCGGCTTAATGATTAATTGTATCCAGTGGAAAATTATTCCACAGGCACAACAATCAGCACTCAGTGTTTCCAAATGTTAGTTTCTTCTATAAATGGGTGTTAGCAAAAAGCAGATGGCAAAGATAATTCACTGTCTACTGCGCCATCCCCACCCATTGTCTTCGCCTGTCGCTGCGGACCCCAGTCAGGTTCTATTTACAGTTATCTCCTCAGCTGCTGGGCATCGAGCTGTGACAGGCTGTGATTTATGGTTATTTCATCTGCTGTTTTAATTACAAACTTGTTCTGTGATTCAGTTTGAGATCAGAAAGGTCCCTGTGAGGCTGAGAGAGAGGGGTTAATTTTGATGTTCTCAGAGCAGCGGTTTGGAGGTTCAGCTCCTTCTACCCAGGCAGACGCTGGAAAGGAGCAAGCACTGGAGGGGGACATTGACTTCTGCCAGGGCAGGTAACGTTTGGGCTCTCTGACTTCTTAATCATCTGCTTGGGCCACCTGAGCAAAGGTTCAACCACCCATCAACGGGGAGGACCTGAGGCACGTAAATCCACCTCACTGAGACATTCTCCCTTCTGTGACCGCAAGTGCCTTGCAGGTCCCCGGGCTGAGTTTGGGTTGATCAGTGGTCCTTTGACAGCATCATAAGGGTCCTGCCTAGATCACTCATGAGTGAAGAGGCTTCCCCTGCGATGCTCGACTGTCCAGGTGACCCGGCACCATCTCCACCCTCCTGCCCGCTCCTGCGCCCCTCTCTCAGGACCTTGCAGTATGGATCTCAGTCTTTCATCAGCATCCCACCTCCAAACTCAGCATGCTGCCGATTCTCTGTGGTGGCCCTGGAGTCAGGTATTCTCTGTGGTGGCCCTGGAGTCAGGTATTCTCTTGTTTATGGTTCTGCTAAGGGTTTTCTGATGGGATTATTACTTGGTCGCTTTTTTTGTTTGCTTTCCCCTGCAGGATTTTCTCAACCAGACCATCTACCACGCCAGCGTTTCTGCAATCTGAGGACAAAGTTGTCCCTGCTAGCCGCTCCTTTGCCCCTCTGAGACACTGCTCATTGACAAAGCCCCAGCTACCTTAACGCTCTCAGCTGTCAGGATGTCACAGAAATTTTGAAACATGTCAACTCCTTTTTAGCTCATGAGGCAAGAAATCAGCTAGATGGAGGCTTAAGGGAAAGAAGAAGAAACCGTTCCCCAAACTAAACAATGCCAATTTTCTTCCCTGCTACCCGCAGAGGATCAGCACCGATAGAAGATTCTGCTTTCAGCCGCTCCAGAGCGAAAACGTGCAGCTGCTTCATTACTTTGATTTCTCTGACAGCCTATTAAAGATTATCGCTGCCATCTGTTCCCTCTGCTAGGTGAAGGGCTCGCTGGCTGCCGGCACTGCAGCGAGAGCTCGGCGGGCTGTGGGCTCCGTCCGTGGAAGCTATAATGAACCTTGGCCCCAGCAGCTCCCGTTGGAGCCGATGCTCCCTGCGGGACACGCTCCCTCGGGAACGCAGCCGGGGCCCGCGCAGACCGATAACCTCCCGCCAGCAGCCACCCCACAAAACTCGCTAACAGGGACAGAGTTTCCTATTAAATTTTCCAGGATGGTTATCACTCTATTTAATACTGTACACCTGTGGAGTAATTTCTTCCGAACGCGATTGCATTCCACAGAAGCCTGCTAATTTCACCTCTGTTAGTGGAAAATCCTCTGGGATACCTCGTGCATACTGGCTGCAACTGGGTTCTAGGTGCCACTGAACTCTATGGGGCTCGAGACCGGTCTGGGGATCCTTCCAGACTAAGGGGCATAGGACAAGGCTCGCCCTGTTCATCCCGAGCGGTGCTGAGCGCTCCCGGGTCCTGTTACTGCTGGTGAATCGAGCTGCCTAGGTGCCGTCTGCCTGCAGGGCACATCCACCTGCTTTCTGCTGGAGGCACCAGCTGCTTGAGAGGAAACACAGGATGTCACGGGGGTCAAATCAGCAACGCTGAGAAATACATATTCTTCTTCACAGAAAAGAATCTTGCTATTAAAAAGAAAAGCAGAGCACAGCAGGGGTGTGCAGAATGGATGTGATGAAAGACATACGGTCACTTCAGTTCATACCCAAAACTCTCGGAGAGTGAAACGCCGAATGCTGTTCTCCTGTGGACTTCAAAGCATCAAAACCAAACAAACAACACCCCCCAAAAGGTCAAAGTTTCTGATCAGACTACCTCCTCTTGGTTCTCCAGCTGCAACTTTCTACGGTTCAAAAGCATATCCTTACTGAAATCTGGATCTGAGTGCTCCTGAACGTTGAGCTCAAAGTCAAAATACAAAGTCTTGCAGCACACACATATCACAAAGGGAGAGAAACGCCTCTCAGCCTCAGAGCCAGTGCCCCACTCTCTGCAAGGCCAAAGAGCCTGGGCAGGACGTCCCTCTCCAGCGCGACGCGAACAGAAGCCTATGTTCGTACAGCATGAGGTGCTGGAGACAGCCCAGCGCAGCTATTGCAATCCAGGCTGACTCACACCCCGAACCCGCACACACCATTGTCTTTATTCAGATTTCCCATTTACATTGCAGGCATCTGACATTGGCTAATTACAGCTTTTTTTTCAGCAAATATTTCTTTTGTTTCTCCCCTTTATATTTAGGACGTTTACAAAGGGGGAGAGCAGGCACTAATGAAGATGTTCTCACTGCCAAAGCCTGCAGCCCACTGGAGAGGAATGGAAGAAGCCCTTCACGCTCGGTGAGGGGGGGCTGGGAGCGGGGAGCGTCCCCAGCTCCCGCCACGTCAGCCAGCGGCGAGGGCACGGCACAGCCCCTGCCAGGGCGAGGGGCCAGCGCAGCCGACCGGGATGAAAAGACCATTATTGCTCCTTAGGGAAGAAATGGCAGGAGATTAATTTTCTACGTCAGAATTTGCCTCCAGCTAGGATCTCCTTGCCCGGTTTGCCCAGGCTCATACGCTCCAGCCCCCCACGACTTCAGGGCCAGCACCGAGGGCGTCACCTACTCCAGGCAGAGCCGTAGGGAACGGCCACGGGGCCGGGCAGCGTCCGGCCACGTCTATGGGTGGAAGAGATGGAGCAGGGAGGGCTCGGGAGAGAGCGCTTTAGCACCTTAACAGAGCTTAGCAGAAAATAACAGCTTTCCTCTAAGCTTTTAAAGATATAAACTAGAGAACTGTAAACAGAAATATATTTTTTATTACATTCCAGAAAATGGCTTTCTCTCACCAGAAATTGGACGGGCTGACACAATTTTCTGTTGACAAACACCGCACAGCCTAGAGCAGAGGACATCTCCAACATGGGGCCACTCTCCCCCCTCCAGGACAGACTGCGTGTTTGGGAGGGGGGATGCACTGGGTAAGAGATGGGGCGGAAAAATGTCCCCAGGGGAAGGGAGAATCAGTTCTTCCAAATGCTGCACGGGTGCCGTTTACGAGCAATAAAGGGATTTGCCGGCTGCAGAGTCCCCAGAGAGCGGCCACCTCACAGCCACCAGCCACAGCCGAAAGAGAAGGTGATTAAAAGAGCAACTGCTACATGCAAAGCACATAATTGTGGGAAAGGGTAACTTACAGACAATCAAAATAACTCATTCCTGTCACCTCAGGTATGCAAACTGCTGGCATAACACGGAGACAAGGGAGGGAAGCGAACCGCGCTCCTTCACGTGCCAGTGACACAGGTTGTGAAGCCCCAACCCGCAACCCCCCTGGCTGGCGGGGCAGCACCAGCGCGACACGGGAACTCCGTCCCCCGCTCTCGCAGCCAGCACCGCTCCCCGGCACGAGCCGTCCCGTCCTCTGCGAGCCCGCAGCAGCTGCAGGTGGAAAGCCTCAGCCTGCCAGATTTTATGCAAGATGTTTTATTTATACACTCTTCCTCCCTGATTATAGCCTGCTTGAAATAGAGCTACCCTTTCTCTTTCCACCAGTGTTCACAAGTCCTGTCTACTAGTAAATCTGCCCAGGGACGGTGAAAAAATTAAAGGGATAAAGATCTCCTGGTTAAGCTGAGCGGCGGGGTTGTAGCTGGTGCTGAGCCCGTGTCTCCACCCGGGCACGGTGGACCTCGGGACCGACCTTCCGAGCTCCCTTAGGGCAAGAACAGAACGGACAATCCCTGCCGTGACACGGCTGGGGATCAGACCGGCACGGGGAACGCCTCGATGGGAGCCCGGCTGAGCCGCGAGCCCCCACGCTGACCGCCAGCGCGTCCGTCAGCATCGCCCAGCTTCAGGAAAAAAACCAGACTGACTGTCTTTAGCTCATTTTACCAAAGACAATTCCTGTTTTATTCTGCCTCTTCTTGTGGAGCCACTTTGTAAAAGCGGAGAAAATGGGAGAGCTTAAAGCAGAAGCGGAAATGCAGAAAGCGCTGAATAAAGGCGGCAGCACAAATCCGAGGGGAAATGGATTTAATGGTCCGATCGGCCGTCTGAACGCTGCACCATGCCCAGAGCGCCGGGCAGCAGTAAGGACGCGTCAGACCATAACTTCAGTGGAGAACTGGCCAAAAGCTGCCAGGTTTAACAGATTACAGCAGATTACACTAAATAATGATTTATTTCTTTGGAGCTGGATTTCACACATCTGGTTCACAGCCTAACCACAGACTGGCACAGAGCTCAGCTGGCCTGCCCAGGCAAGCTGCAGGGAACGCAGAACACTGCGAACGCGTTGGCATTCACAGACACCAAGGTGCACCAACGTGTGAACCTACAACAACGCTTCCCTAGCCTCAGGCCTCGCACACTTGTTTTCGTACCAGCCTCCCCGCTCAAACCAGGATGCCCGAGAGCTGGCGGAGGGAGCAGCGCTGCAGCTGCCAGAGCCGCCTGCGGGCTGCGGAGAGGAGCAGAAAGTCTCCAAGAATAAAATTTTGATGAAAACCAGAAATAAAATGTATGAAGCTTTTCTTTCCCTCTGTTTCAAAGAAATTATGTGTTTTCAAGAACGTATCATTGGTATCTGTGAGCCTAAATACCTACAGATAAGAAGAAAAACATTGAAAAGTCTCCAGAAACACAGGCAGATAACGCAGCGCCCCGATCTCCGACAGCCCTCACGCTTCCTTCCTTGTCCAGTGTTATTCCAAAAGGAGAGAAGAGAACTGTGCAAAAGGCAAGAACAGAAGTCAAAGATTCAGCAAAGAATTCTAACGGTATAACCGATGTGGCATTCAGAATAATAAATGGCTCATTCCACTTATCAACTGCACTTTTTATTATTCTTATTATTTTTTAAGACTGGCTTCAGACTCTTTATTCAGTTACTCAGACCTATTGATGTCTCTTGTGCCGAATCAATACGCGTTCCTAGAGAACACGGAGTAAAAATCCATACTCCTGCTCAGCAGTAAAATCATGCCGGCCTGGTGTTCGGGTGCCTGAGTGATCGCTCTGTGGGTAGGGTATTAAAACCGTCAAGTGTGGATGCCTGGGTAATAAAATAACCCATTTCCTGCGTCGATCTGCACTTACCCCCTCTTGGCCACTGACCTGGAACAGCATTTGCAGAACGCACGTGCAAAGCAAATGTCCAGGCGAGCTCCCAGAGACGCCGGGTCCTACGCGGGGACGGCTTTTGCTGCAAAGAGGTGCCGGCCCGGAAGATGCACCCTCAAGAAAGGTCAGGGCTCGCTTCACGAGCTGCTGCACACACAACCCTGGGGCACAGGCGCTGCGGAAGGGGTCTCAGCAGCGGGAACCCGGCCCCCGCGGGACGCCTCGGCACCGGTGGGTGCGGAGAAGGCGCCGGCTCTTCACCAGGGAGAGGCGGCCATGGCGGATGCGCATCGCGGGGCCGGCTGCGCGGCGCAGGCCACCACGCACGGCACCTCGCCCCGGGGAGCCGCGGACCCACCCCGGCAATCCCCAACACGCTGCGCGACCCAGGGGCTGCTGACAGCACCCAGGGCAGGCGCGGGAGGGAGCAAGGCCCCGCAGCACGCCATCAACCACCTGCCCGTAACGGCAGCTCTGTTCCTCAAGGCAGGGCAGAGTGTTCTCAGCATCGCTAACGCCAGCCTGGCTAACGCGCTGAGGTTATTTGTTTTCTGCTAGCCCAGGCAGATGATGACGGCATTTATCATGTTCTGTACCCTTGCTCTGTGCCTAGCTGCAGGGCATGGGGCTAATTTAAATTAACAACCGAAAACTAGATGGAGAAAAACATGATTTTCTCCATCAACGGTTATTGACAACAGACCTCCGTCCTGGACCTGCTGGAAACTGCAGCAACAGCCAGCAAAAGGCAGCAACAGCCAGCACCCCTTCACTTTGGCTGCTGCACCCCGGGCGAGCGGGAATGCAACTGTGCCACTGCAGGACGACTTCAATTCCTTCTCATGGGGAAGGAAGCCATTGTTAGAAGCGACAGTTTAATGCCTATGAATATTTTCAAAATATTTTGTACTTCGCAACACCACTAAGGACAAGCCATCTGAACGTCAGCGCCCAGACCCCCGCGCACCACAGCGCGAGGCGGGGAACGCTGCCCAAGCTGCACTCCCACTAGTGAGTGGGAACACAGGGCTATCGTGATGCTCACTCAGTTCAGTGGGCCTCTGCTTTTCTGTTCAGGCCTGAAGTTGGGCTTTGTTGTTGGTTTTGGTTTGTTTGGGGTTTTTTTTTGAGGAAGTAAAAAAAGAGAATCTGCAGAGTTATACAATGTTTGCAGAGTACACACAGAAACTCCTTGGAGACAGCTAGAGTCTAAGAAATAAAACAGGAATGGAATCAAATTTTGGCCTATCCTTCTTTTTTCTACTTTATAACAGAATTATAGATGGATTTTTTTTTTCCATTTGAACTTTTTCCTTGAATCAAACTGCCTTGATTTTTCTCTGCACTCCCTGCAGGCTGGCCCCTTCGCTTCGGTGTCTGCTCACTGAAGAACCGGCCAGGCAGCCAGCCGCGTGCTCCGGGGAGAGCAACCACGCCTCTGCTATCGGTCTTGTTTGGATGCTCTTGCTCACCTGGGGAGCAGGTCCCAGCTCCTCTCTGAAGAGGCAGAGAGCAGGCTGGCATGCCAGGCAGCCACTCCAGCACCCAGTTTCATTAATCAAAGCGTTTATTAGACCACGAATAAGAAACCAGAGGATTAGAAACTTACTGGCCCTGTCCCTGGAGATGACTGCCCTTGCTCTGTCACCACGAGCAGGAGCCTTCGTGCACCGCGTCTCCCCGTGGTGTCAAGCAGGATAAAGACAGAGGACTGCTCATTAGAGACAAACCATTTATAAGTGTCGGTTTTTTCCCTTGCAGCTCCAAACTACTTTTTAATTGGTTTGAGTTGATGCAAGTCATTTTAAAGTAATTTTTTTATATAGCCAAAGAGTTAGGAAAAAATATTTTGGTTGGAACAAAATGTTGCCTTCAGTGCAAAGGTTGTTCCTTCCCAACTGCTTGGTTTTCAAACACACACAGAGATTAAAGTTCTTTGGTTTCTATTGCCAACCATACTGCTTCAAGCGTATACATTTGTGGCTGATTTTTGAGATCAGCTTTATTACAGAGTTAAAAACAATTTACATTAAAATGAAAATGGAGCTCATTCACCCCGTTTTATGATCTTTCTTAATAACAGTCTATTCTGGATCATGTCTCTATTTATATTCAGTACAGGAACATTTTAATGAGTCTATTGCTGTGGATTGGAGTGACTACATTGCAAGATGCTGCTAACCTGTATCTTCCTCTCTTGGGCTTTACCACGTTAATTTTCTCTTTCTGTGGCTTCTCTTTAGCATTCCTATTGCATTTACATGTAGGAATGTTAAACCCATCCTATAGTGCCTGTGGCCCCCAGCAGCCCTCTGTCTGTGCGTGGCAGGAGACTCGTTAGCAAACCCCAGCGTCATTCTTCCCTCCCTGGCCCAGAGAACTCCGGGAGGTGGTTTTCTGAGGAGCACGTCAATAATTGATCTTAAAAGGATTTATGCTGATCTCAGTCATGCTTTCCCTGCCACATTTACTCCAACATATGTCTGCAATCTACAGGGGCAACACAAACAGATCAGCCGTCCACATGACTGCGCCTGGGAGCTAAAAATAACCTGCTGAAGTGAATACATTAAGTTCTGTATGCAAAACGCCTTGTGTTAAGTGTCTGTTTGCACTGCTGATCAAATGTGTGTTGAAATATCCGTGGCCTTGATGTCTGTATTCACAGAACAGGGCTTTGGCAGCCAAAAATACCACCCACCACGCACGCTTACAGAGCAGGCAGATTAATCTGTTTAATTTTTCCATTCTCTGCTGTTTCGAAGGTCAGGTATTTGCCCGCTATACCTAAACAGTTTTCAAACTACGCAGCAAAGAATAGTTCGAAGTAGACAATTAGGGCTTAGAGAGAAGTGTCTCTGAGTAGTCATTCAAATCCAAGAGGAAATTTCAATTAGATCACGCTTTTTACTCCTTCATGTTTGCTTTCTGCTAATCTTTGAGCACTTAAGGACCGAGAACATGAAATAGTCTCCCTGCCCCTCCAAGTGCAAGCTGGCGGATGAGCTGAACCTCCACGTGCATCTGGAACAGGACTTTCTCTCCTGGCTGTTCATAATTAATTGTCGGCTACTGAATTTGCTGGTGGAGAAGCAGAAATTCTGAACTACCAGCTGCCTGCGCTGCTGCTGACAGAAACCCGGGAGCACTCAGACCCCTAAGGGATTCAGGGAAGGTACCGGGGGGACCCTGGCACCGTGACGGGGAGCAGAGCCTGGCCCCGGCCCCCCAGGCACCCTGCGGCCCCCCCCATCAGCACCCCGGGCTGGGCACGCAGATCGCAGCCCCGGCCTTTCCGTTCCAGGGCAAAAGCCAACCATGAACTACTGTAACCACAAAGTAATTCTTTCACTTCAGGAGCTTTGGACAATCCATACTGTCAATATTTGCCACTTTATCTAGTTTGATTACATCCTTTAATATTTTTCCAAAAGATCCACTGGTTTAAACAAAGTTCACTCTGGCTGAATGCTTTACAAGGTTCAGATTTTTTTGTGCAAGTCCTTCAGCATTTTCTCAATTTTCTTGGTATTTGGTTTCTTCTGCAATTATTGACTTAGTCCAAAAATGGATGAGTATCCCACGCACGTTTATGAACATACTCGTACATGTGCTCAAATATACATTTATCCACGTGCAATGAAAGCACCTACAAGTTCTTCAAGCACCTTTATTAATACCAAAGGTACTTGCAAGAGAACAAACACTGGCTACAGGCCTTCTATCTCCAGTAACTAGTTCCTGGATTCATAATCTTTCATGTTAGTATCCTCAGAACACTTCCGTAAGGCGAAGTAAAACTAAGAGCCTTACTTTACGGGAAGGAGCAGAGGCAGCAGAGTCTGTACGGGGACAAACGGGCAGATGCTCATCTTCCTCCATTCTGAGCTAGCTTCATCTGGAAGCTGTGCGTCCACATAACACAGCTCCAGGCCATGAAAATCAACAAGCCTAAGTCCTCAGCGTAGCAAATATTAGTAAAGTTGCATTAAAAAAACAAACAAACCCACCAAACTGAAAAAAACCCAGTAATTTTTTTCTGCAAAGACAGAAACAGCTTTGGGGGATTTGTGAGCTTTTCGTTAAAGATGCAAAGGACTGCCCGTACTGCCAACAGAAACACAACTCGGTGCTGTCACGTTGGCAGGAACTTCTTCCTGCCTGGCCACTTGTGCCACCCCTCCATCCCAGCGGGAGCACGGAGCCAAGCCGAAGCCAGGGCAGAGCAACCCCGCGGGCACACGAGCTCTGCTGTCAGAACAACATTGGTACGAGCCGACGGGCTCCGTGGTGGACAGAGCTCCAAGCAGAGCGAGCTGGAGGCCAGCGCAGTCCATGTGCCATCTCCGAGCTGTGCCAACAGGAGAAACGGAGCCGTGGGACAGAGAAATGGAGAGCTGCTGAGAACAGGGCCACGGGCGGAGCGGAGGAAGGGGCTGAGCTGCTCTGACTGCCTTCTGGTTTGGGAAATATTCGGATTTTGAGAACCTTTATTTTGTGTAAGACTGTTAAGGAGCAAGCTTGCTTCTTTCAGAATGGCAACTGATGACATTACTCCGTGGGAGGGGGGAGCTGAGCGTTGTCACCTTCTCTGTTAAGCCAGCTCCGGTATGGGAACTGCTTCCCACTGGGAAAACCTTACTGCCCTGGGGATGCAGCCCCGTGAGCGAAACCAGCCCCGCACCCGGACGCAGCGGGGGCCGAGGGAGCCAAGGACAGCTGACGGGACCACGCCAGAGCAACGCGCCCGCCGCTCGTCAGAACCCATGAACGCCCGGTCGATACGGTCACCCGGCTGCGCGCCCGGACACCCCCCCGCTCGCCTTCCTGAGGTTTCAGTCTGAAAATCTTCTCTTCTGGGCTGTTAGCAACTGTGACAGAGATACAAAGCAGCAAAGACTGCTTTTGACAGCTCACATTAAAAGAAAGATGAGGTAGAACGGACTGAAATAAAATAAGGAATGAGGTGGCAGAAGGGGCTTTATCTGATAGAAAGGATTTTAAAGTGGGATGTCTGATAGCCTTCATTAATCAGCATCTACAAATAGGAAGAAGCTTTCATTTGGTTGACACCAAAACTTTGTGTCTGCTGATGCCTAAGAATTCCCCCGCAGATCGCTGTGACCCAGGCTACGAACTCGCACAGAGCGCAAGGCAACACAACACGCCCCTCGGTTCGCTTGGAAGCCTCTGCGCCCCGAGCGACGGGAGAGCTTGCGGCAGAGCGACGGCTCCTGCCCGGGGACCCACCGGCATCCCGCGCTCCCACACCAGCATCCTGAGGCATCCCATGCTCCCAGACCAGCATCCCGCAGCATCCCGCGCTCCCACACCAGCATCCTGAGGCATCCCATGCTCCCAGACCGGCATCCCGCAGCATCCCGCGCTCCCAGACCGGCATCCCGCACTCCCAGACTGGCATCCCGCAGCATCCTGCGCTCCCAGACCGGCATCCTGCACTCCCAGACCAGCAATCCCACAGCATCCTGCGCTCCCAGACCGGCATCCTGCACTCCCAGACCAGCAATCCCACAGCATCCTGCACTCCCAGACCGGCATCCCGCGCTTCCAGACCGGCATCCCGTGCTCCCAGACCAGCATCCCGCAGCATCCCACGCTCCCAGACCAGCATCTCGTGGCATCCTGCGCTCCCACACCAGCATCCTGCGCTCCCAGACTGGCATCCCGCGCTCCCAGACCGGCATCCTGCAGCATCCCACACTCCCACACCAGCATCCCGCGCTCCCAGACCGGCATCCCGCACTCCCACACCAGCATCCTGCAGCATCCTGCGCTCCCAGACCGGCATCCCGCGCTCCCAGACCGGCATCCCGCAGCATCCCGCACTCCCACACCAGCATCCTGAGGCATCCTATGCTCCCAGACCAGCATCCCGCACTCCCAGACCAGCATCCTGCAGCATCCCTCACTCCCAGACCAGCATCCCGCGCTCCCGGAGGCTGCAGGCCACGGGCACGGCGCGTGGCGGGGGCCAGGGCTGTGGTACGTTCCGATACGACTCAAGGCACCGATCTCTCCTGGCCCGTTTGGGAGCTTCAGCCCTGGCCCTCGGGGCCGTGTGCCGGCGTCACCCGGGAAGGGGCGGATTCACCAGAGGAAAGGGCTCACCTCGTGAGCAAAGCGCTTTCCTCTTGCTTACCCTAAAGGACCGGTCTTCAAGTTAAACTTCTGGACACAAGAACTTGCAGAGCGCATTTCTAAAACGCAAACACTCCACAAAAACCCCTCATGCTAATTAGCCCAAACCCGCCGCTATGCGCGTGCTGCAGAAACCAGCCTTTTCCACTCGTTTTGAAGTGGGCAAAGGCTCGTAAATGCTCCTAATTGCTTGGTGTGCTCGTTCTTCGTGCTGGTTTCTACCACTGATCAGTTACTACATTTTCATGTGTGCACTTTTACATTATTATGATCATAATTATGGCTTAGGGGAAGGGTGCCCTTTTAGGAGGTTTGGTAGAGTGCAACATTTTATACGTGTATTTCTAAATAAACGATGCGGGCTGTTGCTGCCAGCGGTTTGATGCAGAGCTGGTGCCTCTCCATCACCGTGCGCTGTTTGCACAGGGAGCGGAGAACGCAGGAGATGGTGAGACCAGACGACACAAACGGAGGATTTCAGGGGTTTTCCAGGCCCTGTCCCCGTGCTGATCTGCCCCCAGGGCAGGGAGATCTGCCCCGGCAGCCGTCCCGTCCCATCAATAACCCTCGGAAACAGCGATGCCATTTTTCATGCCCAGCAATTCAGCAGGGTCGCCGTCTCCTCTGCCGGCCCCCGAATGAGGGATGGCTGCTGCTTCTGTGGCACTGGCAGAGCGTCCTAAGCTGGTTCTCTAATTCTTCTAATTGATATTTCCATAATAAGCTTTTCACTAGTGACAGAAATCACATTAAGTAGCTTTTCTTGCCCAATATTCCTTCTCATTTTTCTTCCTTGTCTGATACTAACATCTGTCGAACAAAACTGGTAACAACAGGGGACCCGCTGCTATCATGCCAGGGTGCACCATCAATCCCGATGCGTCAGAGGTTAAAACTGAAAATATTCTCATGTTCAAAAGGAAGGGAGTCAAACACTAAGTAGATGTGCTTTATCGATAAAAACTGTATTTTTATGGAAATTGTGTGATACCTGGTTATTCAACTTATTAGCACGTTTCGTACTTTTCCCCTTTGTGCGTTGCTTTCTACTTGTTTTCTGTTGTTTACAGTCAAACCATATTATCTTGTTCCATCAGTCAGTCATCCTGTTCGCTGGCACCAGTCCAGTTTCATCCACAAGCATATTAATCTTGACAATGCACCTGGGGTTTCACTCACTCTTACTCTGGCTTCTAATAGACTTGTCCCCGCACACTCAATTTATTACTTTGTTTATATCAAAGAACGAACTGAAGAGCTGTGCACCCGAGTAAATCACCTCAATTATCAAATTCGGCTACTTGACCAAAGGCTTTAAGCCACTATAAAGCTGTACTTTAAACTCTGTACCCACCTACGTGAAGGTATCTTAGTTTGCATCTCCCCCAGAGGCAACAGAGCTCTCCGAGAAGACAGATGTTCCGGGTAAGAAAGAGCAAAGCAGTCCGAGGCTGTCCCGACGTGCTCAAGGTAAGAAGCCCCTGCCCATGGCTGACTGCTCAAATATTGCCACCCCAGAACCTGTAGCTCTTGGCTATCAGTATCCCAAATTAAGATAAATCCAACTACAACACATCAGCACTTCAGACGTATGAAGAATAGGTCACAATAAGGCAAGCAGTTTATCACAGATGCGCTACTAAAAATGAACACCACAAGGCAGCGATACGAGATGCAGACAAGCAATCCCGACAAGCCCCTGATAGTTTCTGTACTTCTCCAAAGCCTTATGAGTCTCTTGGCTCTGCAAAATTAAACCAGAAATCTAAAAATCGTGATCTTTATTCTAAGTTTTTTTCCCTGGAATTTCCATTTCTGGTCCAATTAGCAACACCCCAAAAACAATTCCTCTCCCCTGGCCCTTCAAAATCCCTGCAGGAGGGCTGTCTGCTCTGCGGGCGATGCAGCTCCGACGTGCGCCGGAGCCTGAAAACCCAAGGGTGATGCAGAGCTGAGGTCTGGCAGAGTCAGACCCTGCTGACACCCGAGAGCACCCACTTTCATCGCAATCATGAGAGAGATGTCCAACTTAACTCATCTGGAGCCAGGCGCCCTCAGAAACAGAAGATCGAACCAGTGGGCGAGCTCAGCAATCAATGCGGTTATTAACGAGCACTGGGGAAGGAGAAGCTGCTGGAACAGATGAACATGCCAGGAAAACCTGAGCCGAACTATTTCAAAGAGCAACAGCAGCACAGGCTCACAGGCCACTGCGTCTGCCAGCAACCAGCACCCGCCGTTTGCCGGTCTATTTAGGAAACCTCCAGTAATGCCCTCTTCTACTTTCAGTCGGTGTTTGGGCTCTCGCTGGGCATCACCTCCATATTCTGTCAACGCTCGGGAGCAGGGAGGCAGTCTGGAACTGGAACAGCAACGTTTACTGGCACCTTCTGCTCCAAATAACTGGCAAACTTTCCTTCTGACATGTCATTGCATTTCTACAAAATTTTCAGTCTGGGGGAGCACAAGTGGGTTTTCCTCATTTTTGTGCAGCGTCTTTTACCTCCCAAAGATTCCCGGCACCGAGACACCGAAGCTGATGGAGACACCACGATTCGACCGGCCACAACAGCAGCACGGGGACAGATCTCAAGTCAACTGTTTCCACGCAGCTCCCTGCGCAGCTTCTCAGGTGCTGACTCTCCTGGGGGCTGGGGTGAGGGGTGCAGAGTTACGACTGCTCTCATTTGAGATCAGTGACTTTAACAGATCACCTTCAGAAGCCTCCCTCTTAGTCCTAGCTGTCTGCTAACGATCACTCCATCATCCTCTCAGGCAACTGATCCAAGCTGGCAAATGCAGGGGTTTATAACGACGTTAGTAAATTCCAGCTTTCCCATCTCCTGCTCCAGCGAGGGTGCTGAGGCCGACACGAGTGCAAGCTCATTACCTCACTTGGTGTTTGCAGAGCAGCTGCTGTCTCTGTCCTGATGGAAAGCCGCTGCCACCGGGGCCTTGCACCCAGCGAGCACCCACTGCTTAGGTGCGTGCTTCAATCCCGCTGCAGCCCGCTTCGACGCTTTCCTGAATTTTAGACCAGGCTCTGATGCAACGCAGGCTGCAGGGGGAAAAAGGACTTTCTGACACATTCTGAGCAACCTTACTGTTGCCACGAGGTGCCTTTTTCCCCCTCCCATCCAGAGGATGAACTGTTCCACTTCACTCCGAAGGGATGTCGTTAATTCCGGTGTCTAAGACAGAAATGTATACTTTGCTGATATGTTCTGTGTGTCACTCAAGCCAAAGTCTCGCCCATCTCAGTTCTGCAGCACAACAACTACCACGGTCTGGAGCCAATGCACCATTGAGAAAAATAATTATCCAAAAAGAAATTAAATTAATTGACCAGGGAAGTGACTCTGCGAGGCTGTGGGGATAATTAAAACTAACACTTGTTTTGGTGCATTTATAGCATAAACGGTTCAGGGCCGCAATGTTCACTGGCCCTTCTAGCTCGTCTTCACCCAGCACACCCACTCAGGCACCCCCTCCCGCCCATCGCTGCCAGCTGGAGTGACACACACGTATAACGCACCTTCTCCCTTAACGACAGTCACCTGAACGGGACCCGCATTTCTGAGGCTCAAGAGGAACGCGACTGAGACCTGCAAAATCATCACGGCAGAAGAGAAGGTCGACGCAGAGCTGTTATTCACCAAATCCCTCAAAAACAGAACTCACTGAAGCTAGCAGGGAGGATGTTTGCAACTGATAAAAGGAAGGGTTCTTGAATCATCTGGTTTCAGTTCGGTTTTTAGAGCAGGCAGTGAACGGGAAACTGCTGCCAGGGGAGGCTGTGAAGCGCGAGCACGACAAAGGAATCCGGCAGATTCATGGGCAGCAGGTCTGCAGCAGCGGGGAGGCACCCCTGAAGCCCGGAGGTTAAAGGGATGAAAGAGATTTACTGCCTTATGTACTTTGGTGTCCCCTTGCTCTGCTTGGCACAGGGAGACCTGGGAGAAGACCTGGGGGTCCTGTGCCACAGATTCCCTTGCACCAGGAGATGTCCCACAGCTCCTGGGTGCACCCTGGCCAGGCACCCTGGGTGGACATCATCCGTGCCACGGTGGATGGACATCTGTGCCGCAGCTTTGGGGAGGGTCAAGAGGCTCATGCTCACGCAGCTACAAAGACATCAGACCTGCTGAAAGCGAGTTTGCTTCTATGTCTGGAAACTTGAAACAACCACCATCAGCGGAGCAGGAGGGAGGTAGATGGACAGTCTTAATTAACTGTTTCTTGTGGCATATTCGTGATCATTTGGTTGATATTCCTGCAGTCCATTACAAACTTCATTAAATTTACTTTCCTCGCAGGCATTTCTACCTCTTATAATCAGCCTCACTCCTGTCAAAGACAAATTGCTTAATGGGATAAGCTGATCCTATACAAATGGAGCTTGCTTTGAACTTGCGTTGGTAAGCGGTGTCACACTACGGCACCAGACAGAAGGTTTCTCTGTTGTTTATCTTGGGAGTGATACGGCATGAAATAAAAATGGGTGCCGCTGCGCTACCCGCGCTGCATTCATCAGGCTGTACCGAGAGTGGAAAGCACTAGCCAAGTCAAACAAAACAAATTAGAACACTTGATAACAGACTTTGTTTTGCCCTTTGATGTCTGTATTTAATATAGGTGTGTTGCAGCTACCACGACACCATTTTCAGCAGACCAAAACCAAGCTCTGCTTCTGCAAGCCAACACTCACGAGCGTGTGTGCGTGCGTGTGTGCATGTGTGTGTGCGTGCACGCTTCACGCGCGGCCGGCGGCTCCCTGCGAACGCACGCACAGAAGGCACCGCGCTGAACAGGCGTCTGGACTCACGAAACGTATTAAGAATCTATAGATTCATCTGTATACCAACACTTCTTCTCTTTCTTTGAAAATCTGAGTTGGAAGTTGGTCAGTTCACTCCAGTGGGAGACTCTGACATTTATTTCGAGTAGAAGAAGAGCTGGTCTGGTGCCACCAGTGAAAGGGAAAGGGGGAAGGTGGCCAATGGCCAATGCCAGCAGCGAGCATCAGGCGCGTACCGGTGGCTGAGCTCCTCGGTCGCATTTCTGGCTCTTCTGCCAAAGGCAGTGCTAAGAAAGGTAACTTCTAGTGACCCTGCTGCCTATTTGTATCATACAAATTTCTAAATGTAACCAAGGATTTAGGGACTAAGACTAGCTGAGAATTTTTTAACAAAACAAGATTTTGTTAGAAAACCAGGATTATACCAAAATGTTTTGCAGAGATCCAGCTCCATAAGCACACGGTACTTACATACTTCTACCTCAGTAAAATCAAGCAACTAGATTTCACCTCCATTTTTTCATTAGAGCTTTCTAACACCTCTCTGCTTGGTTCTCCCTTCGCCAAATGATGAAAATCCCCCCGCGGAGGGAAAGGCCTCGCCACCCTCCTCGCGCCAGACGCGGGTGCCTCAGAGCAGTCTCCGATCCCACGGCTTTATCACCCTGCCCTGAGCCTGGCTTGAGCTGCTTTTCGTTCTGTGAGTCACCCAACCGAAATCAGAGCAACGGCACTCCTTCGTCTTGTGTCGTGGTTGGAGAAACCAGAATCTAGCTCCGTAATTACAGTAGCTATAATGCTTTAGTGTTGATGTGGGTGTAATCTCTTAATTAACACATATTTTAAAAAGCGCTTAATGCTTATGACAAAAAGCATTGAAATTTAATGCACTAACTCAATAGCAGCATAACCTACTTTCTTCCAAATAAGAAAGCAGGGAACTATTAGACATCAATGCATCATTCGCTAATGAGTTGTAATTCTGTATTAAGTTACCTACTAGTTGATTAGGTATGAGAGATTTACAAAATATGTTAGAGACTGTGGTTCCAAAAAACTAGATCAACATCAGAAAAAGAAAGTTGTTATTTTTTTTCTCTATGGTGCACCTGGAATAAATAATTAGTTGGATTTTAAATAAAGTCACAAAAAAAGAGACCTCACCTGACAAATTTGAACACGAGAAACACCGCCCGCAGCAGCACCAAGCGTCCCGCCGGGTGCTGGGCAGAGCACGGATTTGCTGCGGGCGCAGCGGTGCCCGGGGCGAGGGGCAGAGCCAGCCCCCCGCGCGTCTTCCCTAAACCAGGCGCGTCGCGACTGCCATAGTTTTGCCTTTTCCTTTTGTTTCTAAAGCTGTGACCCTAGAAATCTGACCCCTATAATGTCCAGAATTGTTGCTGCTGCTCTGGCCTTTTTAAAAATAAAAACTATGAATCTGTTATAAGATCAGAAAAACCAAGGCTTAGGGAATTTTCTCTGCAAAATCCATGATGAAGGGCATTATTTTTTAATGAAGAGAGATGGTTCAAAGTTGCTTCCTGACACAGGCTCCCTTTTCTTGCCATAACAGCTGCAATCGTGTATCTCACATTCTCCTAATGCGTGCTCAAGAGTTATTTCTGGAGAAAGATACGAAGTAAATAGCAGAGGAAAGAAAACCAACAAAAACCTGGTTTCCTGCCGAGACAAGCCCCCGGGTTCCGGGCACGGAGCAGCGCAGCCGCTCTGCGGTGAGGCCCGCGGCTCCCCGACTCCTGGGCAGCGCCGGGCACGGCGCCGGGCTGGGGAACTGCTCACGGACACGGGTGGAAGTGCCGGGGCCTGTTCAAGGACCTGAAGGGGCTCTGACACCCAAAGCTCCATGTTCAGATGTGGCATGAAACTCCTGAGGAGCTGCTCCTGCCCCAGGGCAGAGCCCCACCGCCTTCCTCCGGTTTAGCGAGCGTAAAACCAGGCTGTTAGCGCCTGCAGAGAGCTGGTGTGCATCAACAGCACGGCTGCCAGGATGCGTACCTAAACCCTCCGGGTTTGTAGCTTTCAGAAGAAAGCTCCGAGTTCTTCACCACCTCCTACCGATGCTTCCACAGCACTAACACAGTGCTGGTGCTGCTCAAATCCCTAAAGCACTTCCAGATTTAGATATAAGAATATTTGTGGGAGTTCTGTGTACTGGTCTCATACACGCTTGAGTACGGGCTACTACTCAAAAGTCCAATCACCACCATCCTTACTCAAAAAACAAAAGGCGACAACCAACTTGTTTTCCAACGAAGTACCAAACTTTTCTGCTGGAGATACCTGAGGGATTGGAGAACTCTAGATACAGAACGTCAGAAGGATCTACAGGATAACTGAACGGGTACTTAAAAATACGCATTTCAAGTAGGTCAGACCATATGCACGTTTTCCTGCTTGTTATTTGCTACTTTTAACACCCTTTCTTGTCATCGCAGCCTGCCTTGAAGCCCGGATCTGGAGTTCCAGAGGGTTTCAAGCACCAGTTGTGCACTGGGCGAGAAGTCCCTCGCGCTGCCAAAGCTTCAGGTGTTCCCTTCTCTGTAATGCGCTGTTCTGAAGATTTGCTGCTTTATCTTCCAGCTCCTATTTTTGGATTCCTTTAACCACACTGGGTTACTGTCTTTGGGAAAGGACTGTGATCACATTAAAACACTGCGCATTATCTCGAGTCTGTCATAACTCAGGAATATGTATCAAAGGGAAGTGTCAAAATGTTAATTTCAGGAATAAGATCAGTAATTTATCTATGATATGTCCCCTTTTTCTTTTGCTGATTCCTATAGACTCAGATTCATCTCCCACTTTTGAAGGGAACTGATGTTTGATTTTTTTCAAGATCTGCCTCATTATATTCTGCGCACAGCAAATCTGAGTTTTGCAATTGCGTATTTTGTGTCAAATGTTTCTCCTTTAACATGGCCAATTAATTCCACATCTTCCCTGCTTTTGAAACTGCCTTGAAAATTGTGTATGTTTTCTGTGAGCCCAGTTGTGACAAACTGTTAAACGCGAGCAACAAAAAGTATCTTCAGCACAAGTGAGTGGAGCTAAATCTGAAAGCAGCGTACTTGAGCAAGCAGACACAGAACTCCTCCCGACCCCTTTCTTTCAAACACTCGCTTCAGGGACACAGCGACGCGGGTCTGCTGGGGGACACAGTCGGTTTTCTTCCAAAAAGGGCGGGGGGGGAAGAGCCAAGAGCAAGCCAGGCGGGAGCGAGGGGTGCAGACGGCGTCAGGCTGCAGACTGCCCCGAGAGTGATGAAGCCGCCGGCACTGTTCGAGCTCCTCGGAATAACGTCATAAATCCAAACGCCGCTGCTCGCCGCACGGAGCTGCCGCCTCCCTCCAAGGTGGGTGCCTGGAGACCCCCGCGAGGGCTGGGGTCCCGGCAGCCTGCGGCACGGCCCTCCCGGTCCCCACGGGGCTCACCCGCATCTGTCCGCCTCTCACCGGCCCCAGCGTCTCCGGAGGTGGAAACGCCAGCAGCGTGAAGACTGCCGGCTTTAAAGAACGGACAAAAAGCAATTAGGGATTAGGATAAATAACCGTGAGCAACTGAAAGACCTGAATAAGAAAAACAACTTGCTGCTTTAACTGCATGAAATCAAGCACCTGCCCTGTTCTGGATGGTGTGCTCCCCTCCCTGGAGCACCTTCCCCTGAAATGCTGTAATCCCAGCGGCTCCTGACACAGGGGAGTCCGTGGTACCAAGAGGAGGAATCGGGCAAATCCAGTGCTCATGAATAGGAAAGCGGGATGCTGAGAGGCTGCAGGGTAGAAAGAGCAGCAGAAAAACAAAGATGACGCTCCTCACAGTTAGCAGAAGTGTCTTACTTGCCTGAAACTTGAAACAACCAAGAAGAAAGAGCTGACATAAAAAGATCGTGCATATCTAGAATAGCTGCCACATCAGAAGGAAAAGCAGCACAAGAGATGTGTGTTACTGCTGCCCAGGACTGCGAAGTATTTTTGTCCGCACACCCAGAGCAAAGCACCTACTTCCATACATTAAAACCTAAACGAGACATACCCACATGAAGGATCTAACGATCTGCCCACACCACTTACTTCATTTGTCACCACAGCAGGGTGGAAGAAAAATCCCACAAAACCCCCAAACACCCAGGACCCTTTAACCCTCAGCTCCTGTGCTGGCTTGGCACGCTCCTGCCTAGCGTAAGCCCAAGTGATAACTGGGCTTTGTCTCCGCTCAGACTCCGGTTCTGTGTCCAACACGTCCATTTCTGGCACGGGATGTTTATGCAGAGGAATAAATGCTGACACCTGTGAGCATCAGCTTTGGGAGCAGGGCCGTTACAGCCACAGGGAGCTCCGGACAGCCCCGAAGCCACCAAAGCAAACCCCTGCGGGGTGCCAGCCCCATCCCACCCCCGCAGGGCTCTGCCCCGGGCACCCCCTGGGCGGGCTGGGAGCCCCTGACACTCGGCACCAGCATTTTCAGCAGGCTGGGAAATCATCTGGGGCCCATCGAGCTCAGACATGCTATGTTCCTTCTCCTCTTTCTCCGCTCCATTTCCCCCCCCCGAGACCAGCTTTGCTCCCGGAAAAGCGACGCGAAGCTTGCCACTCACAGCAAGGGCGCTGGCTTAGAGCAGAAAGATTTCATTATTTTTTAATCCTGAATCTCCTGCCTGTCCCTCTGCCAAGAGGTGCCCAGGGAAGGGCTGTGCATGCTGAGGACGTGGGATGGGGAGCGATGGGCAGCGATGGGGAGTCCTCCGGGCAGCAAGGACACGCAGCTCTCGTCACCAGGATGCTGAGAGGGACCGCGCTGCCTGTCCCCACGGACACTTTCCCTGGGGTTTGGGAGCTCCCCCCAAGTCCCTTCTCCATTCCCAGGAGGAACAATCTGCAGAGGGGAGGGCAGAGCCCCATGGGGCTCCCAGCTGACGACCGAGGCTCAGCATTTTATGCCTCACCAGCAGTAATAACATCAGTGTGCAGGCCAGATGATTTCCTCACTTACATCTGTGCAGCCCCGTTACCCCTTAGTGCAGTCGCACAGGCGTGACCACGGGCACAACGCGAAGACGACGCGCCCGGCCAAGGGCTGGCTGCTGCCTCGTCCCTCCAGGTGCTCCGCCGAGCGCGTCCGGAACGCAAAGCTCTGGCAAACTCACAGCCAGCAGAGGGGAGACACACGCAAGCTGCCGAGACGATAAAATTCAACGCTGAATTAAAAAAAAACCCATTGTTTCAGCACAGGATTTGAAGCAGCGGAAACGACCACACTAACAGAGAAAAGGCGTCCCAGGAAGGAGGCAGCTCTTCCCGAGCGAAGCTTCCGCAGGCACCGCCATCGCCACCCAACAGCTGGACTCCCTGACACGAAATTTCATAGAAAAGTACATAATCGTATAATCATTGCCTCTGTAAGCAAGTCATAACGTCTCAATTACAGCGAGGGTCCCCTGTGCTCTGGTTGTCTGTATGCAATATTGCTAATTTAAAAAACAGAAGAGATGCTCACAAGTTCAGAGAATTACCCACCTCCCTCCAGGTAGAATCGAAATGGAGTTTTCTGCACTACCCATCTGTTCATTTTATACAATCTGCACACCTTTTTCAAGATTAGATTGTTTTCCCCATCTTTATACAGATCTGCAGAGCTTCTGTGAGGATGATCTGGGCCGTAGACTGAAGCTGTAGTCAAAGATCCCCTGCACTGACGGAGCAGCCCCGATTGCTCTGCAAGTACTCGAACAAGAGAACAGCAAAAAAGCAGATCCAAAATACCAGTATTCTTTTTCCCAATTATGAGAATTATGGGCAACTCACATGAGGTTACAAGGAAATAAAGAAGAACCATTGCCTGGAGGTACAGAAGTGGGGAAGCCTTAACATAGCCGACGATTCTTCGCGTACCGGCTGCTGGCTGCTTCCCACCCCGAGGGGCACGGCAAACCGGCGACGGCCGCGTCGCCGACGGGACAGCCCTCCTGCCCGGGACGGACCCGCGGGCAGAGCGGGGAGCGCGGGTCAGCTCCTGTCAGGAGGAACAGACGCTGGGGCAGATTCCACTTGACCCTTCCCGGTATGGGAGAAGGATTTGTAATCCCTTTCATAAATTAACAGGGTCATCCTGGAGGAACTGCCTTTGTAAAGGTGACGGACACAACAGGAAAAAAGAGCAAGCTTGTTTCCCCAGGTTTGCACGCGTGAGTGTTGGGAGCAGATTTCAAGGAGAGAACAGAAACAGCCCATTCGGGTGTTTTCAGCCCGCCGGCAGAAAGCAATTAGTGATTGGTTTCTCATTTATTCACCTTCCAATGAAATCGGCCTGCGAACTTCCCTGACAAGACGATGTTCTCAACAAATGGAAAATAAAGTGATTGCAGGGCAGTGGAAGAAGCCGCCGCAGGCCTTGCCCTGCCCGGACGCTGCGCAGCCCCACGCCGCGAGCTCGCCCTGGCGTCGGGCAGCACATCGCCGCTGCGCGCGGGCAAGGAACTGCATCCTCCTGACCACCGCTGAGACGGTCCCAGCGACAAGGAAATACCCATTTGGAGGCTCACTGCATCCCATCGGAAAAATATGTGTATGTATATGTATAGCAATTATAAAGCTCCTGGTACCGACAGGCACCCAGAGGAAGAGCTGCTGCGGCCACATCGGGGACCCGGCTTCGCGCTCTGCACCCCACTTTCAGCGATCTGAGTATCAGCAGCTGGTGACAACTCCAACCACAGCAAGGCCTTCCATTTGAAAGACGGCAAGATTTGCTTTTGAAACTTTCCTGTCTCCTCCTGTCCTTTTTTCCCCAGAATAAGTGCTTGAAACTTGTGAAGCCCAAATTCAAAAGCAAGCGTCACCAAAGAGACTTTAAACAGAAATAATGAACAAACAGCTTCTTAAGCTCAGACTCCTCCTCCACCTAGACACAACACGTCATTTTGTAAGCCAAAAACTTCAGACTCTGGGTGCTGCACTTTCATCTTCCACCATGACAACCTGAGCTGCTTACAGCTTCTGCGTCCACGCTTCCCCCGCGAGCACGCCGGAGCCGGAGCACGCTGCGACTGCCGCGGGGCCAGGGAGGGGGACATGCTTCCACCCAGGACACGAGCTTGGTCTGCTCATGCCCATGGAGCCCCAGCTGAGCCCAGGGCCCCGGGAAGGGCCATGCTCACTAACCCGTGCCCGGGAAGCCTCAGCAGATGCCGTGCAGCGTGCCCCCACGCCCCGGGTGCTGCATCTCCCGGGGCAGCTCGGGTCCCCTGTCACCTCTGCCCTAGTGGCCCGGGCGAGGAGCGGAACAGCACTCGAGCTGCGGGGCAGGACTCTGCCAGGGGCGTGGGAACAGCGGGGGAGAGGTTCTGCAGCAAGGAATTGCCTTCAGCAGGGAAAATAACGAAGGGGGTTATGTCCAGGAAACGTCAGACCAAGACGGTTTCTCTCCAGCCACAGTGAAATCTGCCGGAGCTTCCTGCGTATGAGATGGCTTCGTGGTCACTGCTTCTGTTCCAAAGGGCCAAAGCTCCTTAATATCAGTATAAGTGTTTTCAGGTCTGATAAGAAAAGCAAGCAAATGCACTTTAAGAGAACAGATGCCTTTTTGTGGGCACTAAGGTGGTGCATAAACGCCAAGGTTTCCGCTGCGCCTCCTCCGGTTTCCTCACCTGCAAATCCCAGACCGGCTGGGCTGGCTGCTCATCCCCTCTCCCACTCCCTACCCTTCTCCACAGCAGAGAGAAGATCGGAGCTGACAGCATCTAGATTATTTATAAGGATTAATTCCCACGGGGCTCCCCGATGCGCAGCAAACAGTTGTTGTTATGCTGTCCCACCCCAGTGCAGACCACGCGGCGCTGAGGCAGCAACCGGCCGGCCGCAGAGCAAGGTCCTCTGCGCAAAGCCCCAGCCGGCTCCAGCGCACGAGCACGCGGCGGCGTGCGGTTTGCCTTCTCTCCCCTGCGCCCCCCATTCCCCCTCCAGGTCTCGCTCTCACAGACCGACGGCAGCAAGGGCAGGCGCGTCTCCACGCCGCCCGACCGCGCCGCGCTGGGCACCGCTTCCAGCACAGAATCACAGAATGGTCGGGGTTGGAGGGGACCTCTGTGGGTCACCCAGTCCAACCCTCCTGCCCAAGCAGGGTCACCTACAGCAGGCTGCAGAGGACCTTGTCCAGGCGGGTCTTGAATATCTCCAGAGAAGGAGACTCCACAGCCTCCCTGGGCAGCCTGGGCCAGGGCTCCATCACCCTCAGAGGGAAGAAGTTCTTCCTCATCTTCAGACGGAACTTCCTCTGCTTCAGTTTGTGCCCATTGCCTCTTGTCCTGTCGTTGGGCAACAGCACAGACTGTCTCTCCGCACGGAGAATACACTCAGAGCGTGGGCACATTCAGACAGGGGTTTTTAGCTTTTGTATTGACCCTTCTTACAGAGTTTATCAGTTTAATGCCCCCAAAGCCAGAGCAGATGTCTTCGTGTACCCGCTGAAACCTTTCCAGAGGCTGAGTTGAGGTGAAGTCTCGCAGCTGGGGGAAACGCTGGGCACCTTACGTGATTCATCCATCAGCAGGCAGCCCCCACCTGCCAACCCAAACCCGTTTTAGAAGCTAATCAGGGCCAAATGAGGTGGATAATTTGGTGGATATTCCCTGGACGTTTCCCAACTCCTCGCTGCCTTTCAGAAGGAAGCGGGGCGTAAGGGCAGCACCTTGGCTGAGCTGGCGTCTGAGGAGCAGATCCCAAGCATCGCTCGCGTTTGGCCCCAGCTGCCAACGAGAAGCAGCCAGATGGACCCTCAGTCGGGCGTTCACAGCCGCCGGCAGGCACGGGGCTGTGCTGCACATCAGCCTCTCCCTGCCCTGGGCACGCAGGGTCCCGGGCACAGGGGGTCCCTACCATCGCCAGGGACACAGTGTCAGGGTCATTGGTGGATCAAAACTCATGGCTGGGGCTCGCGGGGTGATGCAATGGCCCATTCTGGTTCCGGACACACTGAAGTGTCTGGAAATAAAGAGCTGCACTTTGCTACTGAGAGGAAAAGCAGCTTTTTGGCCCAGAAATCAGCTCAGCTTCCCCACCAGGGAGAGAAAAGAACCGTGCAGCTGTGCTCCCCCAGCTCGGGGAAGAGCGTTGCCACCAGGCCTGACCTCGCAGCACAGTACGAGCCACGGGTTGGGATCATCCACAAAGATCGCAGCAGGCAGAGCGCTAGACAGCACCCCATAATTTGCAAGAAACACCATTAACGCTAAAACCATCACCCTCTGCACGCAGCCTCCCCCACAGCCCTGCCCAGCGCTGCTGAGGGCTCGGCAGCTTCTGCATTCGCAGCCGACGTAGGCGGGCTGAAGAAAGGGAAATATGGTTTTTTTCCGATGAAAAGCTCCAGCGGCCAAAGGGAAGACGTGAGAGTGCAGGCTGGTGAGCCCTGCCGGGCACGGAGCAAGGGGCGTCCGCGAGGCAAGGGATCAGGCACCATTTCCAGCTACTGATCTGTTCCAGGCCCCGGCTAATTACCCTGATTTCACCTGGAACTCTAAGTTCCATTTAATTCAGTTTAAATTCCAGTGCAGATCTTTGAAAAGCAAGCACGCGGGAGGCTGGGGACCCGGGGCGAGCGCGGCGAGGTGCTGTGCGGGAACAGCCCTCGCTCCCGGCTGCCTCGGCGGCGATGGGGGTCCCCAAGCAGAACACGTCCCCCGGGAGCGCCCGCCCGAGGGTCACGCCAGGCCCATCCCAGCTGCCACAACGCAGCCGAGCTGGCAGGCGCTGGAGCACGGCAGCGCCGGACGCAGCTCCCGCTGGGTGCACTGGCTCGGCACGAGGACCGGGACATCTCCACCGCACGCAGGTTCCCGTTACAGCAGGAGATCGTCTGCCAAAAGTGCATTTAGCCCCATGACTAATCTCCTCCTCTGATGGCTCCCAGCCCCTCCAGGGAGGGTCTCCAGGGGAGCATCTCATCTCGTTACAGGCTTTTCTATAAAGCAGACACGAGCAAAACCAAAGTAAAGCCCGAGAGCCGCGGGTGCTGCTCCCTCCCTGGCCGTGACGCGCTCGCACAGTTTGCTCCTGACTTACAATTTCTTTTGCGTTAGCAAGTACAGCCCCGAGAAACACTATTTAACTAAATTGTATTTTGGGCTTTATTTTCCCTGCTGTAGAAGGGTATAACCCCAAAAGCACGCACAATGCTTAATATTTTCCCAAATTTTTATATAAAAGCTTCCCAGCAGACAATAAATGCCACAAATAATTCTTCTGCTTCCAGAGAAAACCAATGTCCTTATCAACAGCAAATGGTAGCTGCAGTTATGAATATTTAACATACAGCATTGCTACAAGTTTAGAAATGCCTTCTATACGTATACCTCCAACCCAGCCCCGCAATAAACCCCATGGTCTTGTGGGATATTTTTTTAATAAAAAGAATAAAAAACATTAAAGCTAAGTCATTAAGTGCTGGAAGTAGTCGTGAATGCCAAACACAATCTGGGCAACCCATCAGTATAACCCAGCCGTAAGTCACGGCCGCTTCCTAATGTATTCCAAATTTAGTCCTTTTGTGTGATGAAACCGTAAAACGTTCTTCGCATCGCTAAATAAACAGCAAGTGCAGCTCACTTTCGGATGACACCAGTACTCCAGAACCGAACCGAAGGACAAGTCACACCCAAGGACAGGCCCACCCTCGCCCTGTAACTGCCGCAGCGCGCCCAGCCCGCCGAGGCACCGCGTCTGCCCAGCTTCGCCGGCGACGCAGGCGCTGCCCCAGGAGCAGCTCACCAACACGTCGGGCCAGATGCCCTGGCCAGAACCCACCGCTTTCCCTCTTTTGCCTTCTGGCCTTCAGTCATCCTCCTTTCAGGAGGATGGGGCCAAGCTCTTTCCAGTGGTGCCCAGCGACAGGACAAGGGGCAACTGGCACAAACTGAAGCAGAGGAAGCTCCAGCTGAAGATGAGGAAGAACTTCTTCCCTCTGAGGGTGACGGAGCCCTGGCCCAGGCTGCCCAGGGAGGCTGTGGAGTCTCCTTCTCTGGAGATACTCAAGACCTACCTGGACAAGGTCCTCTGCAGCCTGCTGTAGGTGACCCTGCTTGGGCAGGAGGGTTGGACTGGGTGACCCACAGAGGTCCCTTCCAACCCCTACTATTCCGTGATTCTGTGATTCTACATGGTTAAAGTTCTCCCAGTCTCTTTTCCCCCCCAAACACGTGGGCTCAGTGTGGTGTTAGGAGAGCCAAGCCAAGGCAGCCCAACCCCTGCGCAGCCGTGGGGCTCCTGGGGCGATGGCACAAAGCCCCCCTGGCCCCCTGCTCGTCAGCACATTGCACCCTCGGGAGCCTTCACGCCCTCCTGCTCTGCCGGGAACCCGTGGGAAGTCTGCAGGGGTTTTTTCCAATTAGACATTCTAGAATTGCCTGGCTGCTGGTGTTCCTCTCGCCTTTCTCGCTTGCCAGCTCCACCCTACAAGCGCAGAGACAAACAGAAAACCAACCAATGGCAGCAACGACGCAGGCGATCCCTGCCTCCCCGCACTCAGAAAATGGCTCGCAGCTCATGCTAGCGCAGCTCCAGAAGTGAAGATTTCTGGCTTTATTGCCCCAAAATCCTTAGCATCCTCTCAAATTTATAAACTTGTTAAAAAAATTAATATTTGTCCTCTAGGAAATTGTAGCACTCTGCAGCTACATCCAAATTTAAAATACAAGCTGAAATATATTTTTTTCTTAGAACATTAAGTCACAGAATGCTAGAATGGTTTGGGTTGGAAAGGACCTTAAAGCTTATCTGGTTCCAACCCCCCTGACATCAGCAGGGACCCCTTCCACCAGCCCAGGGTGCTCAGAGCCCCATCCAGCCTGGCCTTGAGCACTGCCAGGGAGGGGGCAGCCAGAGCTTCTCTCTGGGCAGCCTGGGCCAGCGTTTCACCACCCTCATGGGGAAGAATTTCTCCCTAATATCTAATCTAAATCTGCCCTCTTCTAGCTTAGAGCCATTCCCCCTTGTCCTATCACTGTACACCCTTGTGAAAAGCCCCTCTCCATCCTTCCTATAGGCTGCTATAAGGTCACCCTGGAGCCTTCTCTTCTCCAGGCTGAACAGCGTGTGAACTCCCTCAGCCTGTCCTCGGAGGAGAGGTGCTCCAGCCCTCGGATCATCTCCGTGGCCTCCTCTGGCCCCGCTCCAACACATCATGTCCTTTTTCTGTTGGGGGCTGCAGAGCTGGACGCAGGACTCCAGGTGGGGTCCCTCCGATTCCACTGGTTCCTGTGTGACTCCAATGGATTCTGCTACTCAAAAGTGAAACACTGACCTCAAGCAGGAGCAACAGGCTAACAGTGACAACACGGCGCGCTTGCAGCAGCGTGAGCTGTGACAACACGGCAGTCACCACATTCTCCCTGGGGGTACGAAGTCCTGAAAATCTTCCCGAGAAGTTCCAGTTCCAAAGCGTTGGTGCTTGGGGATGGAACCCGAGGGCTGGGCCCCGGCCCCGGGCACGTCCCCGTGGTGATCAATGCCCCTCGACACCTCTCTGCAAGGGGCAGCTGAGCCCCAGAGCTGCGGGCTTGCTGAGGTGCTGGGGGGAAAATATGTGAACGAGTTATTTTTTATGTTCTTCATACAAGATCCTGGACTTTATAACTAGGTTATATGACTTCTGGATTGATTCTGAAATTTTCCGTGGAGATCACCCAAAGCCCTGCACTTGCTGGGTAGGAAAGGATGTGAGCTAGGGAAGCTGAATAAACACTCAGTGTTAAAGTCTCCCTTCAGAAAAGGATTTGACATGGGGAGCTGTCAATAAAATCATCCACAAATTCTGACAAATAGAAGAGTAATTACGGCTTCTGCTTGTTAGTAATAAAATGATACATTAGCCGAGCTTACACAAAACACAAACACCTTCTGATTTCACTGAAGATTAATGCTAATGTGCCAAATTGCCAGACTAAATTTAATTGCTCTTTTTTATCTTCATTAAATGATAAGCAGCAGCCACAGAAGTGGTTCTGGTGACCTTGGATTTACACAGACCTTCAGCCACAGGAAAATCTACTGCTTTTATCTGTAACGTGGGAACTTCACCGGGGGCCCCAGCATCCCGCGTCTCCTTCCGAGTCCAAGCCTGCTCTGCAGAGCCCAGCGCTGGGGTTCGTGCTTAACGGGATACACCCGAACCCCCACGGTCCAACTGAACTATTTTTGCCCCTGTGTGACAACCTAAAACTGAAGTTTTTGCTTCTTCAAAGACAACGTGGCTCCTTTCCTTTCCCCATTTGTGTTTTGCAACATTATATTTGCAGAAGGAAAAATATCACCCAGCTACTTCCCATCTCCATGGCAACATCCTGCTCCGGCTCCAACTGATAAACACTTCGCGAAACCCTGTTACTGCAGGTGAGTTGTTGCACAAATTATACGCTATCACTCACAAATAACTCCGTAATATCTAAAATGTTCTCTGGGTGAAGAGCAATGGCCTGATTTTAGCCCTTGTACACCTGAGCTTCCTTCACTTCCCCCACAGTTCTCCAGACAGCGAGCAACCGCGGCAGCGTTAAACCCGTCCCCGCGCCCACGCAGCGCGCTTCCCGCTTTCCGTGAGGTAGCTCGGTCACCAAACGCCTGCACGCGAGGCCACAGGAGAGGGAGCGTCCAGGATCCCACCCGCAGCCGGTGGCTCGGATGCTGCGGCACATCTGTCCACATCTGCTCCTCCCGCCCGGCCCCGGCTCCGTCAGCCCAGCCCTGCAAGGACAGAGCGGACCGAGCGAGGAAACCGCCCTGCCCAAACGGACTGGGCGTCCCAGCCCAAAGCAGCCGGCCTTCCTCTTCCTCGTTGGCTCTTCTTTAATGGGAACCCTCTTCATTCCCGCCGCACGGAGCCAGCAGGCGCCCGCTGTCCCTGCCGGAAGGGCCCTCCAGGCCAAGTTCAAATGACCAATTAGTGCCTCTGTGCTCTTCAGCTGCTCTCCCAGCTTGCAAAGGCTGAGTCGGTGACCTTTACAAACGCAGAGCTTATCATGGGATGCTTGCAGCTGCACCCTCCACATCACTGCCTGCGTTCCCGGGCCTTGCTGTCTCAGGCGCTCGGATGCCGTCACTATTCCCAGACCCCCCAGCACACAAAACAGATCCTGACCCCGGGTGAACTGGCCAGGCCCAGACGCAGGGAACCAGCCCAGAGAGCAACACTGGTCTGAGCCCAGGCTCCTGCTCCTCGCTGGTCCCCACCGCTGCGCTGCCGACCAGGACACGCGTCCAGCGCCTCAGCTGCCAGCACAGCCCCGGCGCCCCTCGGCCCGGGCAAAGCCCCTCGGGAAGAACCTGGGACAGAACGCAGAGTTAGCTCGGGCTGCCTCATGGGATGCCCAGGAGGTAACGGGCAACCGAGCGCCTTCCTCCGCACCGATGAGTGCCAGGGACCAGATCGTCCAGGAAAGTGTTAGATCGGGCTCTGAAAACATCCACACGAAGGGAGCAGCTAGCCAAATTTTCCCAGTAGTTAATGATCCTTGAAGTTCAACATTTTTACCTTGTTAATTGGATTTTTCTGGCTTCAGCTTAAACCTATTGGGTCTTTTTGTGCCTTTCTCTGAAGAAAAAGCCTTTCAGTACCTGGAGCTTCCTCCCTGTGAAGGCACTTATCCATTGAAATTAAGTTACAAGTTTCTTTTTGATAAGATAAACAGACTGAGCTCCTTAAGTCTATCACTGTAAAATATTCTCTCCAGTGCTTAATCATTCTTTATGAATCTTTTCAGCTCAGTGACATGGCAGCAGACAGGTAAAAAATAAAAAAGGTCAGGAAACAAGCAGAAAAAAAGAAAGCCTCAGTACAGGAGATAAAGGGATATGCTACCCGAGGGAGAGAATGGTCCAGGATTTCACAAAAGATGCTAAAGTCATTACACAGCTACGGTACAAAAATCACTCCCAGGACCCGATCGACGCGCAGCGCTGCTACCCGGAGCAGGGAATGGCAAGGCGAGCCGAGGGGAAGCTGCCTCACGCACATCTTGTGTATTCCTTCAAGTGCCCGCGACAGGGAGTCGGAGGCAGACTGATAAGGTGGGCTGTCCCTTTAGTCAAGGATGTCAACACGCGTTTCAGCATGTTCCTACAAAAGCCCGCACAGATGCACATCAGACACCAGAGGAAAAGGCAGATCTCTATCTTCTGAAACCGCACCAGGGACTACTCCAAAGAGTAGTTCATAATGAACGTAAACTAGGCTTAAACTGGGTGGTGCGAACCAGATAGCTGGGCCTTCTACACGTTATATTCATTGATTTACAGATTTATCGGCAGTACGTAAGCCACCGAGAGCTCCCAGGATAACCCAGCCCCCTGCGCTCACACCAGCGCTCGCCAGTGCTGCGCGCCCCGGCACAGCTCCTGCCCCTCCTGCAGCGCCGGGCTCCGGCGGCACCGAGAGCACCCGGGGCACCGGCGGCAGAGCAGCCCGGCACCCAGCCCAGCCCCGGGCACACCCCAGCCCTGGAAACACGATGAATCCACGTCAGTACAAAGCCATCCCTGCTTTTGGACTTCTCGTCACAAACGACCCCCTGGTAGCTTCTCCAAGAGTAAAAACCAGGGCTGGCTCCGCGGACAGAGACCCTGGCGGGACGGCGCGGACGCGGGATTACGCCCAGAGAGCACGTCACGAACCGAAGAGCAGCTCCGTTTGCGTCCCCTGTCACGGGCAGCCCCAGCCCACGGCGAGAAGAGCAGACGCCGGTCGCCCCGCGCTCCCCCCTTCGCAGCAGCGTTCCTGCGAGTCACGGCACAGCGACCACTGCCGTGCTACGACGGCCAGAATCAGCGCTCTTTTCTGCTCATTTTGCAGAAATGCCATGGTCGTCTTTTGCCATCTTCTAAAAATCCTTTCTCCTGGCTTCTAATAACTAGCAGTAGTTAACACTTGCGATTCCCATTTCATTTTCAACAAACTGGTTCACTTCTATACGACAATGACAGTGCCATTTGTTATATTACTGACCCTTTCACTTTATTCATTTATAATTTAATTGTCAGTTAAATTTGATCACATATGTCTGAACTGAAGCCATTTGCATTAAAAATAATACATCTTTCCCCTTTTATTCCCTGTATTGTGGCAGGTGTTACTCGGTAATTCGATCAGTGCCCGCAGAAAGCTGCTGTTTAATTAATAAGCACATGGCTAACCATCTACGTGAAGAAAACCAGGCATGGGTGAAGGTCCCCGGTGAGGAGCAACGGATCTCGTTAGGGACTGTAACATTCAGATGTTCTGATTTACGCTTTTGCTGGCTTAGGAACTGGGCCTTCGTGGGGCGACGGCAGCCCCCGGGGCACCGACGAGGGGGATGGGATCGCCGAGCCCCGGGACCCCCAGCCCCGCAGCGGCTGTGGCTGGGGCTGCCAGGCCCTCCCCCCCCCCAGCTCCTCCCCGCAGCACATCTGCGGCTGCCAAAGGAGGAATAACGCTGCCGTGGCTTGGAAACTCCGTGTGTACAAAACAACGAGCAATTCCCGTGTAAGCTGTCCGGCCCTGGCAGCTCCCACCGTCACGGGCGCGGGGAAACCCCGCTGCCGGGGCGAAGCCCGGAGACTTCGTGGTGCTGCACAGCTCCTGGAGGGGAGAAAAATATCCGAGTGATGAATGGGATCTTTTTTCCTGCTTGGTATATTGTAATTAATCCTCTGAAGAATCCTTGCTTAGGAATTTTATTAAATCCCATTAAGACTAATGAATTGTTGTTGTTTCCTAATTATATAGTTGTTGCTAGTTTAATGAACTGTATATTAACAGACTTATAGAATGGACATTTTACTTTTAGGACGGAAATACTTTAAATAAAAGATATATATTCTTACTAACAGCATCACTTGTCAGTTACAGTCTCTTTCAATGAATCCCTTGGAAAACACTGTCCTGTTGAATACAGCTGTTGCTATTTCGTTGGCTACAGAGGCAAACAACAGGCCAAAAATGAAACACGTTCAGATGTTTTCTGTGAAGCAGACATTTTTGCTCCTCTTAATGCAATTTCTCATTGCAAAACAAGATCTCCAGGCCTCTGCAACTAGCTGAATAATTCTGACTCAAGCAGTATCACAGAGGAAAGGAAGCACAGTGCAGGGTGGGTGCCCCAGGAGAGGGTTTTCTCTCACAAAGAAACCAACAACACAGACATGGATGCTTCTGCAGCCAAAACCCACTTCGACGGAGACGCGCGTGGTGACAACACCCACCCGCCCGCACCCGGACTCGCAGCAAACCCCCGCCGAGACACGCACAGCATCAACGGCCGCGACGCCTCGTGACGAGCCCCGCTGGCGAACGAGGCGGGGTGGCACTGCAAGCTGTTCCCTGGGCCAGCCTGGTGACTGCCCCACAGCAGGCGCGATGCCCACACCGCGCCGGGGACGAGCCGGGCGGGCGCACGGAGAAGTAAGGGCCATTTGCAGCACCGGCAGGGATGGGGAGCATCACCCCACGGGTGAGGTCAGCAACACACTCGGGCTGGTTTATCGCGTCCTGGCTACGCGACACAGTGACACACCTGCCAGCGCACATTTATTTTATCGTCCTCGCTAAAAAACGCATTTCCAAGACGCTTCGCAGCCACTCAGCAGCTGTACTGACTTATCTCCCACAGGAGTGACCTCGCTCTAAGGCTGGCACCTCACACAAGTGCTCCCTGGGCATTTCTGTGCCAGTTTGCCCCCAGAGCTTCTCAGCCTGTGCAGACGACAGCGTCACGCGAGGGGGGCTGTGCCTTATTAACTCCCTTTGGGCCCCCCCACCCCACACATCCTCCCACGAGTGACCCGAGGAGCCACCTCCAAGCGGAGCAGCTGCTGCGCCTCGCTCAGGACCTGGGAGATTTGCAGTCTCGGTGCAGGGCCAAAGTCGGTGTCCAGGGCTGGAATAAAGGACAAACGGTCAGAAATCCTGTCCCTGTCCTGGCCTTACACGTCTGCTCTGCCGGGAGCTGGCCCAGCACGGAGCCCGGGGCACGCTCGGACCTGGCAGCCGCCAGCAGCGGGCACAGCCCTACCTGCGGCTCGCTCTGCCCACAGCAGGAAACACACTTTCTCTGCAAGTATCTCCAGAACTTTTCCTGAGGATATTTTGTAGGGCAAAATAGATATAATCCTAAAATAGGAGCTGCTTAAAAAGTAAGAATTGCTGCCGCTTAAAAAAAAAGTCATCATCTTGAATGCTAATACATATAATCTTTAACACACTGCAGCCACACCACAGATTAATTTCAGTACAGAGATTATGTTAATATACAAAAAAGAAGTTGTGATATTGAGTTGGATCAAAGATTTTTCATTTTAGTCCCTGTCTTTGGCACCAGTCAGTAAAGCCTGTTTCAAAGTAAAGTCAAAGGCACTGAGTTGAACAGTAACTACTACAGGGGAAGGCATAAAGTTTAGACCAGAGTGCTGCTTGCTCTCCATCTGACATTAGCTGCTCAGAGTGACGGGTACTTGAGGAGGAATGACAAGCCCCTGGCAAGGGCAGCGCTGCTCCTTGCAAAGCCCTGGGGTTTTTCCCTCCTAACCCGGGGACCAAAGCAGGCAGCCGGTCCTCGTTCCACCAACGCGACACGAGCCACTCCAGCTGAGCGCAGTCGGGCCACTGCCCCTCGCTTTGTGTGTCCCCTGCACTGAAGTTCAACCCCACGGAGGGAACAGCTCGGGAGCAGACCTAGGAGCGGCGGGGGGGGCACGGGGCACGTCCATGTGCTGTCGGAGGAGGCAGCAGCTTTCAGCATCCTTCTGCCGCATCTGGCTGGCGTTGACTCAAAGAGCTGTGAACCATTCCAGCCTTCAGTGCTCTGACCAGGAGACGCAACCGACCGGGAAGGAAAGCGCTTCCAGAAGTGAGCCATTACGGATGAACACCATAAAACCAGCTAATGTTCTCAGGCGCGCTGCTCCAGCTGCCCCAGGATCCCCAGGCCTCCACGGACACCGAACCAGGGACAGGCTGGTGGGACGCGCACCCCGGCCAGCGCGCAGCCGAGTCCTCACCGCAGCCGCGCGACCTCCCCGCCGTGCCCGCAGCTCGCTGGCCACCCAGCGCAGCATCTCCAGCCTCGCCTCTGCCCTCCCCCTCCGCTGCCCGCTGCCCCTCGGTGCGCTCTGCCCTCCCCAGCAAAGCCACCGTCCCGGCCATTGAGGTGACGCCGGGGAAGGCACCGCGCAGCCCCACTGCCAGGGGCTGTGCTTAGAGCTCCCTGCACAGAGCTGGGACCCGCCGGGGAGACGCTCCAGATCACAGAATCACAGAATAGTAGGGGTTGGAAGGGACCTCTGTGGGTCATCTAGTCCAACCCCCCTGCCCAAGCAGGGTCACCCAGAGCAGGCTGCACAGCACTGCGTCCAGGCGGGTCTTGAATATCTCCAGAGAAGGAGACTCCACAACCTCCCTGGGCAGCCTGGGCCAGGGCTCCGTCACCCTCAGAGGGAAGAAGTTCTTCCTCATCTTCAGACGGAACTTCCTGTGCCTCAGTTTGTGCCCATTACCCCTTGTCCTGTCACTGGGCACCACTGGAAAGAGCTTGGCCCCATCCTCCTGACACCCACCCTTCAGATATTTGTAGGCATTTATAAGGTCCCCTCGCAGCCTTCTCTTCTTCAGGCTGAACAAGCCGAGTTCCCTCAACCTCTCCTCGTAGGGGAGATGCTCCAGTCCCCTCACCATCCTCGTAGCCCTAATGGGGGGGATGGAAGGCAGCCCCTTCCCCACCTCCCCGCAGGCTGGGACCCCCCCCCCCCACGGCAGAAAGTCCCCTTCTACTCGCTCTCCGTAAGGGACAGAGGCGCTGAGCCCCAACAAGCACATCACTGACAGAAACCCTCAGCTCTACAGGCGCAGCGCAGCTGAGTGAACTGAGCGTGGTGGCCTCCCGGGGGGCTGCCACCCAGCCAGACCCGCACATAGAATCACACAGACTGGCCAGGGTTGGCAGGGACCTCTGTGGCAAAACACCATCAGCCCCAGCCCAGCGACAGCGAACACCCGCCGGGGCAGGGCGGGAGGCCTGCGGGTTCCTGCCCGTGCTCGAGGAGATGCTGGGGATGCTACGAGATGTCCTGGCATCACGGCACAGCCCAGGTCCCTCGATTGCTTTGCTTCCACAGCAGCCACGGTCCCAGGCTGGGGGGGAGACAGTGAAGGAACACACAAGAGCCCTAATCCTCTGCTGCTCCTTTGCACGGGCGCTCGCCCCTGCCCAGGCAGCCTGCTGCCATGCCACGTCTTCGCGCTTACGCCCCGCTCCAGCTCCTCGCAGAATCAGAGCGGTGACGTTCTGCCCCGGTTCTTTTGCCAATCAACACAAAGGCAAATTGCAGCTGACATCCCGTTGTTACAGGTCTGCCTTGGCTGCAAGGACAAGATCTCAATATAGTAAGAATAATAGATATGCTATCATTTTCCCATATTTTTCTGCTAGGAAAAGCACAAGGACAGTCTTGCTTTCAAAGGGCAGTGACATCTTCTTCCAGTTTTTCTGTTTTGGAAGGCTCCGTCAGTATTTGCTTTGCAACGTGTAAGTTTGTTGCTCCTCTGCATTGCTCAGAAGTGTTAAGAGTTTTAATTAGCAGGTTTTCAGTCTTCCTGACTCATTATAATAACAGGCAAGAAATCACAGTTAAATTAATAAATCGAGTTTCTCCCCTAAGTTGCTGTTGGGCAGAACTCTGAATGTTTTTAATAGTGTAATTATATTCAAGGATCTTGTCAATCATTATATTAATACGAATCTCATGGAGACTTTTGGAATCAACAGAAAGCTGTGGCTGGGCCCAGGGCAAGCATTACATTGACACAGTCTCCTCCAGCCTGCCTACGTGCTCCTGTACGACCGAGTGCTCTTCTGTAACGCACACAACGCCCGTGCTGACCCCAGGCCTCACCCCCCTCAGACCAGCCTTGCCAGCGGCAACGCCGAACCCAGCCCTGCGGCTGCTGCGGAGCCAGCCCCAGCCTTGCATGGAGGCTGTGCCCAGCGCCAGCCCCTGCCCTCATCCTGCCCCGAGCCAACAAGGAACCAGCAGCTCCCACAAGGAACCAGCTTTGGAGGAGAGGGAAGAGCCTTCCCCGGCCGCTCCCTTCGGCACACCGGCCGCTGCCCTCCCTCCAGCACGGGGGAATGGCAGAGCGGCGCGACCCGGACGGCTTCTTGTGAGCAACCCACTAATAACTACGCTGCGTTATCCTGGAGATGACTGAGCAGAAAAATTCTTTGTTACTTGAATCCCCAGTTCAAAACAAAACGCTGATTGTAATTGCGTTTGAGACTCGAGTGTCTTGCTACCGCTTGCCAAAGAAATCTTGTTTGGAGAAGAGGAAGAATCACTGGGGAATGGAAAGAGTATGAAAGTCATGAATACACGAACCTTTAAGTGTTTTCTCATTGTTAAAAGTGTGAATATTAAACATGATTTCTTCTCCAAGCATTGCTCCATCAGGTAGGGGTTTCTAGTCGTGTCAATGGCACCATGGGATATTTGCATAAATTAAGATTGGTAGGATCGGGATTTTCACTTAGAAGTACTTTTGTGCTCTTAGAACTAATTTAAGGACCACGGGATTTTACTGGCAACCCCAAACAGGTAGGAAAGAGGCGTTCTCTGCCGACCCCCCCCGCGGCGCAGCGAGCCAGGCTGCACGGTGCCGGCCCCGGGGTGCTGCGAGCCCGGGCCAGCGGCAGGGGCACCCACCGGTGCTTGTTCCTGCTGGTAACGCCGACAGAACCGCCAAACGCGGGCCAAGCTGAGCAGTTACTGTGACAACTCGGCCGCGCGCTCTGCGGCACACACGGCTTCCCACTCCGACTGCTGCGCAGCATTTGCAAAGCGCAGCTCCAAACAGCTCCAGCACAACCAAAATAATAACTCTCTAGTTTGAAAATACAACATTTGCTGTCCTCTTCAGCGACGTACATGGGCTGGCACGGGAAGGGGCTGAGGGCGTGCACTCCTCCCACTTGTTTACCATCCTGCCTCCAGCGACGGCTGATACTCGGATGCCCCAGACAACAGACAAAAATATATGTTCAGATATATTTACTGCTGCCGTAGAGACAGTGCTCCTAGCTAAATGCACCGTGTTATTGCACAGAGACAAACTACCTTCTCTTGCACAGTGAGCAGAAAGGCAGCTAAGAAAAACAGATGAGTATTAAAATATATATTAAAAAATAAAGCAAAAAGCACTTCTGTAAATTCCTCATAATTGTAATGTGACTTTTTTTTCTAATAAGTCAGAGCAGTTACAGATTGAATTTTCGCCCTGAGATGCCGAGAGAGGTGAGGAAGGCAGGTGCTGAGGTGCTGAGAGGAGAACGTTCCTCTGCCGCGCGTGCTGCCCTGGGGAGGGTCAGACCTGCCGGGAGGGGAGGGGAGGGCAGGACCCTCCTCGGGCAGCTCTGGGCTCCCCGGATGGAGCGGGTGCGCTGGTGCCTGCCTTCAGGACAGGGCGTTGGAGGCTTCCAGGCAGACCCATGGGGCGAGTCATAGGGTGCCCATCTCAGCACAACTTCTGCTGGCTGGGGAGAAACGACAACCGTGTCGGGGAGTGCTGGAGAGCCCCAGCGCTTCGGGGCTCCCAGGAAAGGTTTTTTGCAGGGAAGAGGGTCTGCAGGTGCTGGCAGAGGATGCTGTGCTTTCTTGCCCTTAAAAAAAAAACATTCTGTTTATCTTTCTTCTCCCTCTCCCACGCGGCTGCAAACCAGCCTTTTGAAAACAGACATCCTGCACCTCAGACTGACAGCTGAGTGCTTGAATCTTGTCACAATATGAGCCCCGAGTACTTCACAGCCGGAGGAAAATAATGCCATTAATACAGCAAAGGGATCTAGATGCATTAGCTACACCCAAGAGAGAGCTCGCACAGCACGTCTTAAGCACCCGAGGAGACAGCAGATAGAAAAGCCGTACTGGAAGGTTTGACAAGCACATCTCTCCTCTCTCTGCGCCATTTCGGACAGCTCTGGCCCACGCAGGCGCAGGAACAGCGGAGGCATCCTACCCCGAGAGGCACCAACGGAGCAGCTTTCATCCTTCTGCTTCGAGCAGCAGCTCGCCGCGTGCTCTGCCTGCATCCCGCCCAGCCCACGCGTCTCGGGCACGCATGCCCACGCAGCCGGCTCCGGAGCCAGCGTGGAAGGGCTGCGGGCGCTGCCTCCGCACCCCGAGCCAGCTGAGCGAGCGCTGCTTCGGGCAGCGAGGGCACGGCGGCTGCCCAGCCGGACACGACACTGCCCTCCATGCCGAGCAGCTCTTCAGCACGGGCTCCGCAAAACCGCAGGGTTTTACCTGCTAGGTTCAAAGCTCAGCAATGAAATTAATTGAATTAATTCCTCCTTCAAGGAGCAATGGGCTGAGTGACACGGATTGAGGAACCAGGAAAACACGGAGTGAACCACCAGCATCCAGATTTCAAACCTTCAGCATTGAGGCAAGTTTAAACTGCCGAGACTTCGCCTCGAAACAGATTGTTTCACGGTCAGAAACCACTGCTTTGTAACTACTCATGCGAAACTGCCATACTTCACCCGCAGCCGAGGCGAGCAGGACGCGTAGCAGACAGGTTCCCTCCGTACCTCACACATCAAACACCTGAGGAATCCAGGAGCCACTACCAGACGGCGCAGCAGCGCTCGCATGTGTCACGCGCTTCGCGTCTCACTGTGACACCGAAGACGACAAGCATCGGTGTACCAGTTATTGCTTGAGAGGGGACCATAAAGAGCACACTGCTAAGAGGTTTCTCATTAGTAGTAGAGAGCTGGAGATTGTATGATTCATCATCTGCTTTTTGGAAAGCTTGCAGAGTATGGCAACAGCACAAATACAATTCCAGTTGCAACGAAACACTGTGGCTTTGAACATTAGCTGTGCTGGGCAGCAATAATCATCTCGATTTATTTTATTTAATCCTTTAAGTGCACAAATGTAAAATGGTTCTGTAAGTACCTAGAGGATAAATGAGGTTAAAACATTCCCGGGCAGTGGAATCGAGTCAGGCTCACGCTGGTGTTTTGTACATCCAGCCCTCTATCATTTTTGCCAGAACCATTACTAAGCGATCAGCTTTAAACATTCCAGACCTTGGTGGCAGGGCTTCTGCATAAAAAGTCTGTCTGCTTTTATAATGAAGAGCTGGATTTCAGTAAAAGAGCTGCACAGAAAAGATAAAACGCAATGAACACACCTCACTAGTATAAGTGTGCTGGAACTGGGAGCAAACCGCAGGGTTTTTGGAAGGAGACTCCTTTTCTCAGAGCTCTGGAAGAACAGCTCTGCGCCGACCTGCAAACGTCCCCGGGTGCCAGGCTCCAGCCGTGCCGCGGGCACGGAGCGGGCGATGCAGCCGGCACGCGCAGGGGTGCGGGCGGGGAGCTGCCCCGCGGCAGGAGGAACGCGGGGCTCTGTGGCTGGCACCGACCAGCGCTGCTGCCGAGGGGCCGAGGCCTCCACCAGTGCTTCAGCACCCCGAGACGCTTCCGCGCATTGCAGTCGCCATCCTGCTGTACTTTACAATACCAAAATGAGGAATAATTTAACACCTAGGGAAGGGAAAGATGAAACAAAAGCCTGAAAACCTTGGCAGTCCCTTTGCAAGCAAAGGAGATGTCACAGCGCTCTGGCTGCATCTTTATTTTTGCGGGCAAATCAGAAGCCCGGGTCCAGCAGTGAGTTAATTCGGGCGCCGGCAGCCTCCAGCCCATTCAGGGACACCCACAACAGAAGCAGAGCAAGCAGCGAGTGTTGCGCAGCTCCGGTTCCTCCCGGCCGGCAGCAGCGGGCACTGCCCTGCGGCGCAGAGGGCTCTTGGGACCCCTCACGCCCCTCGTGCCGCTCCGCAGGCTCTTGGCCGCGTCTCTGTTCTCCTCCAGATGATCCAAACCCCAGTCACCACGAGCTCCCCGCTTCACCTCCCAGCTTTCTGTCTTATCTAACAGAATTCTGTGCCCGACCAGTCCAGATACGAAGAGCAAAGCAGATGCACAATAATTAACACAGAAGATCTGCGCTGTTTCTGTGGCCGAGATGAATACCATACATTTTCGGAGCCCTCAGGGATATAGAATCTGGAAGTCTGAAATATGGTTCTTATTCTTTTAAAGGAAAATAGATTTACCTAATGTACAGTCAGTTCTGATGGTGGGAGGAGGAATTTAATTTTTTTTCATTTGATAAATATACTGCAACTTTTCTATAATCCCTATTAATCTGATCTCCTAGGGAAAATTTTGCTGATCCATCATCTTGTGGCAATCTTAATTCCCTCAGTGCCTCCAGGCAGGAGAAATGGATTTCCTCGTACTAACCTCTTACGCCTCTCAAACTTCCCAGGGAGAACTCTCTGGGGAACTCAGCCCTTGGCCACGGGAAAGCAAACGTGCCTGCAGAGGCTGGGGGAGGTGCTGGGGGGGTCACAGCCGTGCCCTCGCAGAGCGTTCCCGTGGGAAAGCCGCAGTCGCGCGGCTCCCCGTCCTCCCCGGCTGCTCGGGCAGACAGAGACGCCATTCAGCACTCCGCCATTCAGCACCAACAGGGAAAGAACATCTGCTGAAAAATAAATGCAGGACTAATTATATACGATTGAGGATTTTAAACTGCTATTTTTAGCTTGGCATTAAAAAGATTTGATGAATCAAATGTTTGTGCTCAGCATTTGGAGCTAACAGAGGAGCCGTGCTGCCTGCAGGACCCGCAGGGATGGAGCCCAGAGGTGCGGCGGTGCTGGCTGCAGCCTGCCCTGGAGCCCCGCAGCCGTCAGCGTTCGGGCAGAGTGAACGGAACCAGCAACCCCTCTGAATAAAGAAAACACCATTTTCTCTTCCAGTATGAGCGGGAGCAGGTGAAGCTCAAGGCTCTTCTCATTATCACGTTTACCTCAGCTCATTCTGCTGAGGAGGATCCGAGGAGCACGTTGTGGTGACACATCTGAGGACGAGGGGTGAAAGGGCCTGCGTACGTCACCCGAAAGGCGGCAGAGCCCACGGAAGGACCCCTGCGTCCTGCTGGGCTCTGACCGCGCGTCGCTGCAGTGATGTCACTGGCAGAGAATCACAAGAAAATTGTTTTTCATCTGCTGCACTAAAAAGTAAACGGACTCTGTGGAGACATCTTAAAGGGGCAATAAAGCGAGCGAAGGCGAAGCTGCAGCGAGTCCCGCAGGCACGGCCGAGCACCCGAGCTGCGGTGCAAGAGCCAGGCTCCCTCCCCAGGTCACGCATTTCAGGCACAAAGCTGGAGGCACGGGAGGAAGATGGACCCAGCTCTGGTGGCTGCCAAGAGAGCCACAAGCGCCCACCGCGACGCCGCTTGCTCGAGCAATGGGGTTGCTTTTCTCAGCAGCCTCCCACGCCGGGCAGGATGCTGCTCTGTGCCCGGGGGTTCCCAAATGGAGCTCGGGCTGTAGCGGGGGCTGCAGTAACGGCCAGGAGAGGGGCTGGCGGGGGGCTGCGGGGAGCCCCTGGCGCATGGCCGGGCAGGCCTGGGGGAGCGGTGGGGGTCTCGCGTCGCCCAGTGCTGGGAAGGGCAAACCACAGCTGCCCGAGCCGCCCATCCTGCCGCGTCGTCCCTCCAAAACTCAGAGCTGCTCCCTCGCCGAGGGAAGAGCGAGTGATGTGCAATCAGGAGAGGAGCTGTTTTTCACACTTATTGCCCTTGAATTGGCAGAGTGAGACATCATGTTTTATGTTAACTTCATAATAATTACAGTTATTACTGAATTCATGTATACCAAAGAGGTTACAGCTCCCTAGGAAAGCTCATAATATTATTAATGGAATGCCATTCCATCGGCGTTATCACGTAACAAGCTAATTTGAACATTTTGATATTAAACCACGCACCTCCGAAAACGGACGGATGCGTGCGCGGGCGCTGGCAGCGGTGGCAGTCGCACGCACCCGGCACGCACGCAGTCGCCCTCCGCAACCGCCGCTTCACACAGCACGGGCGGCACAGCCCAGCAAGCAGCGCTGCCTTTATTTGAAGCAGTCAAATTAAAACGAAAGACGTTTAATGCAGAGGAACGGTGTGAGAGATGAAGGAAGTGTTCCTAGGTGTGGAGAACCCACGGAAAGGACGACCTCGTCTTCACGAGGCAGTAAGGGACTCACCCCCCCGGTCCCATACTTTCCTCCTGATTGACCGCAGAGGTTTAATTTCCGTGGGCACGCGCTCACGTGGGCAGGCAAACCTTTCCATCAGAGCAGCAGAGGTGACCCGTCTCCCGAGCAGCTGTTACAGCTGCTTAAAGATCTGGAGAGGGGCTAGAGCCGTCAGGAAAGCTCATCTTCGCAGCAGCAGGCTGGGGGAAGGCAGGCTGCCGGCTGCGGCCAGGGAAATTCTGATCCACGAGCAAAGACGTGCACGAGGAGGACGATCAAAGGCTGGGGCAGCTCCACCGCGTCCCCATGCTCGGCACGGCCGAGGACACCTCCTCGGCACCCACAGCCGGGGCAGTGCCGGGCGCGCGCCCACCGACCCAGCCGGTTCCGGACGCAGGAATTCCGTCTCACGCGTGCGGTGTCAGAGTGACATAAATTCAGCCTGGCCCTGCAACCTCACATTGATTTTTGCTGTAAATCTCACACTCCGAGCCTGCCACCCAATGAATTGTTGCACATAAAACCCAACCGTACACACGATGGGAGTAAAATTAGACAGCAGGTCTATTCCAGGACTGCTGCAATTTCCTCCATAATGTCAGACTACAGTAACACATACATATTTCAAAAAAATTAAATTGCTATTAAACTTTCTGACCATCTTTGTAAATTAACCTCTCTTTCATCTCGGCAAGAGCTAGCTTTTGATTTAGCAGCATATAATTTTTTGAGCAGTTTCCAGACTTCTTCCATTAGGCGTTTGGGCTGCGGTCATTAAGCCTGAGTTAATTACCTGCTTCAAGCAGACCACGCGGCTGCGCGAACCAGGGGCTCATCTCTCCTGCAAACACTGGTTTTCAGCCCTTCTACCCAAAGGTGCAGCCGACTCCCGGGACAGCCCCCGTGGGAGCTCGGGGCACCACTCGCACTCCACTTTTCCAGTGCAGAGCTGGGGCCCGGCAGCGCTCGGCCACGGGGTCTCGGGAGAGCGGCTGAGCGCATCCCGGCAGCCGGGTCTGTCGTAGCCAGGGCTCCTTCCCACCCCGCAGGAGGATCTCTCCTCAGAACAAAAATTCTGTAACCAAGAGCAGAAATGCACATATCAGAGACTGGGACACCGCGAGCTGCTGTGCCCGCGTCAGCCAAGCCTCGGCTCGTGAACAGCCACAGAGCTGCCAGCGATGGACCGGGCTGTGGGTGGGCACCGGAGCGCAGGGACACATCGCTCCCCGTGCCCGTCGGCACCGCGCAGCTCGGGCTCGTCGTAAAACTGCTGCACGGCGGGGTACACGATGGGAGCTAAAGCGAAGCTTCCACCAGCTGCGACGCCTGAAGTCCGACCCTGAGGACATTCAATGGCACCGTTACCTCGACCGGTGGCACAAAGCTACGCTCGGGGGCCGGGCACGCAGCTGCCATGGCAAACATCAGGTACTCAGCAGCATCAACAGCCCAGCGCGCTCCTCTGGGAGCCCTTGATCTGCATCCTGACACCTCACCTCTCTGATCAGCTGCGTAAGCAGATGTGATTACCAGCATGCTAACTTCGTGACGTAATTTGCTCTAAATTTACACCTGAATCTTTCTTCTACATTCATGTATTCGCAGCTTCAGCCACCAATCAGTCCGTGTGCTTGGCCTGTGCAATCCAGGGGACAAAGCAACACCAAAGACATGGACTATTTATTCCTTTTAATGTGCTGTCCTTCACGTGAAAGCCTTGGCCCACACCCAGACAAGGCTGTGTCCAAACCAGGTGAACCCTCAGTTACCCAACATCAACGCAGCCCTAATTGAGAGATCAGTTGGGAGCTGCCTCTTCACGCGCAGTTTGGAGCGCTGACAAAGCCACCTGTAGGGGCTGGGAAATAAGTTCTGCCTCATTACTAAAGAAATTGCATCTAAATGAAAAACAACATACAAGAGCTCTGAAATGCCTGCAAAACGCTGCCAACCAGACAGGTAATCCAATGATATATAGCACACACCATGCCTTTGACAAGGGTCACCCTTAATTATTCAGCAATTGAAGGAGCTAAACTCATTTCCCCAAAGGCTTAAATGTTTTTCATTATGATGTGTAAATTCCAGGGCAGAGAATTAGCCGGCCAGAACCTAAGAACCGCACGTCTTTGCTAGATTAAAACCTAAATAATCATATGTATAGCAAAGTGAAGGCACATTAACCGGGCTTTTCGCTAATATTTTGAAAAGATTTCTAAGTCAGGATACCCTTCAAACATTGCCCTCCCCTTCTGTTTGGCTGTAGCTGTTATTAAAATGTTAATGGCCTAAACTGCAAAAGATTTTCATAAATCTGCGGACGGCTGGGTCAGCCCATCTGCCAGGCTCTGCAGCTGGAGGTCACGACAGCGGCCCGTCGGGCTCCATCGCCGCAGTAAAGGCTGGGGGCTCCCCACCCCGAGGGCAAGAAACCCACAGCTCGGCGTGGGCGAGACACGTCCTGAACTGGGCAGCGCACGTCATCCAGCTATTTTATCTTCATTTGCTGAAAACAGTGCGCTTTTGCAATTCCGCAAGTAAATTTAATCTATTTAATCATATCTTCTGTAGGTGTGATTCAGATTTTGTTTTATTATCGTTTTTTTAAAGCATCCACCCCTGCTGTGCGCCCAGGAGCCGTGCAGCCGGCGCGGCGGCCAGGCCGCTACGGCGTTGCCCAGCCTTGCCGTGCGCCATGCGACCGGCTGAGCAGGAGCAGAGGGCTGGTCCCTCCTGCTGCAGGCTGTCATAAATCTGCGGGAACACAGCCAGCCCCGTGCCAGCTTCTGGGCTACAAAATGAGATCAGGATAATAAAAGACAGCCTGGAAATAGACAATAGTGGTAAAATGATGTTTTGACAGAGAGGCCATACATGGTTGATGGGAAAAAATGAACAAAGTCGATGACAGAGGAGGTGCTGGAAAAATCGCCTCTAACAGCTGATTAGACTCCCATTCTGCAGGTCCCAGACAAATGTGATAGATCTCACAGAATAAATCCGTAGCTGTCTTGGTTTATCTCCACCCTTCCCTGCTTCTTTAGGATAATAATCTCCTTTCTGCTCCCCCTCTCTTTCCGAGGGCTGTGTTTCCATCGTGTCCTGCCGGTGCAAACCCCTTGTCCCCTGGCACGCCAAAGCTGGCAGCTGAAGTTACGGGGTTTGGGGGTCACCTGGGCATGGAGCTGCTGCGGGAGCAGGGGTTGGCAGCGCGGCTCAGAGCACCCCTGCGCTCAGCCCCGGTGCCGGCTGCGCCGCGGTGATGCTGCAGGGATGCCGCAGGGATGCTCTCGGTCCTCTCAGGGGCTGAGGGTGAAAGCAGAAGCCCCCATCACTGCAAGCACAGGGTCTCCCTGGGGGGCCCTGCAGCAAAGCGCTGCGTGCCTGCGGCAGCGGGGTGCCCAGCCGGCCCCCTCGCCTAAGCCCCTCTCCCCTCCGCAGCCGCTGCCCCCTTGCCCGCCCAGCAGGACCCCAGGGCCAGACGCTGCTGCTGTGCCCACGCGTGCAGCCCCACTGACACCTCCGTGTCCCCCCCTGCGCCACTGCCCAGGGCTCTCCCGGGGAGCCGGTGCCAGGGACCGGTGCCCAGAGAAGGTTCCCGTCCCCCTGGCTCTGCGCTGGCCGCTGGCGAGAGGCAGCGCTGGCACCGGTGCCTGCCCACTGCAGAACAACGCCTCGATGCAAGATTAATGAAGAGAGGGGAACATCGTCAGCTATTAAAAACAAAAGGTACAAGACAGCACTGGTGCAGGCAGAAGCACCGCCAGCTACATCAAGATCCATATTATTTAATAATGTACACTGAATTATTACAGAAATTTTCTGAAACCTGACTCACTCCCATACACCGACGTAAGGCTGCTACCAATTCAGGAAAATCCTCTCATCCCTTTCTTGCCTGTTCTCACATTGCTGCGTAGTCCCAATGCACTCAGCAAAGTACCAGTTGGTGCAGCAGCACCCCGAGATCCCTTGCTGGTTCCGTAACACTTCGCAAAAGCTCAGGAAAACCAAGCCCAGAGGCAGCAGGGTTAGACCGAGGCAGCGCCCACCGAAACGGGCGCTGGAGCACCGGCCAGGCTCGTGCCTGGAGCCCAGCGGCACAGACACTGCGATCGAGCTCCCCAGGCCTGGGGTAACTGAATTTTCATGGGCTAAACCATGAGAGTGGGGAAAATATTTTTAATAAACCTGAAAAATGTTTTCTTCCAAAACTGAACATCCCCCAAAATTTGTTTCCAAGTTCTCTATTTTCTCCTTTCTCAATCAAAGCAAAATACTGGTTCATTTTTCAGGAGTTAGCACTATTTTTAACGTAAATCTTATTAATCTTTTAAAAAAAGATGTTATTTCAGAACTTCAACACATAAATGTTGCATTTAATAAACATCAATAGCAAATGTTTTGACTGTCTGAAAAACGTTTTGGGTTTTTTTACATGCCGAAGCACTTTGACAAATGCAACATGAATTCCCAAGTACTTTCAGCCGATTGAAACCTGCGTTTTTTTCAACAAACATTCAGCTGAAATGTTTTGCCCAACTCCAACGTTTGTCCTGTGCCCAAGCGTGCATTTCACTCCATGTGAATAACAATGTGGTGCAGACAAGATCAATAAATCTCATATTTCATTTTATTCACTGTCACGTTCCAAGAGAACCCGCCGCAGAGCTGCAGCGTCGCCGCACCGCGCTCGCACCGCATCTCTAATCCCGGTGGGACGAGGAGCAGTTTGCCTTCGAAATCCCGGTTCTACCCGCGGTGCGATGCTGACCCAGAGCGCGACTGGGGCGCACGGCGGCGAGAGCGCGGGCAGGCTGGGCCCCAGCCGCCGCCTTCCCCTCGGATCCGAGCCGCGGCCGGGACAACGGAGCTGCGGTGTTCGTCTGCAGAGAGAGCCCGAGCAGCTCCCCGGGGACACGACGCCTGCCTGGGGACAGCCCCGTCCCCCGACGCACGCCGGGGCTGGCGCAGGGGTGAGGGAGGACACTGCAGACCCCCGGCCTCACCGTGTGAGACCTGTCCCGGGGTCGTGACGGACACGTGAAGTGTCACCTCCCAGAAATGGTTTAATCCTGAACCGCCCCGGTGAAGCAGCACTGCGCATCGCGCGGGTACCCCGGTGTGCTGGGCCGGCCGGCCTGTCGGGAACGAGCACTCCCGGCAGAGCTCAAACAGGGAGCTGCCCAGGGACTCACGCCCTCGCTGCTGGAAGCGGCCGCCAAGGGCCATGCTCCCGGCCCCGCCGTGCCTGCGCGATGCAAACAGCTTGCCAAGGCGTTTATCTGCCTGCCACCACCTCAGACAGACAAGCAGGGTAGGGCTATCTCCAGCACTCCGTTCAGCACCTTTCTTTGCCAATTAAAAACCAAACCAACCAACCCCTCCGCAGAACAGCGCTCGCGTTATTTTCCTTTGCTCTTTCCACCCGGGAAAGCCTGAAGAACCGGCACTTGCCGAGTGCTGTAGCGGTACTCGCACCTCCCCGTTTCCTTCGCTGTCCCCCGCCTGCTTCCCTTCCCTCACCACGGCTGCGCACACGCAGCACGCAGACAATATTTACACTGCCACCGAGCACTGACTGCATCCGGGAGGAGTTTGCCGCCTTTCGCTCTCTCCTCGGTTATTCCTCCACTCGTCAGCTGTGATGGCAGCAGACGCCGCGGGGCTCGGATGCGGGGGCTGGGCACAGCGTCCAGCAGAGGAAAGGGGAGACGCCAAATGCCAATTTTGCTTCGCTACAGAAGGGTTTTTAGGTGACGCAATGCTGTCAGAGACTGCTGCGGAGCTGTTAATATGTTGGCCACGTTACAAAACGTTTGGGCGATTAGCTTGTGAAAGGAGAGATCAGTCCACTGAAGTGAAATAATTGTGGGTTCATTTTGCTACATGCTCTGTTCTGCATTTGATGACTAATTACCAGCACCTAATAAGAGAATGTTATCTTTAAATCATGTAAATGTTAAATGCATTGCTTTTACATGATGCTGAAGACTGCCCACATGAGAAGGCTCAATATTTCTTTCACCGCTATGTTTGTCTGTTTTTATCCGTGTTGGGTAGAAAATACTCTGCTTTAAAAATACATTGTGGTTTCTCTGATTTCCTAAATAGATTTATAATGATCTCAAAATTGAACACACTCAGCTTCTGTACAAGCAGTGAGCGCGTGCTGTCCTGGCAGGCAGCGCAGCCCGCGCCGTGCTCTGCCCGTTGCCCCCGGGCGCAGGGGACGCAGCCGCGCAGGGGACGCAGCCGCGGGGCTGGGGGCTCGCACATGGCCCCTCCACTGGCCTGGCTGGTTTTAACTCTGACCCGACTCTTTCTTAGCATAAGAAGGGGACTGCGCTGGACAGAGCCGGAGCAAAGACGATGGAGACAAACTCTGAATCTTCGGGGTGCACCTGCCTCGGCTTTTCCTTCCAGTACAGTCTGAGCGCCTTACAAGGTCCTGACCAGGCCACGTCTCTTCTCCTAAGGGAACACCTTGGCTACAGCAAGACCCGTTCACCAAACCACTCGCACTGCAACACGCACCCGCTGCAGAGCACCTTTCCTACACTTATAATAATGTCCTCACATAGGCAGAAGTTGCCCCCTAAAAACCCTTTTCCATGAAGGCATTCATTACTGATATACACAAAGAAGAGAAGAGAGATGGAGGAAGAAAGAACAGAAATTTATTGGGCATCATCTTCAAATTCTGAGCATTTAAGTCTTCCTAAAATTTCAGATCAGGCACAACCCGATCGGGGCCGGGGCCACTTCTCCCTGCCCTTCGCGCTGCACCCCATCGGCACCGGCTGGGCGAGCTGTGGCACCCTCCTTCACAAACGAGAAGCTTTAACCTCTACTAAGCATGAGCAAATTAACAAAAAGCAAGAACAGCTCTCTCCACCCTCTCCCCACGCCGACCCTCACAGCCGGCTGCCGGCTGGGCTGGGAGATGGCTCCTTTGGAGCAGGGCTGGGCCTCCCTCCGCAGCGGCCATCCCCGCGCGTCCAGGCATGCGTCCTTCTGACAGCCAGCGGCCATGTCAGCCTCCTCGGCAGCCCGGGGGGACAGACCGGCACCTCCAGGGTGCGATCCCCAGGGTAAAGCCAAAGACTCGGCCTCCTGCTGAGCCACCATCGCAAAGCGCCTCTGGCCACCGGCTCGACTGAGAGCCAAGAGCGAACGGGATCTGACGGAGGTACCGGAGCTAGATGCTAAAGCTGGCAGGATAAATCTGAGCCAACGTCTGCTGCGTGAGCACGTCCTAAACCTCTTACAAGATCCAGACCTTGAGCCACCACGCAAGGCCGGTGGTCAGTCAGGGTATCGGACTTCTCGGTTCTCACCGGCGACGGCACAGAAAAAGTGAAGAGCTGAGAGACGAAAAGCAGAAACTTCTCCCCTGATCAGGAGCAGAAGAGCTGAGCTCCCTGGAAAAATCCTGCTCTCACATGACCATAGCAGTGTCACAGCCCAGGTTAATCTGATCTCTCAGTGCTTTTTTGAATTACTCCCTTTTTTTTTTTTTTGCAGTCTAAGGTTTAATCCTCCAGTGCAAATGGCATCCAGCCAACTGCCTGCATTTCAGCTTTGCAATAATTTGTGTAATTTGTATAACTCAGTAGAGGGAATGTTGCTAGCCTGTCCTCAAAAGCAACTGAGAAAAATTATTGCAAGGTAGAGCATAACAACACGAGCATGCTTTAATTCCGCAACACCTAGGGAACTAAAGCTCCTCTTCCTAAACGGCACCCAGTGCCACCACACCAGACACAGGCTGAAAGCGCATCTGTCCAGCGCGCTGCCAAAGAACGGGCTTGCAGAGGTGAAGGAATGAAGAATCATGCCTACAAGAAACGACGTTAGATTCAGGCCTGTTTCGGGGCCCCAGTGTTTTATTGGCACCCTCCAGCGAGGGGTCAGCCAGCAGAGATGTCCACAGCCAGCTTACGGCTCGTTAGAGCTCCCACCAGCTCACTGCCACTGAAGCAGCCCAGACACTGGTGCCAAGGCAGCGGGAGGGACGCGGGGCGAGCCGCAGCCGGTGCTGTCAGGAGATCAGTTTGCCCCGGTCTTTGTGCCCCAGCCCGCGGCAGCAATCCCTTACGGGCGGGCTGGCGCTGCTGGAAATGAGATCGGAAACCTGGAGGAGCCAGCAGCTCCTCCAGCACAGAGCCGGCTCAGAGTTAATTTAAAGCTCACACTGGACATCTAACAAGGGCCTTTTATCACTGAAAATTTTAAAAGGAACAACATTTTCTGACATAAATGTCTCTGCTAACGACAAAGACCAGAGGTAGCTTGTGGCCAAAGAATAGATGTTTTTCAAAAGCTTAGCAACAGCTCAGGCACCGAATGTCATCCTCCGCCTCGGAAGGCTGGCTCTGTGTTGTCAGGATTATGTGAAATCATCCTGAGTCCTGTCTGCAATGGTTTTCCAGCTGTGCATCTTATCTTTCTGTTTGAAGGTCAGCTGAGACCAATCCATCCCTACTTTTGCATAGAGGTTATGATTAAAAGTCAGAAAGTGCTAACTAGAATTATTTATTATTAATGATAATACTCCTTATTATTCTTATTCTTCTTATATCACTTTTGAAAACTCCTGGAATTTAACTCAGTGCGGAGAAAATGGTGTATTTTGCAGCGCTGAGCAGCTGGCTGTTAGCAATGTTGACTGGTCTATGGGCCAAACTCTCTTCTCATTTGCTTTGAGATCCCTCTGCAATCGCTGTTCTCTGGATTTCCGTGGCAGGCAGTGAGCAGAAGGTGATCCAGTACAGAGATGATCCTGTAACATGAGTCACCCCTGTAAAATGCTAGCTTTATAAAACCATTTTGTATGTGCACCAAACGCCTCACCAGCCCAGAGCACCACGAACCGGTCTCACCCCGGGTGCCTCCAACGTGGGTTATCTCCGCCGCAGCCCTCGCGGAGTTGGGACAGGCAGGGCACGGCCCAGCCCTGCCACCAGGCCACGCGCAGGCTCAAGCAAACACAATTCGGTTCACATTTTCAAGCTTTTTCTTGTACTTAGGAGGGTGAGAAACAAGATAACTGGAAACTTAACCTCACTCTGTGCTCTCAGTTATAGTTGCTGATTTTCAGAATCTTGGGGGAAATGTGCTGCTTGGTGTCCCTGCACACCTCTGCCATGGGTACCTCAACGGGGGGCTCTGAGCGCCTCTACACCGCGCTGAGCCGTCGGTGGGTGAAGAGCACTGGATTGCTGTTATCACTGCTGCTTTGGTTGACAACGATAACACAAGTGATTATCAGCAGCAATGTTCTTGCTTGGTTTATATCATTTATCTGCTCTCGAAGTCGTGCAGAGCGGCTTTCCGGACTGACCCTGCCATGGCACGCGTGTGTACTGGCAAGGAGACGCATGTGGGAGCATGACCCCAGACCTGGCCCAGCCCCGTCAGCAGCCTTTATCAGGGGCTCCAGTAAGCGATACATCCACTGGTTTTCATTGTTTTGACATCTCTCCAGCACTAATTAAAACCTGAAGTACGGTTCCTTTCATTCTTTCCCTTTGTTGTTTAGAACTGTGAATATTTGTTTTCCCTAACAGCAGAGCCTGTGTTCCCAGCCCCGTTCTGCTGCGGGGTCCCTCAGGCTGGAGCCAAGAAAAGCATCTCGATGGCACGCAAGGCACTGGACTCGCATTCGCAATGTGAACCGGGAGGAATTTCAAATGAACATCTATGCGTATGTCTATTTGTATTGGATAAATTCGTAAATAATCGTGACCATTCTCCACTCCTCACTGCTGTCCTTTCGTGCGGGAATGGTTGTAGCTCTTTCCAGACGGTTGCCTGAAGAGCCCTCGAGCAGCAGAGCTCTCCCTTCAGCAGCAGGTCTGAACGCCGTGTGACAACTTCTGTTATCAGCCGGGTCTGAAACCCCCATTTTACCAGGGCTCGGAATCCTGCAGCATCAGCCCCCTGGCCACAGACCAGCAAAGCACTTAGTGCCTGTTTACCCTACGCACATTAGCAGACCCTTGACTCGCTGGGCCTCTCGGATCTTCATTTTCAACACGTACTTAAATATTTCTGAGCGGGCGCCAGAAGGCTCCAAGTCAGCACCTCGCAGGGCTGGGTGCTCCGGGTCGCGGTGGGTTGGCACGCCAGCCCTCCACGCCAGGGCATCGCGTCCGCACGGCCGGGATTAATCCCCGCTCCGCGGCCACGGACCAGCTCACCCCCAGCCTTTCCCACCAGATCAGCTTCCCAGGAGGGCTCCTGGAAACCAGCAATCACGGGAGTTCAGCTGGCGGATTTGCCAGTTCCTTTGCCTGCATGTTTGAGCTCTTTAGATGATTTATCTGCTCAGAAAAGGATTATTTTTGAGCTTCCCTTTGCCAAAAAATGTAAGCCTTATCAAATGGAAATCAGAATCTATCCTTTGGATCAGCAGCCTGGACCAAAGCCGAGGTGGAAAGGAGGTCACACAAGACGCAGACACTGCCATGAATGTTTGCCTTGCTTTTCCTTAAGCTTTACATCGTGGGTCTGATCCGGAACACGGCCAGCGCCTGCCCGCAGCGCTGCGCGCTCCCCACTCCCAGCGGGACAGACACGGCCCGGGGAATAAGGTACAGTTTTATTTGGCTTCTATAATGCCTTGGATTGCAAAATACTGAAGTGTGCCATTTCCTTTCTTTCTGCTGGTGTTTCGAACAGCAACGAGGGAACCGCCAGCCCCGAATTCCTGGTTACCTGCGTCGCTTCTAACCCAGCAGAGCTCACCCCTGTTCCTCAGCAAACTGCTTCATGCAGACGAAGGCAGCGCCTCAGATCCTTGCAACAAATACATAAAATGTGGAAAAGGTTCTTCAACATTTTGAATACTGAGAAAAAGAGGAATTTTACATGTCTCCCTCTCTACCCCCAGCAGAAATAAAGCGCTGCTTCCCTCCCGCCTGGCTGTTCTGCGAAGCTGGGCCGTGTCTGCGAACGCAGTTACCCAAAGAACACGTGGCATAAAATTGTGAGGTTTCATCAATACCAAAGCCATCATTTGGACTGAACTTTATTCGAATGCTATTACATGGATTTATTGCTTACCATTTAAACATTTCCTATGTTCCTATTTAAGCTGACTTGTGTTACACCCTGCTACATCATTCTAGATTGTGCTGCTTTTTGCACGCTATTCCTTGCCCAGAGAAATACTACACAGTGTGAGAAAATGCATTATCTAAGCATTCAGCTACAATGATGAATGTTCTCTTATCTAATTTAAAAGAGGAGTTCATGTAACTCATTCCTGGGTGAATAATATGAATTTTCATTCTAGAAGGCTTTCTGGTCAGAAACACGAGCACAGAGATTTTGAAAAAAAAAAAAAATAATCAAGATTTTTTTCATGTGCCAGCTTGTCACCTAATACAAAATCAGAATTACCAGTCAGTTTGACCCTGAATCTTGCTCTGAGCACAGCCAGTGCTCACAAAAGATGCGCCAATGCGTCTCGGTTAAGCTCCCCCCTGCCTGTGAGAGCAGTAACGCTGCGTTCAACGCCAGTGAAGCTGGCACAGCTGGTGACGCTGCACATCTGCACGCTTTCCCAGCAGAGATGAAAAGCCCGGCAGTCGGTACCGCTGTGCGCCGCAAAGCGGGCGGGATGATGCTCCCGACGCCCGCACAACCCGCAGACGGCTCCCCGCCCGGCCTCGGCTGCGAGCGAGGGCTGCTCTGCGCTCGGTGCCACGAGGGCACCGCTCGCTCGGGCTCGCTCGCAGCCAGCGCCCAGCACCCAGCGCGGGGCCGTGCCCCTGGGCGCCGAGGGTTTGCCAGATGGGACGTCGGTAACGTAGCAGAAAACCAAAACAAAGAGAAGGGCTGCTTTCTGTCAGGAGCCGAGGGGCTTACGGCCGAGCCCCCCTCAGCGGTGTCCCGGCAGAGCGCTCGGCCAGCCCAACCCCCTCCCAGCAGCCCACCGCCCAGCCTGGTGAGCAGCAACATCTCCCTCGTGCGCACCACCCGACAGCGAGAACCTCCTGCTCAGGGAGGTGATTACAGCTATCTCCCTTCCGAGCTTCGTGAGAAGCTGAGAGGTTTTCCATTCATGGAGAGCTTCATTTAACACTGGACTACCCAAAAATGCAGACTGAATTTACTTTGAAGCTATCAGCTGCTGCTTCCGCTGCGAGCAAGTTGAAGCTAACGCATTAACAAAAGCCCTCGTTCTATATCAAAGCTCTGTACTGAGGATTAAGATCTGAATTCCAGGTTAGCCCTTACTGACACACACGCACGCAAAGAACCTTCCCTTTAGCTAGACGACTACATCCTACTACAGCCAGACAGAAATAATGATCTTACTGGATTCAATAATTAAAAAGAAAAAATCAGATTGAGCTTGAATTCTAGTTATAGAATTTGTCTGCAGGTAAAATTATTCTTAATCTGTTCCAAGACAGAATAGTAAATCTGTTTCTGCTATTAGCATTCTCACATACAGAGAGGGGGTTGGTGTGAGAAATTGGTGTGGGGCTGGGACCAACCTCTGCTTTTAACTCCGCAATCAGCCGGGAACCGTCCCCTCCCGCCCATTACAACAGAGCCTGAAAAAGCGGCCCACGTCCGCGGTCCGGGCTCCCCGCGCCGGCAGCCAGGACAGCCCTGCTGCAGCAGACCGGCCACGTAGACGTGTCGGCACGCAGCAGCCCCGAACCCCCGGGAGGGTCCCCGCCAGCCCCTGCCCACCCCTCCAGCCCAGCCCAGAGCCACCGTCCTCGCCTTGTCCCCACACGCTCAGCCGCCAGCACCAGACTGCTGGGCACAGTCCTGGTCTGCTCCCGGCAGCCGGGGACAGAGGTGGCTCAAAGCTCCCACCGCAGCGCTGGAGGTCAGACCAGTATTCCCAGTAAGGGCCTCTAACCTTGCGCGTCTCTGCGAGCAGCCCAGCGGCACAGCCCCAGATCCCTGCCCTGGCTGGAGAGGAGAGCGGGAGAGCACAGAGGCAGAGCGGGGCCGGTTCCGGGGGGGACAAGGCTTGCTGCGGGAAGCCTTCATCTCCTCTTCAGTGATTTTTCAGCTATTTTTGTCTTCAATGTGATAATTAAGCAGCAGGAAAAAAAGGGCTTACAAGAAGTAGGGCCTTTCATTTTTATTTTCAACACTTTGCCTGTCTCATTAAAGGTTCCATCCAGGAGGAGAAAGCCACCTCTACAGTGATGCCATCGTCATAGAAACAGAAATTCACCCTTGCACAAGTCATGGCCAAAAGTGCTGCACGAAGCCACCAGGCTTTGGAAGGAAAGGCCACCCCCCAAAAAAAAAAAAAAAAATTCTCATGACAGGGTGGGAGGTCTTGAGCCACATTCAGGAAAAGGGGAGGGTGGGGAACGGCAGCCTCAGCTCTGCTCTCCGGGTCGCACCAGCAGCCCCTCTCCAAAGCCACACTGGTGCCAGTCTCTGGCTGGGCACACAGGGAAGGTCCGTCTGCCCCTGCCCGCGCCCCTCGAAGCTCGCCCGAAGCCGACGAGGGGAACCCGTCAGCAGCCGGGCCCTCCCCAGGCGCCAAGGGGAGCAAAGCAACCGCGCGCAGGAGCCCAGCCCGGCTTTGCCGGCAGCGCAGAGGCTTCCACCACCCCCCCCCCGAGACCCCCAAGAGCTGGGGGATGAGCAGGCACCTCCGGCCCCCTCCCCAGCCCGGAGGCGAGCTGCGGCTGCCGCCCCAGCTCCGTCACCTGCGTCCTAGTGTGCTTCATCAAACCCCAAACGGAAAACAAACACAGGCATCCTTCCAGCCAAGGGAACTCGCTGAGGAGACAGGGCTTGCATCTAGAAACACAGCCATTGCCTCGCAGAGCAAGAAAACACTGAAAGCAGATCCCAGAAAAAGCAAAGCCCTTGCCACAGGCTCTTTCTGGGAGCCCTGGTTCTCCCCTCTCCCCAGTGTCCCCACACAGCCACCCGGGATGGCACAGGGGCACAGGGAGCCCTTCCACCTGATGGCTTCCATACTTCATTTTATCCACAAATATTTTACTGTCTGCTGTCTCTAATTCAAAAGACACCCAAAGCTCTCCAAGCACTACAGCAGAAGTATGTAAATTCTCATATAGAGTTGAAATTCGGGACTAACCTTCGGACCCCCTCGGAGGGGGAAAGCTCCTTCCCTGGACATGGGCACACGCGGAGAAGCAGCCTCAGAACTCAGAGGGAGAAGCCCCCAGCCTCACCCTTTTATCATCTCCCTTCCCAGCCCAGGCCACACTGATTAGTGCTGTAACCTAAGGATCTCACATGGTGAATAGCTTATTGCAGGCAGGTGAGCTTAAAAAAAAAAGGGAAAAAGAAAAAAAGCAAGGCTTGGCCATCCCCACCAGGCTTTGTACACCCTGTAAAGCACTAACACCTGGGAGCTGCTGTTTCCTACTCCAGTTTGCCCCAAATGAAGTAACCAAAGAGCAGGCGGTGGGTGGAGGAGACCCCACGGCTTTGGATGCAGCCACAGACCCCATATACCGGCCAGCTGCACAAGGACAGCCCCGCTCCAGGCTCCCCCTCCCTGCCCCCATCTCCAGGAATAATAAAAAGGAATGATGGTCGTACAGGGTTCGCTCCCCAGACAATAGCTAGGCAGGCTGTACATTGCTTTATGGCTGCTGACTTGATTTAAAATGCACTCTTAAAAATGAAAGAACAACAACTTACATTTGCAGTAAATGTATAGTTCCACAGACCTGATTTACTGGTTATGAGCCACCGGAAAACTGCAATTGCAATTTATTGTATTGTTGACTCTAGCAGCGAAACCTTCAGCCTCACTCGAGCTCTGGTAACCACCCCAAACCTGGTAATTTAACATTAATCATTTCTTTCAGGTTGGTTTAGGTTTGGGTGTTTTTTTGCTTTCCTTTAACTGGTCTCTCAGCTTCCAGGAAATAATGGTGATTGCTTTGATGGTGACCGGCTAACCCAGTGTGGGTGAGATCGCCGGGGTGCAGTTGGCCTGGGCTTTGCTCAGTTCAGAGCTTTTTAGCCTTGGTTGACTCATAATTGCAAGAATTCCCAGCTGGCTGGAGGCAGAGCACGGCAAAATAAACTTGCTGCAGAGCAGCCGGATGAAGAACAACGCGTGAAGTCCTGCCTGGGCTGCAAGACACTAAGGCATTCGCAGTAACGAGCACAGCCACGCAGCACAGGGTTCACGTGCCCTCACAGAGCTTCTACCTTTACGCCAGTCGTCCTGATTGCCCTCTCGCTGGCATCGCTCTGTTCGAACTCCCTTGTCTTCGGTGCATAGAATCACAGAATGGTTTGGGTTGGAAGGGACCTTAAAGATCATCTGGTTCCAACCCCCCTGCCATCAGCAGGGACATCTTCCACCAGCCCAAGGTGCTCAGAGCTCCATCCAACCCGGCCTTGAGCACTGCCAGGGAGGGGGCAGCCACAGCTTCTCTGGGCAGCCTGGGCCAGGGCCTCACCACCCTCATGGGGAGGAATTTCTTCCTAATATCTGATCTAAATCTGCCCCCTTTTAGTTTAGAGCCGTTCCCCCGTGTCCTCTCAGATGTCCTAGCATCCACCACTCAGTCAGGCAGCACAAGCAGGAGGCACAGCAGCCCTCTTGCCCTGCTGGTCCAGCAGTGCTGGCGAAGGAATGCTTCAGCGGCAGGCTGGCGACACCGGACTGCCCCAGCACCGTCCTCCTCAAGACGTAACCAAAGGCAGCCCACCGGCAGCGTTGTCTCCCGAGCAGACACTGAACACCCAGGCCCACTAACTCGTTCCTCCGCTGAGGGATCTCGCAGCATCGCCTTCTCGCAGCTGACGCACCTCTCTGCTCCTGGGCAGCCCCGCGTTCCCCGCTCCCCGCGGCTGCGCCTCCCGCTTGGCCCGTCCCCCCCCGCCTCGAGCATCGCGCCCGGTCTCGCCCGGGATCGGGAATGCGAACACGAGACTCTCCCCACTTCAACGCTTGGATGCTGATAGCGTGGGATAGGGCCAATTAAGCACCGTCCCTGATGAGCTGCTGCAGTGAGCAGCGTCGCAAACCCGCGTCGTTCTTTTATTCACCATGCAAAATGAGACTGGAAGAGCGAGCCGTGGTACACACCGGGGAGAGAGCGGACAGAGGACAACAAATCAAAGCCCCGGTTCAGTGTCACCACTGTCCTTCCAGGGTCTTTTCCCTCTGCTATCATCTGTGATCTTTTCTTGATTCATTAAGGTCAGCTGAGCAGAAAATTTTGCAGCTGCTGGCTAGCTAGCAGGGCTGCTGGCCACCATCCACGGCTCCTTCCTCTCCCCTTTTGGAGAGAAGCAGCTGCCTGCGAGGCTTTATCTGGGGCTGGAAAATCTCCAGACACAGAGGGGGGAAAAAACTGAACACGCTGTAAATCAGAGCTGGCCTTGGACCAAAGCCCCCGGTTTCCACGCACCAACGGCCGCGCACGACCGCAGCCGAGGCAGGGGAACGGCTCTGAGCCCCGCGCAAGGACGCAAACACGCCCCACACCGCGCGCAGCGTGCCCCGCAGCGCGGCCCGCACACCCCCCCTGTCATCCTGAATAAACCCCCCAGCCCCTGCCGCCTCCCTGTTCAGAGCCTTCTTCAAAAGGTGCTTGCAAACGAGCCACTTCCTCCTCTGGGATTTTTCTGAGCCAGTAACGAGATCCCCGCACAGCTCCCGCGGGATGCTGAGGGAATTCGGGGCTGCATTTTTTACTCGTCTCTATAAAACGCTTCAGATACTGGTTCTGCAAGAAACCAAAAGCAGAACTGTGTTATGGAAGATCACGTATTATGGACACTTTCCAGATTTAATAGTCTGATTTTCCTTATAAGAAAGCCTGCAAAATTTTGATCCAAATCCAATTTTTGGCAGTTTTTCTGTGTCAAAATAAATTTTTCACCAGAAGTGTGCTGATAAAAGAAAATTTAGCTTAGCCCTAGTGAAGACCATTTCTGCCCCTAAATTTTCCAGTGATCAAATCTACACATGAGACAGACGGGGGAGTGAACAAGGTACTCGAACTCCTGGTTCTGCCACGCCTGCGGCACGAAGGCACCTTACTGCAAGAAACTGCTAGACTTTTTTTATTGTATTTGTAGGACAAGATGGAAAGGGCCTTGTGCCCTCCCTCTTTTACTGGTTTTTAGGACTACCCGTTCTGTGCATTTGTGTGCCACGACAAGCGGCCCACGAGCAAGCCTGGGGGCAGGCAGCGGGAGGGATGAGGGAGGGGGTCTGGAGAAACGCCCGTCAGCCTGCCCTGCTGCGCCGAGGGCTGCGGGGACAGACTGCGGGGACAGAGGACACACACAGAACTGCCTCCGCCTTCAGGCCTTCATACAGCTTCTTTCCTTCAGGAAGCATACAGGCATTTATAAATGCTTCTACATTCTGATGATATACTTTTTGTCAGTAAATATTATTCTGCCCCTTCTTTCGATGGAAACGATGGACAGGGAGCTTGAGAGGCTTGGCCAAGGTCTAGGAGAGTTCTCGAAGGCAGGAGAGGGATTCCAGCAGCCGTGTTTCCCAGGCCCGTTCAACCACGAGAGCACACGGATAATTTTAAGGTTACAAAGACTGACTCTTTCACATAACCATATTAATGATCGCTCTTTAATCTAGCCAGGCATTTTCACAAGCTTGGATCCGAAGCAAGGAAGCTGTTGGCACAATCTGTAGGACATAATCAGACCACAGAGCTACAGTGCCATGGCAAGCTGCAATTTCAAGCAACCAAGCCAGCTTTATCACTGCAGCGGTCACTCCAGGCTGCTTACAGAGCGCAGCCACCAGCTGGCAGGACATCTAGCACAGAATTCACGCAGGGCAGCACCCAGCGCAAAGAACCAGCACAATAAATAAAATGCACTGTAGAGGCACAGGATATAAGCATGGAAGAAAATGGCAGAGCAAAAAAAATCAAGGGAGCTGTATTTACTACCGACATTTAACCACGCAGTTTATTCCGGTGGTTTCTCTGCATATACGGCTTGTTTTAACACTGTCAGGCTCCGCTTTCAGTAACTGAGTGAAAAAAAGTTGTTCAGAAAGTTTTAATAAAACCTCCAGTTGGTGCAATAGAACCTGAGGAGATCTTCCTAGAAAGAGAGAGAAAGGGAAAGGCAGCAAGAGCCAAAGAGGGAAGGATGGAGAGAGCTGAAGAAACAAAGGAAGAAAAAGATAAATAAGAAGAGAGAGAGAGAAGGAGGAAGATTTTCACAGCAGACTATCTGCAGCTGGGATTGCTTTTGACTTTCATACTCTATTTAAAAATACAAAATTGGGAGCATTGAAAGAGAGTTCCCAAATTAGCTTTTTAATAGAGATCGGAAGTTGAAAGGGGGCCGAGTCATGGGGGAAAAGCTATTCAGGATCAGAGCCCGGCCAGCGCCGGCACGGAGCGAGGCCAGAGCACGGCTGAGGGAGGAAAGAGTCGGGAAGTTTTATGAAGTGGTGACATTGTAAATCACAGAAAAATCTCTCATACCAGTAAAAGACAAATGACATTTCTGGTTTTGCTTTCTTCTGAGCATCTGCAAGGGGAAAAGAGCAAGTGGAGAGCCAGGCAGGGTTTTCAAGAGGAAAGCAGTGCTGAGGACACCTGATAAAGATGGATTCTGGATGCTTTGATTTGCTTAAATTCATAAAGCCGACCAAAGATTGTCACGGAAGCTTTAGGGTTCACTTTGCACACAGCCAGCCATGAGTCCAGCGTACAGCCACGAGTATCCATAACGAACGGGGTACATCGCGTTGGCACAGCCTCCAGCCAGGCTGCAGACCTCGCAGTGCCGCTGGCAAACACTACGGGGGGGTTGCTTTGGGGGCGGGTCACCCAGGACTCGAAGTTCCTATTATTTTTTAATAATTGCATTGAGTTATCAATGTTCAGACAACGCTGAGGCACGGAGCTGGCCGGATCAGGGTTCTGCCCTCAGAGGTGCCAGGTTACATTCTCCAAACCAGACCACCTCAGTGCTCAGGTGTGTGAGGATGTGGGCATTTTTCTAATATATATATATATTTATTATTATTGTTTTTTAGATCAGGCCCTGGTGCCAGCGCTCCCAGAAGCCGGGCGCGTCCCGGCGCGGGCACACACCCGTCCCTGGGGCCGAGCCCCGCTGCCCGCAGCCGAACCAGGGGCGGCCCCGCAGACCCTCGCCCCCCGCCGATGGAAGCCCCGCACCGCCCCGCACCGGGTCCGCGCCCCACCAGCCCCAGCCCCGGCCCCGGGGGCGGCCTCGGGGGGCGGCGGGCGCGGGGATCCCCGCTCCGCCCGGGCCCCGCCGCGCCCGCGCGCTCCGCGCCGCCCCGCGCCCGCCCCCGCGGGCCGCCGCGCCGCGCTCCCGCAGCCGCATGGCAGCGGCGGGGCCGGGCGGCGCGAGGCGGCGGGCGGCGCGAGGCGGCGGGCGGGCGCGCCCCGCGGAGGTGAGGGGGTGCGGGACGGGGGTGCGGGACGGGGCGGGGGGGGGCGAGGGCAGGAGCGGTGCCCCCGGCTCAGCCGCCGCTCCCCGTCGGGCGGGCGCGGCGGGGGGGGAGCGCGGCGCGGCGCGGGAGCGGAGCGCGGCTCTCCGCGCCCTCTGAGCGCTGCCCGCACCCGACGCCAGTCCCCAGCTGCGGCCGCGGCGCTCCGGCCCCCGCCGGTGCGGCCCCGGGGCTGGGCGTGCCCCGCCGGCCCCGACCCGCAGCCAGCGATCGAGCGGGGCCGGGGCTGCCAGCCCGCGCGGGAGACGGCGCGGGATGCGGAGGCGGCGCGGAGCCGGGACCGGTGAGAGCGGCCGAGGAGCCGGGCGAGCAGGGAGGGAGGCGGTGGGAAGAGGGGAGGAGGAGAGGGGGAAGGATCGGGTTGAGCCGAAGGGTTTAGCTCGGTGCCCGCCCGCAGCCGGGGCTCGGCTGCCGGTCTGCGATGCGGGGGGACGGCTCGTTTTCTGGTCCAGGGGAAGGGAGCTCTCCCGCACGGTGCCCGAGAGCCAGGGACGCGGAGGGAGCTGCGGGAGGCACCCGCGGAGTTCGTCCCCTGCCTTGCCTGGCCACGGCTGGCAGGTGGGCACGCAGGGTGGGCGCTGCCCTGTGCCTGGCGGCCCCCTCGCTGGGACCACTGGGTCCGTCGCCCTGCTGCAGCCCCGCGTGGGCTCGCCGGGACCCCCGTGCCCTTGGCAGCTGCGCTCGGCAGCGAGAGCAGAGCTCCGAGCGCTGCTGGGAGGGGAGGGGGCAAACGAAGCAAGCCCCGGCGAGAGAGGCAGGGAGCGACTGGGTCTCGGCAGCGACGAGCGAGAAGCTGTTTAGTCATCCCGCTATATATACACTTTCACAATGATGATCGCATTCGCTGATTGCCTCCGACTGCCTTGAGAGAGGGAGCCGAGGCAGGCAGCGCAGCTCACCTCACCTCTTATCCCGAGGAGTGGCTGCTCCCCCTTCCTCCCAGTTCCCCAGATTCAGCCCTCCTTGGGGCGCCCAGTGGCTCTCCTTGCCAGGTAAGGCATCGCCGCGAGCCGGCAAGATGGGGCTGACTGGGAGGGAGGGGAGAAGTTTGCGTGCATTTACCCTGAGCCTGTTGCTTTTGCTCCTCCATCTCCGCAATGGACCGAGGGAGGGAAGGTTCTGCAGAAAGTTTTATTGTCTGATGTGATTGCGAAGGGAAAGGAATACGTGACTGACGGAGGATATCGAAGCTTTGGCTGACATATTTTGCTGTAAAGCAAATACAGCTTTGCTGTCTGAGCCTGACCCAACAAGGACAGAAAAGAACGAATGATCTCAAGGCTCTTACTCCCATTAGCGGTCTCCCGTCAAGAAACTCACAGTACGTTTATCAGTCGTATTTGAAACCATCCCTGTCTGCTTCTAGAAAGGGAAACACCATGAGATTTTTGGTTTGTTTCTGCTCTTGTGGGACTACGAAGAGACATTTGCTAAGTGAGGCACTGCCGGTGGGAGCTGATGTGGTAAGAATCCACCGTTCATCTCGTGACGCTTTAGGTGAATAGAAATAGCTGTTCTCCAGAGTTTTCCTCCAGAGCTTTACCGACCTAGCCGTGCCTGGCGGGTTTTTGTTCGGCGCGGGGATGGACGCAGGGTGCCCAGGAGCCGGTGCTGGGCAGGGAGGGACTGGGACGGGCGCAGGTGGCCGGGGAGGGGGCAGGGGGCTCGTGCCACAGCCTTTTCTATCAAATCTCCTTCCACCATTTCACTGTCCTGATAATTGCCTAAAGAAAACAGATTCTTTTCTGTGTAGATGCTGACTTTTTTAAGTCAGGAGACAAATTATTTTATTTCGTGTGCCAGGTCTTCTAAACATCAACAGCAGGGTACCAATCTTTTGTTAACTAGTTCCTTTCAAATTACCTGCAGAAACTACAGTAATTAAAATTAGAAATACGTGTATAGCTAAATAGATGCTTGTTGGAATTACAGCGTGTCTGTTTGCTGTGCGAGCTGGAGAGACTCTGTCGACTGCTCAGTATATTTTGAGCTCAGCCAATTGCTCTCCAGCCTAGACAGACTGGGTAGCAGTTACCAAAACCCAGGCGTGCAGAAAAGGAGGATTCTTTCCATATTTTGTAGATAAACGTGTTAGTTCATCTTTTTTTTTACTCAACTTAGTTTGTGCAGCTCTGAATTACACATCCAGTCCTACCTCGCTCTTCATTCTCTGTCTCTTATGTTGGGGCGGGGTAGAGTTCCAAGGACTCGTGGACAACAAAAAGCAAAACGTCTTCTCCCTCTCAGTCCTTCCACGCTGACAGACAATTTATAGCTGAAAAAGACTCTCTTTTTGCGTTTTTTGAGGATCAAATGGGACGGATTTAATGCCGCTTTGAAAATTAAGCTGTGTGCACTAAGTTTTCTTGACCAGCTGCACCTCTGTCACAGAGAAACAAGAACTCAGCTTCCACAGAAGAATACCCCTCTCCTTCGCTTTTGCTTCAATCTCCTGTCCATTTCAGAGCCGAGATATTTATAGCTTCCCCACATATACTGCCAGCATGAAAGGACCCATTTTATCTTTAAAAATTGATTTAAAAATGTGTAAGTCACTTATGAGTTACCAGTGCTTTATTAGAACAATTATATGTGAAGTATTTATAGTGCCGCAGCAGCTAATGTAGGTAACCTGGAATTTACAACCAAAGTTGTAGAAGTAGAGATTTCTAACGGGGTTCCCCTGAGAAATCAGGGGAGATGAGGATCCAGTGAACTGGAGCTGGTCAGGTCACTGGGCATCGCCGTCAGTCCTGGCAGAAAGACTGGGGTGGGGTCACTAATTGCAATTAGGAGGCAGAGGAGACAGTTTACCCGCAGGGAAAACAGGAACGGGATGCACGGTCTTGGTCTCTTGGTTATTCGCCTGGATCTCTCTGGTGATTAATGAATGAAATGCATCTCCTGTTGCTGCCTCCTGTTTTGCAGCCCTGTTCTTAACGCAGCGTCTGGTAAAAGTTAAAAGATCCGGTGCTGCTGGTCTCAGCGATCGGCCGCGCGGCTGCCTGAGCCCGTGGAGATCGTCTCTCCGCCGAGGACCCGGGCACATTTTCAAAGTCGTGCAGAGAAAGTTTGCAGTGCTGCACTCTGCCGAAAGAGCCTGGGCTCCAGGGCTCCCAGCCTGGCACTAGTAACGCAGTGAATTCCCTCGTTAGGGGGAGAGGAAAAATAGCTCATGGTAATAATGAACAACCCTTGATAGGAAAATATTGTGGGATGTTTCCTCCAGCGCCGCGTATACACGCAAAGCATCTCCTTGGGATAAGCATCACTATGGATTATTATATTTTTCATAATTACAAAACCTCTTCCAGCAGCAGCAAGATGTTTGCACGAGGGATTTCAATTGTCCTTTAGATAGTAAAATTGCACAGAAAGAGCCTCCACATTAAGGTGATGAATGTTAATGTGCCCTGACAAGGAAGAGCGTTTAGTCATTTTCACCACAGATTGATTCCATCATTTTTTATTCAGTATTTTGATGGCCTGTTGAGATCGATAACGCTGCAGCCTTACTGGCTGGAATGGCAGCTTTCATGTAACTAAAAATTTCAGAGCAAAACTGCCTAGAACTATCCTCTGCCGTGTAGAGGATATAATTAGGCTCTGAGGGCCTGAGTCAGTGGAATCAATGGAATTTCCATTGATAAATTGACTTTTGATACGGCCCCTAATGCATCTTGTATGATAATGGCACCTTTCTCCAGGTATTTCTATGGTAGAATTAGAAAAACGTAGGGAAGTGAAAGTAAATACAAGTTAAACCAAAAGTTGAATGTTGTAAGAACTCTAACCAAAGACCAAAAAGAAAAAGAAAATTCACGGCTAGATCAGAAGCACAATAACTACTCTAATTTCAAGAGAATGCTGGTTTCCAGTGGCTGAGCAGCTAGACAACCTGGAATATTTTCCATCTAAAAATCAAGGGTGCAGTGAACATATTTCATTTCAACCTAACAGTCCTGCAGTTCTTAGGACTTCTGCCTCTGTTAGCTAGGAAATAACCGAGGTGTCTTCCTGCCGGAAGCAAGTGGTCCAACTTTGGAGGCTTCCATCATTCTGATGTTCTTGGTACTCCGCTGGTAGCTTAGTCCGTCAGCTTTCCCACCTGGAGTCAAGCTTACTGTTGCCCAGGTATTCTGAGCAATGTTTCCCGGACAATCACAACTTTCCTCTAGGCCGGTGGAGGGATGCAATATTTCACAAGGGGAAAGCCCAGCTCTAAATGAGAGACCAGCAAAAAACTGCTGCTGAGGCCAGGTCTTTAAGGTGGAAGAAAACGAATGAAAACCAGGGGAGATGTTTTGTTTCTTTCAACTGAAAATGTTCTCAGTGCGAGATTCATTCCATATTGAACGTTTTTAAGACTGGAAACCCAGCTCAGTCCAGTCGTGGCTTTTCATGGCAGACAGTTTCACTGGGTGAGCTGCGAGCTGATTTCACTGGCGTTCCCAGTGCTTTCTTGACAGCTGTAGTTAAACTGATGAGCACATGAGGCTTACACCTGGGGAATTATGGATTAGTCTTGTTTGTAAGGAAGCAAATATAAATTAGTGTGTTTATGCTACTTTTAAAATGCTTTTAATGAGGAATCATTTGCTATTCAAAATTTCAGTCTATAATAATGCCATAACCCCGCTGAGCTGATTATCCTGTGCCTTGTTGAACACCATTCTTCACACGGGAGATGAGGGCAAGCCAGTTGTTTTAGATTCTTGTGTCTGTCCTGATATTGGACTCTTTAACGCAATGGGGCAAGACACCCCGCTTGACTATGTGTTGTGTTTTTATTTTGTTCTGTATTTTAGATGGAACTGATCTGACTTCCAACAGGTCTGAGGAGCAGCCTAACTGTCTTCTCCAGTAACAAGGCCTGGGGTCATCATGGCAGCAGGAGTAGCAGCATGGTTGCCCTTTGCCAGGGCAGCTGCCATAGGATGGATGCCAGTGGCCAACTGTCCCATGCCACTGGCTCCGACGGAGAAAAACAAGAGGCAGGATGAGCTGATCATTCTCAATGTGAGTGGCAGGCGTTTCCAGACCTGGAGGACTACACTGGAGAGATACCCAGATACTCTCCTCGGCAGCACCGAGAAGGAATTCTTCTTCAACGAAGACACTAAGGAGTACTTCTTTGACCGGGACCCTGAGGTCTTTAGGTGCATCTTAAATTTTTATAGAACTGGGAAGCTGCACTATCCCAGGTATGAGTGCATCTCTGCTTATGACGAAGAGCTTGCCTTCTATGGGATCCTCCCTGAAATCATTGGGGACTGCTGCTACGAAGAGTACAAAGACAGAAAGCGGGAAAACGCAGAGCGGCTGATGGATGACAATGACTCAGAAAACAACCAAGAAGGGTCCATGCCATCCCTGAGCTTCCGGCAGACCATGTGGCGAGCCTTCGAGAACCCCCACACCAGCACCTTAGCCTTAGTCTTTTACTACGTCACCGGTTTCTTTATTGCTGTCTCTGTGATCACTAATGTCGTGGAAACTGTCCCTTGTGGCACGGTGCCTGGAAACAAGGAGCTTCCATGTGGGGAAAGATACGCTGTGGCTTTCTTTTGCTTGGACACGGCTTGCGTGATGATTTTCACGGTCGAGTATCTGTTGAGACTCTTTGCGGCCCCAAGTCGCTACAGATTCATTAGAAGTGTGATGAGCATCATTGACGTGGTGGCCATCATGCCATACTACATTGGCTTGGTGATGACCAACAACGAGGACGTCAGCGGAGCCTTTGTGACACTAAGGGTTTTTAGGGTTTTCAGGATTTTCAAGTTCTCTCGCCATTCCCAAGGCCTAAGAATCTTGGGCTACACTTTGAAGAGCTGTGCCTCCGAGCTTGGCTTTCTCCTCTTTTCCCTCACTATGGCAATCATCATCTTTGCAACTGTGATGTTTTACGCAGAGAAAGGGTCCTCGGCAAGCAAATTCACCAGTATTCCTGCGTCCTTTTGGTACACTATTGTAACCATGACAACACTGGGGTGAGTATTACTTTTTCTTTTACTGAGCAGCAGGCAAGCACGTTCTAGGAGCTTGCCTTCAGTTACTCCTAAGTGTTTTCTTGGGTGCATGTTTGAGAAGGGGCTGGAACTGTTAAAGGCTTGATTGTTCTTTGCCTTACAACTTCTGCAATTTATGCTTATGTGAAGTTGTATAAAGCAGAAAAAACACTTACACCCACTTGACAAATGCTTGGCACAATGGTAAATGAGTGCAGGAGGAGCAAGGCTGTGGAGTAGCAGGTCCTGTTTCGCACTCCTTCTGCAGGAGAGAAAAGTTACCAGGAGCGCAAGGGAGCTGGCAACTAGAGCTTATGGGTTTCCTCAGACGTTCGTTCGAGCCGTAGATGTTACACAAGGTTGCTGATGTATATGCTGGCTCTTCGCAATGTCGGTCATTGTTGCTTCACTTGACACGTACAGATTTGCTGAATTCAAACAGGTATTGTGGGTCGCGATACTCCTGAAAATACTCAGTGGTCTCCAGGACATGATCTGGTTTTTACTGAATTGAGCAGGATACCGGCTTCTTCTCTGTGTTTAGCTGGGAGTTTAAGAAAGAACGTGAGCATGCTGTAGCAGGTGCAGTAGAATTTCAGACATTCCCGTGGACAGGTACAAAGATAATGATATCAAAGCAAAGGAAATGTAGCCTGGAGGGCACTTTTTTCTCTTATATTTCATTTCTGTCTTACAGATGTTTCTGCTGAGATTATAGATTTGAGCTTCTGTTGCTCTGAACTAAAACCTTTGTAAGCAGAATGACCAAGCCCTCACGCTGACGGGGTTATGTAAGAGAAGGCAGGCATCGCCGGCTGCCGCTTCAGGCGGTCCCAGCCCGGTGAGTGAAGGCAAGCTCTTAACGCCACGCATCACAACAGTCCACCAAGTGTATAGTTACTTTGCAAAGAGTTTTCCCACTGGAAAGTTCACACAGTTTAATGTTCAGATGTAGACAATTCTCATTCTTGTAATATGGTGACCACTTTTTCTCTAAACTGCTCCTGATTTTAAACACTTCTCTGTGCCTATTATACATGAACAGGCTCACAGTAGCACTTTTAAATTATTAAAATCATAATTCAGCTGTCAGAAAGGCGCAGAATCTGAGCATATGACAACTGCAAGTCTGAATTTCTTCATTAAGTGAAAATGTAGAACGTGTTTGTCATAGTCACCAGAAGATCTCTTTTTCCTCCTTTCTGAACACCTAAGCGAGGTTTGCAAGTTCGTGTGGCAAAAGCGAAGGTCCTTACCCTGGAAAAGAAGTCAGCGCTTTCTCAGGAATCGAAGCTGGGCTTTAGATCCCAGCACTCCCCTGCTCTGTGGTTCAGCTTTCCATATTCTCACTGGTCCATACTGGTCAGTTCCCACCATCGTGTCTGAGCGGTTTCAGAGGGACGCCTGTCCTGGCTGGCGTGGTCGCGTGCCCTCTCCCTGAGGGGGAAATGCCTGAACATGCAGTTCTGTGCTCTGGTTTCTGTTCAGTAACGATTGCACCTATCTTGCTGTCTACACGCGGCGCTGCACATTCACACGTACGTTGTTGTATCTTTGTGACAGGGCAGCTGGGGTCAAGGCAACAGTCGGTGTTGCCTGGGAACAAACCCTCTGTGCAATCCCGGCAGAACGTGCTGCCGTGCGGTCGAGCGTCTGTTCCCCCCGGCGCGGTGACTTGGGCCTCTTCTCCTTCCCTCCCTTTCTGAGCGCATGGACAGACAAAGCAGAGTGCTCCTGAAGACTCTGGAGTGTTCTCACTCTGTTGTAATCACAGAAATTATAGATGAATGAGTGCTTTTAATGAGTTCAGAAGAATTTTAAAAATCATACATTTAAACACGGCTTTGTAAGAGTTCATTGGAAAGGGACCTATAAAATACCGTCAAAGCCTTAATGCTTAAACTTCTCGTGTTACTGATCTGGGATTTTTGTGCAGGATTTTAATTAAAATAGGTGTTTCTAGCAAATAGTCTATCAGCTAAGTTGTATTACAGACTCACAGAAACCTGGATGAAGGCGGACCCCGAGGAGCCCCCGTGCTCTCTGGCAGCAGCTCTCTGCCCACGGCCGCGTTCAGCAGGCACCAAGCTCCCAAAGTCGAACACTCTCCCCTGGCTCACCCAAAACCCGTGCTAGAAAGCGAAGGTGCTACTGAGAGCCATAAAACCCAAATTCCTGCCAGAGCCGCTCCGCAGACCCCAGCCAGACCCCACGAGAGGCCCTTCTGGGAGCTGGCCGGGACGGTGGTGGGGTCCCGGCCGCGCGGGTGCAGGGACAGCACCGGTGGCACGAGGCACCGGCTGTGCCAGCACCAGCCCTGGGCTCCTGCAGCGGCTCTCACCCGTGGCTTGGCACCAGGGCACGGAAACTCGTGAGCTCTAGGAATGAAACGTTTGGGCTCAGGTGCTTTCCACCTTCCCAACTCCCAGCACGTGGCGTGGGTGGTTAGCATCCCCCGGCCCCCTTCGCTGCCCCATAAATCTGTTCAGATTTGACAAACTGGCATTTTCATACAGTATTTCATACAGATCTGTCTTGAGAAGTCATTTCAGTGTGTTTGGAAGGGTCTTGTCACTAATGCAAGTACTGGCAACGCCTGTCACGCAGACGTGGCCAAAATGCAGCCAGAGTCTCTAACGTGCTGCTTCACGCGTCGGGCTGTGCCCGCTTAGTGCCTGCCAGTTCGCTGCTTGCATTTCAGCAATGCTCACAGCTTTTACGAGTATCTTAAATATTTTCTGCCATTTGCCTTTAAAAATGCAGCCAGCATTTAAAACAAGAAATTATAAAGCACAATGTTTTTAAACTCAAATCTATACACACATATATGTATTTTTTTTGTTCTGAACACTGAAACATTTAAATCCAGACAAGCAAACGTTTCCCTGACACTGGAATTCCACCACCGCTTGTGACAGAGTGCTTTATAAAACTGATTTGGAACATGCAGGAGAACTTTTCCCATGTTATTAAGCCATTAAAAAATCAGCTCCATTTATATAAAAGAGAAAGTTTACTTGCAACAAACAAAGAGGCTAGCATTAGGAAGCCATTAACTCTCCCACTGTACTGTACATCAGCTGCTGTTATTCCAGATTCCGAAGTATCTTTAGGATACAACTGAATTTCCAGACTGACCCATAAATGAAAAGCAATAAAACCGCATTTCTTCTTGAAGGTGAAGGACTGCATAAAATAGAGTAAGTGCTGCTTTTGCTGGGGTTACTGTGCAGCTCAGTTTTGAAAGCCAGGACGGTCTGCAAGCTCTTTAGTTCATTAACAACCCAAGGAATATTAACAACCCAAGGAACAGGTACAACAGTTTTTCTGGAATGGGAAACAAAGCAAAGGAATTAAATTACACTGACCCTTCATCTCTGATCCCTCCGTTGTGCTCATCTGCCCTGGTTTAACAGAGGCTGTTTTTAATTTAGCACGATTTAAATTTTGCTCAGGAGGTTTTATAATGAAAGCATTATTCTGGGGTGCATCTTAAATCAATCTGAATTACTGAAACAACTATTCAAAATTAATTCAAAATCAGCTATCCAATTCATGCAGAAACATTTTTCTCAAGAGGCCAACAGCTACCCATCTCCTCTCCTGCCCTCGTCTGAACCACTGCTACAGCAGACAGGAGCTTTGCCAGCACCCTCCCGGTGTTCTGCAGGGGCTTTGGACCCCCGGGACCCTCCAGCTCGGGAGCGCAGCAGCGGAGGAGCTCGGTGCTGGTTCCCTTCGTTAGCATTCATGTCCCTGCCTTGGTTTTTAGCTGACTGGATATGCAATAGCCACCAGTCTTACATCTATGTAGAGACAGTTTAATTATCATAAATTTTGTTACCTTGTTCCCGATGCGTTGGGTTTATTCACTCTTAAACAGCGTTTGGCTGCGGGTGAGGCAGCCTCGCGTGGCTCTGCCCGTGGGCACGCAGCCCCAGCACGGCTGCGGGGCGAGACCTCTCTCAGTTATTAAACCCCACACCATTTTTTCCCAGAGCGCACATTTTTCTCAGCTTTCGATAGCTGTTTTCATTTCACCTGACAAAAGCAGTATGTTTCAGACTCCCGGGCAGTGTCTGCGACCTGCAGCACATTGTAGTGGTGAAAACCCAAGTGCCGCGTCTGCCTGCACCCTCCCGGGCACGGAGTGGCTGCCGAGGGCCCGGCGGAGCACGGGGCACCCGAGCACCGACCCCCAGAGCCGGCCGTGCCAGCACCGCCGTCCCCGCCACGGCTGCACGGGCTGGGGCGCATCAGGGTGCAGACCCGCAGCGTATCCTGGAGGGCATCGGCACCGAGCTCTTTGCGCTGTTGGTGTCAAGAAACCGGCAGCACCGCAGACCAGGGACCAGAGGTTGTTGATGGATTTTGTCCTGGTTTGAGCTGAGGGATACGCTGTGTGATTCTTCTGTTGCCTAACGAATGAAGGCTGAGCTCGCACAGCTCAGCGCCCTCGGGGTGGTCCTGGGAGAATCTGTCTTCTGTCTGACTGTCTCCCTTACGATTTGCAAGAGCAAAATGGTTTTGAGAACGCCATCCCTCTTTCAGATGCAGCTGCACTGGTCCATGAGTTTGAAAGACACAGCTCAGTGCACTTGGACAGCACAGCCCTAGCGAAGGAACTCGCTTCAGGAACCAGCGTAAGCCTAGGAAGTCAATAACGCAGATGTGCTGGCCTGCGTATGGCCTGGAGCGAGGTCTGAACTCCTTCCCAGGTTCGTTAGCTGAGTGCTCAGAGAGCAGGGTTCGGGGTAGGGCTCTGTTCTGGTTTGTCTGGGTTCAGGCTGGCACCGTGCGGGGCCGCCGAGCGTGGGGCAGAGAGAGCGCGAGGGAGAGCCGACACGCGGCCAGCCCCTCCGAAAGAAACGTCGGTCTTCGTTCGGCTTGTTCCGTGGGCTTCCGTGTTTATTGGTATTCAGTCATGGACAAGAAAGGGATGAAATGTAAGCAGTGAAATAACACGTGAAATGCTGGCTGCCGAGCTGCTGACAGCTGGACTGGCCTGAACCCCCTGAGTACCGACCGCCTTGCTGGCACACGCTGCCAGCTGCGGCGTGAGCAGAGATCTCTGCAGCCACTTCTCCAGTGCGAAGCACCGAGACCACTCAAGCTGATAGTAACCTTCATTCACCCTCCTTCATGCAAACTAAGAGGAGTTTGCAAAGTAAGGAAAATAATAAATCATCTCTGGAGCGCTGCCATTCCCGGCTTCTCCGGAAAGATTGCCTTTTGGCCCCGCAATCACACTGTGCGTGTCAGTACTTCAGTAACTGCCATTACACTGAATCAGAAAAATCGCTTCAGTAGAAACCCGACTTTGCATATTTAACATCATCGATGGAAAGACGGATGGGATGTGGGATGTCTCCTTTGTAAAGCGAGGCGCAAAAACTCCATCACTCGCCATTCCCCCCACAGCCAACAACTCCTATATCCGCAGGCCAAAGAACCGCTCGAATTTCATACACAGAAAGTCCAGTCGGGCAGGGCATTGAGGGAGCTCGCAAAGAAGCCATTTTCTCGAGCTTTCATTCTCTTGACTCCAGCTTCATCTTCTACGGCGTGTGTATCAATTTTCTTCTCCTAATGGATTCACAGATACCGTGTGTGCAATGTCTTTGTATCAGCAGCTACCGACGGAACCTTTTCCCTTCACTGTCTTGATGTAAAGCTCAGGCAAGCATCTCGTTTCTGAGCTGTTTGTATTCACCAGAACCCCAGAAGTATTAAAATACCTTTATTCATTCTCACAGCAAGTGGAATTCACTGGATTTTTCTCTCTTAAGAAAATAAATTTATCTGTCCTCAGGCTTTTTGTGGCTTTGGGTATTGGTAATGACTGCACGTACGTGCGAACACACCATTTGTAATGTGCAAGACAAAATGACTTTCCTTTAATGCAAACTTCTGTGAGAAGCGAATTATTTTGAATAAGGCCAAGTAACGGTGCTGGCTAAAATTGTGACGTGACTGCTAAATTTACCAGTGGAAACCTTGGCAGAGATGTGTCTATAGCAGCTGATTTCAGACCTTATCCTGAGCTCCTCTTCCTTTTCTCCCCCTCTCTGCCTCGCCTGCATCACAGTAAGTGCCTGAGAAACACAGATCCAAGATAACTCTGTATTTTCCTTGGCGATGAAGGGAAGTGATTGGCTTGCTGACCGGATCTGAGCTATTTTTAGTCTCATAAAATGGTAATTTCATAACAGTGCTGACCCAGTAAAAGTAATTAGTTTACAGAGACCTGCTGAAAATAAGGGGCAGAGCGGCCACCGTCAGTTGGACGGTGGGGGAAGGGGAAGCGAAGTTAAAGGCCCTGCAACAAATCAGCCAGAACCAATTCCGCCTCCGCGCTGATTACAGCCGCAGGGTCGGAACCCGTTTTCAGTGCGAGTGGCGGGGCAGGGACCCGTCTCCGCGCAGCCCCTTGCCCAGGCGAGTCCCCTGCTCGGGCGGCTGCCAGCGGCTGCCCGCGCTCCTTACGGACGCGTCCACGCGTCGCCTCCTCACCTCGACCTTCCCGCCTGGCACGGGGCTAGCGCGGGGCACCTGGGATAGGAAATGAAACTGCTGCCCCACTTCAGTATGAGGAAAGCTATACGAGACATTTTTTATTGCAATTTCTTAAGGGATCTGTGCACTCGGGGCGGCGGAAGCCAGAGCGCGGGGGTACCCGTGACCCCAGGCAGCTGATTTCTGAGCTGCGGAGGAGCGTCCCAGGCACTGCAGTGGGACCACCTCATTAGGAAACAAGAAGAAACTATGAAAAAGTGTCAGATTCACAGAGAAACCTTTTCTCAGCGTCAACCAGAAACCTTCCCTGCCACCCATCACTCCTGGAGCTGGACACCCATCCGGGTACCAGGGTGCTCTCAGCGAGCACCGACGCCGTTACCCTGTACCTCAGCGTGGCCTCAGCAGGAGCCCTGCGCTGTCTGCATTTAACGCAGGCTGTGTCTTGCTGCCCTTCCAGCCCGCGCAGAAGTACACAGGGACGGAGCTGCCACAGCGCGTTGTCGCAGGACACTGCAGGTTTATTTATTTTTAATGCAGCACAAGCCTCAGCAGCGGCGATACCCGACCCCAGCAGCCACTTTCTGCCCTGCCCGTGGAGACGCCCCGGCAGCGCGCTGTGCCGCTGTGCGAGCCCCCGGCAGTCAGAGCCCCGGGGTCGGCCGCGCTGCCTCGCACGGCTCGCCGGGGAGTGCTGGCAGCCGCAGCGATGCCCACCCCGAGCATCACGGCTCGGCAGCTGTTGAAGAAGAAAAGGGCTACAGTGAGGTCGTTTAGCCGTTGACCTCCCACTCTCGCTGCTTCGACATCCAGCACAGATCTTTTTTTTTCCTGTCAAATCCCACCACATCCCCAGTGAATTCATTAATATTTCCCCTCGGCCCAGGCAGCCGGCTGGGTGTTTTTCCTGCAGAGTGGGAAGACGGGCAGGGCTCAGCCGAGCTCTGCCTGCTCCCGGACGGGCAATGCCTGCACAGATTGCGCCTATTTAACTATTTACCACTGCTACATTAGAGCACATTCAAGGGCTGTAATTCACCTCTTAAAGTTACAAGTAAGTGTGGAAGAGTTATTTTAAAATCAATATCTAACAGAATGCCATTGTTCCAACATTAAAACCTGCTGGGAAATTACTAGGAGGCATGTGGCAAGTCAAATCACTGCCTGCCAGAGGAGGAAACAATTCATTACTCTCTTAAAAGGTGCAAGTCTTTACTGGCTTTTCCTTCTGCTCTGCAGCCTCAGAAATGACGCTGGAGCATCTGGCTCTTTCCTTCCCTCATTCTTTCGTGATTTCAGTCTTTTGTTCTGGCTCTGCACTGGGGACTTGTCCTTGCTCTCAGCACGGGGCCGCGAGGGGTTCGGGCTGGGGACGGGCGCCGCGATGGCATTGTCGCTGCTGATGGAGGGTGGCACTCCGCGTATGAATTATCCCTCACCTACAAAAGCATCTGCAACAACAACAAAACCAGAACGGGCAGCCGCTCAAAGCCATTTTCCGAGCAGGCTCTCCACCGCGCGGCTTCGGGAGAGCCATTGAGCAGATCGCCCGGGGAAGCCTGCTGCTTTCATCTTGGCCTGCCATCTGCAGCAAAATTAAAACACAGATCAGCTTCAGCTCTTTGCCTTCAGGACTTTGCGAAATTTGGCTGACGTACGTCGCCAGAAAGCCCTTGAGAAGGATTGTTGGCTTCCGAGGAGAGCACTCCTGCAGAACCAGGCTACGGGCCCCTGAAACAGAGAGGTGCAGAGGTCCCAGGGCAACTGGGCTGGGGAGTCTCCTGATGACAAGGTCAAATCCTTCAAGCCGTAAGCCTTACGCGTATGGAGGGACGGAGCCGGCGCTGCTGAGCGTGCCCCACGTGCGGGTTCGCTGAACGCTCGTGGGCAGCTCGACAGAAACCACGCCGGGCACCCACCAGCCTGGCCCAAGCCGCGCGGCAGGCAGGAGCGAGAGCTGCCGGCTTCGCTTTTCATCAAACGCCACACCCTCAGCGCTGCGAAGCGCCCGTAGCTTTTTATTACGGGTAATTATTTTTCACACACTTATTGCTTTACTCTTTCTGGACACATGGCTCCCCTTTGCTGCTGTTGTTTCTCATCTTGCCTGTAGACACAGGGCTTCACATCAGATGTGAAAACAGAGTTGAGGCTTTCAGCCCTTCACATTCAAACACACAGCCTTCATAATAAGATTTCACCCCACAACCAGACAGCCCCTTTTCTTCTTCTCTGTACTGTGGAAAACCATTCTTACTATTATTTAATTCTGCTTATTTTCTCACCCAGTCACCACAATCCTCACTTCCACGTCAGTATGCTCTACGTGCACTTTTGGGGTGTAATTTGAAGACAACACGTCATCAACAGTACACAGTTTTTTCTATATTTGTATGACCTGGAGCACAAGGGAGCCATCCTCCTTAAATATTAATTTCAGTCACTATGGTAAGAACAAAAATAGCACTTTATTTTTTGATTGAGAAGGATAATATAAGCCAGCTATTCTTGCAACCTAATGCTTGGCAGAAGTAAGCAAGCTATCTTCAAAAGCAAAGCTAAAATGAGAGGAAGCTGCTCTGAGCTGCTTCCTCCTGGATCCATCTACATCCGTGTCTTAGTTTGGATCAGGAATGCTCTTTGGAAGCAAACTCAGTCATCCTGCCCTCGCTGCAGCTTGGCTCACAGTGCGAAGAGGTTTCAGAGCGTGCAAGCTGCATTCCTTCTGGTGAAGCTGACGGAAAGAGGCACTCCAGGGAATGCACCTGACGCGCTCTTACTGCTCACGGGCGTTCAGTCCGTGGCCCAGAGTAGGACTGGTCTAAAACTGCTCCTCCCCGAGATGTGTTCAGTAGGGATGCTTGGGCCAGCTCAGCGCCTGCTGAGCCCCGCTGCCTGCTAATGCTGGTATAAGCTTATTCTTTCCCTCCAATTATTTCAGAACTCATCCTCAGTTATAATCCTGTTTTAGTGTCTTTCGAGGTTTACATAGTTTCTTGGCCTTTTGTCATTAATATTAAACTGAGAAAAGCTCCCATTGCTTCTTTCTGCCTCTTCAGAGGGACGGACGGTAGGAGTAGGCTGGTGTCGATTGAACAGACTCAGACACCTCCGTTACGCCACTGCACGAGAGCCCCCTGTTCTAGTAATCGCTGTCTGAAATGAGTAGAACCAGGACTTAAATTTACCACTTTGAACATGAATCAATGGAGCATCGTTGCCAACACACATCCTTCACTGTCACACATCTCAGTTGTGCTGTTGGTTCGGGAGGATGTAAAACCCGGTCTCCCGCCCAGCTTTGCACCCGTGCGACACCCGTTTCACCAAGCTCGCTCTCTGACCTCTGCATAATGAACAAACCATGAACTCTCCAGCTTCCACACGCGTGTGCGTTCAGGCTTCCTGCAAGGCCCCTAGCCTGGGTGCAGATGGGCAATCACGGGCAGCGCACAGGAGGCAAGCACAACTTCTACTTGGTGCCTCTTTCGTTTTCCTGCCTACTTACATCTGCCTAGCCGTCTGTTCATCAATCCAGGGAGCATCCATCATGGAACAGGATGAGTCCTACTGAGTCAGACACTGCCTCAGCTCGTGAAATGAGCTGGCATCACACTCTAGCCTTGGCACGCTAGATGCAAAAGACTTCAGCCCTTTTGGATATTTTTCTGCTACAGAGGAACAGCAGGACAGATTAAATAATAGAAACATTCATTCAGCAAGACAGCTGCTGAATGAAAATACGCAAAAGAGATGAAATTAGGTAAAAGTCATCTCTCTTGCTAAGGGTCAAAACCAGTAGTAAGCTGGGCTGAAGGGATACAAGATTTTGGGCTGCAGAGGGCTGAGCAGGATGAATTCCACTACTAATGAGCTTAGTGAATAAGCTCATTACCTAACGAGCTCTATTGAACAAGCTTGATTTCCAGCCTAGGGAAAGCCTTCTGAACAGAGAAAAGGCAGGTAAACAGCTCCATCAGGTTGCACACCGAAGACATGTCTGTAGCTCCCGAGCAAAGTCACGGCCACTGTCAGGTTCTTTGCGAAGGTGCAGGTGTCAGAACGGATCAGGAAAGCAACAAACGGTAGAGGCTCTTTCCCAGTTTTGACCTTTCTTTACAAATTCCGATACAAAGAAGGATGCACACCGACACCACTTGTTAAAACCCCCACGTCCTAAGAACTTTGCTTCGGCGTTAGCATAGGACTGTCCTCCCTCGCTATAAAACACCACAGAGCTGGACTAGGTAACCCTCAGAGGTCCTTTCCAGCCAAAACTACTCTGTGATTGTGTGAACAAAGGCTGCTGGCACGGCAGATCTCCGTGGATCTCCGTCTGAACGCCCGGCCTTGTGTTTGTGGCCTGGGAAGACGTGTCGGGTCAGAGGCCGCTTTAGAGCTCTTGCCAGAGGGCCCAAAGGAGCGCACACATCCACACTGTCCAGCGACAGGTCTTGTGGACAATTTATTACCCAGAAAGGCAGAAGTCTTGCGGTATCTAGCCGGTGAGGAATGGGCCATCAGGTACCCACGGGCTGTTTGCCGCATGTTTCAGTTCTGTTGGCTTGGAAGGGAAAGGAGAAAATGAGATTTCAGAAAAGGAGATCTACAGATGTTGAAAGAAAAATCTTTACATCTTAATTTTCTCCTACATAGTAACACTTGCATTTATTTTTACCATTTTTTTCTTAGCCTTTCATCAGATACTGAAGTATTGTTTAAACTGTTCAGCTCCCCTGGCTGTGCCGCTCTCGGGCACTGCCACTGTCCACCCTTTCTCTGTTACTGTCTGAGCAGCGCTAAAAAGCATTTGCAGAGGAAAAGAGAAGGAAAATGTCCAAACTTTGCAGTGAAAAATAACTGCTAATTTGGGGGCAGATAAAGATTTTGAGGAGAAAACAGGTGTTCAGTCTTTAAATATACATAAATATTTAAACTTACGCATGCATGCCCTCAAGTGCCCGTCACAGGGTAAACAAAGACACACACAGCTCGCTTGTACGCGTCGGGATGTATTCACATGACTGCAGCACGAGAGTCTGGCATCGAACGTACTGTGAACTGAAAATGAATTTCAGCAGCTTTCGTGATTCATTTTTTGTCAGAAACGGAGGCGGCGTCTGTAGCTGCCTCGCTGGCCGTGTCGGGGGGTCGGTCGCTGCTGCGGCAGCTCACAGAGCCGGCGGCTCGGGCAAGGCTGCGGCCGTGCGCGTCCTTCCAGGGCTGCTGCATCCGCCGCTCCGACAGCCCCGTGCAGTTTCATCTATGTAAATAACTTTTAATGGGTCTCCCACTCCGATCACAACGTGTACCGCGAGTAGCTTCGTTACAGTCCGTGAGTCACACCAGTGAAAAACGAGTGTCACTGACAGCTAAACTGGGCTCTGTGGGTTTGAGAAGGTCCGGGTGTAATTTGGGAGACTTGTGGTGCACTGCTTTTATGGGAAGGGCATTATGGCAGGAGATGCCTTCTGGTGCCAGGTCCTCCACAGAGCTGGAGCTCATCTTTCACGGTTAGCAGTGCTTTCCGTGGACATCCCACGAAGAGCAGCAATTGCCAGCTCGCAGCACTGGATGCACTGTAGTTAAGGCGCTTAAGAAAACTGTTGGATAGAATTTGTATGCAGCCATTAATAACTGCTTCCCTGGCAATATCAAAACAGAGTGGGCAGCCAGCACATCTACTACCCCTAGCACTTGACTATACAATAAATTAAATCCGCCCATGCAATCGTCGCAAACTGAGAGAAAGGGCATTTATCTGAACACCTGGGCACACTGAACGCTCTGCCTGCAATGTGAAATACTTATGCTGAAAACTACTGGTGACTGGAAGCAAGTCAGACAGGGATTTGTGGAATTTTGTAGGAAACAAGCATAGCTAACGCAGCCCGCGCTCAGAGCAGCGATTTCGGAGAACGTGCAGGCAAACAGACAAGTGAGACCATGAGCCGCCCGCAGACAGACACACGGACACCACTCAGCTGTCAGGCAGCAGCAGTAGCACCTCTGTGAGCTTGGTTTACAATGTCAGACAGCTTAACCCAGCGAATGCCGACAGCGTTAGGGCAGCACAGCAAAGGAGCCGGAGTTACCCGGCAGTGCCAGTTGCGTGTTGCCCGGTGGGAGTGGGCAGAGAGCTTCCCTTTACCTTGACGGGTCCCATCTAATGGATTACTCTTAGCATGTTCTCAGCCTCCTTGCTGGATCACACAGAAAGATCTGCCTCTTTCTCTAAAGGTCGGCGTCACGTTTGATACAGGGTACCATAAAACATGTTGTAGAAGTGGGATGTCTTGTGTCCTGCATTTCTGGACAGTGTTTCTCCCTCGTGAGCTGTCACAGTGGCTTAGCGTAATGGGCTTCTGAAGGCCAGATACAACTGCCAAGGGACGAGGTGAAGGGCTTTTCAGCCAGCCGCCACCATTTCTCTCATCCACTCCTATCACCAGGGAAGGGTATAAATGAAAGTACAGCGGCGTATTTGCTGCTGTGCAAGCTCTTGCTATGACTCTGGGCAAAAAGCTTTGCGTGAGCATGGCCAAACGACGGTAACTTTGTGCTTCCCGTAGCAACCTTTGCCAGGCATTTGGGGGGGACCTGGTGACCATCTGACAGTCAGCTGGGTGAATCTCCCTGCCAGGATTCTCAAAGGCAAGTGGGACCGAAATTCCAGCTCTGGCTGTGAAATGAGAGAGATCCACAGTTTTCTGCACTGTGCTCCGTTCTGCTGGACACCCAAAAGCAGTTGCCGACTGCTGGGCAATGAATTTTATAGATGGAAAAAACTCGGATCCGCTGAATCCCCAGCTGTCTGGAATCTCATCAGGTAAACCGGCACAGCCAGAGATCCCTCTCGTCCCACACCTGGATCGCTCCAGCTGGGGCTCTGCGTGGGGCACCATTGCCTCCGCGCAGCAGCAGGGCCCGAGGCCGGGGAGCGCCGGCGGCTGGGCCGCGGGCAGATGGCTTCCTTCCAGACGGGCAATGCAGTCGGAATAGAATATCAAAGAACTCCATCTCCCACAGATAAAAGGAGAGAACGGTGAAAAGAATCACACAGAATTTTAGATGATAGAATAAAAGATGTTCTGCAGGTCTGTGTTTTCCTGCTTTATAGGGGAAGATCGAAAATGATTTAGCAAAATGCGAACTGAAGTTGTTTCTTTCCCAGACGCGGATTTATTATTTAACACTAAAATACCATAAACAGCAAATCTGCAGAATCACCTTGCCATGAAACGTATGCAGGCGTGTAAGGAACCGCACACACGTCTCGCCCGGCTCTGCCCAATGGCGGGCGCCGAGCTCTGCCCGCGGCCACGCTGGTGGGTGAGGGGAGCGGCCACGTCTGTCCCACCCTGCCCCACCTCCCTCCCGCCCGCGCGAATTCCTGGCCCTGCCCTGGCCTCTCCTCCTGTGCAACTCCGCCTGGCATTTATCAGGTTTATTAGATTATAGCTGTGCATTTCGACAGAAGAAAACCCCCTTGATCTCTGCACCGCGCAGTACCTCGAGTCAGAGCTGGGACGTCCGTGGCCCACGCACTTGGGCATTCTTCAGAATTTTACCCAGCAGCTCACTAAAGTGGAATTTATGTACTTTGTGACAAGCAGCAACACACTGTATGTAAAATGTTGAATAGCAGCAAAATCAGTCCATTTAAGTTACAATATAGTGCAATGTTTTGAGTATTTACTATATAATCCATTTTAAAGTACTCTTGGATACACTGTTCTATAGTAAAATTAGATTTTTATCAAAACCTGGCCTACAAAATATAGCCCAAATACTTAGCATAACAAAATGTAATCACAGAAGTCAGTTTGCCATCTAAGATGCAATGCATCCTGTGGACTTTTTTTCCACTGATCTTCTAAATGCAATTTTCTGTCCCACTCTTTTGAAGACCAGGTTAAATCAATAAAATAAAAACAGCATTGTAATATTGTATCTTGTGGCGAAAGACTAACGTGGCTTCTAGTCAGTAGCTGTGAAAGTGAGGAACCCAGAGCAGATTCCACGTAACAGGCAGTCCGTGGCGGTCTGTGTCTGCGCCGCTGCTGCTCCGGGGCGTGAGGCACTGAACCCCCTGCCGCCAGGCTCCAGCTTTCAGCAGTTCCACAGAGAAAAACCACTTCACCAGCGGCCACATCTCCAAATACACAATAGTGACTTTAAGTGGTTTTAATTGCATTTTCATCCATTTCGGAAGCGTTTCTTGGTTTTCTTAAATAATGTGATCTTTCACAAAGCCGAGCGTCTCTCTCCCCCTCAGCTGTACACCAGGCTGTTCCCACACACAGCACGAGGTGTTTCCAGCCCCGGGAGAGCAGAGAACAGTCATGTAAAAACAGGGATTAACAGGAACTCTGACGAACATTTGTGCAGCTCTGCTCAAGCCACCTGTAAGTACGGGAGAAAAAATCCCCAAATCTCTAACTGATTGGCAAGCCCTTCCTGCAGGATGCTCGAGCACCTCGGGACACGCCAGCCTCCCAGCGGACCGCGTGCCTGGGCTGCGCTGCGCCCACAGCCAGAGGCAACAGCAACAAATGCAACGAAGCGTCTACTGCGTGGGCAGAGTCCGGCCTCGAATTTAAAAACAATCCCTCTGCCTCATCGCTGTTCATTGCCTGTTTTTCCCTCGGACAGCTCTGCCACGAGTTAATAAAATACCCCAGGATGACCCCCCACTGATGGGCAAGGCGCGCAGGGCGATGGCTGGAGCCCACGCCGTGAACGCTCCCACAGCACAGGAGCGGTGGGCAAACTCCATGGCCTTCCGACGGAAACACAGGGTAGGAAAGAAACCAAGCGAGCAGAAGTCACAGGCCACAGCCCAGTGCCCAAAGCGGGCTCAACAGACACCTTAAAATCTGCCATCTCAGTTCTGAATCCCATCAATATGTGAGCGTACCCTTAGCCATAACCCTACGTGCATCCAGCCGGGAGTAAATCAGATTGAGTGGGTACAAAAAAAGAATCTTGAGGATTATGTGTAAGATGTGAAAAGCAATCACACCACTATATGTGATAAAACATAACCATAAAAGGCTGAAGACCCGAATGACTGAGCATTGATGCAAAGTGATTTTTAAATGTTACCATTCAGATAGGGTAGCAAATAACATCCCCCTTGCCAAAAAACAGTACAGAGGGGCAGAAATCAAAGCCCACTACAGAAACAGCAGCCCTGAGGAACGGTATGGCAGAAGCATGGGTCTCCTTCCAAACTGCTTTCCTTTCTCCGTGCTCAAACCTGTCCATAATCCAGGAGGAGTTCAGCACGTGCTGTTGGGTAGGTCTGTGAAGAGCTGCAGCCGGGCATGGCACCCACGGTCCCAGATACAACAGGACTGATGTATATTTTGCCCCTCACTCATTTCTCAAAAATATGACATATGTAGACTTCACAATAAAATGACTGTAATTTTTTTAGTGCATAGGCATATCAAAAAAGTGCTCTTCACGTGCCGATATACTCAGCTAGAGCTGACCTGAGACCAGTCGGCGTCATTCAGTACCCTTGCGGAGAGCGGCGTGCCGGGCAGTGCCTCTCGGGTCTGCGCGTGGGCCGATGTGCCAAGGAACAGGCTGGATCCTGTCTAACTACACACGCGAAACACGCCAGGCGCCTCAAGGAGAGGAAGTCTAGAATTCCAGGGATGAGGCTGATGAAGAGACGGGCTGCCGCTGTCAGGAGGAGTCCTCTTCCTCCTCCCGCGTGCGCCCGCGGGCACGGATCGCTGGCCGGCTGTGCCGCGCCAGGAGTCTGCTGCGACCCAGAGGGGCATCGGCTTGATGCCCACTGCGGGTAACGGGCTTTGTCACGAATGAACTATTTAAAAACTAAGCGCTACTCGGGGTCGTCTTTCAGGCACACACGACCATCTGCAAGGCACCCCGGCAGCGGTGCGGAGGGCTGGGGCTCCCAGCGAGGCTTTGGTCCTCGCGGGTCTGCCCTCGGCTTGTGGCCACGGTCCCTGGCTGGCGCGGGGACAGCAAGGGAGGGAGGGCAGGACACGCACCCCTGGCACGGGTCTGCGTGGCAAAACCTGCAGGCCCCCACACTGCCATCAGCTGTCCCATGGACGTGGAGAACGGGGACACAGTACAAGAGCAGACGTGGTTAAACGCAAGCTGCTCATTTCCTTCCTCAAAGCCTCGTACTGCGAGTGGCAGCGGGTATCGCACTCAGCCCTCGTCCATCCCGTCCTCAGCACAAAGATGGGAGCTGCCAAGCAGGGGAGCGCGGTTCAAGACCACTTCTCTGCTGGCCCATCGAGATACTTGTTCGTGCCAGCGCAAGCTTGGGGGGTTAATCACTAAGCCTAAAAGACTCCTTCTTAGGGACCTAGGGAAGAAAAGGGCTGCTAAGGGCCAGTTATTTCTGCTGCCTCTCCTGCTGCTTTTTTTCATATTTCGCACCCTCCCAAAACGTCTTTTTTTTCCCCCCTTCTATCTGAGTCCCATTCTGCTTCCCTCCCCCTTACCGGAGCAGTGATTCTGTGCTGCTGTTCGGGAGCGGGTGCAGACGGAGGGGAAGCCCCTGTGCTGCAGCCGGGGTAGGTGACCCGGGCGCGAGGCTGTCACCCAGCTCGGCCACGGTTCTGCTGCGAGGACACAGCCCGCGACCGCTCTGCGCAGAGAACAGCGGGTGCCGGGGGGCTGCGGTGACGCCAGGTGACTTCAGAGAGTAATGTTCTCCCAGCTCGCTATTGACACTTGGGACGGGTAAATGAGATTTGCTTTGGCATCTCATTCACTTCTCAATCCATCTTCTCTAGTACTTTCCTCCCCTCCAGCCTGTGCATGGAAAGGTCAATCAGTTGAATTACAGATGTGAGACACAGGCGTGCCATTTGCAGAGCTGCTAAGCCTGCTCAGGCAGCTGGAACTCTGCTGCACGCTCCCACTGCTTTTTGCCCCCAGTACAACCGCAGCCGGGTTCTCGCTGCAGCAGGGAAACCTCCCCACGCGGTCACTCACTAAGAACCAGAAAAATAACAGAAGAGTAGTGAGTTTTAGTGACATTTCTGCAGCTTCACCAGGACTGTCAGAATATGCTACAAATAGTTATTAACGTTCACCGGCTTCCTAAATAAACATCGACATCTCCATTTTACAGACGTAAAATCCAAGTCAGCAAACAACTGCACTTCTGCACAGATCCCCCAGTCACGAACTCCCCGCTCCCGTTGCGGGGCAGCAGCCCATCCTTCTCGGAGGAGCCGGGGCAGGGGGGCAATCCCTCAGACCATCACCTGCCCCAGAACGGCGGTCGCACAGCCATCTGGAGGCAGCTCTGACCAGGTTATTCCCTGATTCTTTGAAGACCCCGACTTCCACGGAAGGTGACCAGAACGGGTCACCTCCTGCAGACAGGCAAGGGCTGGCGCCAGGATTTTCTGACGTTCGTTCAGAGGCAGTCCAGCACATTCCCACCCGTTGCCTTCTTGCTAGTCCCTCTGCCATCACCCCAGAGGAAAATCAAGGCGGGTGGTTTTGATACCTGACATTTGTCTCCGCATCACGGTTCTGTTCGGTACTCCCACGTACAAGACCCTTTGAAAAGCAGAGGCACAAATCCATGCAGGGGCTCTAAATGGCCCACGGAGACGGGCCCGTTGTTTCTGTCCCTTGAGAGAAACCCACAGAATTCTGCCGGGGTCAGAACAAACTCACAAAGACACGAGCAAACAGCAGCTGCCTTGGTCGTCGGAAGCGGTTCTGTAGTGCGTTTCAGGAGCTCGCACTGCAGTCTAAACGTCACTTTGAAATAAAGGACACTTTGCGATTTTTAATTGCATCCTAACCTTTCATTAATTGGGCTTTATGCAGTGAGGAACATCACAATAATCGGTCTGCAGCCCCTGCACGGAATGCAAATGGGCTGTGATGAGGGGCGAGCACCTGAGCCGCGGGCGCGGGGAGCTGCCCGGCTCGGCCGAACCGGCCGGGGGCCTTCGGGTCACTGGAACGACTTCCAAAACAAGCAGCCTCTGAAGAGCACTCCCCACCACCAGAACGTTTGCCAGTCCCTCACCAGAGGCATACAACAGCTCTAGAAAGTGATGGCTTCCAGCAGCTCCGAAAAGTCACATTTTAAATTTATTTCCATAATAATGAGCCTAGCAAATAATTTTGTCGGGAAGATTTATTTCATACCTCACATTTATGTTTTCGTCTCATTTTTGAACTTCCCATAAACAACAGATTTTACAGCTAATGAAAGTAATAATCCCAAGGGCAGTCGCTTCACGGCTCCGGCTGCAGGCGCGCAGTCTGCCCGCATCTGAGCGCGCTGCCGGGCGGACCGAGCCCTCCGGACACTCCGCGGGGCTCTGCCCACGCCTGGGGCTCACCCGTCTGCCGGCAACGCACAGCACCCGCGGGACGAGGCCAGAACAGCACAACTCGGGGCTCTGGAGCCACCGACCCGATGTCCAGCGAGAGCAGGGAGAGCGCAAGCTGGCAGGGATCTCCCCACAGCGCACAGGGACGGCCTCTCGCGACGGTGCCTCGGAAGGACTTTTACAGCTCAGAGGAACGGCTCATCGTGGTCTCAAAGCCAGATTTCCTCTTTTTTTCAGGGCTCAGGCTTCTCAACCCCAGCTCTAGGAGCAAAATTTGGCTTCCTTCCGGGGCATCTCGCTCTTCCCGAAGCCCCCAGGAGAGCCCCGCTCTCCGGGGTGGTTCCGAAGCCCCAGAACGCGGCTGCGGGCAGGGCGAGGGTCCGGCGCGGGCTGCGGGCAGGCAGCAGCACCTGGGACCCCTCCCCGCGGGGGCTGGCTGGGAGCACTGCCCAGCAGAGACCTGTGGTCTCCTGGGGCTTACAGTGCCATTTGTTCTAATTCTCGTTGACATTTCATTTCACACGCTATTAAAGGAAGCCCTTCAGAAGGTTGAAACAGAAATTTGCTTTAGAAGAGAGAAAAATAATATATGCTTTAGGACAAACAGGCTCATGATTTACTTTCCTGATATCATTAACATACGTGGTGCAGAGCATCCAGCCACCCCAAAACGGCACTGCGCTGCTGGCCGCAACACCGCGCTCGGGGATGCAGCCACGCCGCCAACGTAACGTCACAGGCTTCTGGGGTTATTATTGCCACGTTTAAGTCAGTCATGGTACTTCTAACTGAGCTAATCTTTCCCTTCGTTTGTAAGGCGAGCTGAAATGCTTTGTGTAAATACCCAGGTTTGTATCCACAGTCATGCAATACTGGGTAATGGAAGGACAAGCGTAAGGGAACTTAAATGAATCATTTTTTATTTGACCAATTTAGCAATGACAGATTAGATCAATCACTTCTGTACTGGGTCTGTAGAGTAAGCAGATATCCTGACACGTTTTATACCTTTCTTTGAACAATATAAAATGACCTTAGAAGATGGAACAAGTCACTGAAGGTAGCTGTGAATCTCTCTGACTGGTGCAATGGAGCAAGGAGGGAGAGGGACGCCGGGGCAGGATGGGGCAGGAGGACGCGTGGGGACGGGTGACTGCCGAAGGGACCACAGCTCCCAGCTTGGGGGGCAACACGGTACGCAGAAAAAAACCACAAACTGTTGTGAGCAGAGCTGGAAAATCCAGCAGTAAGAATGGCTCCTATAAAAACACAGCTTCCTCCTGCTTTCCATGGGCTCCCAACGTGCTACATTCATCTTCTGTGGTGATTAAAGCTCAGCAAAGTCATTAACACTGAGACTCTGCACTGTATCACGTTAAGACATAGACTTTCTTACTCACTTAAAGAAAATAACCCCCGTTTTCCCTTCTAAATCTGCTTTCATGGGGGAAGCGTAATACTGAAGAGTGCTGCGGAGTCCATTTGTATACGGCTAATCAACGATTTTATGAATACTGTAAAAATACAGTTTACAGAGATAAACGAAGGCCATTATGTGCAGAAATCACACAAGTTCACGGTGGCTGTGCCTCAAAGGCACTCGCAGGGAGGTGCCCCCAGCATGGCCCTGTGGGCTGCAGACGTGGGGACGGGCTGAGCAGTATCCAGCCCCCCAGGGCCGGGCAAAGCGAGGGGCCGGGGGCAGACGCCGGCCGGGCTGCCGGCAGGACCGGGACTCTGCTAGCGCCGTACCTGGCTCCGGCTGCAAAGAATGCTAGAAACTACCGCAGGGAAAAATTCTTTTGAAACAGGGAAGAGTTCTGAGGATGATGTGAACTTCTACTTTCTCAATTTTTAAACTAGGATTATGTCATGTAATATCCTTAAAGATATTCCCCAGGGCCAGTCACTTTTACAGTGAATAATATCTAATCACCCATTTCTTACCATATAATATACTACCGTCTTCTAAATTTGTCGATCTAATTAGCTCTTTCCCCTAACACTCAGTATGATTAAATCTGTGTTAAAACTTTCTGTGCAGCACAAGAGCAGACACACCTGGGCATTTTCTAAATTTAGCAGAGGACAATATTTAATGGGTTATTTTTAATGGATGCTGGAATTGCTGCATAAATGAATTCCAATTTGAATTTTCTCAGCCTCCTTATTTTTTCCTCAGCTCCCTTAAATTGTATATCAAGCAGATTAGAAAGAATAATGGAGAAACCTACCTGGTACCATCCATCAAAGATCTTTCAGAACTAAATTAACAATGAGCACTTTATGCAAAAAGAGGAGGAAGAAACTGGGTTTCCTTATACTTCAGCTTCATCATTTCGTAAGACTGTCAGACTAGAGACATTTGGACTCTTCTTGCAGTTTCCACGCAGTTTAAACAGGGCAGACATGAGGGCTGGAAGCAATTCCTGAGGATGTTCGTAACTTGCATGTGATCTGAATTTTGGGGAGCTTTGCGTGTATTTGGGGTAATTAAAAGGCCCATTTGTGCACTGTGGAGCAACGAGCTGATCCCCTTTCCACAGACCGCATGGAAGCTACTGCTGATACGAATCATCAGCGCATCGCCAATTATTGCGAGATTTGCAGGCACCAGCGCTCTGCAGACTGCGAAGGCACAGCCGCTCGCCCCGGCAGCCCATGCCCCGCTCGGCATCCACGCGTGAACCCCATTTTCTCCTTCCTCCACTCCAATCGTGGGGACTCCTCGGGGCTCAGCACTGCAGACCCAGAGGAGATGGGGGATGCCGGGCATGGCACTGGGAAACGCAGCCCCTGCACTCCTCCGGCTTCACCAGCCGACGGGGAAAACCAGCTCCGCTCTTCCCCAGAGCCCCAGAGATGCTGGAAGTTTCCCTGACGCTGCAGGCTGAGGAAGCAGAGGCTCGGGGGTCATCCGAGGGGTGCAGCAGCACAGGGTGAGAGGGGTGCGGGAGATGCTCCCCACCAAGAAGATCTCCTGGCAGAGCAGCAGCTGAGCTGCCTCAGCCCCCGAGAACAGGAGCGGCTCAGGGCTGTGTCCCCAGCTGAGGAGGGAATTGAAATCGCTCAGCGTGACTGGCAACTAAAGCGGCAAGGCAGGAAGGGCGGAAGGCCTGACAGTGTCAGCTCCAAGAAAAAAAGGCTAAAGATCTGTGATGGGATCTCTTCCAAACGCTTTCACTGTCACTCATGAGGCAGGGAGCCGGGAAACCATGCCGGTGTTGCTGGGGGCTCGTGACTGCCTGCAGAAAACCCCACCAAAGTCTGTGCGTGCCTCTAATTGGAATACTTTCTGTTGCCAGTGCAGGAATTTATCTGAATCGTGTTGTGCGGGTTGAAAGTCGGTTCTTGGCCCATTTAACTATACAGCCACCTCTTTCATTAGAGTCCACTGGCAGAAAGATAACCAGTTCCATCTTCGTAATTACAAAGACATCCACAGCAGGAGACAATAAGGTTGTTTCTTACGGAGGATTTGAATTACTTCAATTATCATGTCTGAAGCCTCCTTTCAGGGAAGCGTGAGGTTTGGGAATACTTTAGAGCAATCAATTGTGCCTGATTGGTTATATTCAATAAAACTAGATGGGAGAATCTTTTTTTGTTCCCTTTAGGCAATACAAGCTCAAAGACTTGTAAAATCTCCGTGCCCCCTTCAGGGCTGTCACTCGAACAAAACAAAGGTGCAAGCTGGAGGAAGGAGAAACTAATATCCTGGGCGTAGTTAGGCGGCTTCTTCCCGAAAGAACCGTTTATCCTCACATCTCATCCACTGAATTCAGAGAGCTGTGCTAGGGATGTCAGTGCCGTCACCCTCCCTTTGCAGGTGAAGAAACTGAGGGACACAAGGGAAAGCGAGCCTGGAAAAGGACTCGCTCCTGCCGATGGGACAGAGGGAGGAGGAAGGGAGGTTCCGCAGGTTGCTGTGCAAGGCGGTACCCGGAGCAGGAGGATGGCGGGAACCTATCCCTGCCCAAAGGACAGATCCACTCCCAGAGTGGATTCGCTCTGCAAGCAAAACCCAGCCAAGCAGAAGTTTGACCTCCCGCATGAATGAAGTTCTCATGACTAATTAAAATGTACTTTTTCTTTCTCTCCTCTCTGCTAGTCAATAAGATAAACAATAGCCTGGTGGAACACAAAGGACTTGCTTTGTGCATTGTGGATTCTCAAAGATGCTTTACAGCATTAGATAGCAAGCACAAAAGCTGAGCTGATGATGTGTTTATTTCTGTACAAATGTGTTTTCCTCTGGTGTCACTTTTGGCATGGAAGAAAAGAAACACATTTCCTCCTAAACAGTTCAAAATGGCCAGAGGATTTAAAGCGGATCCTCATTAAAAGATTTGTAATCCTGTCTCTGGAAGGCATGCAGAAAAATGGGTGTGCCTCAAAAACCTACAATACAATGTTTTTTACATAATCCACTCCTATTTAGCCAGAGCTTCAACTTACATTTAATTTGAAGCATAGATATGAGTTGAGATTGGTTTAAAATTCTACGTTGAATAGAAACTCTTTGCTGATTTGAGGCCATAGCTGTGAACTTACTCTCATCTCTAGGAGCTGGGGCTGACATCAAGAACTCCACCAAATCTCTGACCATCTTACTGGCTCCTAGCTTGTTACATTGCCTAAAAGATCCCTTCAGAAAAGATTATTATTCTCTTCATTTCCACCTCTGATCAAAACCCTAAGTCAGACCATCCTGTTAGCCAAAACCAGGTAATGCTTTCAGGCGTGTTTCTTGATTAGCCCTAAAATCTCTTTTGCAGAGGTAGAATTGTTCTTTTTGAGCAAAACACGCATTTACGAAAGCTACAATTGCTCTGCTCGCGAGAAGAACGCGCCAGTTCAGCACTCCATGCTGGAGCAACGAAGCCCTTAAGCACAGACTTCATTTAGGCGGGTGGTCAAATCCGACGGCCTTAGCAAAGCATCTCCGAGCGGGTCGCAGACCGACGGGCTGCAGCACCAGCCCGGCCGTGCGCTGGGCTCCAGCTCAGCCGCCGAGGACAGCACCGCTGCCTCTTTCAGGAGCCAGACAGAGAAAGCTGCAGAAGGGTAATACCATGCACTCCCCGAGGAAATTAAAGTGGTCAGACTGGAGCTAGTTTCTGCCACGGAGTATGGGAGAGGCTTGCATTATCAGTGAAGTATAAGATATTGTGAAATAGGGCTGTGCTTCTGCAGTTCCTGCCAAGCTGAAGCTATGTCTTATCTCAGGACGACCTCACAGCCTGCTCCTACGTTTGCTTTGCAAAGAAAAGGAGGACAGAAGTAAAGAAAAAAGTTGCCTTCGTTATTATTTTTTTTAGTGTCACCTGAAGGTTTAAATTTAGTAATTAAATGTCCCTTGATGCTTCTGCATGAATTTTTAAATATAGTCATTAAAAGTAAAATAAACTCTTAGCGTGATCCACCTTACATAACTTCCTCCACAATTTAAAAATAACTTGTACAACTTTCTAGTACTCAGTGTGCATCACAGCAATGATGGGAGAGGCAGGTACCCGAGCGCGGCGCACGCAGAGCTCCCACCTCACCCGTCCCTCGCCAGGCTCTGCCCTCCCGAGAGCCGCAGCCTGCGGGGGGAAGGCAGCGGGCCCGGCTGCACCCCGGAGCCGGCCCGGGAGCCCGTGGGCAGCCATGCTGCCGGACCTGGTCGCCTTGCTGCACGTGGCGTGTCCGTACTGACCGCAAGCGCATACAGCATTTTAAGAGCTGTTTATGTCTGGAGCTAAAAGAAGCATAGCTCTGCGTTGTAGCTTGGCTCCTGGCTAACTGAATTACCAGAGGATCCTAAATCTTATGTTATTCTGGTCCAATAAATATTAAAGTCAGGGAAAAAGCTCATTAAAAGTCCCAAGAGTATAAATACAAAACAGAGCTATCTTTGTATTTGTGCTGAAATCAAACAACGCATTAGTAGCGCTCCATAAAATCTTCCGTGTGTGGGTCTGTACAGCTCTGCAGCCGAATCCTCTGCTGTGTACGATGGGAGGACCAAGTATTAACGCTCCTCTGTTCCAGATAAAGTTCCTAAGAAATTCTCAGAAGCAGCCAAAAAAACGGAAGCCAGTAGGAATTGCAGAGTGGAAAGAAATGACCATGTGAGAATGATAAATGCATTGGAAAATAAGGAGAGCGAGGATATATATCAACACAGGTATATAAATCATGCCGATGCGTGATGAATTTGTTATGCCAGCTACGTCTGTTGAACTGTTAAAGCAGTGCTAAAATATGATCGAGGCACATGTGAGAAAGTCTAAGCGAGTCTCCCAGGCCTTCATCCCTGTCTGGAATAAATTATTATAGCTGTACTCACCTAAGTTTACATTAAATTAGGATCTAGCCAGTTTTAGCTACAGAGAGAATTATTACTGAGCACACATCAGGCAGAAGGAGCCAGGCACACGATTATTTTCTGTTTCCCAACTGTTTACCGTCCCCGTCTGTCTGCCCACCACCTCAAGCCTTCTTCTCCCAACACGCACACACCTGCCTCGGGTGCGCGAGGCGGATCCGCCCGACGAGCCCCAGCGTGGCCCCGAGCCGAACCCGGGACCCGCGGGGCGAGGAGCGAGGCAGGGCACGAGCAAAAGGGGCTGGGGACCCCGCGGTGCTGCGGGGTGCAGCAGCCCCCGGCGCGGGGATCCCGCGGGGTGGCCGCAGCCCTGCCCACGGGCGAGCTCGAGCCAGGAGCCCGGCGGGACGAGCCCCCGGAGCCCTGCCTGCTGTCCCCACGCCGGCTTGCTGTGTCATCGCACAGCTATTTATAGACTCACGGTTGTATCCAGGGAACCAGAGGATGTTGACTAGTACTCTCTATGAATAAAACATGGATATTTTCCTGGCTTGAGAAGCTAAGAGCTGCTTTACATCTAACATTTTTCTCTCTGATTGGAATCAGCAGCTGAGCCAGTTACTTCAGACACAAAAAAAGGATTTGAGGCTTGGCCTAAAAGAACACATTACAAACACTAGGTCAGCGTGTGCTTTGCTGTGACAAAATGGCACTATTCTATCGGTGTTATGGAAAAAATGGTAGAACTTCAGATTTGCTTTTTCTGTAGGTATCACAGAATCACAGAATGGTAGGGGTTGGAAGGGACCTCTGTGGGTCATCCAGTCCAACCCTCAAAGGTAGTACCCTTTTCTCTAGTTTTTCTTCACCCTGAAGTCAAAAGACGCCCTTCCTTGTCAACTGAGCACAAAACACTTCATTCTGAAATTTCTTTGGATAATACAGGCCTTGGTAACTTTTCCCTATCTGTAATTATAAATGGAATTTAAACAGAAGGCATGTCCACATTTTTCCCAAATATTAAATTGCACAAGAGGAATCGTTGCTTACTTCCCTTTCCTGATGCCCGAGCAGAAGCTGACTTCAGGTCAGGGGCTGCCCGCTCTGTCCTGAGCTCGTCCTCCTGGGATGAGATCAGGCATCCAGCATCACCAGACACCCTCCCTGGCCGCCGAACGGGGCCCGGCGCGGTGCCGTGACACCGACAGAGCGGCCAGCGACGCCCTCGCCCCTGCGCAGGCTGAGACTCGGCTTTGGGAAACGCACTGAGGGGAAGGGCAGGACTGGCTCTTACGGGTGTGCCTTTGTGCTCTTCCAGCTTTGTGGGTGGGAAAGGAGCAGCCCTCAAGAGAATGCAGTGCCATTTGTTCCTACCTACGACCTCTCAAACATCAGCGTAGCGCGGGGAAGGGAGGCAGGGTGCCTGCGTCTTTAGCTTTAATCAGCCCCGCGTAGGAATCGGAAGCGATGAAGGCGCTGCAGCACGCAGCGCAGCACGTGCATTTTCACTGGGTTAAATGAATCTAAACTGGGCCCCGTGCTGTTGCCACCAGGCTGTTTCTGGTAGATCCCAGCTTGCCAGCACCGAACCTGCTTAGGGATCTCTGCGCTGCAAGGAATTCACCGTAGGTCTGTCCACAACATCAGCGAACGAGAGGCCTGGAGCATACCCAACTACACAAGGAACAGCCCAAATATTTCACCCTCTCCTGGTTAAGACACTAAGTGGGGTTTGATTTGTTTCCTGCTGAAATCCCCATTTCTTGCCCCTCCGTCTTGGAGTCACACATTTGCTAGAAAGCATCAGACCCGACATGCGTTGTATTATCCCAGCTTTATGCCATCCTCATGCTACAGAGTTACACCAGCAAAAAACCAATAGCTTATCATGGACCTTCTACAGCAGCTGAGCGGACAGACAGATTGAGAGAAGAAACAGGAGAGTCACCTCCCTCGGCACAACACGTCCTTTTGGTGGGTGATAAGAATACACATCCTGTTACCTGCAAATCACCATGGCTGCCCCGGTCTCCCTCTCCCTGCTGAGAAATTAATGCCAAGTTTCCTATGGTGGCATCTGAGACGTGAAACGACAAAAGGAAGGTCAATTTGGTGGATACGTTTCTCCATACAGTTTTGAAGTAGGTCAAGTAATACAGGACTTGGTATCACCCTCAAAGTAATCATAACTGGAATTAAATTTAGATTTCAGTAATGAAGGCGCTTGAAAAAGTCAACACTCCAGATCTGTTTCTGTGGCCCCTCTTTCCTGCAAGAGCATCCCCAGGACTCCATAGTCACCTCAAAGGATCAATAATGCACAGATATCGCCAATTCACCCAAGAGAGATTATATTTTTTGCCACTGTTTTGGTCAACCTTCCTGGACAAATCACCATATGGTTAAGCATAGCAACTTCATGGCAACTTTCACTGTAAAATTTCAGTTTATTTATGAACTCTTAAAATGAACATAACTTTATAACTGCCTCTGCGAGGTGAGTCAGCACCCTCAGCCTCTGCTTTCACAGCTGAGGATGCTGCCGCACGGGAAGATGAGGTGCGCTGCCCAGCCGCGTGCCAGGATGACTTGGCCAACCCAGGGAGAGCTCAGATTCTCCCGGCGCTTCACCTAACATTGCTCAGAAAACGTTCTTTTTGGGTTCAGAAAGGCTTAGCTTTAACGTATACTTTTCATGGCCCTCAAAACTGCTTGGTTTGAGTTGGATTCATAAGAAAAATACTGAAACAGTGCAAGTTCATTTCTCAGTGTTTCAAGCCACCCTGCATTAGAAACCTAATGAGATTACCAAGGTTACTATTTTCAGGGCTAACCGCACTGAGGAAGAACAGAAAGAAAAGCACAGTATTGACTGATAAATAAAATAAAACTTATTTTCTGATTTATTCTGTAAATCAAAATGCTAAAAGAACCTCTAAGGCTATATTAAAGCCAACAAAAACGTAACACGAAATCAATGTTAAAGGCCATCTCAGCATCCTTTTATCTAACCAAAATTGTAAACACGCTGCTACTTTCCCAAAGCACAAAATCCATTTACACTTTGCATACTTGAAAAGAAGTCTAATGCATTTTGAGAACCACAGACAACTGCATGCTTCTCCCGTTTAATACAACAGGACTTAATAAGATTTGCAGGAGGCATAAAAGGCAAATTGAACCCTATAGTTGAACACACAATTTCAGGTTCCCAGCAAACCTAGTGATGGGGAAAATGTAACACCAGAAGGGATCAAAGCAGGGCAACGGATGACCGGAAAGTACAGGGGAAAGTCATGAAACAGAGCCTCGGTGCTCAACTTCTTGCAATACTTCTCCAAACAGCTCAGATCTGTAACAATGACAGAAAATCCGTTTCTCAAACCCTGTTCCCTGAAGGGGGATAACTGCGTTTCAGAGCCACCCAAGTCTTGTTGCTTTGGGTGACAGAACTGGACAGGCAAACTCTGAAGGAAAAGGCTGCGCTGGCTCCGTGAGCGAGTGCTGCTCCTGTCAGCAAGCACGAGCACGGCCTGCCCGCAGCAGCTGGTGGATCCTCCAGGAGATGTACAGTCTTCACCCTACTCCGGCCATGACCTAACGGCCAATCGGTACTTCTCCCCGAGAAGTGCAAGTTCAAATATCTGAATACAGCAAGAGAGAAAACACTGAAACCACGCAGCCACGATCTTAGATGTATCTTAAGATTTCTTAAGAGGGTATCAGGTCTCAAGACGTCTGAGACTTGTAGGCATTTGAAGTCATCCATGTAACTACCCATCCACCCACCCACAGGCATGCCCCTAACACCTACCCCATGGCTTCTGGTCTCTTTACTGACATCTCCGTGTCCTGCACAGGCTGCAGAGGCACTGAACAGTGAGTTCATCATCTTGGAGCCCTCCTTGAAATCCCTGCCCTGTTCTCAACACTTACACTCCCACAACCTCCCTGAAGCCTGCAATGTTGGAGCAGCATAAACGCAGGCAATATTTTTCCCCTCTGCTTAAAATTAGAGAGGCAGACATTAAGCTTAGTTTAAACTGGTATATACCCAGCAGAAAGCTGAGAGCTTATCCACAAGTGGTCTAAAGCATGGCACAAACTCAAGTGACTCAACACAACAGATGGGCTTTATACCTGTCTGACTTTCTGCACAACATGTGCTTTGATCCAAAAGCTTTTATGGTAACGCTTGAGCCAAGGACCGCTGAGGAAAACAGAAAGACTCCTGTTGACTCGAGTAAGCCCTGGATCAGGCTGTCAGATGGAGGAACTGAGCAGCTGTTGTAGGGTCAGGAATGTAAAATGTGCACACTCAAAATTAAAAATATGCTGCTGTGCAGTCACTGTGATAACTTAATTCTTCCTCTGTTTCCTCCCTCCCACAAAAATACCTTTTAGCAATGGTCTGGGAACAAAGTGTCACTCTGGGAAATCTCGGCACATCGCCTGGCTGCTGCCTTGTCCTCTCTGGAGATGGGTGTTGCCAAGACAACCCGCGAGGAAGGAGCCGAGCATGGGCTGCGGAGGGGCAAGGGGTCGAGCGGGTTGGGAGCGGATTTCCATGGAAAAAATCAAACACTCCCTTTGGAGGGGGTGTATGAAATCACCAGGGATAACATTTGTCCTTTGTCCCTTACTGCCTGCGCGGCAGCGTGCCGAATTCCCCGGCTCTGACACAAAGTTCTGAACTGTGCAAATAAACCAAGAAAAAAACGGGTTCACTGCCATGAGCTGCCTTGCAAAGGAGAGAAACCTGACGGGGCTCCCGCGCCTTTGCATGTCGGTCTCACCGCTTCCTTTCCTCGCCCTGCTCCTTGCCCATCTCCATCCCGTAGCCCGCAGGTGTTTCCATGGCAACGCCATGTAAAGCGGTCCTTCCCTCTGACACGGGAGAAATGTTGAACGGCTGAAAAGAATTGGCTTGGGAAAACCTGGAAATTCAACTAAAAATAGGAAAGGCAATAATGGAAGGTGATGGTGGGAAGCTGCCTGGGGACTTCAGACCCTTCCGGAGGTCTCGTTACCGGCTGAATGCAATTTGCTGTTTCTCTTTCACTCTGGTGAGAAGAAAGATTTTTGTTTTCTTGTAAGATGTGAAGCGTCTCTGGTAGCATTGTCCCTTCATTCAAGCCTATTATTAGCAGTAATTCTCCTAATTCTATTTTATCACATAGAAATGATTCTGAGGGACCTAAAGAGCCAGGACTGAGCAGCAGAGCCCCAGATTCCCCCCTACGGAACGGCTTCGCTGGAGAGCGTATACTCTTACAGTAAATCGGTGTAATTTGTCCTCTGATGTCCTGCACGGCTTTACACCAAGTGACAAAATCAATCATTACACAAACATCCTTTGATAATCAGTGTGGTTACATTAATTATGATAAATGCTTTCAGCAGCTGCAGTATGTGGACGCAATGCATAATTGCACAGGAATCGTATTACCCTGCTTTGCTATTCATGTCCCGAAGTACGGAGTCTCTCAAAAATTGCCATACTTCAATAGCTGAATGTGGAGTTTACAATCCACCCTTCCAAGTGTTTAATTGTAGAAAATGCAGAGTCCATTAGTATTACTGTTATTAAATATTAAGTAATATTCCTTGAAAAAGAACCATTAGCACTTTACAAATTACAAGTATACAGGAGGACTATATCAGTTTCCTGACCCAGGGGATTAATTGTAGCAGTAGTTGCACAGCAACACGGTACAGCAGATTAGGACCTCACCTAATGAATAACACTGCATCCAATTGAAATTGCAAGGAAATTTAGCTTGGCAGAATGAAATTACAGAAGTCTACATCTGATTGGATTGCAATATTTCTGTATTCTTAAAAAATGCATCCGTAATGAACGGTAAAGAGCAATAGATGAGGAACATGTAATTCCCATTGGCCTGAAAGACACAAGAGGGGCGAGGACTGAAAGGTTTCGAATTAAAGCGACCAATTCAACAAACAGATCAATGGGCGCATCTTCACGTCATTAACCTCGGCGAGTCAATGCCACAACACAGCACTGGGGGGAAGAGCGCAGCTTCCTTTCCAGAAAGACCAGGCATTTCTATCAAAACCAGGAACTGATGGTCAAAATAACACAACGTGAGTTTAGAAAAGGTTATCACTCTTCTGAATTAACAGAGCAGTGTCCTTGGTGGGACGTTTTCCCCGCACTGCCTGCTCAGGGTCTCTTTTTTCCGAAGCCGTGGTCACTGCCAAGGGCGGGATGCTGCACTGGGCAGGTTTCTGGAGCCACTGCTCGCAGGGGTGCCTGGGGCCATGTTCCCTCTCATCCGAGTGCTTGCCAGGGGTCAGCTCCCTGGTCTACATCTTATTGTAGCGGAGCTTTCGAGAGTCTTTCGGGGATCTTGGTGAAGCAGAACAGCTGCGTTCATTGTGTAGGGAACCAAAAGCCCACGTTTCAGCGCTCGCTGCAGCGTCTGTGTTAGTCCTGCAGTAAAGGTACTGCTGCGAATGGGGTTTTAAGATCAGTTGTAGGCCAGAAAGACCTTAGCTGTTTGGATAGTCAGAAAGTGGGCATGCCATAAATATTTGGATAGACCGTAAGCCAGCAGAGCGAGGCAGGGAAGCGCGCAGGATCGCTGCCTGGGGAAGGCGGCCGGACGGCTCCTCCGCGTCCCAGTTGCCATTTCTCATCCAGCACGGCCAGGGCAGCGTAGGTGATGGGGCAGTTTGGCAGAGCCTTGGTATTTCAGCATCCTGGGGAATCCAGGTGAAAAAGTGTGTGGGAAGGCTCCAGCTGAACCACAGCCTGGCCTTCCTGAAGCGGAGAGGAATTGCGACAGAGACCACGCACCCAGCCCGGTGCGAGCGGGAGCCTCGGGACAACGCCTGCTGTGCCGACCGCGGCTGGGAGGGGGCCGACGGCAGCCTGGGGGCATCCTCGTGCCCGGGACGGAAGCACGACAATGATTAGCTAAAGAGCAATATCTAAAGCATAAAGATAAGCGGAAATTCTGCTTAAAGGACTATTGTTTTAAGACACAAAATTTTCATAAAAATGATGAGGGCTGTAATAAATTTTGAGTCTAAACTTCCTATTCCCAATGCTCTGTACTTCGAGACATCCATTTTACAGGTTAAGGGATCCATCTTATTTGACACACGTAGAGAAAGACTTTGCAGGAGGATTTAGAAAAACACTAATATTTGCGTTTTCAGAAAAATCCCACCGCTTCAGAATAAAGGGGACCGAGCAGACACAAGTCTGAGGCGGCTCCTGGAGCACCTCCGGCCTTAGGCCTGACCAGGGCCTCTCCTCCTCTTCTCTGCACGAGGTCTCCAGAGGAACCTGTGTCCTCAGGCCCTCGGTGACCCGGCAGACCCCGTGCTCTTTCCCCACCTTCCCCTCTGCTGCTTCAGGGATGTCCATCAGTCCAGTTCCAATGGCCGCATCACTTTTTAGCAAAGAGGGCTTTAACCCTGTATTTTCATCAATTTTCCCTAAACCTCTTGGCATTAACAGCTCTGAAAATAAACCCTCTTTCACATCTGGGGTGGTTTTGGAGTCTGATTTCGAATTGGTTTGAGAAGGGCTTTTTTCTTCCTTTTTAGCCTTTATATCAGTCATTTTATCTGATATATGATAAGCTCAGATGAGTTTAAACTGATTCATCCTATTTTGTAATGTTTAAATGTACTTTGCTGAAGCTCCATCATAATGTCACACACTTTTAAAATGAATAATTCATCCTGCCCACCTCTTCTCAAATGCCAAAAGGATACTGCGCCTCACCAGATAGAAACAAATACCTTTACTAAAGAGTATACAAGGAAACAACATATTTTAAGAAAAAATACCACCCCAAGCTGCACCACTGCAAATCTCCATCCTGCGCTCTCGCGTGGGAAAACACGTTCAGACCCTGGGGGGAGGGGGAAGGCTCGTGCCCGGGAGGGGTCAGACCAAGGACTCGGCACCGATGGCTCCGCGATGGCTAGCGGGAGTCGAGAAGTATCTGCGAATCGCTGACAGGCACGATAAGCCTCTTCTAGCAAAGGCCTGTCAAGGAACTGTGTAAGAAATTACATTGATTTTATCCCCATGCTGGCACTATTTCAGGGAGAGCCTTTGTCAGTCCTATATTTAGCTGCTGTATTATGTACCTTGCTAATAGTCAGGTAGAGTTCTGTCAATTCTGAGCCCAGCAGGGATCAGGTTAAGACCCCGGAATGAATGCCACTTTGTGCAAAACTGGTGTTTGCCAACCGGAGCAAAACACAGGTGTAATGGAAGGCACCCGGAGAACTTCAGAGAGCGGGCAGCGGCGCTTCCCACCGCTCTGCTCGTGGTGGTTTTCTGCAGCCGTAGTGCAACAGCCCTCTGGCACCCCGGGCTCCGCGGGGTGAAGCCTCCCACCCAGCAGCACCCTCCCCAGGGCAGGGGTCTGCGGGGTGTCAGGCTGTTCTGGGGGCTCCCAGAAGCTCACCGCAGCGCTCCCCAGGAACACCATTACTAATGCCCCTGCCACCGGGAGGGGGGAAACAGCCTGGATGGAGGAAGATGAAGGTAGCAGAAACCCCAGGGTAGGTCTCTGGGAAAAGAAGGTGTGCTAGAAGAGAGGAGGAGGGGTCTCAACCCCACACTCAGGTATATTACAAGTTTTGTCTTGGTCCAGGGCAGAAAGCAGCATCGCACCCGTTTCCCCCAGCTAGCATCCCCGCAGGAGCTGGCCCTGCTTTGGTCGCAGCCGCTCGTCTGCCTGGCAGGAGCCAAGAAGGAATTTTCTGAAGACGTCAAACAGGTCATTTTGCCACGGGGTAGCACTGACGGAACGGCAGAGCTGGGCGCCCGGCCGGGCACCTGAACGAGCAGGGCTGTTTGCCAGAGGACGTGGCCTGCGCAGCCCCGCGTGCCTCCTGCACACACATCTCCAGCACCACGGGGCACTCCGCAGCGCCGATAAACGCATCATTACGCAGCCCGATAGTTGAGGGCCTAAATCTCCATTTGTATTTCATAAATATTTTATGTAAGGGTATTTTTACTGAATCATGGACGAGGCGAGACAAACTCTCCACCGGAGATACTCAAGGCATCCGATCACTTTTGCTGAACGCTTGCAGCACTACTGGGAACACTGGGCGCCATCACTCATGGCACGGCACTGCACGCACCGCCAGGAAGAGCAAGGCAAGGACAGACTTGTATCACACAGCCTAGCTTTTGTGGAGCCAGGCTTTCAGAAAGCCAAATTCGGCTCTCCAAACACCTTATGAGTCTGGAATAAATAAAAATTAAAGCAAACTAAAAAAACCTGTAAAACTCCATAGTCATTTTCCATCAAGAGCTCCATGCTGCTCATCAAACATTGAAGAGCAGTCTGTGAATATCTGAAAAAATGACCTCATTGTCATTCTTCAAATCCTCCCTTCAAGCCTCAGAGCGCAGCGATGCTTGCAAAAGAACCCTGGATGAGCCTGGAGTCCTGTGACCACATGTTTGCACATTCACCAGCATTTTTTCACTCCCAAGTATCTTTTTTTATATGGCTGAAATGCAAAACAAATGTGTTGGCGAAGCCCCTGTACACTCACCCAGGCTCTTTCTGAAGTAACTTGTGCAGGGAAAGAGAAGAACAAGCCGAAGGGTTTTAGCACTGGTTCCAAATATTCCCGAGTCTCAGCTACAAAGCCACGGAGCTAAACCACAGAAAGCACCATGCTGCCATGGGCCTTTCCCCGACAGACCCAACTGTCAGCTCTTTGGGCAGGACTAAGTGAGGAGCGTTTAGACCCCAGCTGCGGACTCTGTCGGTAATGCCTTAGGAATGATGGAAATAAAATGACTTCACTGGTCTCTAATTAACCTCAGAGGGCTGATTGCAAGCACTCTGAACCCTGGTGAGAAACTAATGTGTGCAGGATCCCTTAAAAACTAGGGTAGGAAAAAACAAAGCCAGAAAACAAAAGGTGTGGCCTGAAGCTGGGCAGAGCGCGCTGCGGAGGGCACAGAGGCCGGTACAGAGTCATGGTTTCCTGCAGCTCCGAGCAGGGCCTCCCGCGGCAACTCGCTCGTGTTGTTTCTAGCACAGACCCGTAGCAAAACCGACCCCAGTGCACGTCCGCTGCTCTCCTCTCGGACCCTGGGTGCTCCCCGGGGCGTGAGCAGAGCCCTGGCCAGCCCCGGGCAGCCGTTTTCCGTCTGAACCCGAGGAAGAACTTCTTCCCTCTGAGGGTGACGGAGCACTGGAACAGGCTGCCCAGGGAGGTTGTGGAGTCTCCTTCTCTGGAGATATTCAAGACCCGCCTGGACAAGGTACTGTGCAGCCTGCTCTGGGTGACCCTGCTTCGGCAGGGGGCTTGGACTGGGTGACCCACAGAGGTCCCTTCCAACCCCTACTATTCTGTGATATTCTGTGATATTCTGTTGCCACCTGGAGAGCGCGGAAGCGGTGCAAGGTCACACGCAGGGACCGGGGAGCGAGGCCGTCGCCGAGGATTCGCGAGGCTCCCGGGGCTTGTGCACAGACCTGGGAGCCGCTGCAGAAATAGGTGCGATCTGCCGGGCGACTCCTCCGAACCCAGTGCTCCCCCCGAGCGGGCTGCGACGGGCAGAGCGTGCCCCGAGCGCAGGGCCAGCACATCGCGCCTCAGCACCGGCGTCCGTGCGTCAGAGCAGACCCTCGACGCGATACGGCACGCTGCCCCGGGGAGCGTGCTTGGTGCTAGCCCTGCTTGGAGTGAAAAACGAGCCTGTCTCACCCCTGCGAGGGCCGAGACGCGCCCTCGGGAGGAAAATCAAATCCACGGCTCCTTCGGGACGGCAGCCCTGCCTGCGGTGGCATCCTGCCGCCTCCGAGCTTGTCTGGCCCTCTGCGAAGGCGAGCGCTGCGCGCCCGACTGCTGTCGCACGGTGAAAGCCGAGAGAGAGCGTACGGCACGGGTTTGAGCACTTGGCCGCTATTCCAGCTTGGGAAGAAGAGACAGCAGCTCAGTTTTGGATGCCAGGGGCAGCTCACTGGCCAGCCACAGAAAGTCCATTCCTCGGGGATAAGACTTACTTAATGTGACTAAATGACTCTTCCACTGTTTCACATTCATTGAAGGAAATTGTGCACAATATTTGTACATATGTATCTCTCTCTGTATGATGGCACAGTGTTTCCATAAAGCCTATGGAACCCAACAACGGGGGGATGTCCCTTTCCTATAGAACCCATCACTCACAGACCAGCAGTGTTATCTATAGCTGTATATAAGAGAAAGTTATTAATTTCATAAGTCTTGCCAGACTCTGGGCACCTAAATGCCCAGTGGGAGAAGCAAGGCAGAATGCACTGGTAAACAGACACAAGATGGGCCAGGGATTCATTAACAGCTGTTAAGGCAAGAAGGGAACATTGTGATCACCCTCGTGCTGGCTGTTCAGCAGCAAAAGGCAAAACACCCATCTACTTGCAGATATGCCATAACTAGAATGGGCTCGTGACTAATGTGCTTAGTTTTGAAAAACAGCAGTGTTTTTATCGAGTTCTGACAGCTCTTTTTACTGCCATTATTCATTAGGTGACTTGGCTTACCCTTCTTCTCTGGTACCAGGCTGCTAGGGATGTTGCCAATAGCTGCTAAGAGATGCTCCCTGCTCCTGAAGTCTCACAGTTCAAGGGGAGAGGATTTACAAGTGGCAGGGACCCACTGTGCAGATGAAAAACGGGCCCACAGACTGACTCCTGAACTACACTGAACTCTGTCCCTGATTCAGCAAAGCAGATCAGCATCGATTTAAATGGTGCTTACAGTAAAGCAGGTGCTTAAGTGCTTTGCTGGATGATGACTGGGACACGGAGGGTCTTGATGGACGCAGCCCAGCACTTCCCTGGGGCAGTTAAGTCACTTTTGTTACGTTTTGCTATAATTCTGTCACTTCATGAAGAATATCAAGCTTTGTCTCCTACTAGCCATCTGCAAAAACGAAGTCAAATAAAACTCTGTAATGAGTTCTCACTGCAGAAATCTTTCCAACCATCCATGTTTTGAGCACCTTTGACCTCACATCCCCATAGAAATTGACCTTTCCTGCATCTCACGGCTATGATCTGTTAACACCGGGTTTTACATCGCATCCATATCCCCTGTGACATGACTTAAAGCTGAACCAAGACAAGGGTAAAAGGTGTGAAAAAATCCAGTTATAGCTTCTTCATAAATGACGATTCCATTTAAGAACTACAAAGTACTATTTGAGAGAGGATAAAAGATACCTTCTATAGGAACGCATCAATTTAGAAAGGGACGCACAGCTTTCATGATTCATAGGAGGATTTACTCTCTATATTGTCTCTTATCACGCCAGTTTAAAGCTCATCTGTTGCAAACGGTTTCAAATTAAATTTCTGGGGTACAAACACGCAGAAAACAGTGCTAAACTAGGGGCTTGGCTGTGGGGGTTCAAGGTGCTCTTCTGCTCTGAGCCTCCGTGAGCGTCGCGTCTCCGTGCCTCGGTACAGGCTGTGCGTCATCCAGCTGCTGCAGCTGCACAGATGCCGTGAGTTAATAAAAGAGACAGGGCAAACGTCCTGTTGTGTGCTTGGTTCGCATCGTTGACCGAGATGTAGCGTAATTAACCGACCTTCGCTCCCTATAGGACAGTCCGGCTATCATCACTTACCCTAGGTAACACACTGCCGTGTCACTGTGTGCTGCTCTTGGGGTTAAAAAGCTGTACCACGATGTCACCGCGATCACCGAGCCCACGGTCAGCAGGCTGGATAGAAATGCCACAGATGTAACGGGCCAGAGAGACTGAGACACCCTCTCAGCTCTAGAGCCGGCGTCTTTCTCGCTCACCCACGGCATCGAGGCCGTGCACGGAGCAGAGCTAATTCTTGCTGAATCATTCAGGGGCCTTTTTCCTGCTTCTAAATGATCCTCAACCTGGCTGCTCTCCTGCCACACGCGTTAGCACGCAGCACTTCGCCAAAACATCGAGCAGGCAAATCCTAGCCGGTGGGTTGCTGTCAAGCTCTTCCCCAGTATGCTCGCTCATCTGTAAGCCTGTGGCTCGGTGGGATGCCCGGTACCCCCGGTACCCCCAGCCGCAGGGCACCAGCTCTGCCTGCCGGGACTCCGAGCACCCGCTCGCTTCCCGACTGACTGCTCGCAGGTATTTACACGAGCATTTACAAGACTTTTCTCCAACACTTCTCTCAGCAGCCTGGATGCAGGCGGAAGCACCTCGAAAGATGCTGCGATCGAGGAGAGCATCTCAGCTGCCAGCGTAGCGTGTCCAGGGCTCCGTCTCGTCCCGCTGCAAGCGGGCGCTGGGAGCTGGGGCACGCCGCAGGGCTCGGGGCTCAGACCCGTCAGTCACGCGAGGGAGAGCCACGGGAGGTGGTAAAGCCTCACGGCAACCAAACTAACGGAGAAAAGGAGATTTTTGTGTTTGACGACGAGATGAGTAATGATCCTGAATTCCCTGCTTCACCCTAATCCCCCGCTGAGTCACTGGGTCCCTGTTGCTACCCCGGGCTGGGTGACTCCTCTCTCGGAGGCTGCCAGGGATTTTTGCCATATGGCAACAAGGAGATTTGATTAGTTGACTGTTTCCTATTTGTTTTAATTAGTAGTTTATTAGCCATATGTTAAATTGCACATTTCAACTACTCAGCAGTGTTACTGGAAGACAGAAAGTATCTGGATGGGGCTTCTGTTGCCTCCTGAGCCATGTGGGTATCTGCTTCAAACGTAATGTCACCTGGTGGGAGCACAGGAGTGCTCTCCCTTGTCTCATCCTATCTCATCTCTTCTTGTCTTATTTAATCTTCTCTGCCACCTCTGCCAGCAGCAGGCAGGGGAGCAGGTCAGAGCTCTGGCTGCCTACCAGAGCTGCTTGTCACATCGGCAGATGCCGATGGGCCTTGGCGTTCTCGAGGTTTGCTGTAGGATGCCCAGGGAGAACCTCCTGGAGGAGGAATCTGGTGGTGCCCCTCTGGGCAGGAGATTCAGAGGAGCTTGAAACCTCTGCGCTAATCACACTGTGGTGTTCCCACCTCTCTGTTTCTACATTCCCATCAAGCAGTCATATAAAAGTTAATGGGGAATAGATGAAGGTGGTCATAAACAGCAACAAAGTAGATTAAGTTTTAAGCTCACTGCAATATCCGCAGAGACCCGAGAGCAGCTCTCACCCAGCCCCAGTGCACAAGCTTTTACTGTAAACAGATTCCAGCCCCGAGGACTGCTGCCGCCGTACGCTTCACCAGCACGCCGCTCTGCCCAGGGACAGCTAACCCCTCACCCGACAAATCCCGCACACCATCCCACGCCCTGTCGGAAGCCACTGGAAAGGCACTCGCAGCACCCGACTAAAACCACCCCCAGAAAGTACTGGGGGACTCGGGAGAGCTCCCCGAGGCGCGCGGGTGCGAGGCGGTGCCAGCGCGTGCGGGAAGCGTGCCGACGGCTCACGGCATCGCTCCACGGCCACGGGACGCTCCCGGTGCCTCCAGAGCACAGGGTTTGCCTTTCAGAGCTGCCTTTCTGAGTTCTCAGTGGTAACCGGATTTCTCCAAAGATTTGCCCAGGGCTTTTCCAGCTCCGCGGGCTCTCACAGTGACCAGCGTGGATGGCGTTTATAGACTGCTATCAAAGTTCCATTTTCCAGGGCTACAGCCTCAGGTTTTACTCCTTCTGCACACAGAAATACATGAACGCACTGCTAATTTTACCCTTGACTACCTTTACTTTTTCACATTCTTATAATCTTTCTCCATTATCACACTAGATGTCAAAGTAATTGCACAGAATTAAACACCACATTTTGGTTTACTGGCTAGGCTAATTTATTTAAATTTATTCTCTTCCCCCCCCCCCCGAGAGACCCGTGAACATCCTTTTATATGATCATCTCAATGGCCTCTCCATAGCTATTTCCTTCCTTCATAGAAATGTTAAATATTTTGTTTCACACTTACACCTTCTCTTGGAAAACATCTTTAAATTTGTTTTTCTCGATTCCCATGCAGTTTAGAAGTGCAGATTCCTAGATCTTGGGACTGACTTTGTATCCTGCTTTTTCCATCAGTTCAGGGGTTGCAATGGTCTAAAACGCAGTAACTTCACCCTCCCAGATACCACATTTAATCAACGCGTTACTCTGATTCACTCTGATGCACTTGGTCCCTGTGTGGGCTCAGATCAATTTTTAGATTCTAATGACTGACACATTTTTGAAATACCTTTCAGTCGAATGCTACAAGAGAACCCAGGCGCAGAGTGGCAAGCGCAGGCGATTGCAGCCCAACCCCTTGGCGCTCGCAACGCCAAGGGCCAGCAGCGGGTGGGAGCTGCCGGGGGGAGCAGGGTGGAGACCCCATCGCTGGGGAGCTGCCTCCTCCCCGGCACCGCACGCTGCCGGCAGCCACCAGCACAGCCTCCGGTCCTCCCCCAGCCCGGGGACGGGCAGGAACTTTCCCAGAGCCCAGGGGTGAGCACGCAGCTCTGACTTTACTAAGTAACCCCGAGCAGAGCAGCATCGCTGCTTCCCGTGGCTCCACACCAGAGTTTCTCCAGCTACCACGTGCCACTGCCCGCAGAGCGACGAGTCCATCGACCCGTTAACACTCCACGGCCTCCGCCAGGCCCGGGGGGCTGTGCTCTCTGTAACTGCCAGCAGCAGGGATGCAAATGGGGGAGAATATCTATTCCGAGGGTGGCATGAGGAAACGGAGGCTATGCAGCCATCCAGCCAACAAAAGCCAGCAGCAGCATCCCTCCCTGGCCTCGTGCCGAGCTCGGTAACATTTTGTCATCTCCGCTGTGACAAAACATCGGTGCTCACTACAAGAGCATTACAAAGCATTGCTAATGGAAGGAGATTTTGATTAGCAGGCCCTGGAGAAGGAGTTATACCCAACAGCGAATCCTGGAGCTTGTTCACATCGCTCTTCCCTTGCTCACATCAGTCCAGCAAGCCCGAGCCGCACGCGCTGACGTACAGGCAGTCCCTTTTCTCCAGGAACCCCCTTCCCACGTGGTTTCAAACGCAGTCACAGACCTTGAACGTGACACCAGGGTCAGCAGGCTCTGCCAGGGATGGGGCTGGAGGACGTTTACCACCACGCTCCCAAGGGCTCCGGTGCCTATGCCACGCTATACAGCATCAGGAACCTCTCAATAGTGAATTTCTCAGTGTCTCGAGAAGCAGCCCCCCATACCCCGCTCTGCTGGTGATCTCTCCCCACAAAATGAATCCCACCCATCCCAGCTCCCGCGCTTTGCGATGCAGAGGAATCACCGACCCTCCCTGCAGCACAAGACAGTCGTTTGTGCACAGAGGCCATGAGAGAAACCTCCCTGCACGCAGGGATGAGGAGCTTCATATTTACAGTGCCCGGTATGCGAGAGATTGTCATGTCACTGAGGGCATTGGTAAACACTGACAAACGTGACCAAACGTGGAGTTAATCCTTGAAGCCTGCTGAAACCAGATATTCCGTCTGATTTGGTAACAAGAACAGATAGAACATGCTCTGTGGCCTCAGTGTAGTCATATTAAATATCCAAAGTTACTTACTAAACGCACCAAGGGTCTGACCTTCCAGCTGGTGGTCGCAACGTGCAGGGTCTGGAGAAGGCTGTGGAAAGGCGGGCACACCAGCAGCTCCGCCTGGGTGTGAGCGACTGGAAGTTATCCTTCAGCTGGAAAATAAGACAAATGAGACAGTATTAAAGCATCAGATAAGAAAAGATGTTCCCTTTATTAAAAAATAGCAGTACATTCTTTACATTTAGCATAAAATCTGCTGTAATTACCTAGCAGTTGGAAAGCAATTTGCAACAGCCTTTATTGTTCAGCATCTGTACCAAATTCTCTGGGAAACATCCACCAGGGAATAAAGTAAAATGAGATGTGCCACAATAACTACAACATTTAAACGCTCGCACAAGGGAAATTCAGTGAAGCTGAAATGAGCTACAATACAATTCTACTTTTGTGTTGCTGTTTTTGTTTTGTTACTTAAAGGGCTCGGGGTTTGACTCCAGCGTCTTTTTCTCCTGTATACACACACCCACCAGGAATGCCACAATCCACACAAACTACCAAAAAAAAAAAAGTCATTGTCAAAATTAAAAACAAGCCTATTGCAGCTACAGAACAAGGAACGTTCTGGCAGGTACCACCAGCAGGACTCCACTGTTTATCAATGCATGCGCCTCTTTAGCTTTGATCTCTGCAATAAGAGAAAAGGTAAAACAGCTTACAAGGTAACTAATGACTTGCAAATTCACCACAGCATCCCAGAGTCACCATTACGTCATCCAGTGGAGAAAATGGGAGCTCACGCAAGGTTTTGTGGATGCTGAAAGGTAGATAGGTTTTATCCCTGCTTAGTGTGGTGTAAGGCTGGCCGAACTTCACCACAGCTGAGACAGTCAGCAGAACTGTGATGGAAATAAATCACTTCAAGTCTGTACCTTTTGGGGGGGGGGTTTGGTTGTTTTTTCGGTGGTTTTTTGCGTCCGCCCGCGGCAGGGAGCACGCAGGCGAGGCCACCGAGGGATGCTGGCTCAGGTGGGGAAACCTGCGCCGCGCAGGAAGAGACCACGAGCCTGATGCTCTCCAAATGCTTCCTAACTTCTCAGGGGACTTCACATGTCATGTAGCAACAACCACGACCTTACTGGATGCCTGTTCATTCCTTCGTTCTTTGTTTTCTCACCGATCAAATAACATCCCTTCTGATTTAATTTCAGACCATCAAATAAAATAGGAATGTATCTTTGCAAGGAAACGTATCTTATGTTCTGTTCCAGCCTGAAGCTAAACAGCATAAACAAATCCTTCCCTTTTGGTAATGAGGACATGATTGCAAGAGGGCTTGGAATTAAGGAATATTAACAAATTCCCTATATTTTTCTCCCATCCAGAATTACATTTCAGAACTCTGCCTCGTCCATTATCGTGTCCAACCGGGCTGTGTGCCCTCGAGCCTCCAGGCAGGTTATTAGTCTTACAAAATGCATAGGATTACAAGCCATCTCTTTAAGCTCCACCGGCTGAATTTTACTCAGCGTGATTGCAGGGATACAAATGAGAACAGAGCTTGATTCTAGATGTTTACAGTACCGTGCAATTTGCTTTGCCACGCTGACTGCTGATGCAAGGCGAGTTCCAGGCGGAGGAAGTTAATGTCTATGTCTGCTTTCAGATCAGACCAAAGCACATTCAAACGGGAAATCAAAGTCTTATTATTAGGTAAAATAATTCTCTCGTCCAGGAGAAAATAGGAAAATTTCAACTAATGCTCAAAGAAACGTGATGATTTGTGAGTGAAATGAGGCAATGTAGATGTGATGACAAGAGAGATGTGACTGTGCACTCTATGGGCTGGCAGGAAAGCCAGGAATAATAGAGAGCAAGGAGAATCAGACAGACATTTACAAAAATCCTAGACTTTATTCAATGAATTATTTAAAGTCTATTTCTGATCTGGCACAGGAGGTCACTTGATCTCCAGAAAGGAGCAATGGGAGCCCCAGCACTTCTGCCATTCAAACTCGAACGAGCAAAGCGGTGGCAAACACACAGCACAGAACCATCACCCCGTGGCTGCGGGGAACGGGCTGCCCGGCCTCAGCAGGCTTCCCCTCCTCTGCTATTTCTGTCTTGTTTGCAGCCCTGGGAGCTCCCAGGCTGAGCGCACTTCCCTGGGCACGTACTGACGCTGCCAGGCGCCTCAGGACGTGTGGACCAACGCTGGGGTCGGCGCCTTCAGCCCGAGGACCTCGGTGTGGCACCGCAAACAAGCGGCAGCAAGCTGGATGAGGCCTTTCCGACTCACCAAACGATAGCACTAAATCAGAACAACCTAGTCTGGAAAGACTCGTTCTAGTAAGACAATACCGAACACTGAAGAGGAAGGCTAGGTGCTGTCCCACAAAGCCTCTGAGCTGCTAAGCGGCCTCGGGAGCTTACCCCCAGACTACCGCCCTGAAGCACATCAATACTGTGACAGACAAACCTTGTCTTTATCACAGCCTTGTCCAACAGTTGGAAAAAAGGACAGAAGTATGAGCTGAAAGTGATGAACTAAATCACATGAAGGTTAATGACTTTAATGACTTAGTCAAGGTCTCACCCAGTGTACCGCAGCAGCGATTTGGGGACGCTCATGTCCCAACCCAGTTCTACAGTCAGAAGATCATCCTCCCTACTTTGCTTCAGAGAACGCAGACAGATTTATGGAAGACACATCTTCCCCCGCCCCGAGAGCTTCTGCAGGCCTGGCGTCTCCAGCACGTGCCCTGTGCCCCGCTCCGAGGGAGCGCACGGAGGGTTTATCTCAGGGCCAAGGCTGGTATCAACAGCCCGGTGTCCAGGTCCACGATCCGAGGAGAGGCTGAAGTCACTCTTCGTTTGCCAAACAGTCCCTTTATTCCCCCACCCTTCCTGAAGTCAGAGAGGTGTTTGTTCATTCTCTTTCTAGACTCTCTTTGGTTCCCTGTCCTACAAATATCCTTGACAACCGGCTCCGCGGTCAGCGAGGAGTCTAAAAACGGACGCTCCGTTTACCTTCTTCAGCACATTCACCGTGGCTGGGTTTGCCCATAAATAACCGTACTGCTAAAGGGGAGCAGAACAACTTGAGATATGTAGACAGAGAGAAAGAACGAGTTCCAGGCAAAGCTGAGGTACAGTTTCTCTCACTCCCATTCAACTGCAGCAATTTCACATCTCTGGGAAGAAGGGAAAAAAAGCTTCCAGCATGAGATTATTACATTTTGTGCATTACACCCTGATAGACGCTAAAAATAGACTCTGACGGTTGCTAAGTGCGTTTCAAATGGCTTTCCTTAGAGGTAAAAATGGGATTTTATTTGAAAAAGCAGAAGGTGGGATTTATAACATCTTGGGAAAGTGCTGAACAGAAAATCACCAGTTGTCGGAATGGAAGAAGGGGGGAGTTTGCTACTCCTTTTCTTCTGAGGAGAGAAGGCGAGGGGTGTTTACTCAAAGACTATTTCTGGCTTCCTAGTGCACTACACGAACACATACACAGACTCGTGGCACCTCTCGTCCTCCTCCTTTACACAAAACCACAGCGTTCTCGCAGGTCCCACGGCCCTGTGAGGCATGTCGACCCTGCAGACAGCAGAGGAGAGCAGAAACACCCGTGCCCGCTCCCGGGGGGTCTCCTTGGCTGGGGAAGCGCAGAGGCCCCCGGGAGCCGGTTTCCCACTCCACGGGGTGCGCCTGGCTCCGGGGCGCTGGGATCAGAAAACCCTCAGCCTCAGCCCAGGAGTCGGGCTTGGAGCTCGGATGAGCCTGAGCCTGGGGCCAGGTAACCTTCCGCACGCCAGCACCGAGGGCCTTCCCAGCTTTCGAGCTTCCACGCAGACAAATCCCGCTCTGTGCCTGCTCGCCGCTTCACCGTTTGGCGCGGAGGTTTCATGCAGAGAAAGGCCTGATGCCTCCCTTCGCAGGTCTGAAATACCGCCGCACGGGGACTGACTGCCATTCCCATTAAAAGCACTGTGGTTATCAATTTGTAATTAAGAAAATGAACTGTTATAATAAAAATTCATAGTTGTAATTGAAAGACATCTTATGTCGGAACAATCTTGGAGACGCACTCCAGGTATTAGGAGAGCCATTTCCTGCAGCAGTGACTGCTGTAGGACCAGGCACCTCGTTAACGTACCCACCTGGCAGAAAAGAGTCTGGAGATAATTAGAATTACAGCCAAGGAAATAGCATGAATACACTCTTCGAAATGTTTAGATGCTGTTAAAGCTTATGCAGAAAGAGTCGTCAGCAGACAGGGAGAGCTGAGGTGGGAAGGACAGGAACCAGAAGCTCAAGCACGCAAGGCACGCTCCAAAGCGTCAGACGTGACCCCCCCGGCTCCCCAGAAGTGAGAATCACTGTCCAGGGGGGACATTAAAATGTTCGGAGATGAGTAAAATAATGGCTCAAAGAAAACAGGTGTTAAATTAATGGATACTTATGCATTGATGTGGAAGCACATATACTGAGTTTAAAAAGAAAAAATCACAGAGAAATCTCATTTATTTTCTTGTAGAACTTTTTCCTTACAAACTCACTGTGTCCTTATCAAGGCAACATGAAAAAAAAGCATTATCATGACTGAGAAAGAAAAGCTATTTTTCTGTCAAGGGAGAGAAACTTAGCTACATTTTTTGTATGCATTGGCAAACCAAAGCTGGGGGCTACAGGCATCTGTGGCCCGTAACTGTATCAAAGTCGGCACGTGTCCTAGGCCTACGCTGAACACTCGGTGTGGTTCCACCTTTCCAGTGACATCAATTTGCGTAGCGCTGATATTCAGAGGCATCTGTGGCTGACATGAGAATATTGCTCCAGCTCTGCATTTCTGGGAAGCCAGCGCTCGTGTCGATGCACAGCGTGACGCACGGGGAGGCAGCTGGGTACGCGGCCACGCGGTGGCTGCCTGGGGGGTACCGGGTCTTCGTTAGCCGTGTTCGTGGTGACACTTAGAGATGGATTGGAGAGCGCATGAGGGAAGCTGACAGGTTTTTTGCTGTTCAGGATCTTGCCCTGTGCCCAACATCAGAGTAGAATTGAGTATTTCAGTTCCCAGCACGCTCCCTGTGACTTCAGTTGAATCGCCCTCCTTTTGGATTCATAATACGATGGAAAGAGATAGAGAAAAATCTATTTCCACAAAATGAATTTGCCTCTCAAACTTCCATTATCAGATCAGATTCATAAAAGAAAAGCAGGCAATTAAACCCAACTGAATGTTTCACAAACAACATCACTAAGGTTAAGAATCTGCGTTAATATGACAAAACCCAGGAAATTACAAACTTCTGACTGACAATTTATCCCCAGCCACCTCTGCACAAAGGCCTCGGAACATTATTAATGACCCACTTTGTCAGCAACTTCCGTGACTTTAGCACAGTCTTCTCCTCTCACTGTAGAATTCGGGACATTTTTTATCACGTACTGGAGAAGTGCTGATCACGCTGGAGGTGACAGAGCTTCCAGGGACAGGGACAACGGTTCTCTGGCTAACGTCCTGCTGACCGGTCTTTCTCCACCGTACTCCAGGGGCACAATGCAAACCTCATTACAGCAAAGCCCCGGTAGCCTGAGAGACATCTGCGTTTATTTATTTATTAATTTTAAATGAGACCCCCCCATTACTTTCCACTCCTGACAATTCCACACTTCTGGGCGAGTCAGCACATGACAAAATAGCAGCACATTCACCAGTGTCACACAGAGGATTCCAGCAGCACGCTTCAGTACAACATGAAATATTGTAACAATTATTCCTTGCGATCAGGATGTTAATCTTCCTTTTTCAAATAAAATCCAAGGTTATCAGTGTGATCTAGCAGTTTCTCAAAAAAATTCAAAACATTATTTCTAATTATAAAACGCCTATTTTGTGAGTCCCTGGGTTCACTGTGATCAACAGCCATTGACATAATTGAACTCAGAGCCTCCCATTTCCACCCTATGCAGTTTTTTGACTTAAAAAAATAAAAAAATCTAAATTTGTAGGTGTTTAAAGATAGCCTAAATAACATACACACATATATATATTTGTGTGTATACAAATATACGTATGTTTACATATATGTAAGCTTCATTTGAAAATGTAATGGAAAACATTCCCAGCTCTGGGTACCTACGCTGTAGATACGGGGGAGACAACGAGAAGTCTCATCAGTATGCGCAAAGCAGCAAGAAAAGTGAAAGTGTTTGAAACAGACTGATGCCCAGAAACAGGCAGAGATGAAGAATATTCTTCCTGATAGTGCCCTGCCTAGCTGGATTTAAGGGTCTGGGTAATTTGATGAATTATTAACATGCTAATATAAATGTAATCAAATCTCATGACTCAGGTGTACAGGGATCACCACAGGGAAATAAATAATGAAAAGTTTCATTTTCCCTGAATTCTCGCGCACCGGTTCTGCCACAGGTAGCGCGTGTCGGGCGGGACGGACATGAGATCCTTTCTGCCGCAGCGTGGAGAAACAGAAAGAGAAAGCGAGCGTAGGCAGCACTGGTTTTCCCTACCGCCAACACTTCCCAAGCCTCCGCCGAGGCCGTGAGACAGCAAATTGAGTGGTGCCAGCAGCCCCGAGAGCCGCCCTGCTACAGGCGGCCCGTCGCGGCGTCCCCTCCCCGGGTGACAGGCCAGCCCCCAGCGCGGCCCCGTCTCCCCCAGGTACAACCCACACCCAGTTTATGTCGTGAACTCAACTGCTACAAGAGCCCTGGCTAAATATTTGGTTTCTGGAGCCTTTTACGACCCGCTTCGCTCCACTTCAAGCGTTTTGGCACAGAAATAGCATCAGAGCACTAAACAGAACTGGTTACTCATAACATCCCTTTAATCTTATAAACCGTGTTCGGCAGATCCAGATCTCGGCAGTGCCCTAAGATTAACGTCCAGGGCCCAGCTTGCAGGGGAACATCGCTGGGCGAGCGGCTCCAGGTAGCAAAGCGCGTTTCTGAAGGTGACGCGGCCCCACAGAGGTTTTTGTCAGGGCACACTGCGCATGCCGGAGAGTCACCCCAAGCACAGAAACACTGCTCCGTGCAGGAAAGGCAAGAAAAGCTGCTCTTCTGGCACAACTGCGGGGACGGCTTTGCCTGAGCTTAGAGAGCTGCCAGGCACTGGTGACCGTGGCACGGTGTGGGGCCACGGAGGACTCGCGCCATGGTCCAGAACCCAGCAGGATTTGTTTCCTCTCCGTGTGTTGGCAGGACAGCGCACAAGGTCTGTCCTCACGGCACAGGCAACAAATCTGGGCAGGAGAGGAGCTGAAGAAAACCCAAAAGAGGATTTCACATCTCTTAGCAAATCCCTGCATAAAGTGGCAAGACCCAGATTCCCGTTTCTTTCTCCATCACGTTAGCAATTGGCAGCACTTGCCAGGCAAGGCAGAAAGCGAGCTGGAAGCCCCTGAGATTTCATCAGCCCCCGCAGCCCCAACGTCAGCTGGGGACCCCACTCCAGAGGGAAATCGAAGCCTCTCCCACGTGCTGGGGCCGGAGCGGGTGGGATCGGGCACTCGCCCTTCGCGGGGCTGGTGCAGGCGAAGCACTGGGCAGGGAGCGGGAAGCAGGGACTCGACTCCCAGCCCTGGCACAGGACACCGGTGTGTTGTACGTACTCCCCGCCACCCAGCAGCTTTCTCAGCCGTATGATGCTGATAACGGCCGGCATTTTCTCACCTCAGACAGGGACTATGAGACTAATGTGACTAACGTCTGAAAAGAGCTTTGAGGCAGCTGGATGGGAGCACTGGCATTATGATTAATTCCATAGACTCGTGTGGATTATAATAAGCGTGAAACCAAACCATTGCACAGAGGACACGTGATATTATACTGCTGTTGTCTTTGTGGGTCTTTAGCCTTTCAGCATCAACTCATAACCAGCAAGAGAGGGCTACACATCATCTGTCTCAGATGCTCAACAGCTCCTCGCGTCTTCCCAGGGAAGGGTATGTAACAAGAGCTACCAGCAAACACTGGAGAAGCCAACAGTACCAGTCACCACAAAGCCTGACCGAGGCAAGAGCCTGAATCGCATTAAGAGCTCAAAGACAGTGCAGAAACCAGCACAGCCCCCCTCGGGGTCAACACTGGGGCCGTGACAGCGTTCACAGGGAAGTGACCCCTCTCGCCGGGGTGACACAGACCTCCCCACCCGTGCCAGCTTGCCTGCGCTCTGCCGGGTGCCGGCTCCTGCTCCCGGGGCCAGGAGTCTCCAGCCAGCTCTGCCAGGCTGCTCGCCGGGCTCGAGCGGGAGCTCTCCACCCCCCGAGCCAGCGCTCCTGCTCGAACGAGCTCCCCTGTCTCCCAGCCAGAGCCAGACCACGAGGCATCTCAGAGGCAGGAAGGGCCACCAAGCCAACACTTAAACTCCATCCTATCAATATAGGTAGCCAGTGCCACCAGACACAGGAAAGTCTCCTTTTCTCCACCCTTCGGTAGAGGGGAAGATGAGGATTTGCTGCAGGTCACACAACGAGTAACGAGAGGTGCTGTTAAACTGCAGGACACACGGGTACCAATGTCCCTTTCCAGGCGCCATCAGGGCCGCCTCTCGCAAGAGGTGCTCGAGGGCATGGTGGCACATCACAGCACTGTCACAACACACGCTGCGTCTCCGTTCACGCAGTCTCGGGCAAAAATGGTGTTAGAACGGGCTGTTGCAGTAAGGGAAGGATCTCCAGGACTTGTGAAACTGTTCCTTGAAAATAATATGGTATCCTAAGCTGCCGGCTTCCCTTCGTCACCAAGCAAAATACATCTCTCTTCCTCCTATCTAACCCTCTTCACAGAAGGATATGATAAGTGCAGACTTTCACTTAGAAGTTTATGGGGTTTTTTAGTTAGAAGAAGAATGTTATGTGAGATTATTTTAAAATGCAATCTGCAGATTAGCTCTGGCTGAGAAACTGTGTGTAAAACCACCCCTGTGGTCACAGGTACCGCTGCCTCTGTGCGTGCCCTTCACGGCAAAATCAAACTGCAACGATCAGAAAGATTAGAAGATTATGAACCCACACAAAAAAATACAGTGTTTATGACATCCGCCAGTAATCCCACACTCCTGCCTGGCTACAGGCTCAGTGAAATGCAGCCAGAACACACATTCTCCTCAGAATTACTCCTTTCCTGGGAAGGACAGAGATATGGTACACCTCGCAAGGGAGGTGCAACAGAGCTTTAAATAACCACTTACAAACTTCCCCTGCAAAGAAAATTACAAGTCAGTTAATGCCAAGAAATCCCAGGCTAAGACTGATAAAATAGGACTGCCTTCTGCATTTGTGCGAAAGGAATTAAGGAGTCAAGTGGAAGTTTTTGGCACAGCAAGCAGGAGGAGAGGGAATTCTCCCTTCTGCTCCTGCTGAGAACGTCTGTTCCAAAGAGCCGTGGTTCAGTTCTAGCCCGAGACACACACGGTTTGATTAGGGTCACAGGAGTTGCACCCATTTGCAACGGGGGTATTTTGGCACAGGAACTTCTTATCTAAAGACTTCACCTGAAGTCCTGTATGAAGAAAGTTTTCCTGCTGGGTTACAGCAAGGCTGGAGTCAGCAGCACGTCAGGGTTCAAATCAGGTATCTGCAGACTAGAAGACGCTTCACCTCTCTTTGGCCAGTTAATTTAAAACAGGATTAATAATTCCTACATGATTAGGATTTTATGAAGCTTAATTAATTAAAGGTCATAAAATGCAATGAGACCCGCATATGACAGATGCCAGATAAATCCAGACTATCAGTATGTAAGTCACGCTGCGTTTGAGAGGTATCAGCAGCTCTGCAGACCGGCTGCAAGCGCCGGCAGAGCGCAGCCCCCCTGCCCCGGGCTGCAGCGGGGTGCGGGGCTGGCCTTGGCCAGGAGCACAGAGCCCCAGAAAATCTGGAGGGGAGAAAAGAAAACCCAGACAAGCAGAAGCGCGGATTGACAGCCGGCACGGGTGCCAAACAGCCGGGGAGCAGGCTGGCTCCCAAGGACTCATCCAGCACCGTGCCGCTGGGATCGCACAGCACGCCAAGCGTGGTCCCTGCGAGTGCTGGGGCACGAAGAGCTGCATTCCTCCCCGCCGAGTGTGCACGCGTAGCATCCAATTCAAATGAGCTCGCTGTTCAACAGGACCTTTCATTACTAAAAATGCAGCAAATCCCCTTAAATATGCCAAACTGGGGTGGGCAGAAGGGGCTGTTCAGGATTGAAGTAGGATAAAGAGAATAAAATGCAAATCTCCCTGCAGTTTAAACTTATGACTAATACCTATCACAACAGATCCATTTGGAAACACGCTTGTGACGTTAAACTTGTCAGTCCTCCCCACCTCTCACAGCCCCTGCTCTGTGTCATGCCTGTGCCAGCTTCGAGGCTCGCACAACCGTTGCTCAGAAAACGCTGCGTCTCTCCAGCCTGGGATCCTGCTGCTGGGAGTCAGAGCCGGAGAAGCAGCGCCTGCAGCCAGAGACTGAAGTTTTCAGTGTGCGAGTTGATGGCATCCGAGAAACGAAAATCCAAGCCATGCAAGGGTTTATGAATAAGCACGAGGCACCCTTAACCTGCAAAGCTGCGTTCCGCGGTCCCGAGTCCACCAGGCTGGCAGCCCGCAGGGCTGGGGTTGTGGTGGCTCTCCCCAGCTTTCCCCGCAGCTCCCACCACCACGGCTGTGGGACGTGGAGCGAGCCCCGGGGGTGGCGGGGAGCGTACCGGTGCTGCATGCTTGTGGGGCTCTGAGCAACCCGGTCTAGTTGAAGATGCAGGGGGGATGGACGAGGTGACCTCCAACGGTCCCCTCCCACCCAAAGCATTCTATGACTCTGAAGCACTGGCTGTCCAGCAGCACCCCAGCATTTAGCCAGTCACCCAGGCAGGAAGGAACATGTGTAAACGCCTCCAAGAGGGCCAAAGAGAGACAAGAAACTGTCTTGAAACTGGTTTGAACTGGTGGGGCACCTGTCTAATGGGATGATGCGCGTGGCCACGGCACTAAGCTGAGTAACCCCAGACTGCAAGAGCCTGGGGAAGCAGGAAGGGGAGGAACAACCTAAGGGAGAAGGCAGATTATTCACAGAGGGAAGGGCTAAAGCTGCAATCCAGAAGCAGAGATATTAGCATATGAGTAGCCCATTTGCAGTTCTTAAAGAATGAGACAAGCAAGCTAAAAAAAGAAATGCTACACAAGGAGCTGAAGGACCTCAGCATAGACATAAACTGCCCTCAGTAACTGCACGTTTGGTTAAGCTTTTAGGAAATCTTGCATCTGCCTCTGGATATCGAGCACTGGGAAGGGAGGTTATAGCTTGGCCAGGGCTATGCAAGACACCCAAGTTTAATTTAACTCCTCTGGGGGGAAATTCCAACTATCTAAGAAAAGTTTCTGCCCTGATCAAGGAGCCAGAAGGCCCTTCTCCCATCCTGGGATCTGGACTGTGGATGCCTCTCCCGAGGTCACAGAAGCTGGTGGGAGCACCCAAGGGAGACACTAGAGCTGGGGGTGGCAATCTGTCCTTCCTTCTCTAAGGATCTTGCCCACGGTTTCCAACAGCTACTATATGATTTGAGAGCTGCAAGCCTATGGATTTTTCACTGGGAATCCTGTACACACCACCACCAGCCATCCTGTGGCACGAGGCCCTGCTCTGCCTCCCTCTCCACAGAGGAGCTCCGGCTCTGGCTCTGCCTGTGTCCTATTTAAAGGAGTTTGTTGGTTGGGAAAGGCTCCAAACCTCTTAACAGACCATTTCTGCCTCCGTTAAATTATCAGGAAGGATAAAAGTGCAATTTATACTCTAAAAAAAACCTGGCCTGCATTTGAATAAAGCCATGCCAAATCCATATATGTCTGGATGCACTTTGTGAGGCCAGGTAGCGATGGTCACTTAGGCATCCCGCTTTACTAAGAACCCTGTGCAAAAACGCTGATACCCTGTGAATCTATATAAATACATTAGACAGAGAATGAAAACCGCATTGAGATTAGATTCCCATCTCAACATCTACGCACACGACAGATGGGATTAGTAAATGAACAGACCACTGAAGAAAGGAGGAGGATTAACAATGGAAAATAAAAAAGGTCGATAATCAGCGGCAGCTCTTTGGAAAAGAGACTTAGGACAAATGGCACAAGCAGCTTCAATTTATTTACTTTGGCAAATGAGAGATGCAGAATATGAAAACAGAGGAACAATCTTCCTTTAATCTGCAGGGAAGCGGGGCTGGGTGCAGCCCACACAGGACATCGTAGCCACTAACGGGGAGAGAGCTCTCCGGGAGCGTGCTCCGACAACTCTAATCATCCCATGGCCTGGGAAGCTTAGAATCCAATTTCAGCTCCAGCCATTATTGCAGAAGTTTTAATCTCCATTCTTATGCAAACAATTTGAGGGAATGATGGATAGATAAATAAATGAACAAATGAATAAAAATCAGGCTCACGCACTGACGCAAAGAAACTCTTTCTCGCCGAGATGGGCATCACGTGCTGGTGAGAGTTTGTGAATGACAGTCAGCGTGAAGACGAACACGACAGGTGGAGGTTATCCTCCTGCTTATGCTGGCTGCAGAGCAAGTCCAAATTTTATATTCCAGACAGAGCAACGAGGAAGCAGTGACTGCTATAGCAGTGAGCACAAATGCAAAGAAAAGAGCACTGTACTTCATTTATGTCCAGGCAAAAAGGATCTGACCTATGAAGTCAAAATTTACGAGCAAGATAAACAAGCAGGCAGTGTCTGATTCTACCAGACTCAGGCAATGTAATATAAAACACCACTCACTGTACAAAAGTCCACCTAAACATCTGTCTGGGCTCCGGCACTGACCTACAGCAGACATTTACAGATGTCCCCCGGGGCTGGGGGTCGGGGGGCTTGTTTTGGCCAGCCACACGCGACGTGCTTCCAGGCTGCAACGCTGGAACCTGTCACTTCACTGACTCATCCCGCTAGCACCAAAAGGAGATTAAAGATTATTTTATGCAATCAGCTTTTAGTCCATTGACAACTTTCTGCATTAATATTAAGATGTACACTCTCACTTTTGTCCAGACTGTAAAACACACATGAATTAAAGATATTTGAAAGTTATTTAAGATTTGTGCCCTCTGAACAGCTCCCTCAGAAGGTGAACCGTTAGGTCTTGGCCTCCCATTTGGATCCTACTCTAAAACACATTTGCTGCTTGTTAGCAGATTAACAGATGAGACAGAGGGGAGTTAAACACAGCCAAGGTGTGAAAAGTAATTACAGGCTGCTGCATCAGTCTGGGAGTAAGAAAAGCCAGCATTAAGTGTCTGCTCCAAGAGGCAATATCCATCTTCAGTGGAAGAAGAACAAGGCAGAGCCGAACCTGTTTGTGTCTTAAGCAGTTGACCTGAACCTCACTCTGTCTCTCCAAGCGAGCACTGCTCGGACTGACTGCGCCAAGACAAACTTTACTCTTCTCAGAGCCTTCCTTTTCGCAGAGTCAGATTCTGCAGCCTCCAGCAAGAGGTGCTGCTGGGGACAGGGGCTGGGAAAAACACTGGCAAACCAATAATGACTTCAAGGGACAGCAAACTTCCACCAAGAAAACAGTAAGGATTTGGGTTTGTCTTTTCCAAGTCAATGACGAGACACCCATGGTTGCCGTGCTCGGAGAGGACCAGCATTCTCCCAAATATGTGCAAACGCAAGCCAGCCAGTCTGAAGTGTCTCACTTGAAAAATAACAAAAACCTCCCATTTACAATCCAAAGAGAAGGTCCCCCACTCTCCAAAACAAGCAATATGAAACAAAGACCCTATTACCTGAAGCTCTGAAGCTTCAGCACAGCTCTCAGCACGAGGAGCGAGCGCTGCCCGTTGCACACCCCAGAACGGGCAATCGTGAGGAGAGCGGTTCGTGGGCAACTGGCTCAGCCTCCCCCGAAGCCAGCGCCGAGTCCGAACCGTCTCAGCGTTGTTCCTTGCTGCTGCTATGGCATTCACCTGCTGGAAGCTCTCGGAGGCCGCGTTTATAGCTTTGTTAGGAGTGCAGTCCAGGCGTCAGTCGGGGGCGAGGTGTCCCTTACAGCAGAGGCAGTCTTTCAGCACATGTGAGCGGCACAGCATCCATCACACCAGAGCCAGGGCACCCAAGGCTCCTCTGGCAAAGAGCAGGGAATGACAGAACATTACGTGCCCCAGCACCTCCTCTTGTTTGGCTAGGTCATTTACTGATGGGGTCAAAACTTTGCTGCTGGGAACCTTATGCATCTTGCTGCAAATTCACACCAGGAACATGAGTGAGACAATATCAGAAAATAATATTCTACATCAGTTTTTCATCTATTTTAAACCTGTATAAATAATGGCCCAAGTCGCAGGGCAGTGGAGGGTCATTCCCTCTGGGGCTGCATTGCTCGACGCCACTCCCCTGGCTCGTCAGAGGCAAAGCGCTAATGTGGGAACTGTACACCAGAGAAGATCAGAAACGGAAGGAAAAAAAGATTTTTTAATAACCAAACCTCACCAGCATTCCAATGACTAGATAAACATTTCTGCAATGTAAGTGAAGTAGTTTAGCACTAGTAGTTTCATCAGTCAGAGGTTATGACTTATGCATTTTTTGGGTTCATGACTGATCTTTATGCATGCACAAGAGCTAATTGCATCCAAGAGAGTTCTGTGCCTGTTGGTCTGGAGGTGTATTGCCATATGTTTGGTGTACACTTAATTAACTCAGTGCAGCTGCACTGCTTTTCATCTGTATTATAGATTAGATTTCTATTACACATCTAGGCAGGAGTCCCACAATTCATATTTATTAAAATAATTACCCCAAGATTTAGATGGTTGGAAGTACTCAGTCAAGCAGCCCAGCATTATTTTGCACAAGGAATATTATTCAGCTATGAAGCAAAACTGAATAGCACGAGTACTTAAGTGGTTGACACGCACGCAGGCAGAACATCAGGCTTGCAGACAGAGGTTAAAACAGAGCCTGCTGAGCATTTTTTCCAGGTACTGATTCTTAAGATACAAAGATTACTGAAGTGTGCCTTGCTAGGATATTCATATTCAGCATTAGATTCAGATCTTTTTTTAGCTTCCTGCAGTCTTTTTCTCTGGGCATTGGAAATTTAATTTTAAGCTTTGATTTGTACAATGCACTCATTGGTCTTTAGTATCTGTTTATGAAGCACCTGTGGTTCAAAATTCATAAGCCTGTGCAAATTGTTACAGGTGTAGAAGCTTGAGCAAGGGTGCAAATTGCACGTACGCATTTCAGCCAAGCATACTTCCAGTGACGTGCACAAAACCGGCTTGCATACAAATACACCGAGACCACTAGAACAGAATAAACCCAGAACACCAACACATGAATTAAATGGGACTTAATTCAATCCAGGATCTAATTCCAACCTCAAAATACCTTTCAAGCGTCTGAAATACCAGGACCCCGAGCTGTGGTTTGGGTTTGACAAGAAAGGGACATTCAGCATTTTATGTGAATGTTCCTGTCTTGTCCAGCTCTGAAGTGAGGAAGTAATCCGACTCATTAAACTCCAAATCTATGCAATTATAGACAGCAATGCATGACTGAGAAGTAATCAAACTTACTTTTCTTGTCCATCCACAAAGTCATCGATATAATTTTATAAGCTGGTTAAGACCTGCGTGTAGGAGAGTGAAGTTTTCCAGTTACCTGGAGGGCACAAAGGGCAGGGCACAGCAGCTGAAGCTGCTCTCCCGCGACCCTTCACCCACACCGTGTGTCTCCAAACCCATGCCAGGGAACGGCTGTTGTCTGCTAGCAGCAGAACGGAGCCTGACAATCGCTTCGGATAAGCTGCTGAGTAGACAGCAGCTGGCAACGTGCACCCAACAAATGTTTTGGCAAAAGGCGCTGATGGGAAGGACCTTGCGAGTCAACTTTCCCAATGAAGTTCATCAGCGTGCATTTACAAGCAAGCTGGATTCTTAGGTCTCTTAATTTTGGGGTCCAAAAGGACTCTGTACCTCTCCAGTAGAGTTTTGTACACCAAAAAAGTAAATCATAAAACAACCCACGCGTGAAGAGCTATGTGTACACAGCAAAGGAGCAGCCTGACCCCCGGGGCCAGCGACGCCACGCTGCCGGGGGGCCACAGAGCCGGGCCGGGGGGCTGGCCGGGTGTTTCCATAATGAGAGGAAGAAGAGCTGGGCACAAGGGGGTAAGGCACTAGGCATTTCAACGGCATGATTTATGGCGTCTGCTGCAAAGCGCAGGCTCTCATTAGCCCGCATGTCGCTCCCCAGCACAGCACAGGCAGCAGAAAACGACTGTTTGCAGTTCGCTTGTGCACCCCGCGAGATGCCACTGCGCCAAGACGCTGAGGTCTCCAAATGGCGTAGCAGGCCCCCCAGGAGAAGGTGCTGACACGGCTAGACAGTATTCCGACCAGATCAAGAACATCCAGGTCTCCTGGTGCTGCTCCCGCGCTCCGAGCAGACCGGGGGGTGCTGGGCTCGGTGCCCCCCGCGCAGCCCACCCTGGAGGGGGCCAGCCGCGGCACAGGAGCCGTGGCATTCCCAGGGGTCCTGTTCAGCGCCAGAACAGGGATCTGGGGGGACGCAAACTCACGTACCGCTTGGCGCTAGATGCTATTTTGGAACAACAGCTAACAGGGCTGTAAATTTAGGAGACAGGAGGAATTGTTGGGTCGCTCTGAATCGGGTCCCTCCACAGCCCTTCCGTTAGGCCTATTAGCATAGAAATGTCTAACTTGCCAGCTGAAGAATTTTGGCAGGTTTACGTTTAGATTTGAATTATAATAGACTTGCTCTAACTGGAGGGCAGAGATAGGAAGAGGCCTAGGAAATATGCTTAAACAGCTTGTCGCTTTTTTTTTTCTAAGGGATTTTTGCTCGCTTTAAGGAGACTGTTGTTTGAAAACAACAGCGACAGCAATGACAGTATTATTAAATATTAAACAGAAATTCCAGGAGAGTGTGCAAGAGAAGGAAGATGGCAGATTTTGCTTGAGAAGTTAAACGCAGTTTCATTGATCCATCTAGCAGCCACAGCTCAGAGGCTGCTTTGTGCATTTGAGCTTTTCAAAAATCTCCAAATCCTTGGGAGCAGTCTTAAGGGACTTCATCCACGTGTCAAATCCCCAGACTGAAGCAACCTACCGATAGGTCTCAGCTGCAGCGGCGTTGTCCCGAACAGCATGGGAGGTGGTTACTGTCACCCCAGAGGGGAAAAGCAGCCTTTCTAAGAATAGCTTTCAAGTCTGCCTCTTGCTCTGCGTGCCCTCCTCCGCTCTCCACACCACCAGCCGTAGCCAGCATCAGCAGCCTCGCGATCTCTGGCTACACGAGTGACTTCTTCTCTCTAGCCAACTCCAGTAATTTACAGCGCAAAGCAAATCCCTCCCCTCCGGCGCAAGCCTCTGCTCTCAGGTGTCCTGCAGACAGGCAGCTAGAGTAGACTGGTTTACACTTGCCTTTCCCCCCCCTCATTTTCCATTTTAATTAACATTACAGTCTTCAACCAAAGCAGTGCTTGTAGCATTGTGCATTAACAGGAGAAGCAGAATCACATCTCTTGGCAGAAAACAGTATTTTGCAAATAGACCTGATCCTTTTCAGACTTTCAGCACATGGACACACATTTTCTTGCTGGCTGATGGTTCGTTTTTACACCTGAATTCTCAGGCAACTCAGAGGCATGGTAGAAAATTTCATGCTGCACAAAGCTGCTTATCAGCATCAAAAGCAATGAATTAAGAAGGTTGGGAGAGGAAAAAAAATATTTTTCAAATAATGTTTATGTTCCACCACAAGAGCATATAGGGTGGGTTTGCTTCTCAGCTTCAGGAGAAACCGTTCCCCCTTTCCTCGTCCCTTTGAAGTGCATCCGACTGGCAAAAGCTCTGCAAGAGTATCTAGGCTGCTTGTACATAACGAACTGACAGGGAAACTTTACAGCACCGTAATCACCAGCTCTCCACCCTACAGCACCCTCAGCAAAGGAACATTAATAAACGTTAAAGAGGAGCGTAAGCTAGGCATCTTTCTAATTAAGAGTGGAACAGCCTGCCAGACGAGGTCAGTCCCCAGATGGGGTTGAAGGGCAGTGTAAGCATGAGAGAATAAATTCAACATAAAGGTCATCTATATGGATTAAATGATCTGAGCAGTCATTTCCAGAGCCACCTTCTGCAATTAATATTTAAATAAAAATAGAAACACTATAAAGTTTAGCTTTTAACCACCAAAATTATTTCATGTCCCATAAAAACCTTTAAATACAAGATCATGCATTCTTTCTCCCTATACAAAGTAGGCTTCTGGGGTTGTGAGTAATCCAATAGAGCTGAGCAACCCGAGAAAGGGCATTTCAAGGGCAGTCAGCCTTTGCACCTTAAAAAACACTTGAAATCTCTTTCTAGTGACCAGAGACAGCGTTTAACAGCTGAGGATGTTTTTTTCTTAATTTTCTTTTCATTCAATAGAGAATTAAATGCAATTTCTAATCAAATATTCATCAAAATATATCATGAACTTAAAAAAAGAACAAGACTAACGCAGGGTCATCAGCAATACCCTGGTTCAGAGGAGAAAATGATGCAGAAGAGGCCCTTGGGGATGTGTCAATCTGCCGGCCCCACCGGCGCGAGCTGCGGCTGCTGCCTCCCAGCCCTGCCGAGCCAGCCCGGGGCGTCCCGACCCCGCTGCCCCAGGGACCTGTTCAGCAGCTCGGAACCAGCGGTTCCTCAAGAACTAATCGCAGCTCTTCACTTTTCTTTGCATATCTCCCTGGACCTCTCCTAAAAGTGCCTCCAGCATTTGTTTAGTGTCATTTGAAATGTTCCGTCTCCTATGACTTTGCTGCCCAAGAACTAGGGCACCAAGCAAGTCACCAGAGGAATATTTGTTCTTCAGCACTCGAGTCCTTTGTAACCTACTTCCAAGTTTTTAACCTACACCGTCAGAAAGAAGTTGGAAAAGGAGGTTCGGACTCCTCATGTGAATTCTTATGTGTGGAAAATGCAACAGAAAGTCCGTTTGCCTCAGCAATGCGTAGGTCCCTTCATTGATCAGAAGTTTGAGAAATTTAGATCTGGTTCCCAACTCTATCCCCAAACTCCTGCTTGACTTTTCTGAAAGGCGCGCACTCGCCGAGCTTCAGTTCCCTGTGAGTGGAGATAACACTAACTTACTTTCATATGAGCTGGAGATATTTTCACGGAGCTATGAAAATTAGAAGTAATCTAGTTCAAAGACTTGTTTTTGCTTCCCTCAAAGTCAACCGTAAAATTCCCTTCACGTCAATAGTGCAGGATCAATACCTTTTTCTCCAAGTGCTTGACAGAGCTTCCTCTCCTTATTCTTGGAACTTGGGGGCTTACTGTGTATTTTTACTTATTAGAGGGACAAAACATGAGATTTGTCATTGTTTTCAAGCATACCAGAGATGTAAGTCAGAATCTCCACGTATCTTCCTGAAGCCGTTAGCCTTTCTCGCTGGTCTTGAGCAACGTTCCTGGGAGGTGTGCCCGTCTCCAGCCAGCCCCTCTGGCTTGCCCACCTCTTTGCTCGGGGAAATCCCCCAGGAGAGCCTGCTGGTTATCTCCTCGCCTCGGAAAGCTGCTGCTAAACCACTCTGCGCTTGCACCAGCGCTGGCAGGGGCAGCCTGGGCAAGGCTCCGTGGAAGGAGGCAGGAGCCTCAACTTTCACGGGAGCATGCATCCATCAGGAAACGAGAAGAGGCAAGGAAAGGCAATCAGCTTTCCCAAGATGCTAATAAGAAGGCACAATTAATCTCTTCACCTCTTACTCAACCCCTGCTGCATATATAAATTAAATTAGCAGTCATACACACACACACATATATATATAAAATACCCTCTAATTTAAATGGCACTTCTAACTTGGAAATAAAAGGCAGGAGGCAAAACTGGTGAAGTTAAGTGAGAGACAACACATACGACATTATTTCTCCCATGACCCATGAGGCCCAGGCATTATTTGCATTACATTACATATGCGTAGAACAAACCTTCTGAAACTTTTTGAAGTATCAAATTTTCTTTGTTGCTAAATCTGGTTTGCAAACAACTGTCTCGTGTTTCTGTTAAAATCTGTCAGAGCTGTTAAATGCCTGTATAAATAATAAATGGGAAGGGCACGTACTAAGACTGAGGTCTCTCTGCATCGAGACACAGACAGCACTATGTTTTATTAACAACAATTTGAAAACCACAGTGAAGTAGGAAAATGGCTCCTCTGCCAGGTTTTAAACCCTGGTTCACAACTCAGCACAGTCCAGAGGGGAACAGCTCTAGCTTTACCACACAGACTTTACCAGAACATTTAGACTTGCACATATAGATTTAAGAGTTGTAATTATCTTTGGTAGGGCATTTTTTTCAGTTCCGTGTATCTATTGATTAATAAGCCTAGGACTGATGGCGAAGCCAACGTCACTGGGCGTAGCGGAGCAATAGGTTGCCTATAATCACTGTGATCCCTTAGAATACCTTCTAATGACGTGCCTTTCTGGACAAGAAACACGTTTTCTGTAATACACGATCACAGTTTACTAACCCCTTAGAAAAAAGAAAAGGGAAAAATACTATTTCTAAAAAACTTTTCCATATCTAGCTTTGCTCCTTTGCATAGTCTTTCTGTTTGTTCTCTGCCGAACCTTTGGGTAGTTTTATACCTTGAAACCACTTTCACAGGGTGCTCTCTTTAGGAGACAGCGTGACCCCTACCTGGAAAGCAGTGCTGCAGCGACGCTGCGGCCACGAAGTGTTGCTGGGGTATCTGCCCCCTTGGCTGGTCAGTGGCCTGAGCAGGCATGCCTGTTCCCAAGTTAATATGCTACATGCAGTTAAGTACTTCAGAACTGAAGAAGGGTTCTGCCTTTAAAATACAAACGATCCCATAATATGTTTGGGACAGCTGTAAAAATCTTCCTCCAGTTTCTATCCATGGCTAATGGCGTGATGATTACGGAAAAATATTATGTCACGGGTGTGCGTAAAATGATTATTTCAGTAGAAATAGTCTCGTGCATTTCTAAAAAAGATTTCTAAACCCCTTTAGCTACAATAGGCAGTGACAGACGGAGCCCAATTTACATAAAATGACACAAGCGTCAAGTTCTTTTCAAGTAACTCAAAGATTCAAAAATAGCAATATAAAATACTTTCAGCCTCAAGATGCGCGTGTATTACAGTTGTGAAATCTCTGGCAACGGATTATGATTCCTTCTACTTTTGCACTTCAGAAATTACTTGCCCGTGTACAGTCAGCATACAGCCCTTCGCAGATGGCTCTGACGAACAATCAAGTTCTTTAAAACAAGAATTAGAGAGTAATCAGCTAAGAAACTAGAACTTGGGTAGAACATTTTTTCCATAGCTCCAGAATGCAGAGATTCCCTTACATGTAACAAATCTGCAGCACAGCAGCTGATTTTACAGCTCCTTTATTTAAGAAGTCCTTGTCCCTGGCTTTCACACAGTAAGAGTCCCAGCAGGGTTGAGCTCCCCGTAGCTGCCCAGACAACGCCCGGACACCCAGCCCACGGCCGCACCGTGACAACGCAGCCCAGGGCCGGGTTGCCTACGCCCACGGCGGACAAAGCAGGAAACAGCGCAGGACTGAGGGAGCGAATCCTCGGTCTGCAGGGACGGTGTCCCCACCAGCTGCTCACTGCTTCACCCACGACCGTCTCGGATGCAGCAATCTTTTCTACGCGTCCCAGTCGCCGTAAGAAAGAAACACGACCTGTTGTCTGCGCTAAGGAACGGACGCGTAACGCGGATTTACTTCTCAGTATCTCACAGACACCCTCGCGCATCCAGAACCTTCAGTCCACATGCGGGCCAAGAGCAGGTTCCCTTTTAAAGCACGAAGTTCAAAGCTTTTGTGAAGATGTGGTATCTGCTGGGCACAGCCCTGTGTTCATTACAGCACAGCTGCCTTCAAAGAGAAGATGGAGATGTCTCCATTTTATATAAATAATATTTTAAATCTGGAGTAATTCAAGTTAATTTTATAGATGCCAAAGGAAAACAAATCCCAACTGTGGGTACAACTTACAATTGGAAAGGGTATTTTACCTGGGAAATTAAACTGAATAGAAAAGCTGCTTCTAAATTTGTATCACGTTACGCCCAATTCCTCTTTGGGGCCAGCCTGCGAGCGAGCTGGGGAGCGCCCTGCCACCCGGCCCCGCACACCCTGCCGCCTGCCCCAGAAGCTCTGCTCTTCATTCCCCCGCCGGCGCTGGAAGCCACGAGGAGCGCGCTGCAGCGAGCCGCGCCGCGGGGTGTTCACAGCCCGGCACGGAACACCGCGGGGCAAAACACCCTCAAGGTGCATCGCACAGAAATATGACTTATAAGAATGCTGAGGCCAAAAATTTGAGCACAGCTCCCTCTTTTTTAAAATATAAACACTATCCTAAAGTTTCTCAATAGCGACTGCCAGGTAACTCATGAATATAAATACACTTTTTAAAATTACCCAGCTGAAGACCAACCTTTACTTACGTACAGGGGTGTGTGGTGTATGGAAAACCTCTGAAAAATCAAACTAGCTCATTTACTTACTCGGAGGACCCTATGGGAATCTACAGCTGAACTAATACCTTATGAATATTAATGAACTCCCCAAACAACTTTGTCTGCCCCTGGTGTAAACTGGAGAAGCGAGACATCAAAGCAGTCCCTAAAGAATGAAGTTTGTTGACATTTTGCTTAGATAAAAGACCTGATCTTTGTTAAGCCACACCTAATGTGGAAATACCAGCGAGTCCAAAGGCAGAGTGTGCTACACCGGCATGCAAAAAAAGAAAAAAAAAAAAGCCAGGTTGCTCCCGCAGAAGTCTCCCACAGGTTTGGGCTCCATTGAACGTCCCTCGCCAGGGCTCACGGGCAGGTGAGCCACGAGCCCCGAGTCAGAGCCTGTGCTCCAGCAGCTCGCCGCGCACCCACAGAGCTGCCGAGCTGGGGACACGGCACGAACCCCGAGCCCCCGGCACCGGGGGAGCGAGCGTGAGAGCCGGGCTGCTCCTCAGCAGCTGCCCGGGCTGCTGCCTCTGCCCGCCAGCAGAGCTGTTACTGCTGCAGGCGCCGCGCCACGGCTGCCCACACCTTCGCACTCAGTAAGCTTGGGACAGAGAGAAGCATTCTTATAGCCAATATCTACAGGTTAAACAAAAGTTTCCACTTTGGCCCAGCCCCAGCAGGACTGTTTTGCTGCTGAGCAGACGATCGTTCTGCTGAACACCGAGTGTTCAGTCACATTTAGTAAAAATAATCTATTAAGTTTTTGTTAATTAGAGAGCACACATTTCACTATTCACCCAGCATCCACCTGTTGAGCGTGCAGAGCATGCTCCTCACCTTACTACTCACACGGGCTTTTAACTCAAAGGGAAACTCCAGAGCAACGTGCGGGCCCCGTAGCCACCAGACCACGCTCTAACCCTGCCCATGAAGTACACGGGCAAAAAACAGAGGAGGAAGTTATACCAACAGCCAGGGCTCACGCGTGTGCAAAACCCATACTAATTTAACGCCAAAAAGCACCACCAATGCTGGACGCATCAGCAATAGCAAGCACTGAACAGCGCAGGGTTCCAGCATTTCACACCTCCAGTTCCGCTCCTCGAACCCGCGCGCCTCGTGTCCATCACGCCTGCACGCCCCAGAAGGCTTGGTCCAGCCGCCCTCCCCTCAGGCTAGAGGGGGGAAGGGTAAGCTTAATTACAGGGTAATGAGGCTGGTGTTAGCCCCTCGCCTGGGACAGTGCAGGAGAATTCCCAACGTCCCAGCTCAGGAGCCCTGGGGATCTGGGAAGAGCCTCTCTGGCAATGACAGAAGAGGAACTGGGAACCCGAGTCCCAGTGTCCTACTTTGGCAGTGACACTGGCTGTTCAGGCCACGCTTTCCCCCAGCTGACACATTTTGCCCACCTGTGAATTATACCGTGCCTTAAGGGACAAGTCCAAGACTATTAAGCTGGATGCCGACACTCCCAGGGCCCGAGGGAGCACGGGACCGGACTGCCTAGACCATGCCCACCATTCCAAAGCCCTTGCCTACCTGTGGGGCTGCCCCGGAGCTCCCAGATCCCACGCGGCGTGGGGCACGCGCCAGGCAGAAGCAGCAGAAGGCTCTGAAGGCTGGTGGCTGCTCCCGGGAGGCAGAGCCATGCTAGTAAGGTTAGCTGGAAGGTTATCACCACGGGGGTCAGGAAGCTTTCCTCCTCCATCACCGTGCTGCTGCCTGGCTTTGCTCTCCACACACACCAGTGGTGGGCTCTGACTAGCTCAGGAGGAAGCAGCTTGCACGTGCTTTAACTGCAGACCCCAGGACCCCACCCAGGTGGGTCTTCAGGTCAGCCTCTCCTCTGCTCCACAGCTGCTGAGCCCCAGCCCAGGGCAAGGAGCCTGTTGCCAGGCTCGTCACTCAACACGGCGTCACCTGCCCCGCGGGACGACCCAGCGTGGGCCCGGCCCCTCTGCTGCGTGCTGGGGTCTCCCTGGCGAAACGGCCGGAGAGCAAACCCGCTTCCTAAGAGCTTTTGTCACCTCCAAGGCTCGCGTGATAAATGCATTGAAGTGCACACATTTGTTTTGCATCTCAGCCAAACAGATGGCTTGGGAGAACTGAGGGGATATTAAATTAAGCTAAGGTGAACCTTCTGGGAAAATTCAAGGGAACTTAATTGTATAGTATTAACTTTTACCTGTTTCTCCCTTTTTATTTGGCGAATACTTATGAGCAAACTCTGCATTTAATGAGAAAGAAAGCACTGATGAAAGGATATTTTTTTAACATCTTTAATCTGAATTCCTGCTGGTGCTGCATATTTTCCCACCAGAATGCTTACAGGTGATGAGGTTACCCTGCAATTTTTTACTGATTACACCCCAGGCTAAATTAGATACAGGATATATATGTGTATTAAAACTCCAAGATAAACACAAAATTTGAAACTCATCAAACAGAGCCCTAATCCCTCTGCAATTTGAAGGTGCAAATGTTACGTCTCGTATGCAATGCACACAGTTTTATTGCAGAACAAAGAGATACGTGCACAGACCTTTGTGTCCAGTGGCACCGACCGCGTGACACGCTAGTGCTGTCTCTGCGTTTGTCCAGGACAAACCGCGGTGCCGAGGAGCAGCTTCCAGCAGGGTAACCCATCACAGGACCAGGAGCAGAATCAGGGCTCTCTCCTGACCCAGCTCTGGCTAGCAGAGAAAGTTCTGTTCTGAACAGCCCTGCTCCAGCAGGGAACTGCTCAGCCACCCTGCGTCAGGTAGGACTTGAGCAGGAACAACCCCTTCCAGTTAACGGAGCGTCTTGTGTCTAGTGACAAAGTAATCACAGAAGGGGTCTGGTAATGGGAGACCAAGTCTTCCCTCTCCAGACTTCTGTTTTAAATCTCAACCATATCATTACACACTAAAAATCATCGACTCCCCACAGGTAACTGGTTTCCTCTGAGCAGAGCATCACAGAATTCTGTACAGGCCACCAACAGACAGATCCCCACAGCACCTCTTGTCAGCATTAATAAATATAGATACTTCTTATATAAGAAGGGACATTCAGGTCATTGATTTTTAGGAAGATGCTCTCATTGATTTCCAATAGGAAATTCTGATCTTAAATATTGTATAAAATGACATTTTGATATTATTAATGCCATCTACTGGATAATATGAATGCTTCATCAAAGTGTAAATCATGATTATGAAAATATGGACTGGACACTGTGCAAAGAGCAAAGTCCCTTATATAAAGAGCAAGGGAACACACGAGGGATTAGAGGGAAAGAAGTAACAGCTCCTCTCTTTCAGGCAAGGGTAGCTGAGGAGAAAAGAGCTTGCCTAGGCTGTCCAAGGTGACATAAAGACCAAAAGTCACATCCCTTAGGGCCTCTGCCCATCGCTGTACCGTCCTGTAGATGCCATTTCTGTCTCCCGCACCCACCAGCCTCCCGGCAAAGGCAGCTGGAGCAGAGCGGCAGAAGGTGCGGGGAGCTGGCTGTGGGTTCCAGCCCATGCGAGAAATGACAAATGCAGGACAAGCGCGTAAAGTTTATCAACTAAATAAATCTTAAAATAAAAGGATTTAGGAGCACTGTAATGATCTCACTGCTTACATCAAGCACAAGCTGTGCATATCTTTGTGTTACATTTACTGTTATGAAAACACAAACTGGATTACCAGGGCTTAGCGCTTAAGCAGCCTGGTTCATTAGGAAGGCAAGGAACTTTGGCTGTCCTGATGTTACAGATGAGAGTTGGATGGTATAGAGAAAAGACGTGGACCAGAATGTTTTCCTGTTCAAAGCACAACAATTATACCAAATAAATAAAAGTAATATCCCAAAACATTACTGGCCCATACACATAAACCCAACGAAGGCTGGCGATCCTGAACCGAGCAGCCCCATCCCTCTAAGGACGTGTGTGAGCGCGGTGACGCAGTCAGAGTTTTAACGTCGTTTTCCTGAGGTAACGTGAAGCTGTCTGAGGGACTGCTGTGAAGTGTGATGACGGAAATCAGGCTCGTTTTACCGGGAAAATTCTGGTTCTGCTGAAATCTGAAATCACCTGTTCATTTCAGCAGCGAAATGATTTCATTTTAAAAACAAACCCCAAAAAACATCAAGGAAAAGTCCCCCCCAGCACAACGGCAAGCAGCGGCAGGCCGGGGCTGCACCGCTGCGGCCAGACCCACCGCAGCCCGGGGAGAGCATCGGGCCCTCCGGGGCGCAAACAAAAGCACTGGGGGTTCACGGAATTGCGATCTATCAGCACTGTGGTGAGGGGGTTTGCAGCAGCGCACAGCGAACAAATGCAAAACTTACACACTGTTTCATCTGGATTTATTGCCCGGATTTACTACTTATGAGGCTTATCATACCCACGTCTCCACTCAGCCACACTTGTACAGCCCTACTTTAATTGCAAAGCTTTATCAGCATCGCTTTTCAGTTTGCTTCACTGGATTTAAAGCAATACTAAAAAACGCACTTCCCAGGCTACAGCTGCTCTGAACTTCAGCAGCTCAGCGGCCTGGGGAAGGATGCCCTCCATTCCTCTGGCCTGTCTGCCTCGAAAGAAAGCAAAGGCTTGTACCCCTAAGAAATGTTCAAATGTGAGATATTTTTAGAAGATCTTTTTGATCCAGCACTGGATAGAAGAGGGCTGAAACCTCACTGATTTGCAGGGGCTTAACTGCCCCGTAATACAAAAGGAGCAAAACATAGCTGGAAACGTGCCGAGGTCACGGGCAGCCGTGTACTGAATCCAGCCAGCGTAACGGTCAGCCACAGATTCTCCTAACTCAGAACGAGTTCAAAGTCTGGTTTGTTTCCCGTTTATGCAAGACCTACCAAAAGCCCACCCACAGAGACAAACCCACGCAGCCGCCCTCCGCTGCCCGGCCGCGCTGGTGAGAACTGCGACCGGCGTCCCTTTGCCGGGCTCCCGCAGCCGCGCCGAGCTGCAGCGGCCAGGCAGCCTCCGCGCCAGCCACCACAGAAAACCTTGACAGATCCACATGGCACGCGGCTCTGCTTTTGCAGAACATACTGCGAGACAGTTGAATTCTGACATCTCTCCTTTTTCTAGGGGAAAGACAAGAATAAAAATGCGTGCTGCAGATCTGGGCTCCCAGTTGTTTGTTTTAGGGTTTTTATGTTTTGTTTTGGCTTGGGTTTGTTTGCTTGTTTATTCCAAAATCACCTTGGGAAATGAGCCTGCTGCGTATCACTCCCACAGAGAAATTCAAATCATGTGATCTGCGGTGGTTTGTACCTGGAGGAAGGACGGTGAATCAGTAATTGCAAGAGGATGAATTCATAGTCAGTGTTTGTATGAAGGCATCAACTCAGCCAGCATTCGAAGTGTCACATCTACAGGGAAAAGCTCGACTTTTCGAGGTGCATATGTAGCAACAGAAGAAAAAGATATCACAGGCAGCAAATTCAGAAATGCTCACTTTTCTCCAGGCATCTCCCTGTAAGGCATCAGGGAAAACAAAGACTGAGGGGAAAGCACAACGTGCCTTAACTGCCCGTACTAATCGGGAAAGGAACGGGGCTTCTTCACAGCAGAGGTGGGAATGAAGTAACAGATGATGGTTTGAATCTCAGATTGTGCAAATAACGGAGAAAAATCTTCTAAGACAGAAAGGAAATTATAAAATAGAATCTGCTGACAGGGAAGCTGTGAATTTACCAGCTCTGCAAGCAGCGACGGGAAGGGCTAGACAGAGAATTTAGGACTAGACAAAAGATTTACTGTTGGAAACTGCAGAATAGTAATTTCACTATGTCATAGTGATGCCAGAAAACAGACCAGACAACCCAGTCTCTTGCTTTTCCTGAAATACTTATGACTGTGCGCAAAAATCTGGGTTCTCAAATGCATAAAATAAAAGGAAAAGACCCGAGGTATCTACAGAGACAAGAACCATCATTCAGCTTCATGCCAAGGTGCAGAGCACAAATGATTTATTCTTATGATCTGTTCCTATTCATGCAATACTTACACACTTAGGGAAACAAAGCAGGGTTTGATTTTGGTGCTTGTCCCTTTGTGTACTAATTATTTTTATTAGCAAGTTAATTTTCATGACAAGCTGTCTGCTTTCTCATCTGGGAGAAACATACTTCTAAGGCCAGAAGTGCAAAACGAACTTTGCGAGCGCTGCCAGAGAAGGAAAGTCTGGTGCACGTTACAAACCCTTGCAGCAGATACATCAGAGCCCAGTTCCGAGCTCAAAGCTCGGCAGGGTGAGACGGCTGGGACGGTTCGCAAAGCGCGCGCGCTCCGCCGGACTGCCCGCGGCACGCGAGGGGAGGGGAGCAGAGGGCTCCGGACCAGCGCTGCTGCCCCGGCCCCGTGCAGCGGGGGGGATGCGCAGATTCCCGCAGGGCTCCCCAAAAGCAGACGCAGGCTGGGGGGTTTCGGAGCTCAGGGTCACCCGTCCCAAAGCCTCCCTAAACCACACGTGGGACAACACCGTCCCAGTTCCACCACTGACCAGAGTTTTTCTGCAGCTCCAGAAAAACACAACCTGCGTTCCTAGGTGGTCCAACACCCTCTGGCTTCTTCAGAGGCAGACGAACCCAGGCGAGCGTGCTCCCCTGCTCTGCTCCACACCCCCCAGCCGGCCCCAGCCCGCTGTCTCGGCACCCGGCAGAGCTCTCCGGCCGCGGTCCCGCGGGTGCTGGCCCCTCGCCGGCGGGCAGCTTGCCTTGGCCAGCTCCACACGCTGACCCGGCTGGGCAACCCGTCCCTGCTTCCCAACGCGATGCGACGTTCGGGGTGACAACATGGCACAAAAGGGAATTTTACGATTTGGCAAACAGCCTACCTGAATTCTGGAGGAGTGAAAAAGGAGAAAACAAGTTTTGACTAGTAACATTTAAGGTGACACTATCAATCACTGGCAAACTTCAACAACTCCAGTTAATTTTTGCTCAGAATGATAAAATACTCCACTGGTGAAGAAAATAACAGGGAGTTTCAAGCAGGGCTATTTTTCTTCTTGTTTTTCTTTCTATTTAGAAGAAAAATCATGTTTAATCTGCAGTGTTTTTAACCAAAGACAGACAAAGGAAATTGAACTACGCACAAACAAGCCTATGTTTTCAGTTGGCTTTTGTTGCTTTCACTTAAAAGTCTACAGTATGGATTATTTTTTTTCTAACAAAAATCCAAAACATTTAAAGAGAAACTGATATTCGTGAACATGCTCCTTTAGTCTGTCTTTGAAGAAAGAGGAGTCTGAAATAGAATAGAATTATTCAACCAGCTCTAGACTCAGAACGCTTCCCTGGAGGCGTAGATCTGGCAGCATGTAGGTGAATTTGATTTCTTACTCAGAAAAATTATCTATGTGTTATTAATATTAACACATGCTTAAAGGAACAAATGGATAAGATATTCTAAAATGCAGATAAAGATGGATCCTAGAGCCTGACCTCCTGGTAGCGCAAGCGAAGCTGGCTAGCGGGCGAGGGGCAGCGAGGAGGGAAGGCAGCAGCAGGGCGGCCCGCGCTTTCCAGGCGCTGGCGCAGACTGCGGCTCCCGGCTGCCAGCCCCGGCTGCCAGCGACGCTGTGTTTCCTCACGTCCCATTTCTGCACTGGAGGGCAGCTGGTGGGTACCTGTGTCTGTGCAGTCCTGCACTCCTATGGAGAACCACCAAGCAAGGTGCACGCGGGTTTTGTTGGTGGGATTGTTTCCACCAGCGCCCTGCCAGGCTAGCTGTCCCCTGCCACCCACCCCGTCAGCGGCTCTAACGACGGCCAAAGAGCGGCACTGCTTTCTGCTGCAAGTTTAGCCCGATCCCCAAGCTGCTTTGGAACCCGCCCGAGACACAGCCACACCTCCGTACACCTGTAACGCAGGAATCCGTGAGACAGTCCCCATCCATGAGAGCTGCAGCTCACCAAGAGCAAATCCTCCCAGGCAGTCTAAAAGACGCCGTGGTGCCTTCACGGTGGCTGCTCTCAAAGCAAGCGGAATAAAATCAAGGGATCGTGCAGAGCAGGCTCAGAGCATTGGTCTGCCGTCTGAAAAAAACTAGGTAAGAAAGGGAATAAGATTCTCCGATCTGTCTGTCATGCACTTAGTAGAATAAATTTTGTATTGTAGTGTGTTTAAAGCTCACAAATTTTTTTTAATAAGGGACTGTTAAAAGAAGATAAAAGAGATAAAAGATGATCAGAGAGCAGCTAGTGTAAGAAAAAGCGATTTGTTTTCACTGTCTTCTGTGACAACCATTTGCTGTCCTGCACTAAGTAGGCTTGCAGAGGGGCACCTGTATTTCTTGGGGTTTTATTATTTATTTTTATTTTCTGCTATACAGAGTCACAAAATGAGGGGAAAAAAGTTATTTCAAGACTTCCAAAAAATCAAAATTTATTCATAGAAAAGAAAGCAGAAGGAGCACAGTTATGAGCACGGAACGCTGAAGTCATCTAGCCTGTAATAAAGTCTGCAGCTAACTAGCCACAGGTGCTCTTTACATCCCAGGAGCAAATGGGAGTATGATTGATGGTGATACGATAATGGCTCTGCAACCAGAGCACAGTCTTTCTGGAGCACAGGTTGCACCTGCTCAAAGACGAGGCATTAATATTTATTTAAACAAGACCATTAAAAAGGGGGGTTGGGGGGGGTGGAGAAGAAATCATTAAGTGTCTAAACCAAGGTAGAACAAAGCCCGCCCACGCCAAACGAGTCTTCTGCATTGCAGAGGAAACAGCCCAGCCCTGGTTCGCAGAGCCAGGCACAGGTTCTGGGTGCGAGCTCCCAGTTGTCCACGGTATTGAACGCTCGGGCTGTGCCTCTGCTGCAGCACAAACCTGCTCCTGCTGGCGAGGCTGCCTGACGTGATCTCACATCAGAGTGGCTTTCAGAGTCATATAGTGTCTGTGGCCAGATTTACAAAATTATTTAGCTGTGTAAAGATGCAGATAGCATTAGGCCTGCACCACTGCTTCAGTGATCCCTCTTATGAGCCCAATTAACTTCGTAGATCTAACCCTATGTCAGTTCTAATTTTGCTCACGAGCCAGGTCAGCCTGTGGGTGAGAACACGCACACCAAAAGTCAGGCAAGGCAAGGCTGAGAGGACGCACTCCAGCACTACCTGCTTGCTGCAGGTGAAAGCAATGAAACCCATACCTACAAGTCCTCGATTCACCCTGATTCTGCTGGGCTTAGCAGTAAAGGCTGAGACAGTCTGCTCTGCCAATACACTCTTCCCGTCCTCCCTCCTGGTTCCTCAGCATCGGAGCTCGTGTGCTCTAGAAGAGAGGTCCAGAAACCCATGCTGCCTTTCCACCCCATGACACGGGTTTACAACATTTGCAATATTATTTGTGGTTTTACTGCAGGTCAATAAAGAAATCTCTATCCAAATCTTTCAGATCTCAGTAACACTCTGTACACACCAAGTCATCCTTCAAGGACCAGCTCCCCACTGGAATTTCCAGACTGCCTTTCAACCCAGTATTACAGAGATTTGTCCCTTATGTTTTCAGGACTGAAATAGTTTCTGCAGACCTCATAAGTACTCTCTGCAACACCATCACTTGGATGCTCACGTAATTCTTCCTATCACTGAAATGTGTCTTTCATTTACAATGTATGCCTGATCCAAGTAAATTCTTAATTCCTTTCTCATGTCCCTACTTGATGACAAACACCGCATCATTAGATCGCTTTTCCTTGGAAGGGACAGAAGCATATCTTGAGGTAACACCCAGCCCTTGGACAGGGAAAGGAAGCATTAATCAGATAGGTCTAAAGCTAACTGGAATTTGCATGCAACTTCCCATTGCCTTGAATGACGTGAATTTCCAACATCACTATTTAAAAAAAAAAAAAATACATATTTGCGAAATAGTGTTTACTAGGGTTCATACTTTATGGATAGAGATAATAGGATGTAGGGAGAAGTGTTCAGATCACGTTATTTTTTAGACACGAGATACACCTTTCACTTGTGCCATGTCTTTCATTCCAACAAACCTGACACACTTTATGCACTTCATTATTTGATCATAATTGCTAGATTGTTGAAATAGAACTTTTGATCATGAAAGGTAATTCTGTGCAAATTTACAGAATTATAGCTATTGTAAATATAAAATATTTCAAACCATTATTTAAAGAGAAACTTAGGTGCTTAAACATAATTAAAGGAGTCAAGCTTCTAAGGAGATGCTGAAATTAGACCTGCTTTACTCTTCCAATAACGCAGTCACAACGCCACTCTATCGGAACCGTGAGAAGGCGGTTAGCTGAGCGCCTGTCTGTTGCCGTGCCCAGTACTACAGCACGGCTACCTCCGTGTGGAGGCAAAACTTCAAACGCTGCAGCAAGAAAACCACTCCAGGGGGAGAACTGCCTCCAGGCCGAGAGGATTCCCCTTTTTTTTACCACAGGGGTGACTGAGCACTGGAGCAGCTTGCGCACAGAGATGACGGAGCCGCCATCCTCAGAGACGCCGAACCCCGACTGCTCCAGCCCTGAGCGCCCTGCCCCGAGCAGGGCTTGGGCTGGACGGTCTCCAGAGGATCCCTCCAGCCGCAGCCGCCCCGCCATTCTGCAGCTTCGCCAAATACCAGAGCCGCCTTTACCAAAATCTGCTGTCACAAGCACGGCGGCGGGCACCGGCCAGGGCTCCAAGGATTTTGTCTCTCCGCTGATCCCTGCAGAAAGGCTACAGAAACCTTACGGACGACCCGGGCAGCGCATTCCTCTCTCAGAAAGCGTTTGGAGTGCCAATCAATTACCGGTACGGCTTCCAGTGCAGCTCTGACCAGTGCAGAGACGCCTGGGATGCATGATACTCCATTACAACTTACTCCTTTTTTCTTCTGCTCACTTTTTCAGCTCCTTTGAAACTGCTTCCAATTCCAAGTTCAACTTTTCCAGAATCTGCGGCTTTCAAAAAGCCAATTCTTAAAAAGCTAATTAATTCCCCATAGGCTTTTTTTTTTTTGACTCAGTAAATATTTCTGAGATTGCTTTTTGTATAATCAGTGTTAGCAGCTCATTAAAATGCACAGTATGTGTATCATTTTGAATGTGACATGGCTCAGCATGGACACTCAAGCTGCTTAAAAGACAGAAAAGAAAAAGATGAGGATAAAATGAAAGCAGAACCCCAGCATTTCCTTTAAGCTGACACCACAGTTAAGAACTTAAGACAGGGCAGGAAGCCTTCAACCCTGCTATTAGGTGAAAAGTCTAATCGCTCAATGCACTGACTGCCCTCTCCAGCCTGTATGGCTTCCAAAAAGATTTCTTTTACAGAGAGCTTTCAGGCGCTAAAAAAATTGATTCTACTATCAGGTAATTGTATAATGTCTTCACTCTGAGTAATATAAGGATTCTTCTTGAATTAATAATGAATGAAGTAATTTAAAAGGCCTTTAGTGTATGCAGCAAGAAATAAATAATGCCTTAATCTGGGACATTTTATTTTCCATTAAAACAAACACTTTTTAAAAAGTCTGTGTTATTGAGACGAGAAGCACTCAGTTGCTAACATGCCAGATGCCTGTATCAAACGGTGGTCAGCTGGATAATAATACTCAAGACTTCTTCCTAATATTTCCTGAGTATTGTTGATGCTTGATGGCTGTAGAAAACCCGAAGGTTAAAAATATTACTTTGGGTCACGATGAGAAAGCTTGAGACGAAGGGCTCGCTCCGTAGGGGGTGGCTGCAGAACTGCCGTGCCGCGTTCACTGGCCTGGCCTCAGTGGTGCGTGCGCTGTACTGCACAGCGTACACCTCCGCGCCTTTACAGACCATTCGGAATGACTGACACGCTAGCAAAATGGTAACAATGCTAAATCATCAGCTAATTAGTACCTGTGTGTACAGTAACTTCTTGAAGTCTGTTCTAATCCCAAGCTGCTAGGCCGGACGCCTCTGAGCGTCAGAGCGGACATCGCAGGCATCCCCCAGCCCGCGAGCAGGGAGCAGCGCTGCAGCTGAGCTGAAATAAAATAAATCAGCAAACAGCAAGGGCAGGGCGAGGTCCCTCACTGCAACTCGTACGCGTGCCCCAGCCCTGCAGCTAAGGGCCAAAGAGAACCCGGGGGTGGCAACGGCCCCGCACCACCCCAAGGGCTGACTCTTACAAATGATTTGAGCCTTAGTGCCCACATTAGAATTTAAATTAAATTAAACGTTGACCGAGGAAGAACTTGCTGTCAGGTTCAGGGTGAAAAGCTTCAACTACCAAGGAGCAGGAGTCCTTGAAAATAACATCATACTTTCACCTTCATGGGAAGGAAACCCACGATATGGAGACAGACAGCAAGGGGTGGACTTTTAGTCAGAAGAAATCCCCACTCTCATGGTAAACCAGGGAGCTTTTCCTCAGCCGATAACGGCGAGTTGAAGGGCTAAGCAGCAGCTTACTGTGAACATAGGTGCATTTGTCTGTTCTGCTGACAAGAGACCTGCTTCGAGCAAGAGACGGCTCCAGAGACCCGCACAAGCCGCTGACGCTGCCATGACCACGAGTCCAGGAATTTGCAGCTTAGAATAGAGGCGAGGGGGGGAGAACAAACTTCCCTGGTTCAGGGAACCGAGGACCTTTGCAATTTTCCAAACGTAAGCGTAGGAAACGGATTCTGACTCTTTTCTCGTTGGACTCCTCAGTGCTCTGCCACTTGCCCAGCACCGCACCCAGACTTCCAGTGTGTGATCAGTATTGCTGGAGCGGTTGAGGTGCATCAAAATGTAGCAGTCGCTTTTCACTTGAAATTCTCTCGTTGCGGAGAACCTCCCAATGGCATGAAGTTACCACCACCACCCACTTGTCCTGGAGCCCATTGAAATGTTTCCTCGTCACAGTCGTCTTCTGCTCAGAAAAATAACAGCCCAGATAACATCTTTGATGTTTCCTGCCAAGTCTTCTCTATAAATTTCAAATCAAAAGTAACTCTGTCAACTGGAGAAAGATCTGTCTAACCAAGAATGCTGTACAGTTCAGCAGGCTAACCAAAAGACAAAAAAAACCTAAGGCTTTTTCTTCTACATCCATCACTACTGAAACTGAGATTGGAGGTTCAAAAACCTGGACGACAGCATAGCTGCTTGGTGATGCATGAGGCAAAAGAAAACTGAGATCACTTTTTGCTAGATATATCAGCTTTGCAAGAAATCAAAGGAATAGAGCTTCCTCTGAAAAGCTGAATGAATAAACATTAGGAATAAAACACAGTAAGGTGTGGAGGTTAAGACTGAAGGTATTTTCTGTAGAGTGAAATTCAGCTTTTCTTATATTGATTCTACATTGAAGTCAATTCCTCTTTTTCTCTGAATAACTGTTAAATCAACAGTTTACCTTTTCTTTTTTTGTGCAAAAAACTAGTTCATGCTTTACTAAGTGGTCATTGAGAAACCCAAGATATCATAAAAAAAGAAAACATCTATTTTTCTTTAGTGAGATGTGTATGACATAGTAAACTGCCATTTCTGTTGCGCAGCAGACAATCACCCTGCACATCACTTCTGAGCTATACAGACCAACGGGATGTGCCAGGTTTCAGTCCCTGCTTTTGTTACCTGCTACTGTGCCGATGCCAGCCAAGGGTAAGGCAGGTCCACAGCTGCCATTAGGGGAGAGCAACCAAGAGGTCTCTGACACCGTCTCTAAAAATGCATTTGCTGGCAGAGCTGAAATGCAAGCAATCTCCATTCAGAGAAGTATCATTTCTAGCCGTAGTTTGAGGGGAAAAGGAGAGGAGTAATGACAGTGCATTAGCTTGGGTTTGCCAAATGCAACGAACAAACATTCACCTTACTACCATTTCAAAAAAAATACGTGAACAAGCATAGTGTCACCTTTTCAGTGAATAGGAATTAAGTATGTGCTTAATATTAAGCAAGGGCTGAAACAATGTGCTGAACTGGGACCACTCTGTTAACCGGTACAGGTTCCCCATTTGCTTTGGATAATCCCTGCTGGCCACAACGAAGAAAGATTTCTAGCAGCTGACACACAGTTCAAAACAGAGCAGAGCAAAGAAATCACTGACAAGGTCTCAGATGTGGTGCGAGTCACAGGCTGCAGAGGCGATGAAATTACAGAGCCCGCGTCAGGTGGATGACAGCATTAGTGTGGAAAGGATTATTAGTGTGGAAGGTATTAATAGCAGCAGATATGCAAAGAGGCTCTCCCCTCAGCCCTCCCGCGACTGAAGCAGAAGATGAAGTTGCTTATGTTCCCACGCAGAAGCGCGTCCCTGTCCCCCTGCGGCTCCAGCCCAGCCCGCGGGACTTCTGGAAGCGACATTCATGGTCGCCCCATCCCTCACACCAAAACAGGTTTGCCAATGCCCAGGTCTCCTTGCAGGAGGAGGGTGCTCGCGCTCCCACTGCAATCCCTTTCTCAAAGGTCTCTAATAACACTTCTTCCCCCGCTCCTTTTAATGAACGGTCATAGAGAACATTTGATTAGAAGCCTTTCATCATTTTAGGACTAGGGGCTTTAGCTTTCTGACCTACTTTCCTTGCCAATGAAATTCCATTTTTAGCTTCAACTCAAGGTCTGAATGTTACCCAAATTCAGACCATCTGTTTTAACTGCCTACAGGCTGAGAAGTTGATCCAAGCTAGGAAGGATAAATGGAACCAGTGTGTGTACATACTAAGTATTCTCAACCCTCAGTGTATTAAATAACCTACTCAGTTTATTCTTGTTTCTTTGGGCAGTGCCTGCTGTGACTGTAAGGAATATTTACGCTACCAGTTGCTCTCAGGGACCTTCAGCTAGCTCGCCTTTCTTGTACAAGCACAGGAATGAGCAGGCTACAACTGACCCCAAGTCCATCTGATCCCGTAATCTGGCTTTGGTGAGGGCTGGTACAGGCTGCCCAGAAGCAGCACAGATCCCCCAAGCAAGTCATTAGGGAATAACCTGGCTCTCTTTCTAATTGTCACTGACAGAGAAGCAACAGAACTTGCATTTCCTCAGCGATCCTTTTTCATCCCACATGATGTAACTACGTGGTCTCAGTGCTAATAAAAAGACAGCTGACCAGTCTGTTTAGGAATCTCTAGCAAATTCCCCACAGCATCCCGAGAAGCGAGTTCCATCGGGGTAACTTCTTGCACTGAACAGAAAGCCCCCTCAGTTTTAAATGGCCTGTCTTCCCAGTTCACTGCACATCCGCTCCTGTCAGCATGAGAAAAGGGCCTACCAGCATCAGACCCTTCCTTAGGACTTGGGATACATCGCTCAGTCCTTTCATTACACAAAACTCAGTAACAAATATGAATTCACAAACCAGAACAAAATCAAAGAGGCAACATTACCTGGAAAATCCCTATTAAGTAACTGCTGACCACAGCGTTACAAAAGATCTAAATGAATCTGCTGCCCACTCTAGATAAGCTTCTGCTGCTAGCACTGATGCACATCTACAGCACTCGTCCCTCACAGCTCGGCTAATGGATGTAATTTTAGCAGAATATCTAGGGAGGATGAGAGCATCCATGAAAACATTAACAAATAAAATATGCCAGGGAAAAAGAAAACAGCGGTGTAAAACCAAGCCAGATGCTGCAGAAGTTGAATGCCCAGCTGAGGAGCTGCCCAGCTCAAAACAAGGCAAAAAAATAAGTATATTTAATGTAAAAGAATCCTAGCATGAAATAGGCTGTGTACTCCGGCTGACACAGCTGATTTGTTTTTCGAGTCTGCCGTCTGACAGCCTGTTTATGGATTCTCTTGCTTCAAAGCCGTTGCGGCTCTGTTCACGGCGCGCTCTTTCAGCGGACACCACAGGCCCCCGCGCACGTCGGGCTCCTCCGGCATCCACCCGTGCGTCCCTGTCCTTCCAGGATTAGTGTACTTAACAAGCTGACATTGACACGCCGGACTGGCCTTGTGGACATGGGTTACTGAGTCTGTGTCTGCAAAACACTTCCAGAAAACTTCTCCTGTATTTTCAAAATATCGTGTCAACATTGACTAATTCATCCTCACAACACTTGTCTGGGACAGCCCTGAAAACATCTTGATCTCCCTTATGGACACAGAAAAGTCAGGCAGAAAGCAGGCCCGTCTTTCCCGAGGCCACCAACCAAGCCCACGACAAGGTCGGTGTCGGGACTTGCGGCGCGTTCCACCACTGGCTCCATGCTGCACGGCTGCATCCAGCCCCGCAGCCGGGACCGCTGCCTCGGCAGCTCCAGAGCCCCCTCCCGCTGCCCGGGAATCTGACGCATCCCACGGGAAAGCCCGTGCACCTCTGCCGGGAAAGGCAAGGGCGTCTCTGCGCACCGCGGGTACGAATACGTGACGGATGAAGCCCAGGCGGGCAGGAGAACGGCGCACGTGAGCGGCCGCTCGCTGTGCTCCGGAGAGCTGGGGTTCTGGTGGGGGAAATCCAGCAGGGCGGATGAAACGGCTCCCGCGGCCGAGGAACCGTGAATTGAACCCCGAACACAGGCTCTAACTCTGCCCAGCCCCCACACCACAGCTGTTCATTCCCTGTTCGCCTGTCACCAGCAAAGCCAAGCAAGGAGTGAGTAATATTTGCTTTTGTTTTCCTTGTATCATTGGAAGTGACGCGGTCGCTACTTCACTGGAAGTTCAAAGCAGCATTAGCATGATTACATTGGACTTGCACCGACTGAACGGAGGGACACGAGCCCCTCCGCGCTGCGCGATGCAACGCACGCAGCCTTGCGAAGCAACTGGAACGTTCTAGCGGAATTTCAGACTTTTCTCCTTTGTGCAAATCCAGACATTGCATCGTGATTCCCTTACAGCGTACAAAAGGCTATCTTGCACCTGGAAAGCTACATGCTAATTCCATGCTTTATTCTACCTCTTTCATGCAAAAGGCTTTCAAAATCATATTCTATTGTACAGCACATAATGTTATTATTCTGTCCTTATTGTCCTAAAAGTAGAAGCTTACAGGCTGGAGTGAAGTCTTCTTTTGACTCTACTGTGCCGGGCAAAACATTAGAGAGATAAAGGAACTCTCAAAGAGCTGTTAATGTCAGTAGGAGGCAGAAATGCTAAATCATTTGAAGCAGCATTGTTTCTGTCTCCATCCTCCATGAGATATTTCAGCTTTCATCGGCTGCGTGTGAAAGTCACAAAGTTTCGCACCACTGGGCAAGAAATGTCCCTTGACCGCTCAAACACAGAGCATCCTCTGAAAAGCCGTCTCACCATCCCCACGGCGTTCCTATTGCTGCAGCACCTTCCCACGCCCCTTGCCATAGGATCTTCCAGCTTTTTGACTACAATTCCCTAGTTCTAGGGCTGCGAATGTTGCACAGAGACAGGATCATCAGAGATGCTGCTGAGAGGCTATTTTTAGAGCGAGTCATTTGATGAGCTGTTCAGCACCTTATTTATTGCTGTCTCCAGCTGGGGAGCTAAGCAGAGTCCAGACACCTCTACGGCTAAAACCAGAACTCAGAAGCAGTGACCTCTATTTGATAACATTTTCTGTACTGACAGAGAAAAACAACAGCACATTATGCTGTCAAGGCTAATAGCTGCTAATTAGAGCGAGTGACATATGACCCCTTTTATAGCCAAAGAACACAGAAGTCACGCCACAAATAAAAAAGTTAGAATTTTGCATCCACAGTCTTTTCCACTCTAAAGAGTGACCACTTAAAAGTAATTTCCTATTTTGGTTTTTTTTCTTTCTGTTTTGCCCATTTAAGGCTTTACTTGAACTTTACGTTCTGCGTACAGGGAGCAGGAGTCTCAGCGTTCAGCGTTTACTGGGTAGGAAGTGGGGCTTTGAAGGGACACCAGGAGAAGAAAAGGGGACAAACCAAAGCTACGTCACTGGCAACACGGGATACATGTCTAGAGGCTCTGGAATCACTACCAGCGTGCTGAGCGAGCACGCAGGGACCGCGGCAGCAAGGGCAGCTCCTCCCAACGCCCGCACGCCGGTGCTCGTCTGGCAGACGCGTGTCTCACCTAGCACAGCCATGAAATCAGCAACTGAAAACTGGCTGAATCTGTCGCCATCCAGCCGGATTCCTGACAAAACAAACAGACAAGATGTTTATCCCTAGGCATGTTCCACAGCTAACCTAGCCGATGCAAAGCGCGTGTCTCCGGCCAAGCCTGGAGCTGTGTTTACTCCAGATTTCCACACAGCCGCCTTGCAGTGCAGGCATCTGTAGGACTTCGGGGTCACTGCCGGCTGCCAGGTCTGTGCAGCACAGGGGGCAGCTCCTGAAGAACCTGGCACCTCAGCCAAGCAGGCACAGAAGAAGTAACCAATTGCCATTTCACAAACGGGCAACTGAGGCACAGAAAGCTGAAATGGTTTATTAGAGGTCACGCTGGAAGTCTACTGAACTCGCAGTCTCCCGTTGTTTTCTTACGGGCTCAACCATCCCGTTAGACCCCCTGAATGTTAATCACTACCTAACTCTTCTATCTTCTTGCTGCTCTAATGAGATTATTGACGAATTACTTAAAATGCACTTTGTGTAGAAGAAATTTTTTAGGTAACAAGTTGCCTTTTACTAAACAAATTAATGGGAAAGTTGAGTTCTCTCATTCCAGTCTGGGGAAAAGAAGTTTTGGGTTTAAAAAGTCCAATTAGTACTAACTGAAATCCAATATTTAAGATTATTTGGCACTGTATCTGTTATAAATACGCCATGTGGCCATTAGTACCTCATGGTACCATCAGGACAAAAATAGTCGCTCCAGCAATGAATATTGCAATAGCTGCGTATGTCAATACAGAACAACGGCAACTTTACAGGTTCATTCCAAAGCCCATCACAGTCAAAGGGAGGCTCCTCATTAGGTGCAAGGGGATCTAGATCAAGTTCTGCTGAAGCAGAGCTGGGTTTCACTCTGATCAAAAAGCCGTTTCCAACCATCAGTATCACTCGCGTGGCAGGTCAGCCCCGTAAAGCCAGAGACCACGGCCGTGAGGGCAGGACGTGCCCTCCGCACCCAGCGGGACGGCTGCAGCAGCGTTCGCTCTGCAGATACCAAGTCACTGGCACCAGCGCAAGTTTTAGGTCTCATTCCTGTGCAGCGGGCTCCAGCCAGTGCAAAAGTTCTCATGGCAGTACCTCTCATAACAGTTTTGCTAATGAAGTTCTACATCTCCCCAGCAAAATCCTCCATCCTCCAAGACAGTTTGATCTTCCCTGATGGTGCTGTAAAGCACCTTCTCTGAAGTCCCAAGTAATGAGGTGACTCTCAGTCTGCGTGTAAGGACAAAACTCTGCAAGACAGACTGGGAGCCAGACACTTCTTATTAAACTTTCTACAAATGCACAGAAGGACTTTCTCTCTGTGCTCCAGGTCACTGAGATCATGTTTGAGGCATATGATTAATTTTCAGCCTTATTATATTAAGGGGTGGCAGAAGAAAAGAAAAAAATTTTTTCTAACAGTGTTAAATAAGGCAGAAGAACCTGTCACTCAGCAAGAGCTTTTAAACTATCTTCGCATAAAGCAGCAGCTAAAAAGTTAATAAATAGCATTTTACTGATTTGAGGTATTCTGAGGGGTTTTAATGCAGGTGAAGGCAAGAGAAGGGTTCTGCTTGGGATAATTAAGCCTTTAGCTAGTGAAGCCTGAAGCATTTGCACACACACACAAAAAAAAACCACTCAAAAAACCAAAAAAAGTGAAAAAAAGAAAAGCTGTCAGCCTGAAACCGAGCCTCTCCTGGACACAAATGAATGTGATAGCCCAGCAATGATGTTTTATCCAGCTGTTTGGCCATACCCTCTAGCCACCAAGCTTAGCAGGAGAGCAAAAAGGCTCCCAGGAGCAAGCAGTTAATGTGTAATGAGCTCTGCTCCAGTTCAGAGACCCTCGTACCAACGAGTTCTTGGATGGGTGGAAGGGTGGTTTTAAATATTTGGGTTTCACCTTGGATGTAATTTATTCTCAGCTCAACTCTATTCCCACAAAAGCTCTTTCTTAGTCATATCCTGACATCAAAGGTAAAAGTAAAGCCTCAACTCTAGACCATATTGCTTTTCAGTATTTGTTGCATCAAACACCAGAACATCTCAAAGAAGAGCATGGAAATACTAAACACCATCTGACAGCAGCTAGGGGCCTGTCCAGATTTCAAGCACCCTGAAACAAGGAATGTCTTCCTTCGGCCCCGATTTTAATCTTAGCATCCTTTCCCTGTCTACTGCAAAACTCCAGCAGGTTGCAGTGCCTAGGTCCTCTCTTTTACTCCAGGGTGTAGGCAGGTCACATAAACCCACCTGTAGTGGCATTTCAGAGTCCAACGTGTCCTCCTGAGCCACAGAGGTACTTTGGGAATTCCTGTACCCTGGTGGATTGGACACAGTCATTCCAATATCAGAGATTTTTTTTTTTTTTCAATCTGTTGTTATTTGGCTGCTTGCTTTTCCCTTTCCTCCAGATGAAAATTACTTCAGTGAATATTGATAATAATACACATTTGCACGCAAACATGTAACAAATGGCTCACTGAAACACAGCCTGTGAATTCAGTCAGTGGCTGTGCTAATCACATCCCGGTCATACTCGAGGGGCATTAGCTCCAAATGAGCTTTTTGTTACGTGATCAGAACACACTGCAATCCCCACCCAGCCTTCTGGGTGCGATTTTATTTGCCTATCAACAATTTGCAGAAGAAAGCACTGAAATCACTTCTGGAGGGCAAACTGTGGGGGAGGAAGGGCCTCCTAGGGAGGTCACCACCACGTCTGCTGAACGCGGGGCACAGCGTTGGCACTGCCAACATCTGCTGCCCGCTGGGTATCAGGAGTTGTTCTGCAAGACGCGGGAATCGTGAGCGATGGCGCAGTCAGTTGGAATTCAGAGGTCCAGTCACCTGGGATGCAACACGGGGACCGTGTCAGGCCACAGTGCAAATCAGATTTCAAAATCCCTGTTACCTTTGCTGCAGGGCAGCATTCAGCGAGCCAGCACAGCCGGTCCTGTGCCCAAGTCCCAGGGCAGTTTCAGTACTGTATGTTCCATGAGGGAATTCCAGCCGTGCTCCTTCTTACGGCACCAGTGAGCAGCCATAGGACAGAACGCATCGGTTTTCTTTGCAGAAGGATGGTATTAAAGCTTAAGTATAGAACTGCTGCAGAAAGCTTTTCCAAGATGCAGAGTAAAAACACAAACGGCAAACACGCACTCAACAGTGTTGTGATTTCTGTTGTGTGGAATCCACAGAACCTAAACCAGCACCATCCTCCATCTGCACAAAATGAATTATTCCATCTCAGACTCTGCTGATACTATTTAACATATAAATTACAACAGTTAATGAAGATTTCTGGGTCAAACCCAGTGCAGAGGTCTGTCTGAATATTTTTCAGCTGGTCTCATATTCCTGAGAATTCACACCCTTTAGTGAATCCAGACTTTGAACAAACCCCAAATCTCTGACTGTACAGATGGCAAGGAAACTGCTGGGTTTGGAATCGCAAGTGTAAATCGAGCCTCATTTGCACCTGGATACAAGGGAATGAAAGCATATGAACCTGCTCACAAGCAGACATGCAGTTCTCAGTTTGCTAGAGCTCATCTACATGGCGAGGTAGGTACTAAATGGGCGAGGATGCACAGTGACCGTACTCAGCAGCTGCCTGAACTGGCAGACGTATTCTGCAATGAAAGTGCCTTTCGTTGGTTTAGCTTAATTCATTGCTAAAGCGTGGTGCAAGTTGTCATCTCCAGGCTGACCGCACCACACGAATCGTTGCTTGCACGGTGGATGTCCAGGCTGTAGTGTCTGACCTGGACACTCACGTTGCTGCACACTCAGGGAACCTGGAAAGGCTTTTGGTGCTGTTGCATTTGTCTGAAGGAGGGGCTTCCCTTTTTTTTTTTTTTATTCCCCCCCTTCTAGTTATGGTGACATGGTGCCCAAGACAATTGCTGGGAAGATATTTGGCTCCATTTGCTCCCTGAGCGGGGTGCTGGTCATTGCTCTGCCGGTTCCAGTCATTGTTTCCAACTTCAGCCGGATTTACCACCAGAACCAGAGGGCCGACAAGCGGAGAGCGCAGAAGGTAAGCCGTCCCGCACCGCCTCCCAAAGCTCTGCAGCCCCCCGAAACCTCAGCCCCTGCTCGTCACCGCGGGGCTCGCGAGGCACCAGTGACCCATCCGAGCAGTGCAGAGGGCAGCCCGCACGCACCTCTGCCCCCTGCACACGCGCCTGCTCACCTTCACACACAGCTCTACCCACCGATACCCGTACAGACGCAAGGGCACGCGCCGCGTACTGGCACATCCTAAAGACCAGAAGCAACAGGGCTCTTACTGCTCGCCTTTGCTACATACCAGTCTGAAATACATGTACACATATACTCATAGACCCTTAAATCATCAACAGGAGCTGTTTATCTTTCTGCCTGCTTAGGTCCCGTTTTCCCTCCGGAATTTTGAAAACGCCCATCCAGAAACACGTACTCACCAGTACACACACCCCCTCCGAGCTGCAGACTCCAGCGTCGGCAAAACCCTGGGAATACACACCAGCCCCTGGAAGCGTCAGGGGATTACTGAATGTTCCAAAATTCAAACAGTTTTCACCACCATAAGCTTACTGATTCACTGAGAAAGTGTAACAGATTTATTATATCTCTATTTCAGTCTGCTAAGTTACACCAAATCCAAAATCAGGTTTTTACAACAACTGCAAACTAAAGGTCTGGGGCGTTTTTCTCCCTCCGGAATGCTGTCTGCCAGAAATTCAAGACTCAGGGGACCTGATGGAGAACAGTAGTAGAAAGACGTGTTATTTCTGCTTCAGGCAAGCATCTGGGCCGTGCCTACTTCTTGCATCTCAGGGAGCTGACAGCAGAGAGCTGAGATACAAGACCTACAAAACCACAAAATTTGGCAGTCCAAACACATAAGCAGAGTAGCAGAGACAGAGCCACGCAGGAACGAGCTGCAGCCTCCAGCAGTCACTGCTGGCTGTTACACACACCTGCATTAGGTTTGGCATTGTACATGTGCAGCATCAAACCACAACGATTCTGAGAGGTATTCTGGGGAGAGTTGTTTATGTGATTTGTTGTTCAACATAATATCACTAAAAAAAAAAAATCTAAAGCTATCGTCATGACAGTCCACTCTGTACCACACACTGTTCAGTCAGCAGCCGGACAGTGGGAAACCAGTATGCATCATTACATTCATTTAATGAATTTAAATGATTTGCAGAGCGACTTGCCTAGTGTGAGGCTGCACCCAGGTGTATCTCGATTTAACTTGCAACAGGAATGTGCTAGATGTCGGTGCACGGGGAGGACCGGAGCACTCATGGAGAGGTTTGGTAAGAGGACAGTCTGCAATAGCCAATTTAAATACTTGAAGACTTTGAGAGAAAGCACTTGTTCTGCTGAAACAGCACATAAACCCAGAGACAGAACCTGCTTTACAGCACAGCCTCGGCAGCACACAGACAGGCAAGACAAATAAACAAACGCGCTCTGTGCATAAGCACGGATCACGATGCAAGGAAGGTCCAGAGCTGACCCCAGGCCGGTGCCTTCAGATGAGGCTGTCCTTCTCTCCAGGCAGCTACTGAAGGTTCTTGTTCTGATTCACCTTCTCCTTTTTTTGTTGGACTGTGACCCACTTGGTGCCAAGGAGATGTACCACCACCTTTGATGCTGATATGATTGATTGCAGCTTTTATAAGGTTTGCTGTATTGACACACACAGTGTATAATTTCCCCCCATTTGAATTTCTAATTCCCTTGATATTGGATGAATTTCTGGGCTAAGAAAGTTTTCTCAAGTCAGAAGTGTGAGTAATTCTCACATGATCATCACTGCATGAATACTAAAGAGAACAAACGAGACAGAAGCACGTTAATGACGGTCTCTCTGGAGATGGTCAGGACGCACACAGGGACGGTAAGAATCTGCTTTGATAGCACACTTGTTCCAGCATCATCCTCCAGTGAATTGAAGCCCTTCTTCAGGAATAGGAAAGTTTTAGGACAAGTTACAACTCTGTCCCCAGCTAATTAAAGACATAAAGACATTTACATGGCTTTTTCGAGGAGGTTAGAAAAAGCTCTTTGCACTCTCTCAGTTCTCGAACACAAAGAGCCCACCAGCAGCAGCCCCTTATAAGCAGAGTTTAGAGGACACAGCTTTGAAGAAATAATAGACATCTTTCCTAAATTTCTAGTATGCCAAATAAATTATTTTTCTCTTTTAAGGGAAGAATAAATAATTTGTAGGTTATGTATTAGTATAAATGCTTTAGAAGCTCTATTTAGTTCAAGAATCGTAACTTTTATAATGTACACGTAGATTTCAAGATCAGGCTACAGAATGTATTTATTTCTTTTTTATGAACTCAGACTGAAGTTTTCCAATGAGAAATAATAAAGGCAAAACTCAAATTAGGGGTGTGTAAGAATCACAGGTTTGAAGGCTGGGGTGTGAGCAAACCTCCAGCGCAGGAGGGGGTTCTGAGGGGCCGCACTCCAGGCAAAACGCAGCACAGCCCCGGTGTCCCTCGGGGTGCTGATGTGCTCGGTCTTCACTGTCAAGGAGGCACTGGTCTAGGAGGAAGAGGCATTCAAATAGCATGAATAAAATACCCAAAAGGTGTCTGTTACTCATCAGCATCTGTTCTTCAACTAAGGAGAAATGTTCCTTAAAAAAGGAAAAAAAGAAAAAAAAAAAACACCAAACCAAGCTACCAGTGATTTAATCACCTTGAAGATAAATTATTCTTTGCCAAACCTACACCCAAGAAAATTAATTACAAGGAGATCTGGCAATATTAATCTATTGTTCTGTGTTATCAGATTTTGTTCTCTGGCATGCAGCAAGGACCAGGTCAATCTGAATGGAAGATGAATTGATCATTTCTGACAAAGTTCATTTTGGTAATTTTTTTTCTTCCCCACAAAGACTTTTTTTTCCTTTTTGACTGATGTGCTAAGAATAGACCTTCCTGACTTTGAAATCATGCTGTTCTTTAGCGAATGTCACAGCCTTTGGTTTTAAAAGCGAATTTGAGACTCCAAAGGCTCGACAACAGAATGACTTTGTAGCTCAGATAACGCTGCAGTCTCTCTCTGGCTGCGTGCGGTTTGCAGCACAGACGCAACGGGAAGCAGGAGACAAGTATCTGGTGCTGGTTTGAGGACTACACCTCCCACTTTCCAACACTAGAAAGAGAAAGCAGAGGCAGCTACCAACAGCTACTGAAATGCTGCTCCTTTAGCAGCAGTGGAAAAAGTAACCAGTCCGTTGCTTACAAGTTAGAGACTGCGTGAACGCAGCCCCAAGCCACAGCGTTATTCCCACCAGAGCAGGGCAGTACAGAAACGCACGGCTGAAAGATTGCCAGATAAAATGGTAAGTGAAAAGAGTAACTGTGGCCTTTGAGCTCAGTGCAGCAAAGATCCCAAAGCACAGATCGCTCTCCCAGAGTTTACAGGAATGTTGTAGACTGGTCAAAAATCCTGCAAGAATGAACCTTCTTGAGTAAACTCTAGCTTCTGACAAGGAAATTTAATCTCATGCCTTTAAGCAGAGAACCAATGCTACTATCAGAGGTGCTATCTTTGCACAAACAGTAACAAAAACAGGAATAAAGAGAGACAAGAAAACACTAGATGCTCTTAGTGAAAATACTTCTAGAAAGGTGTTTTTCAAAGTGTTATGGGAGCCTTTGCTGGTCCTTGATCTCCCAGGTCCAGTGACTCTTGTGTATGTCCAGCTTTAAAATAACCACCTTGGGTCCCTCATCGGGAAAGACTGTGCTAAGTGCAGCACTGTTAGTTTGTTCTGTTGGGGTCTTTTTTGTTCCTGGAATGATGCTTCAGATCAGACAACTAGAGATCCCTTTGAGATCTCCCCAAACTGCCCCAGTACAGCCCAAATAGTTGCAGCAGGATGACCCCACTCGCTCCCATGACCTTTTCCAGAAGCACAATAAACTCCACAGGAGCTCTCAGAAATGCGAGTTTGCTTAGGTGGGCCGGTGACTGACAAATAGCAACGAGCACTAGCAGCTTTTCAGTAAGAAAAACTGGAAAGATAGAAAAAAACCACTGTAGCAAGGGCAATAGAGCATTCCAGGTTAAGCCGATGTGGTTGCTCGCCCCAGCTCCCTGCACACAAGAACGGACGTGCAGATGAAGATGCTAAGTCCTCAGCAGAGTATTTCAAGCAGTTGTGAACCGCCTCAGAGGCACATGGAAGTAGAGTGGCAGCTGAAATGTTTGGAAATAGCAACAACAGCCTAAAGCAAACTGGTCTCTAGACCAGCCCCCTGAGGGCTAAAATTTAGCCAACTGAGTTGTTCTAGATCTTCTCAGTTTGGGGAAAACAGTGGTCAGAAAGGGGCCTCTTCCACAACGAAGCGTGCCTCCTCGCATTTGCACAACAGAGGAGGGAGAAATGCAAATGCTCAGATGCTGTGAAAAAACCCTGTTTAAAGTGCCTTTATCATTTAATGGTTAGATGTGCTAAATGAGCCAAGATACTGAAAAGGCTGATAATCTCAGAGGGATTAGCATGCTTTTAGTGGTGCATTTCACAGGGGCTAAACTGGAACTGTGGTCTACGAATATGAAACTTCAGCAATCACAGTGCTTGGTTTCAAGGCTGCAGTAAATATGCTTTTGAGGACTAGAGCTTTTTAGTCTGTTCAATTAATTTCATTTATTATCTGGTGGCCTTTGACTCTACCAGAACAAGCAACGTACTGCAAAATCCTTGAAATAGACTTCTCATTCCATCCTCCAGGCTATAAGTCATCAGGAAAGAACCAAACACCCAGATTTAAACAAGGAAACGACTACTCAGGACAAAATCATTTTGCAGAGCTGCCTTCAGATAAAACTAGAGTAGAGATCTGCAAACTGTAACGCAGGCTATCAAAGAGTAGATGGTATAAATTAGGTGAAGCAGAGAAGTGGACACGTTGGCTGGTGGCTGAATCAAGGCATTCAATCAGATCCAACAGCAGCAGAAGAAAGGAATGGCGGGGCAAGGAAGAAGCCGTATCTTTTCAGATAGAAGTTGATGAGAGGAAGGAGATGGAGGAAGGCTACTCCTGACAGTGACAGCTACTCGTGAGATGGTTGCACACAGGCAGCTATGACGCTGCAGGCTGATGAAGAGGTAACTATGGAGATGCTTAAAAGGGGCTTAAGCCAAAAGGAAGGAAGAGTAGGGACAGAAAGGTCTTTCTGGCACATCAGAAACAGCCTGTTCCAGACCCAGCCGTCACTCCCAGAGGCACGGAAAACAGGGCTGCAGTCAGCAGAGCGGATGAAGAGGGAAGATGGTGATGAAGAGAATGCTTAATACTAGATTTGTGTCATCACCGTACCCAAGAGAAAGACGGCCCACACACCTGTCAATAATGAGGCCATTATAATAATTGATTTGCTACAGAGCAGGGGAGTCAGCTTTGAAATGTTCTGGTTTGCAGCTGACGCCCTAAATTTTGGAGGTGGGTTAGTGAACTTCAGCGCGCGGAACAGAACGGCTAGAAAAAGCGACTGGAGCAAAGCTGTGAGCTGTCTAAGGAGAGCTCAGCGACAGAACGTGACTCAGTTCCCAGCAGGGAACGGGGTTGGGAACTTCAGGAGAGAGAGAAACAATAAGGTTAAAACTGGAGCTGGCTGACATTTAGAAAACATGTTTTTTTCCAACCACAATGAGGCTGTGAGGAATAGGGTTTTGTTGTTGTTGATATTTAACAGTTTTTGATGGGGGGGGGGGGAAAGCATTTTTAATTATTTTTTTTACAAAAGATATTTCAGTTTTGCTGGGGTAGGTACCTCTTTCTCTTCCTCCTCTGCTTCCTGTTTGGTGTTTTCAGGGGGGAAAAAACCCCAAACAAGTACACCAACCAGGAATCCTTCCTCTTTTCTTTCATATCATCCAGGAAAGCAAAATGATATTTTCCATCAGTTCAGCTAGTTCAAATTCCCTGGGTCCCAGATTGCATAAGACAAGCAGCCATCTCCTCCAAAAGGAAGGACTGAAATCAGTGAGCTAGAGCCTACAGCTTCAGCCTCCAAAGCAAGCCCATACATCTAAATATTAAGCCTGTTGTCAATAGTGGCCCAGTGCCCAGATGGAACAATTTCCACACGTATCCAGAAGCCACTCTACAGCTGTTTCATGCCTTGAGGCCCTTTCACATCATGTCCCGGTCATCCCCAGGTAACAGCCTGCAGCGCCTAAGAACCTGACTAATCCATCCTTTGGGTCTCTCCTGGGTCATCTCAGCACGAGGGTGTCCCCTCTCCTCGCCCGCTGGAAGGCTGGGATGCGTGGCAGCCCCTGTCCAGGTGGCTCGTCATGTAGCACAGTCAGTAGGATTTGTAACGGCTGACGTTGCCCACTTCATCCCAGATGCCTGAATAAATGCAAGCTGAAATTGCCTCGTCAAGGAGACCTGCATGCAAAATGTTCAGCCAGACAACGTTGGGAAGCCCTGTCCTACTTCAGAAAGGAGTTCTAGGGATCAGATTCTTTGCTGTTGCCTTTATTAACTAATTATTTTACCACTCTGCCTAAGTAATGCAGAACCAAGTGGGCTGGGTGCTGTTTAGTTCCCATGCAGTTCCCAGGCTACATAATGAGTACAGCTCAAACACCCCTGCACCAACTGCAATATATGGTTATGTCTCGATTAATGGATATGGATGTATCCACTGGGTCAGGAAAAAACATAACTAGAAGTGGGCGTAAACAGTAGTAAAGCTCATTGTGGTTACTAATTTGTACCATGACAGTGATAAGCAGATGAAGAACAACATTTGTCGCTGACACATGTGGTGCTGGGATGGCAATACAGGTCTCCGAGTCCTCTAATCGCGTATGTCAGAGACGGGAACGCTCTGCAGTCTACCAGCACATCTCTCAAGGGCCACTGCAGAATTTCTCTGCTTACACACTGCCAGATGTCTTACACAGCCCAACTCGAGAAGTCTTAGAATCTCATTACTCCATCCTCCCACTCCACCCAGCAGCAGTGGTCTGCAAAGTCTGACTCAGAACAAGCTTTTGTTGTCTGAAGGTCACGAAAATGCCATCAAACAGTGTAACTTCAGCATTGCACCAGGCTCTAAAACAGCACGAGGCAGGCCCTCTCCGGGCACAAGCAGGAGCCTGACGACCTCTGTCATCTCCCCACTACAGCCAGTCTCACCGTTTTGACAAGCTCTGATGCTGCAGCAGCATTACCCTTCCATGTTTCCCTCTCTAGGACTCCATTTTTTTCAAGCATAAAACTGGGATAAATCCACTTCTTTTCCTGGCTCAGTGGATTCTTGCAGAGTTGGTTCATGTACACGTACAAGGTTATAAAGTGAAACCACCCTATGGCAGTACTACTGATACGCAGGATTTTGCATTTATCTAGCTGAGCTTTTGCACTGGCAACTCTTGCTGACTCGCCAAACACGGCAGCAGCAACGGCAGCGTGTGCATTCCTGGCCAGTCCCGGGCAGCGAGCAGGGCGACAGCAAACGCTGGCAGAGAACAGTTCACCAGCAGGCAAGGGAATCAAGAGCATGCATGAAGCGTACAGATAATTTTCAAGAAAATATCTATATGGGGAAATCACAGTCTGCCTGCAAATACTGTGCAGGAAGAAAAAGCAGTTCAATCCACCGGACAAATTGCTCCACAGGAAACAGTTCCTCCTTCCTCCTCTGTCACAGAGCAGCAGAACTCCTCTGTTTGCTATGCAGACGGCTGCCTGACAGCAATTCCAGCCACCTGCTCTCCATGTAAGCGCAGCCATTTAGACCGAACCCAGCATTAACTCCGAACAAATACAATAATACAGAGCAATTCTACACATTGTCCACGAGCTCCAGCGCATTTCTGTCCACACGCGAAGCATCAGCTGCACTAGCGACTGAGCGGGGACAACTCGGAGCCGCGCCAGGCGGAGCGTGCAGCGATGCTGGATGCACAAACAAGGGCCAGAGCAGCGCGTAGCCATGACGACTCGCAGCTTTCTGCCGGCGACGGGAGCCTCCAGCGCCCAGGCCAGCTTCCCTCCACATCTGCCACGGCACGGCACGCAGCCAACGCGCTGTGGCTGCCAGCGCAAGGATGCCAGCCCAGGCACACGATCTTCTAAGAGTCGTCACTCACCAAACAGGACCACAGCATGGGTTTGTGATGGACTTTTTCCCCAGAAGCCTAATGCAAGAGATTTGCCCCAGAGACCCCAGGAGCATGGGGAACTACTAGGAGCAGCTTCCGTGAGAAAGCCAGTTGCACCAAACAGCAACTTCACTGTCATCTGATGACTTCTGAGCAATTTTTGCTTGCCAGCAAGCAACACTTCCCTCCATCCCTGCTGAAAGCTCGCAGCACAGAGAAGCGGGATGGGGTGCAGCTCCCGGCCCCACCACGCAGCTGCTGACCCCCCGGTCCCCTCGGCAGGTGCCTGCCCAGCGGGGACGGCACGGGGTCCCGCTGCCAGCGCGCAGGAACACAGCCCCGCCACCATCTCTTCCCCTTGGGCGCCATTCCATGCAAAGGGCATAAATTTTACAGATTTGCTTATTTTTTCTTGAGTTTCACACTCAAGGTTTTGTGGTCATCGTCCCCACCCTCCCATGTTCCTGGGGAAGCACCAGGTGAAGCTGTTACCTTCGTTTTCTGTAGCTAACCACAGGCCTCCACACCATTAATTAGTGTTCATATATCAGGCCGAGTAAGTTGGCATGTGACACTAGATCAAATTCTGTTAATTTCTCCATCCCTGAATACTTTATAGCTGTTAATTAGGGGTGTGAGCTGCGTGAAAGATGTTATAAAAGTGAGATCTGGAAACACAGACAGACAGATAAATCACAGGCAGACAGATGCTCATCACACTTTGCTTTCAGTGCAACACTGAACCTTATTTTAGAATAATGGAGAACAGCAACCTCTCTATTAATGATGCAGAAAAACAAGAGGCTCTTTTCTTAAGAAGATGTTTAACTAATACAGTTCTAGACAAATTAACACCTTAATTTACACCCCACAATACTTCACTTCTAACTCTAACAAACTCTACCAGATTCCTCCTAGAACTGGTATGGCACCTCCTTGGCCACGCATCCCCTGGAGCCATTTTGACCCAAGCTCTAAACTCTGTTACAGCATTAAGAATACAAGAAGGTGTATGTAGGAATTTCTTTTATTATTATTTCAAGAGGCAAACTTCAGGAGAGAAGAGAGCTAGAGTTGTCACTCAGCTGGACTAGCAGTGTGGGAATTTCAGCACAGAGGAAGCTTTGAATTTCAGCCAAGATGCAGTAACTGAGTATAACATTTCAATCAAGGGAAAACTGACTATTAGGTCAGTTCTTACAGAGATCGAGGTCTGACTGTAATCCTTACTGGATGGATGGATAGATGGATAACTATAAAAATGTATTAGAAATAAGCAGGGCATCTACAGAGGATAAAATATGAAATAGCCTCCAAAAAAGCTTACTACTCAAGTGTCAAGCAAAGGAATAAAGTGAGAATTGCCAAACTCTACAAAAAGTGGAGTTCATTCTATTCTTTCCTGTAGAATGCAGCAAACACCAGACAGGGAACGGTCTATGTAAAAAGGAAACGTCAATACAGTGACAACTGAGGAAAACTGGTGACCAGTATATGCAGGCTGGAAATCAGAACAAGTTTTCTAAATAGAAGAATGAAGTTCTAAAATAAATGTCCAGGAGGAGTAAGAGCTTCACTAAGTTTAAGCCAGACTTTGTTAAGTTCAAGATGAAAATGTACCAAAGGAAGTTTGCAATAGGAGGGGACCGGTCTCCGTGCTCCAGGAGCTTCCTGACCGTCCTGCGTTTCTCTGCAAGTTTTGCATGTTATGACACTTTTTTCAAAGTTCTGTGTTTAATCAGCCAGGATATCTACGACTAGAGATCCATTAAACTCCATATTCTGTGCATTGCTCTATAAATAGATCGAACATCATGTTCTTCAGTGTTGGAAAAGATTAAACGATATAGTGCACTTGAAATGATGTTCTGTTGCTTTAATGGTGCCAAGGGTAAGGTAGGATTAAAAGGAGAGCCACAGAGGAGGGGAGGAGCATCTTTCATCTCTGGAAAGTAATGAAGAGACCCAAAATAAGATCAAGGTCTGACTGTAAGTGGTTCTATCAAATTATATAGGAATATAATGAGTTCTACACTACCTAATTTCCATATGCAGCTCTACAACATATCCCCCAAAGCAAAAATGACAGAATATTTAAACTTGGCTCAAAAGCTGTTTAATGTAAAGATTTGAGAGGAAATAAAGTCCAAATGCACATACTTTGTTTCTTAGGGAAAAAAAAAGGTTAAAATGACAGAAAGAAACTAACTTTTCTAACACTGCTGTAACTCTGCTGCCTGCCTATTACGGGGGCCAGATGGAACCATGGCCAGCAGAATAACAACTAGTACTTATTATATGGGCCATTTGCTTTTTAAACAGCCATTATTCCGCCCAGCGTTCAAACACATGTAATAATCTCGAGTCCTAATTTGGCAGTCCAGCCTGTTTCCAGGCTTTGTTAGAGATCGCATGTCAGCTTCCCAGAGCCATAAGTAGGACAGATGATCCGCGTTGCCTGATTATATAGAGGAAAGCACTCCACAGACAGCAGATTCATTTAGTATCTTGTCCACTCTATTATTTTTTAAGGCTTTTGTAAAAATAAATACTTTTCCATTTTCTGCTTGTCAAGGAAAAACTAACCCACAGGCCAGTGAGCTGAGCTAGCTTCCATGGGATGAAGGTCTTATCCAAGTTACATAGGTGCACCGAGTTCCCACTCGGATGTACAGACTGAAGTGTTTGCCGAGTTCCTTTCTGAATTTCATGCTAAAATTAGTCAAAGGTACCACAGACAAGATCATTTTAAGAAAGTGAGAACATAACTGCAAGAAAATACTTTTTTGTCATTCCATACTCTAAGGCCTCTTGTTAAGTCTGCAGAAACTCGCATTTAACTGTATGGTCTGCTCGATATCTTTTCCATATCCCAGAATCAGCCATGTTTTTTCCACCTAGAACTTAAGTCCAGACCCAAACTAGCAACAGATGCAGACAACTGCAAGACAACTGAGCACTTATCAAATGGCTATGATATTTCACCTTAGAAATAAAAATCATATCAAAAGTATTCTATTGATTACTTTTGAGCACAGCCTCATTTCGGCCTTCAAAGCGCAGTGATGTGCACCTACTGCCCCGCGGGGCTCACTGCAGCAGTCACCAGCAGCTCGGCTCATGTTCCAGCTACTCATTGTTTAGGAAGTAAAACGTGAAGTGCTGTGAATTACGGAGTGTAGCTGCATTTTCTGCCAGGAATACTCTCAGTGTGGGCTTAGCAGATAAAGTTAGATAGGACACGGACTGGAGCATCTCTCATAGAAGGAAAGGCTGAGAGAGCTGGGACTGTTTAGCCTAAAGAAGAGGAGGCTTGGAAGAATCTTATTAATGTATATAAATACCGGAAGGGAGGGTGCAAAGAGGACCCAGCCAGGCTCTTCTCAGTGGTGTGCAGTGACGGGACTAGAGGTGATGGGCACAAACTGGAACACAGGAGGCTCCATCTGAACATCAGGAAAGTCTGTTCCACTGTGAGGGTGATTGAGCACTGGCACAAGTTGCCCAGGAAGGTTGTGGAGTTGCCATCCTTGGAGATCACCAAACGCCTCCTGGGCAACCGGATCTAGGTGGCCTTGCTTGAGCAGGGGGAGGTTGGATCAGACGACCTCCGGAGGTCCCTTCCAACCTCAACCATTCTGTGGAGGATAATGCTGGTAACAGCTCCAGTCCAAGGAGGGAGCAGGAGTGGACGCAGGACCTGTACACACAGTGTCTGACATGCATCTACTCCAATCATCCCCTCGCTCAAGTACAGAGGAACTGCAAAGCTGAAGATGTCTGGCAAATATGAAATTATGTCATAGGTTGTACCTTAATAGTTTATTATATCACATGAATCAAGAATGAACATTATCTCCATAAGAACTAATGAAAATCATTAATAAATAATGATTAGCTGTTTCCTGGGCCTGCCATCTGGTAAGCATTTTTCCTAGCCAGCAACTCCCGCTCCTTGCACTTCTCCAAAGCAGCTAAAAGATGAAGACAGGCTATTCTTTCTCCTTTGTCAGTCCCTTTGGGAAATGTAGGTACCCAGGATGCTGACAGCCGCTGACATCATCCTCCCCACCGTACCTCAGCACTCCATGTGTACAGGGCTCCACTGCCCTTCCTGCTTGTTCCGAGTCTCCGGTTTCTTAAAAAGCAGAACGGAGCCAGCAGTTATTGAGACCTGCCTTCCATCCTGCTCTCAGAAACACGTGGGCTCCAAGATAACCAAATTAATCATTCTAACCTGTAAGTGGCTGTCATTAGTATTATTATTTTCATCATATAAATTATCTTCCAGATTAGGTCATATGCATTTTGAGATCCTGTGGTTTCCTAGCAACTCCTCTTACCACTCTACATGCAGACACAGTGTGCCGTTTTCTTTTCCTTTTTTAGACTCTCTGTGCAGAGGTTATATTCAGTAACGGTGATCTCAGGCCTGGCCCTAATGACCTTTAGTCTGTCACGTGTAGGATAAGATGCAGAAGACAGCTATCCTCCAAAAGACTTTTGCAGCAGATGGCCAGAAAAACATGGTCCCCCACTTGTGTGTCTTCTGTCCCACAGACCAGAAGTATTGAGCTCTGCAGGACAGGGATGATAAAAGCATACCCACACGTGCTAAAAACAGGCAGAATTTGGAAGACGCCATCAGCCGAATCCTTTAGGTTTATGACAGTGAAATGTGTGACAGTACATAGTACTGTTCCCTGCAAAACACCGCTGTTTCAAAGCTTGCATGGGGTGCCCCAAGTTCAAGGCTTCTGCCTCCTCGCCTGGCCTGCCAAAGCGTACCACTGCTGGCTGGCCAAGCCCAGAGCCCTGCGTGCCAACAGCTAACACAAAACTCCTCTGAAATGGCCAGCTTGACCCGCTTCCACACTGTAACCCAAGTCTTACGCTGCTGCCAAGTGCCCTCCACGTCCTCAATGCACTTAGCTCAGCCGCATAAACCAGTGCTCAAAGTCTGCTGCAGCTGCCAGTGGAGCGCTTTGCTGCGCTGACACCGCTGTCACCGTCGGGCACGATGGAAGTACCGCATCCCGCGTAAGCGTACACCGTGTGCCCGAGTATCACGTAACGTTTGTATTACTTGATAGGTATGCTGTCCAAATAGTGCACATTTACACACAGACATCCCCATAAAAACATGAGCTATGGTTTTAGAGTTGTTTCTAGTCTGATGTGGGAAACTGTCTAGAGGGCCAAACCAATTTTAGGCACCAATTTTAATTAACTTCTCTGAGTTAATCAAGATATCTACCAAATTTAATCATGATGGGGACAGAGAGTCAGGCTATGTGACTATCCTAGACAGTCTTTTGTGTAAGGAGAATAGGATTAACTTCTGTCCTGCCCCACTGACATTTTTTAAAATAACAACGTCTGTTCTAAACTACAAAAGCTATGGGGCTTAATTATTCAGATAGCTAGTGGCCCTGTTTCAAAGAAGAAAAGGGAACAGACCTCAGAAACGAACCATCTCCAGTCCACACGGAGTACAGCTATTAATATTTGATCCCCTGCTAGCCTGGAGGCAAAGGGAATAATGTTCATTACAAGAGCCTAAGACTGAATCCACTTTAACAAGTGACTGAACTAACGATGAGGCTGAAACCTTCCCTGCTATCGGTGAGGTGGCTAAGTTGGGGGACTCTCATAATTCCTGCGCCAAAGGAGCTGATATTCTGTCAAGCACAGAAAGGAAATGGAAGTCTTCTGTGATTGCCATCAGAGCCTCACTGTAAATGCCACCACTGGATCCAATATCCAGTCCTGGTTATGGAAAAGATCTAGGATCACTGTGAAAAGTAAGGAACAGAGACACAAAGTCATATACTTGCAAATAGAAGAAATAATTTAATGGAAACTTAATTAACAGGAACAGAGAGACAACGCCATGTAACTGGGAAATGGAATATCCCTCAGTCCCTCATCCCCTGCTCTCTCCTCATAACACATCTTCAGTAGAACTAGTCTCTGCATTTTTTGTTCCAGATTACAGTCTCAGGCCAGTGTTATTCAGAGCCTAGAGCAACGCAGCAGTTGGGGAAAGCTTTCAGAGAAACTGAAGATCCAATTTAACTTGCTTCTTATATCCCCAGCCTACGTCTTGCAAATTCAACTTGTGCCCCTCTCACAGGGTGACCAGATCGCCCTGTGAGATACCTTGGCCCCAGCACAGGGTAGGTTTCATCAGATTTCACTCTCATATAGTGACTTTGAGTCTTAACATTAAAATGGGACAACGAAATCTAGGTGAAGTATAGAAGAGAAAGTCAATTTTGGATGGCCCCGTTTTGGGGTGTCAAAAGAAGACCTATTTTTCAGACTGGTCATAGTCTATGTCACCTAATTAAAGCTGCAAACTAGTATCTTGTACATGTCTTTGAGAAATGGTCTGCTTAAGCAGAAGGTCTTAAGGTTAAACAAATCTTTCAGATACTGAGGGCCAGAGTCACTCACTCACGTACGGTAATAGAGCTCCTGAAATTATTACACTCTCTGGACCCACTGCAGATATTTGTCTCTTGGCTTTACTATTCCTACAGTGCATACCCATTAGCACCTCTAATTAGAAAGGAAAATCATGAGTTCCATGTTATTTAAAAGATTATGCAGCATTTTAAAATACAGCACAATGTAATTATTTTTTAATAGCCACAGCTATTTCATGTATTTGCTTTTAATGGTATTTGAGTCATAAATTAACAGTAGAAAAGAAAGAGGCAAATCAGCACTTGACAGAGAACCAGGCAACAATTGAAAAGAAAAACTGAAACACCAAAAACTGTGCAATTAAAAAGGAAAATTGCCTTATTAGTTTTTCTTGCTTGCTTTATTCTGGACTGGTTTTATGATTTAACTTGTCCACCTGGAGGTTGGGGATAAATAAAAATGAGAAGAGTTGAACATCTGTGTTGCTGCAGGGTAACTTCTGTCTGTTTGTCAAGAGAGGCATATTTTTGGACAGTCTTATGTCACCAGACACTAAAGTTATTAAACTAGCACTGCCACTGCAGAGGACAGAAGGAACAACTACGGTGCCTCTCCCTACTGCAAGGTGATGAATGTACACTTTTTCATTAGTATTTCCCAATGCTAAATTAACAACCTACACTACTTGACTGGTAAGCAGAGCAAGTTACCAACCTCCCTGTCAGCTCTCCTCCCTCCCAACGCCTGCTCCTGGCCGCTTGTACTGCGGCAGCATCTCCACCATCACCGAGCACTGGGTGTCACCGTGCTAGCTGCAGTACAACCAGAGCAAGTGACAGCACAGATGTCAGAGCACACAGCTGAAAGATAAAGAGAGGATTAAAACCCAAGCATGTTAGAGAGGAGGTGAGCCATGAAAAGAACACGCGTGCAGAGCATATAATACGCATCGCTAGATCACATACAGTCATACAGTCCTCCTATGCCAGGAACACGTCCAAGACAAGTGTCTCAGTTGCTGTACATCTCGCACCGAAAAAATTACTATTAACTTTTGAAAGGATAAACAAATCCACAGGACTCCATTTCTCATCTCTTGAAAGGCCATTAATGCTCTGTGGCAGGCTATGTTCTTCAGACACTGGTACTCAGCGAACCCCTGGAGACAGACCTGTGTTGGCTGTTCTCAACAGCACCTTGCCCCACCTGCGCACCCCTTGTATTTCACCCCTGGGCTATTTTGGGTACAAGAAAATCTGAAGTTTCCTTCCTCCTGGTATTGTCAGCACAGGACTGATCACTTGGTGTGCCAAGGTATAACTTCAGCTTGTTTGCCTTCTTCACAGAAAGCCCGGCTCGCGAGGATTCGAGTGGCCAAAACAGGCAGCTCCAACGCTTACCTTCACAGCAAGCGCAACGGCCTCCTGAATGAAGCCCTTGAGCTGACGGTGAGTACAGAGACAATCTCTCCTTCCACAGAGTTTGAGAAGTTCCCCGTTCTCACTCCTCTCCCTGGGCTCCCTCCATTGCCACCTAACTGCTCATTATTCGGCGTGGCAGCCTCGCACACGGAATGGCGTTGTGCTGTAATTGTGCTCTCGTGTACTGTCCGTACCATGTGGAGGGACAGCTGGAATCCAGCTGCAAGATCCGACGGGAGGAAAAAGCTTCCTTGGGCTCCTCCTTGAGCTAGGAAAGGGTCTGACCTTCCAGCAACGATCAGGTTCACGGTTCCCTCAGGTCCCTCTGTGCAATGGAGCTGTTAGAGCTGTATTGATTTATACCACTCAGAGTCTGCCCATACTATAAATATCCCCTCTCTTTCAACATACAGTTGTTTATTTTCAAGCATCTCCCTCTAACATGGACTATCTGATCATGCCCAACAGGACAGGGAAACATTTGCTAGCTCCTGTTTCAGGCAGTTTAGCGGTGGGTTTATTTTTAACAGAAAGGCCTCTGGAGGCTAATACTAGATATTCATGAATAGAAAAGTTTTAAGTGCGTCAGATTGCTCAGCAGAATCAGCGAAAATGAGGGGAGGTTATTACATTAAGCCTGATCAACACCAGAGCAGGTATTAGCACACTTCATGGATTTCATTCCAAATAAATCAGCCTTTCGCACACGTGGGGAGCAAAGAGCAAGATGAAGAATGCTTAATTGAGCCACCAGAGCTGCCTAGTACTTGTTCATGCATCCTTACTTGGGGCCTAATCCTTAAAATGTCTGTTTTCCCTGCCACACATCCTTGCATTTGTAAAATCAAAGCTGAAAAACCTTTTCAGCTCAAGGCGAAAGCTGCTCACGAGGACCTGAGCCCACTTCTACCCAAGTTCAGTAGGTGCAGTGCACAGATGGAAATTGTCCAGCACCTTACTTTGCACATATAATGCTACTCAGCACTGTAGACAGAGATAGAGGAATCTGGCTCTTTACAACTGGGATAGTTCTTAAACTGACTCTGCAGAAGCACTTCACATGAAGTACAGATTTGGAAGGAAGGACGCCCAGATCAGTTACTGCTCTCCCCTCCAAAACAAGTTTGATCCTTCTGACTACACATTTGACATTGTCTCCTGCTCTGCGAATGGCAGCAACGCTCAGAAAATCCGTTTCTTGAACCATATGTTGCTGTTGAGCAGCTCAGGAATAGTTTCTTTATCAAAAATATGAGAGACCAGGAAGACTGTCACACGTGGGCTAGAGCCTTATCCCCACAGAGGAAAGGGACTGGGATTCCAGCTCAGTGGAGATTCTGCTATTTCATTACCCAGGAACATGCAAAAATTTGACTACAAATTTTAAAATTCCTTTTGAGCTTCAGATTTCTAATTTTTAAAACGCCAGAAGAGCTTAGCAGGGACACTCAGTCTCCACTTGATCTTCCAGCCTGTCATCCCAACAAGAATCTCCTCACTTCTCCTGTCAACCAAAACTCCTTGCCAAGACCACTCACAGAAGAGCAGCTGACGCACCAGTGCTTAGCTCCAAAATGCATGAGGTTGAGAGCAACATTTGGCTGAATGTGTTCATTTCCTGGCACTTGCCCAAAAATAACTGGAAGAAGGGTCATTTTGTCACCTACAAAGTTACTGTAGACACAGGAAAGAAAACAAAAACATTTCTAAAGAAGTTCTAGAAGATTCCTTTTACCCATTAATAACTAAATTTAGATACACAGAGCAGGTCTTCCCAAGCATTTCTGGGAGCAAATTGCTTTCTGGTGGCTTCTAGCTCTAAATGCTAACCCGACTGCCCCACAGCCCAGCAAGAGCCACACGTCCCACCCTCAGGAACTTCCTGTTGAAATAATCAAAGGCAAAGGGAAGGCAGAATTACCATCCACCTGTGGCACACAGGGAACATAATTCACTAAACGGAGAAACTTGCCAAAGCCCTGTCTGGCATCTGCACCACCACCACCAGGAAAGGATCTTTGACTACCTGAGGACTAGCCACATACCCGAATCAAGAACCAAGACATGTCTCTCCATCCACAGGTAGTGGCATTAATTAATTACAGAACTGCAGAACATCCTTTGTTGTAAAGGTATACATGACCATTTTAACTCCGCAAGGCAGGATTTTATGTCCTTTCATTTCATGGCAGGAGAACAAACTATTCTTAAGGGTACAAAACAGGAATGACAGCATAGTCTAGCCAGCCAAATTTTTTAAGCTGTAAAAATATGAAGGAATATTAGAGACCAAAACATTACCTACATACTGTGCATATCTGTCAGTCAAATTAGTATCAAACTGCTTCATCGGTCAGGTACACAACCCATTTCAATACCTTGCCCAGGACTCACGCTAACTTTAATGGACTCCACAGGGCCAGATTGCCATAGGGCTGGTTTGTTACCCAGCAGTAATCCCAACTGCAATTACTATATGGCCATGGCTAGATATTATCGCTTTCATCACGAGCAATCACAATTGTTTTACAAGTGCCCAGCAGACTGCCCTGCAGTCTGACACCTTGAGGGTTCACCAAGGGAAACATCTGCCCCAGAACGTACCCTGGCTGTGGCTCGGCAGTCAAACTAATACATTGGGCAATAAGGACTGCTCAAGATTGTGGAACGGGCGCCAGAATGTCCTTTCATTAGCACCAGAATGAATACACCGACACCATCGTTCCAAGGGAACAGCATGTCTTTAGCCTGTAGCCTTGTATCCAAGTACAGAAAAAGTGAAGAAAAGGATTCATCCAAGGACAGCAGCAGGAAGGAGCTCTGTTCCCAGCAAAAATACAGAGCCTTTACTTCAGAAACAGGGATTTGTGGCATTTTGCATTTGCCATCTAGACACAAAGTACTCAGACCATTTTTTTTTTTTTCTTCCTCATTTAGAGAGATTTTTAGCGGGCTTTATGTCAGAAGTGCTCAAGGGATGGTGAGCTTCTTCCCATGGCAGCAGCCTACATATCCTCTTAGTGTTAATCTCCTTGTACAGTTAGCTGAAATTCCCTTTTAGCTAAAAGGCTAGGAGGTGTATATCGTAGGAACAGTAGGTTGTGAGGTCTTGTGCCTTTTCACAAGCAGAATCTGCTTAGCCATAGATAAGCATTATAGCCATTCTCATGGGAAAGGGCAGCCTACCCGCTGAACCAGTTCATCTCAGTTCACCAGTGCCCAATTTTGCATGCTGAAGCACTGAGTAGAAGGGGTAAAATGGAAGTATTTTGGATTTCAGAACTGACACTACAGTATGTTTTCAGTCTCCCTCCAAGCAACCAGCAGCTCAGTGAATGTCTTCCAAGAACAAACTGAATGCTAGCTGGCATCAAATCTTTGCAAAACTGGCATCCCAGCTCAAAATGCAAACTACCTCCTCTTCTCCCCCCCACCAGCCTTTTCATTACAGCCAGTCTCTTCTAATGAAGACACAGACTTTGTTTGCTGCAGCAGCAGGTACCACTGATGCAATCTCTATAGGTACACATTCCTCACCAGCACTATCAAAATGCCAAGCATTTGTGTGATGTTGGCACTCTCGCTGTCCTGGGGCAGTAGTTCCTGCAGATCTCATTCTCAGCTGGCACGCTGGGATGTTCTCGGTGGGCACATGCTCTTTGTTTCTGAAAACACTGACCTCACTGAAGAAAGAGGGAAAGGAAGATAAGGTACGAGCCATACTCGCTGATGCTACACTTCATTCCTGGTCACTGCCACGCCTTGACCCATTTCCATCAGCGGCAAGCCCAGCCTCACGATGGAAGGCAGAGGGAGCGACTAAGCTGTGCTGCCCAAATCTAGCAATTGGCTTAGGTCTTCTGCCAGAGGTATGGAAGCTCTGCCTTTGCTTTCAGATTCCATTTAGATCTCCTCTCAGGCAAATCCTCATAAAAAGATACTGTTTGCAATACGTACTCTTTCTCTCTCCTTTTCCAGTGTTTTAGTACAGCATCATATCCGCTTTAGGGCTTGCAAGGACCTCCATGGGAAATATTCCAACACAGACTCCAGCAGAGTCAGTAATCTCAGCAGGGTACGAACAGAACCTGCTTGATGTGTTAGCTCAACAGGAGGATTATTAATAAGAAAAATGGAACTGATTTTTTTTTTAGACCACTTCTAAAAATACTTCTGGGAATGCTCACCTTCCAAAACAACCGCAACAAAAAATCCACAACCTGCCTAAGATGCATTCCCATAGGAATCCATTAATTCTGTGTTCAGTAAGTCAGGTTTTTTAATGTACCAGTTCAGCTATGTTTTGGCATCTGTCAGAAACAGAGTTATTCCTTCACTTAAGGACCACAAAACCACCCTGGAAACGGCATCCAGAGCACGCATTTGCAGTCGATCACTGGGACACATGGGTGTGTTTAAAAGCAATGCTTTAAGCATAGTTGAGTTTGGCCCCCTTGAGAGCAACAGACAACGACTTGGCACCTCTCCCAAGATGTTCTGCTGTGTCTCCCATCTCACCCATTTTCTCTCTTGAACAGTTAGATACTGCTGTTTCGTGTCTAGGCAAAGATTCAAGCCATGCACATCAATTTCTGACTTTCAGATTTCAGCATTACAGAAGACACCAGGCACCCCTTACTTATGGAGCACAGGGAAACATTTTACACCACCTAATTGCTATTTTAATGCATGTAATTGTCTTTGGAAACACTAGTCATCAAAGACACACACAGATTAACGTGTCATGAAATCACAGTAAATTTCAAGATCAGGAGCTTAAGTAGTAACAGTAACATCCTCAACAAACCAGATCTTAAATCTGCCACCACAGAACAGAGAAAGGGAGAAAAATAATCCTGGTTCCCAGATAGCAGAAAAACTCTCTAAACAACCCCTATTACTTATTTTCCTTCCATTTCTCAGGCGTATCTGATCATCAGATCATAGGGTAAGTGACATGCTATATTTTGAGGAATGTTAAGCATCTGATTCACTGATACAGTGCAGAAACCAAAAACACAGAGTGCTGGATTTCTCCCCCCGCACCCAAGTTGACTAAGTTGGCCTATTGACGTGTTGATGAATGCTTGATGCCAGGCTTTCTGCATGAGCTAAATATTACACACATACTGAACCCGAGCTCCTAACCTCTTATCCATTTCTATTTCAGCTGTTTCAAGCAGATCAAGCCCCTCAGCTTAACAAAAGCATAGAGATTGGTCTGAGATTTGGAGCTTATCCTAACCACTAATAACACTGCAGCCTGAGCAGTCTCTTCCCCAAATCACCATGCGCACACATACCTGATGTAGAAGCTGAGAACAGATCAGCAAAAGTACCCCAACACGTCTTTCCAATCCAGAGTCCTTCAACAGGCATACCAAAAGCAGCTCATCCCCCTCAACTCTTCCTAAGCCTTCCAAGGCGTGGCCACTCCTTTTAATAGTTTTTCAGCCTAAATACTCTCAGCTGTACCCAATCCCTTCCCAGACGGCACAGGCTGCCTGCTTGAGGCTAAGTACACTCTACTCTCTGAATTAGCTCACACGTTTGTTAGCCACGTTTCAGCAGTTTGAGTACACAGGGGAAACAGGGGAAAGCTGGTCCCCAGTTGTACAGGTGTTGCTGTACAATGAGCCAAGCATCTGCATCGTGAGTCTCTGCGACAGGCTTGCCTTGCTCTGTGGCTGTGCTAAGTGATGCAGAGGGGGTTCCTGGTCAGTTTGCAGGACTCCTGGGCACTGTGTTACTAATACATAAATCACAGTAAGCCATCCTACTGAGCAAAAACCACAATCCGTAACAAATGAAGAGGAGACCTTCCTTCTCCTAGGGAACTGCTGCCACATTTCATGTGAATATAAACCCTTTGCCACTGCGGCACAACGCTTCTTCCTTTGAAGTATGCTTGAATAGGACAATTTATAGATATTAACCCATGCATACATAGCATTTATCTGTTCCTGCCTTCTCCCTGCCTTTCAAAGAGGGCTTGGCCACAGGAAGGGTTACACACCTTCACTTTGCACTGAACGCAGTCCTCCAGACCTGCTATGAGCTCCCCGCCAACAACCACAGACACCGGGGCAGGCAAAGAGCACCCCCTTCTACTGTGCTGCAGGTACAGAGTGTGGAAAACAACTGGTGATGTCCATGAGAAGAGGGAGAGATCCAGGAGTCCTGTCTCTAGAAAGAGCATTACAAAGTCCAAGACACGAAGCCTGGGTTCACATTTTTTGGCCTGGCGCGCAACCGTGACTTGAGAGCCTTTGGCAATAACACACGTGAGTTCCAGCAGCCCCAGGGAGGTCAGACAGCGCTGGGCTTTCAGCTCAGGAAAAGCAAGACAGCTTGTGTTTCATCTCCCAACAGAAACTAGAGTTCAGGGTACATCTGTTGGCATTCAAAGGCCATGTCAAGCTTAAAAGTCTTAATGTTTGCTGGAAAAATAAAACAGCACAGGTTCTTTTTTTCTTTACCTTCTGGTTCCCAAGCCTTGACATCGTATGTCAACAGTACTTCCCAGGTTTCCTCCCCAGCTACAAAATGGCTAGAAACACACTGGTTTTGAATCAAAGCTGAGCTCCTCACCTGAGTTTACAAGCCAAGTCATTAGGAAAGAAAATGAGGTAACCTCGTAAGAGTCACCAGAAAAACCTGAGAGCTGGTAACACTGAAATTGTTCTCCTTATCCCTGTGAGAGCTAATGCCGATAGTTCTGTTTGTTTTCATGGTCTTACACCTGGTTTGGGTTTTGTTTTTTTTCCCCCTCCTTTTTCTGGCTATTCAGGGATCCACTGAAGACGAACAGCATATGACTAAAGGCACCTCCTTAATTGAAAGCCAACATCACCACCTGCTGCACTGCCTGGAAAAAACAACTGTAAGTAGCAGCACAATCCTTTTACTTCTTACTAGGTCTCTGTGCCTGGCTCAAGCTTTGTATGGAAAAGAGGTGCACGCAGTATGCTCTGGGGTGGCTCACAGACAGACTCAGGAGACCTACAAACTATGCTAGAGGGGGCTGACACTCAAGCTCCCAAGAATATTCTGCAATGGGTTAAATGCACTTCTATTTCATTGTCTTCTTTAAGAAAAATAAAAGTTGCTGCGCAAAAGGATAACGATGAGGTTATCTGCTACACCACAGTCATCTGCACTAGTACGAAGCCAAGAGCAGGCTGCTCAGTCAAGTTCACTTGAATGCAAATAACTTCAGCACGGGGTTAGGGAGATCCTATACAAGGCGTAAATTAAGTTTAATTTCTTCAGTACTTCTGAAAGAGAGCTAAACTGCATTTGTCTCATGCTGTCAGTCACACATCATATATACTCATCACTTGTGCTAATTAGTAGTAAAGGACAGCTCTGCTGCCTTAAGGGGAGGAAGATGCTGTCAGTGACTCCAAACTACAGCCTGGTCACCAGTGCCAACAGGCTGGACCAAAGTGTCCTTTCGCCCTTTACGTGGCACAGAGCAGATGAGCTCTCTTCATGTGTTTAAAGGCTGCACATATCTTCTCTCACCACAGCCCTGGTTACAAGAGCAGGTAACTGATCTCAAAGCCAGTCAAGCAGTTTCTAGAACACGACTTTTCTGTTCGCATCACGCAAGGTGTTGGGAGTGAGAATTTTCTTTTTCATTATTAAGTGATTATCTATGCAAAAGTCTTTTAGAACATTTCAGATATTTATTTGATACATGTTTTACTTCCAGGTTTATATAAAAGGTTCTGCAATAAAGGAACACATTATCTATACCATGATTCATTCTAGAAAGACTGAGGAGAGGTTAACACTTGAAATATTCATGCCTTTTATTATCTGCATCCATCATCAAATGTACTTTTGATTTTTGACTTGCAAGAGCTTTCTTTTAGATAAATCACCTTCACTTCCATAGTTTGGCTTATGCTGGAATAACACCACTTAGGCTTCAGCGATACACTGGAAGAAGATGACTGGTTATTTACAGTGACCTGCTAGTACAGCTGGTTTATCACAACGAGCTATAAAGGTCACCATTCCAAGGACAGTGAACTGATTCTTCCTGTATCAATGACTATTGAATTTACTTTGTAAGACTCATCTTGCTTTTATTCCTAGCAATTTTGGATGTCACATAACAAGCAGATATTTCACAATCTGACTCTTCAGTTCAGAACTTCAGGCTTGCGGCCTTTGCTGCTCTGACCCGTATTTTGCAAGAATACTTTCGTCTGAAAACTTCAACAAATTGGCTGAAGCAAACAAAAGCTGACAACCCTGCCTCCAGGGTCTGCCCTTGTAAGGCTCTGACTCTGTAAAGCCTTCTAGAAATTCTGACCTCTGCCCGGGGCAGGTGGACATTTCTGGGAGCTGCACAAGTCGCTTCACTGAAGTAGCACGGCCAAAGCGCGTCCTAATTTGTGGATGTATTAGCCTACCGTGCTAACAAAGCTGACTGCCTCCAGCACGCGAGCCCACTCAGACAGTGAGTCTCAGTGGTTGAAAATGTTCCAAATGTTGCTCTTTTCAGCAAAGCATGGCAATAACAGTGATACTTTGAATTGTGATTAAAAGCTAGAGGAAGAATCTGCACAATATTTAATGTGTTCCCCCTGCATTCTTCAGCCAGTTATTACCATGATGTTGCATCAAATCACGTAACAAGTTTGGATTTTGGTCTGAAATTATCAATCAGAATAGTTCAAACAGCTTGTGTGGAAATTCTATAGTTCACACAGTTCATTAAATACTATGCAACAGTTCTCCTCACAAAAATTTAAATCAGAGTAACAGAATTTTAAACACTGAAGAGTCATTTTGTGACCAAGTCGCAGGAATGGAATGAGGAATGTACCATGGTTGCAAACTTGTTTCAATGGGCAATTCACCTTTCCTTAAGCTAGGCAGAAGGATTCCTAAAGCGTATTATTTACTGTCATGGCATCTGCGGTCACCACTAGCATACAGCCCTGCAATTGAATGGCTGTGAATGGCTCACAAATCTGGTGCGTCAGATGACAAAGTGACCCTGAAGTACTTCTAGCTGCCATAACAGAGGTTACTTTGTCATTTGAACACAACAGATGGAGTTTGCTCAAGCAAAAGGATTTTTTTTCCACTCATTCCAACTCCCAGACTGAGTCTGGACATTCACACACACACCAGGTTTTGTCCAAATGCCGAGTGCATTCAATCCAGTCCTTCAACCCAAACCTTTCTTCTGTGTTTCCACAGAGCACGATCAAAACCAATATCCATTGGTGACCCAATGGCAATACAATTCCAATTTGTTACTTGTGAATCAGCAGCTGAAACTTTGTTTTCCTTTGCCTTCAGCTCTCAAAAGATCAAAGTAATAAAGCTGTACCAGTTTTGTTCTGTTTCCAAGAGCATAACTTTACAAAGCTTAAGTGTGAGAAGGAAGGAACAAAGAGGTCTGATTCAGGCAAGGTTTGGTGAAGAGAAGGTCCAGTTGCCCATTCAAACTTGAGCCAGCCGGCTGGAATGCTGAGGCAATAGACGCAATGCTGGGACTAAACCTCTGAATGCCGGAATGGACAATCAATTGTGTTTTTATCTTTTGTTGGCATGTTGTCCCGTAGGGATTGTCCTATCTTGTGGATGATCCCCTGTTATCTGTACGAACTTCCACCATCAAGGTATTTCCTTTTTAATTCAATCTGTTTTCTCTGTGGTCTCTGTGACGTGTCTGGAGAGTGTTTGCTTCCTTTCTCGTTCCTGGTCTTGTCTTCGGGAGTTTGTGCACGTGGCTCTTTTTGCTCTTGTTTCCTGTGAGAGTTGTTAATTGTTCCAACAAAAACCGATGGCTGCCTTCACCATCGTTGCTTTTGTTTCCCATCCTCTCTGATGCTGACAGGGACTGGATAAAGTATGTTCACTAGAACTACCTGGGTGTTCATACATGCACATAAGAGTTCTTTCTTTCAGGATTTCTTGTTCCTTAGCACAAAACCTCTTTACAGATTCAGCTTTCCGAATTTCCTTCCCCTATACACCTCCCACTCTCACCTGCCACCTTTATTTCCACTCAGCTAACAGCAACCAGTGAACTTCAGGTATGCTCTGCACCCAATAGCCAATACAAGTAACAGCCCACTGTTAAGCTATATGTCAAGATGGTCATCCAAATACAATACAATCCTGTCCCCAGGAACAAAGGAAAACGAGCCTAAATCTCCTCCTGGATTTCATAACCATGTGACATTGCAGACTTTTTGAAGCCACTTGTGGAATCCAGACTCGAAAATGAAAGGAAATTTGAACACAATATGTTAACCATCTCAGGCTACGTAAGCAAGGCGGCATTGATAGACTATCACGCTTTTGTCACTGCAACAGCTTCCCTTATTCCCCTACGGATGCAGGAAAGCAAAATCTTCTCTTGGTTGCAGTGAGTGGAAGGGCAGAGCCATTTCTTTTAAAGATCTGCCTACTGCAAATATTTTCAGGCAGAGGCAAAGAGCATCTTACACAGACAAGGGGCTGACACATCCCGCCCACCTAGCACAAGGTGCCATTGCGAACAAGCTGCTGTTGGGCCAAGGCTGCTGGTGTCACCAGAGACTAATGACACTATTCTTTCCCCTGCCAGAACCACGAGTTCATAGATGAGCAACTGTTCGAGCAGAACTGCATGGAGAGCTCAATGCAAAACTATCCTTCTTCTCGGAGCCCCTCCTTGTCAAGCCACCATGGACTGACCACCTCCTGCTGTTCTCGCCGTAACAAGAAGACCACCCACCTTCCCAACTCCAGCGTGCCAGCCACTCGCCTCCGGAGCATGCAGGAGCTCAGCACCATCCACATCCAGTGCAGCGAGCAGCCCTCACTTACAACAAGGTACAGTAAGTAGGCTCCTGCTGCTAATTACTGCATGCGAACCTCTGAAGTGCGTTATCCAACTGAACGTTCTTGCAGCCCTATTTTCCAGCCAGGGAGAGGGGTCTAGTGCCGGGAGCATCTTTGTTTCCCTCCTGCTAATGACAGCCCAAGGGAAGTGGCTCATAGCTGTTCAGGGAAGAACCAGGACAGAGCTAGACTCTAGGGCAGCTCTTCTCTGGCCAGACTGGACACAGAAGAATGAATTCCAGCTGAAACCTGCCTATGAAGTGCTAATGACACAGGCAGGAGCCAGCAGTTCCCAGCGGTGAGCCACTCACCAGAGCTGGCACAGGACCACTCCGCAGCCCACTTCCCAGATAGCCCAGCACTTCCAGGCCCTTACTGGGGGAAGGCAAAGACAACTGGCTAATCAGTGTCTGTCAGCAAAAGCCGTCCGAGCGCTGTACACACTGACACAGTCCACCAGGGACACTCACTTCACTCATTTTCATTGTCCAAAAGTCTAAATCGCAACTGTAAGCATCAAGCGTCACTGGGAAACAAATAAGGAGGAATTTGACAATGGTGTCTCAGCAGCTCTCGGCTAAAAAGCCACCAGTGACGCAGGTGAAGAAGTGTCTCAATAGAAAATTTTGAAATTTTCATTTTATACATAACTCACTGAAAAAATCATTTTTTCACCATAACTTTCTTGCAAATATTAAATTACTTTCTAAATCCCCCTCAGCCCATTAAGCTCTTTGTGCACCGGGTTGTTTTTGAACTTACCATTCTTCTTCTCCCTGCTCCTATCAAAGGGATGTAGAAACTGAAGCAATGCTGCCTTTAGGGCAGCAAGCGATTGCTTTGTGCCAGGGTGAAGTCAGAAGGGCATTTCAGAGCATGAATTATGAATAAGCACAAGCACAAAGCAAGTCTCTAGTTATTGCAGTTTCAAGATGACAATAGTTTAAACCAGCACCTGAAACAGTAATTCAGGGGAATGTCAACTATTCTGCCTCTTGCAGTGGGTGCTAAATCAGATGCCAGTGATATTTTAAATGTCGACACTGTTCAGTATTTCACTTGCTTACCAAACGATGTAAGAATGCAGAGAGAGAGAAAAAAAAAAGCTTTTAAATCATTTTTCATGTGGAATGCTACTAACTGGGTGTACTGGTTACCAGTGCCAGAACCACCCAGTCCCTAAGACTTCCCCTCTCAGCCTGTGAGTGAGGCAACCAGGGAGCAGAATGGGTTCTGCCATGTTCTTGGGATGCTTGAGCGATCAAGAAACATCCTCTTGGTGAGTCACACTGAGATAACAGCAGCAACAGCTTTCCAACCTGGAGCTTTACATTTTAAAAGCACAGGCCTTGTGTTTAAAATGAACATGTTGGGCTGGTAATAGCAGACTCCTGTAGCTGTGCAGATGCACAGAAATCAACCCATCATTTTTCCTCTGTAATTAATTATAGGGTGCAATTGATGCAGATCTAATAAGAATGCTCCCAGCTGCCAGATCCTTGAAACTACTGCAGAGATGAAAAAATAGAAAAGATCAAGGGACAGTGAATTTGAAAGAGGCACTTGAAATGCAAGGAAGACAACATCTCTTTCTGAGAAAGAACTACCTGTGCTCTGAAAAGATGCAGTACACAGGACAGTATATTTAGATGTCCTCTTAATTAAACTACAATTATGCAAGAATGAAGTGGAAACATAGAATGATTTGCCCTGTGAAAAGCTGTATCCTAACCAGGGGGAACATTAAAGAAGCTTGGTGTAATCTGGGTAGAAATAAATGATGCCTTGCAGAACTGGGGGAAACATTTAAGTGGAGTCTTCTGAATATTTCAGTGCCCTTAGTTCAGAGGAATAAGATACTGATTTAGAACAGCTACCATTCCATCCTTTCTACTGTCTCGTTTCCAAAAAAAAAAAAAAAAAAAAAGCCAAACACTAAATTTGTCTTCTAGTCGTTCCAGCCTCAACATGAAATCAGACGATGGGCTGAGACCGAACTGCAAAACTGCCCAGATAACGACAGCCATCATCAGCATCCCCACGCCGCCGGCACTCACGCCAGAAGGCGAGAGTCGGCCTCCGCCCAGCAGCCCCGGCCACTCCACGAACATTTCCACCACCACCACAAGCAACGTAGTCAAGGTCTCTGCCTTGTAAGCCGTCTCACGCACAGAAGGAGGCTGGAAGACCAGTGCCCCTCTCCCTCCGCACCTCCACGTTCCTTTCTTGCTGCAAATTGTGCCTGGATGGACCAACCTGACATTTTGTCATCGAATTAGCAATGGAGACCTAACGAGGCAGCTTTCTTCAGACTCGCATTCATGCTGTGGACTGAGGAAGGATTAGGAGAGGGAGGAAGGTTAAAGGAAAAACCTGCACAGAGAGCGTGTTGTGCCATGGTACAGGGCAAAAATCACATGCGGAGGCTGGAAGGAAAGAATCATCAGGGCAACAAGAGAGTCGATAAAGAAAACGGAAATATAACACTGTGTATCGCAGCACCTTTTTAAAGGTTTTTAATGGATAATATTTATTCATGAGGAAATGACTGAAAAGGTGAAAAATAATGAATTTTATGAATTTTTTTTCTTCATGGAGCAGAACCTTTAAACCAACCAAAATTTCACATTTTTTTTTTCTTTTATAGAAAAAGATTTAGACAAAGAAGCCACCTGTCACAGAAATCTATTTCCATTCCTCTGTGTGTGTGCGTGCGAGTGTGCAGCAGAACCACAGCAGAGCACCTCTGAATAACAAAGAGCAGAGCACGCTTCCATGACTGGGTGCACAGTACAACCGCCTCTCAGCACATATACGTGCACACGCACACACACACACAACTATTTCACCCTGGATGGCATTCTTTATTTAGACAATTTTGTATCCGCCTTTTAAGTCAATACAGTGCAATTGCAAACAGTGTGTTTGTCTGCTAATTATTGTCTGTGAAAACATATTTGTGGAAAAAAAAAAAAAAGACAGGCTTTAGTAGAGTTTTAGTCCCACATGGGTATCTGCTTTCTATTTTTGTTATCACTTCCTTGTAAGAGTGTGACTAGACTATCAGTTCTGTATTTTTAAAAAGGAAAAAAAAGGTAGGATTCTTTTTTAACACTGTACACACAAATGGCAAAGAATGAGAAAGCACTGAACTCAATTGCATCAAGCATTCATAAGTCTAACAGAGGTTTCCTGTAACGTACGCCCATGCTTTTTTATTTGTTTTCTGTGTGTAAGTTTCTTTGCTAGCACTGGACATACAGCCCACTGTAAATAGCAGCCAATAACGTCTGGAGCTGTACTCAGTAATAATTAACCCCAGAGCCAAATCTGTTGCATGGACAGAGAGGTATTTGGCATTTTCACAGTCTTAGGGCTCCAGTGGTCTCACCGATGGCTTCAGGGTTGCACTGACTTTGGGGGCAGACTATGTTAGCAATTTTAGTTCTCCAGTCCCAGCACAGGATCTACAGCATGCATCCAGTTGAGAAGGGGGAGCAGTACTGGAGTTTGGAAAACATTTGATAAAGTGTGGTACAGACAGCACTTTTCTTTCTGCAGTTCTACACTTATTTTTGAGAAAAAGTCACGCACATCTAATCAACCAAAACTGAAGTAACACTGTGTGGTACTGCCAAGAAGCGAATACTTCTAACTAAGCTGTGGTCAGTCCTAGCACCTCTTTCTGAGATCCTTCTAGGAACTATTTATTGTAAGGAAATACATAGTCCTGAAACACAACCAATTCCACCTGCCCCCCCTCTTCAGAAGAGTAACTTTTTCCTTCCATTCTGCCTTTCTCAAGTCCCCTTTTCATAACAGGTGTGAGCCATGAAGGGCAGAGTGGGGAACAAGGTCACCCACCTTTTCATATGTCATATACTGTTTGGCTAATTACTGCAGTCATGCACAAACGCCCCTTCAAGGCCCAACACACACCCACAAATGGCAATGGCCCCAAACAGCTCGCAGAGAACAAGGAAACATTTCAAGTGTCCTCTTTCTGAACAGTGATTCTACCAACATCCGAGCTAAAAGAACTGCTCCAAGCATGTTTGAGGCTGATTCAGCAAAGGGATGACTTTTTTTTAACATCTGTCATAATCTATCCTGATGTAATATTTATATGCACATATACATGCATACACATATAAATAAATACAGACACATACATGTATAGATAGATAAATAGACCTACATGCTGACTTCAACATATGAGCTAGCAATCTGCTTTGTTAGCACTCCTAACCTCTTGGTCTCTAGAGCGGACTCCGACAGCCGATGCATTAACTCAATACCCTCCTTAGAAGCCTCCAACACTCTAGGAATATTAGGGCTACAGATAAGCCTTCAGCAGCTGCACCAGCTTATACTCATTTATTCCAGTGCTGCAATATGGTACCCAATACTATGCTTAGTCCTGTTTCAAATGATTAAAACGCTCTGCTTTTGCTGCTTCCTGTAGGAGGTTATACTGCAGTTAATCTTACCATTATTGAGTTTTTCTTGATGTTTTAATTTATTCTTTCCTTTGCTTTAATTTCACTGTTTGTCATCATCTGCTCCCCACCCGATCACCCTCACCCTTGTAGATCAGAGGCCTTGCTCTCCACCTTGCAACCTCATTTACATGGCACAGAACGCGGGTTAAACGCTACCATGCTGACAGGGTACAGTGTTCCTTCCCAGGAGCAGGAGCAGACGGTTACAAAGAGTCAGGGACTCAACATGGATTCTCAGTGCTGCCTTTCTTATTCCTGATTTACTGTGGAGTGGTAAACAAGCCACTTGATCTCTCTGCACCCATTTCTTTATCTGTAAATAGCAATCATGGCAGCCCTTGTCTAAAGCACTACTGGTGCATTTAACTGCTGTCAATCAAAACGCTTTTTGAAAAAAAAAAATAATTAACATTTTTAAGAGGACAAAAAAAAGGAGGAAAAGCCAGTCCTTGGGGTTTCTGGCTGATTGCTTATGCTCAGATTGTCAAGTCAGCCATGGCCTTTGTTCTCATCCATAGAAGAGGCATCATTGTTATCCTGGCTCAAAAACACAGGGCTTGCCTTTTCTACCATTAACTTGGCAGGTGCTGCCCCATGCAGTCAGTATCTCAGCACAGACTTTCAGACAGACAAAATTAAGGAAGTCTGAGCCTAGAGAAACAGAGCTGAAAATATTTTTAATGGAAGCATTAGCTCATTTTACACACTGATTTGAAGTAGACTGAGTAATGCTTCCAAAAGCATTTGAAAACATGCTTGTACAAAACCTCCCTGGACTGCCCAACACAGCTACACCCTCATTATGAGCGCGCTGTGCGTTCACTGAGACAGCGAAGACAAGAGCCTATCGCCATCGTATCGGAGGCTGGTAGGGCGTAACACAGCATCCGCCAAACGACACGCAGGGAAGAAGGGAAAGCATTTGCACAGAGGAGCACGGGAACTGCACTACAGTCACTTATTCCTACCATAAAGGGAGGCAATTAGCTTTACTAAACCCCAAGGCTCTTTATAATCTTTAAATAGCAATTTATAAACCATTGCTGAGATAAGGCCAAGTCAATCCCGAAAATTCCTATGCCAGAACTTTAAGTGAAGGACTTGGACCATTCTCTCCAGCGGTCCCCAGTACTGCCCTGTCTTACCAGCGTCCCTCTCTCCCTTTCCCCACTGCCATGCATGCCCAGGGCGCTACGCATCCATTGGTACGGATACAAAAACCAGCACGTACCCCTGCCATCCTGGTCACTCCTGAGGGGTCTGGAACAGGGCTTCTTCAGGTGCAGGCTACCTCCGGGAGGAGAGGCATCCAGAAACATAGGCAGGTCTACTCCTGACACCTTTCTGAAAGGCAGGTGGTACAAAGCAGCCTGGTTAGCAAGAGTGCTCAGCAAAACGTCGACAGGATGTTGGCAGGTCATTTCAAAAGTCTTCCCCCTCCCCCTAATTCCCTACGACTTTTTTAGAAGTTTAGAAAAGTTCATTTAAAAAAACATTGATTGCACAAAAAGCAAGTGGAAGGGGATTATTTTTTCAATCTTTCATAAAGCAATACTAAAAATATCAAAGGAGCAACACCTTTTTCTGAGCATTGTTTCCTTTCCAAAGCCTTTTCTGAAGGAAAACTATTTTCACAGATTTTCAACATTTTCTATTAATAGATTTACTCTCTTCTCACCTGGCATTGGGCTGCTAATAGCAGGAATCACACCCAACTGGCAAAGAATGATGCGAAACATCTTCCACATCTAGGCTTTGACTGCCATGTAATCTTTCTAAAATCCACCTTTTACTTTCCTTTTCCTCAAAAATCTTAAGGGCACCCATAAAGAAGAGGCCACAGGTAAGACATCCTGTACATAATAATTGAAGAATTAAAAAAATGTAATCCGTCCTCCGCTAGCACAAGATCCTTCAGTGCAATATATTGCATTGCTTTCCCCAGATTAGATTTAAAATTCTCCAAGGAAAGGACTCCCACAGCTCCCCTGGAGAGCTTATTCCAGACTAATAGATCTCATTGTCAAGGATTCTTCCCCTGCTGTTCAGCCATAATTCTTTCCTTATTTTTTCCTCTCTTGCTGCAATCATACTCCCTCACACCACATTAAATTACTCTCCTTTCCACACTGCAAGTTAGCCGCCTACAAGCATAAGAGGAATATAAAACCTTCTACAGCAAATTCTTATCCCAGAGACCACTTTTGTCTGTCAAATAATTATCATTGTTAAAAGTGAACTGGGGAAAAGGTAAACTAAGTAACACACATGGCTTTATCTGGAATAAAGTTAATAGGTAATTAAAAACACATCCTTCTTTGCAGTTGCCAGAAACACTAAATTTGAATCAATGCTACTGGTTTAACCTGAAACAGTTGGTAATATACTAGTACTGCAAACCAGCATTTATCGTTCTAGTTTAGACAGCTTAAGGGGTGCACATGAAAATCAGATTAATACCAGCTAAAGAAAGCAATGTTTCTTCAAATATTTGGCTTTTTTAAGTAAAGAGGTTGTAAACATGTTGTATCTTACATGTATTATAGAGCAAATTCAGTATATTAAAAATCACATTGAATTTATGGGTTGCAAACTTCCCTTGGATCCTGTAATATTTTTTTTCTGTGTCAGACTATGGCAGAGTTACAAAGTCAGCATTCATGGATGGCTTGTGAACATCAGCACCTTTAACTGAAGACTTTATTCTGCTTTTAAAGTTAGGTGAACAATACACCTTTTCCACACAACTTACCAATTAAATATATTTTGTGTTTTTTTAAAATCACTTATTTTTCTCCAACTCTTTAAGCAACTGCACTACATGTATGACTTCAGAGCTCAAATTTGTAGGCTTCACATTTAACAATGCCATAAACACTCTGCATAATGGTTTTATCTTTCTACAACTTTAAAAGCAAACAGAAGCCAGAGTGCACATTGAGTACAGATAGCGGAGTTAGCATCAGGAACCTATGTTCTACTCCTGATTGTCTTGATGAATCACTAAGCGACCTCCAAAAAGTCATTTCACCTCTCTTTGCCAATTATAGAAGCTGTATGGAATTTAATACATCCTCTTTCAGTAAGCGAAGCTCAATTCATGAACATCTACAAAATAGCATAGAGAACTCTTGAGGAAGTGTACCAGAAAAGTACCACTACTTACGTTCAGAACGCAAAAACTGTGCCAGAAAAACTTCAGGTGGATCAGTCAAAAGACCAGGTGACAAAGAGCTTGTGAAAATTCCTTCTTTTGTTCTCAGTCAACAGTCTGTTACTTTGTGTGTATATGCGTGCACGTGTTGCTTTTCCTTTTGATTTAAACTAGGGCTTGTCACAGAAGTCACACAGCTGTCTGGGTGAGAAGTTAACAACCATATCGAACGCTCTTCTCCGTTCTGTTGCAACTACGACTGGGAGCTCCCCCTGGCTCCTCGGACCAACGAAGTATCTTACAAAATGCGTGTGATGGTTTATTTTTGATAAATCAGTAAGGCATTCCAATGCAATGGTGTTTTCTTTAGGAGTTTTATGTTATGAGAAGCTCTCAACCTTATTATTTTCTATTTTCGTACTATAAATGGGCTTTGCTTACAAACATCAGAGGACAGATACAAAATGTACTGTATACAACTGCAGGTAGCTTCATTTGAGAACAACTTTCTAGAAGAACCAAGTTTCCTGTTGTCTTCTTTTGGAATTGTAGTGCATATGTTGAAACTTGTATATCATTTACAGTATTGAGTCTTGTGCCACTGCTGTACCTGATGTATCCAATCTGGATTAAACAGAGTATGTGCCACAACTATCAAGACCATGCTGTGGATTTCTTCTAAAAAAATTCTGGGAGGTTCTTTTGGAGAACTTTGGGTTTTGGCCTAAGCCACTCGAGTTGCATTTAAATAGTAGTAACTCTTACTTGAGCAACCATTAACGAAAACAGCAAGATGACCGAGATGTTACAGGAGAGCAATAATGCAGATGCCTAACTGCATCTCCTGCAGTATCTTCCTTTTGAGTGTTAAGAGTTGTAATAAAGTTCATCTTGGCAACAAAATCATATCGGCCTTTTCAAACTACACAGACAAAGCCTTGGCAAGCCCCCTGCCTGGGGTAATTTGTTGTGACACAAAGGGAGTAAGGCAAGAGAAAAGTACAGAAAGAAAAATACTTCTCCTAAAAAGATATTTACTATATTGCAAGAGCACATCTTATGCCTTTCTTTCAAAAGGCAATCTCATCTTGGCAGTTCCGTTTAGGCCAAAGTCCTGCTTTCTGTATTGCAGGTATGGTCAGCTTGTTTTGACGACAAAAGCAGTAGAGCCGATCTCATCTTTACCCTTCCAGGAAGTGTCACTTAGAGGCATTATTTAAAATTTTCAAAAATCTTTAGGCAGAAGTTAGAATTACTTATTAGGTGAGCTCTAACACCCACCGAGGTGGGGCTGGACAGGCCAGCTCCCAGCCCGCTCCCCTGCCCGGCAGTAGAGGCTGCACCCACCAGGGCCACCACTGGCCCAGCTGCAGGACACCCACAAGCCACCCCACGCAGGACAGCCCCTGGGCTCAGCCGCTCGGGCTCATTCCTACGCCCCTCATGAGCTACATCAGTCTCACAATTCTCCTGCACAGTGCAGAGAGTCTGTATTGCATGATGCGGAGTTTAGACTCACCACTGCAAACAAGGTCGGAAGCGCTGCCAGGGACACCACAGGATGTGCGGCGGGAATTTTGCAACAACATTAGGAACGCTCAGGCAAGTGATTTATGCAAGCCGAGGGAGAGCATTCTGAATTTCTCAAAATGAAAGTTGCCGAAGGTAAGCAATCAATTAACCTTGAAGACATCCGTTTCACCAAATAAAAGCAGCAGCTCTCCTTGAAGTACAGCTCATAGCAGGTGGGAAGCAGCGCTTTTACTAAGGAAATTTCAGCCTTACTCCGCTCAATTAAAAAAAGAAAAGCACCAGAGTATCTGCTCCAGTGAATTTTGAGAAATCAAAGAAACTAACTGAAGGAACCCGTCTCTATGATCCTAAACATACTAAAGCCAGAGGATGACATTTCAAATTAGTGTGGAGCCAGCCTAGGGTCAGTACCCCAAGCCAGCCCGTACTGTCATCCTTCCCCGTTTCAAGACAGCTACACACAACGCAGTGCAACCCAAACAGGAAATACCAATTAGTTTTAGTACTAATAGGTGATTTCATTTCTAATTAAAGCTTTCCTGTAAGTGCGGCAAGTCTGATATTGCTGCACCCAGAGGGACAGACCAATTATGACTGCTGCACATTTTCTACATAATTAAACCATGCTCTATTGCACAGCTTGTCACACACCTAGCTATAGAAGTGTTATTTATACAGTGTTAATTAACTGGATTTAAATTAGCAACACAGGCATGGAGATGCAGGTTCCACTCTGCCATTTGACTGGTATACAGTCAGTGCCTGGTGTTTAGTGAGAATTACGGAAAACAGAATGATCTCCAACTATAAGCAGACTACGCAGTCCTGCAGTGCATTCATCTTCACCCAAAAGTCACATGGAAAACGCAAGTCAAGCAAATAGAACTGGGGTTCGTTTGCATTTTCTCCTTACTGAGATTTCTTACATGTAAGTGGCTGCCTTTAGTCTTCCTTTGTTCATTTTGGATTGTAAAGATTGCAAGGGAACATCCAGCTGTCTTTCATTTTCTTTTATTAACAACATGTTGTAACACCATCACTGGAAGGAATGTAAAACATTTACCTAAACACAGCTCACTTATGAAAAAGACATTTTTCTTCAATCTTAAAGAACATCCTATTTATGTTTGTCCATGTACTTGCAGACCAGCAGTTATGTTTTCACAGATAACGTCCATGCACGGCACCAACCAGCCCATCCCTAACTGCAGCATCACTACATCAGTCTCCACTTTTCAGCAGTTCCTGAAGATAGACTGAGTTGACGTGATAGGCATTCATCCAGTTAAACTGCCTGTAACTCTTCCTATAGTGAGACACTGCAGCATAGTAGTTTTGCCATGCTTCATAATAAGATTTCCAGTAGTTTTTGTAACTCCAAGCGTTGTAGGGAACACCATCATCCCAAGAGCTGCAGGAGCAGTCGTCTTCAGTTTTTCTCGTGGAAGGGCTAGGGAATTGATGGCAATGGCTTTTCTTTTGTTTAGCGTTTTGTTTCAGAACTTTCTTTTTCACTTGATTTTGCTTTGGGACTTGTGATAGCTCCTGAGGCTTCTCTGGTGTAGGACAGCAGCCTGCACGACCCTGACGCACTGTGGGAACAGCATCCTTCTCCTGCGTGTCTGACAATGCCTCAAAGGACGAGTTGTTTTCCCTACTATTGGAGGAAGCCCTGGTACTGTACGAACCATCACTGTCACCAGACATCACACCGTTTCCTGCCGTCTCTGTATTATGTTCCACCTCTTGCCACTCTACACCATTTCTGAGGAAATCACGCTGTTCTCCCGGGGCTGAATAGCTCCTTAAGATTTCAACCTCTCTCTCCAACCCTTCTTTAATGAAATACTCATAGTCTTCAACAAACGCTGCTAAGCTCCAGGGATTGTTCTGTTGGTTTTTGAAAGAAGACAAGCACGGAATTCTGGGAAGGCTCTTTTTTAAGGCCTCCTCATCTGGAGACTGAGTGTTACGTTGTCCATCCGTTCTGGACACAGTTTTGAATTGACTCCTCCGTTCCATGTGGCAGCTGGAAGTTTGGGGGTTTCTACTACCTTTTTCTGGGTTTGCAGAATTTGTGCATTTTTTTATCTGCTTTTGCTTCAGAGCCTTTTTTGGCCTTTCTACAGAAGAAGTAGCGCCTGGAATATTAGAAAGAGGCTGAGGTACCTCTGAAAAACTATGTTGGACAGGCTGCAGTACTGGTTCCTCTGGTCTAAGACACACAGTGTCAGAATTCACTGAAGCACCTGTATATATAACAGTTTTGACTTCTACCTCCCCATCTTCAAAGTGATCCATCATTCCAGGAGGTATAGGCTCTGCACAAAAGGGAAACAAGCAGGCACTCAGTTAAGTGCATCCTTCCCTCTAGAGCTCAAATGAACAGTGAAGTAAAGCTTTGCAAAATCACAGACAAGGTGTTAAGATGTGTTAAGTTAGGGCTACAAACAGACCCCTTCAATTCTTGAAAGAGCTCAAAGAGCCAAACCATTTTCTTCATGTAAGAGATCAAAAAGTTGATGAAGACAAGCAGCATTACGTTACCTGTGAACTATTTTTCACATCCTACTTAACCAGATAAGAAATTAGAACTTAGACAAGAAGGAAAATGCTATATTTTTAGCAGAACAGCTTCTGGCAAAGCAAGGGTAGAAAATCTTCTGCTGTTTCCATTATTTCTTCCTTACTTCTCCTACTGTATCTTACAGCCTGAGAAAGGCTTAATACCAGATTTCTGGAAATGCAAGTAGTTATGTAGTTGCTTAAGTAACAGCTGGATGCAGAGTTCCTCTCCCTACGTATAGGCACGCACTAAGTTTGTTTCCTATTGCTTCGCCCAACTGCAGCAGTTACACAAGTAGTCACGAGCACACACATGAAAAACCTGTGCCAAAATTAATGCAACTTCAGCAGAGAAGACACATGGCAGTTCCCCATGGACTCGTCTGAAGCTTTGAATAAACAGCAAATAACCAACAAAAACCCAGTTGCATTCATAGGACAGAGCATACCTGGTAGAGGAAGCAGCTGAAGATTGCACTTCTGAGCAATCTTCATCATCATGTTTTCTTCCTCTCCGCGGCAGCAGTATGTCACAGATAAGCCTAAAGTTCCTGTGACACACAACAGAAGGTGTAACTACCTAGCCAGCGCCAGCAAAGCAGCACAAGCTCAAGAATCCACATGGCTCTTCTTACCAAAGCGCCCAGCTCTGCCAATACGATGCATGTATGTTTCCCAGTCTACAGGTACATCCAGGTTGATAACCAGATTCACTTTTTCAGCATCAATTCCGCGAGATGTCTTGAGAAAGCGAGCAGGAGAGAAGAGGACAGGTAACCAAATATGCTGAACAGATCTTGAAATAAATACAACACGTTTTGGAGTAACTGCTCATACTATAGCTCTCAGTTGTTACAACACACCTTAAAGCAGCTACAATTTTCCAGCCAGATTACAGTATTGTATGTACAATAGGCATATTGCATTGAAAACTACAGATCATTTTTCTTACACCTTCTACGTGTCAAACACAAGCATGTTTCTTCCCCCAGCATCAAAAAATTCAACCCAACAGCAGTAACCTTTTCACGACAGGACCTCAAACAACCAACTGAAGAGAAAAAACACCAAGCATGAAAAAGCTGAGACCGCCTCAAGCCTAACCACTGCTCTATGGAAAGCTGTTTGGGGTGTCACTGTTGCGAGCACACTGTACTAGAGAAACAAATTACTCTTGTCCTAGGAATAGTTCCTATCCAAAGCAAACAACTCCACTCCTCTGAAGTACCTATAAGCTTCTGCAAACCAACAGATAAATTATTTTTGAACCAGATGAGGAACAGGGGACAATTTCTACGTTTCACAATGAAAATAAGTCACACACAGTCCTGAAGTCACATGCTTTGTCATTACTTTTATTTTCTATTCAATTCCAAGTCAAATGTAATTCTCTGAAATAACTTTGTGTACAATATTCATGTACGCTATAAAACACTAACTCACCAAATCTGTGGAAATCAGAACTCTACAGTGGAATTGCTTTAATTTAGCCATAGCATCAAGTCGTTGATTTTGATTCATGCTGCCTGGAAAGAGAAAAATTGGAAACAGATACATTCCTCAGTTTTATTCCCCTCAATTTCTGGAAAAAAACTGCTTTGTAAAACTGTAGATATCAGAGATAAGGTTGAGAGAAATTTCCTCAAACATCAGTTTGAGGACTGAACAACGAACAAACAAAAACTTGAAAATAAGGAAATCCATTACATAAATGATTCTTTTGCTTGTTTTAAAGAGAAACCAAATACGCAGACACTTAACTCACTCCAACAACACTGACTTTAGGCACATGCTAAACACATAAGCCAAGGAAAACACTGTTGAAATAAAAATTCAAGGTTTTTAATAAACGTTAGGTACCAGCTATCAGTATTTTATAGAGCAGCTAGAAATAAAAAAGATTTAAATTTAACATCTGCAAAGAAACACTGCTTCAACCTGCAAATATAAGTAAACTTTCTCTTTACAAATTAGCCAATACATTGGCCAATAATGGACAGTCATAAAAATGACTCTCACACAAATCTGAAAGCAGGTAAAAAAAAAATAATTCAGTCCTAAAGACCTATGAAGATTCAAACGTTATTCTTCATTATTTAACTAGAGGCCATGCAAACCAAGATTTAAGATCAATTATCCTATTTTAGGTCACGTTTATGCACAACTTAAATAGAACCAGAAAGTTTTGAATGGACTTACCTGAAATGCACTCAGCAGGAAAGCCTCTGGATGTCAGTATTTCCGCTAGATGTTGAGCCCTGACAGAATATACACAATGAAAACTGTAAATAAAACCTCAAACCTAACAACCCCATGGCATTTCTTAACAACAGGCTACACTCTACAGCCACAGACCGCGTTCCAAAACCGTCACTTTCATCTTTATGTCTAGAACAGTCACCTGACAGATGGAAACCACCACCACGGTATCAGGTCTCACTGTATTTTGAACAGTTCATGAGGTGCCTTCACACTAAAGCATTCCTTTATTTTCAGTATTTCATACTGCATTCCTCCGGTTGTATTTCAGATCCCAAACTGCACACTGCTTTGAGACCTTACAGAAGGTCTATGTAAGTTTATCCACAACTGGACATTACAACCATTGCTTTCGAACATGCTTTTTACAGATTTTATTTCAAATTTGTTACCTGCTATGCAAATTTGAGAAGACTAAGGCTTGATTAAATGGAACCTTGCTGAACAACTCCTGTAGGTGCTGAGTTTTTTCCTCAAATGTTTTATGCGGAAGCGGGTGGGAATTCACAATTTTATAGTACTGCTTCAGCCCTGAGCATGAAACACAACAAAACAAAAAATCAGATTAGGGATTTCCATAAGACCATGCACAGTGCTGTGCTGCTATCAACATGTGCCACTGCAGATAAAACAAAGGCTTTAAACAAGAACACACATGTTCCAAGTAAGAACCTACAGAACACGCTTTCCTTAAAAGGTTAAAATATTTTTTGAATGGATAGAAAAAACAGAAAGTTACATTCATTACTGATATTTTAAATACATTAACACTGGGAATAAATACTTCATAAACTAATCGACTCACTTGTGGAGGGAAATTATTAATAATCACAAATTTTAAAGGTACACGCTTTGGTTTTAGTATACCCTTCGTAATCTATTGATGACAATACCACCATAAATGAACCTCTACTTACCAAGGAGACTTGGATCAGTAGGGTTCAACCTCACAAAGGTGGGCTCTCTCATGTACCTGGTCAAAGCATTAGCTAACGATTCGGGATAAGTCGCTGAAACAGCAAGCATCTGTTTATTGGCTGGTAGCGAAGAGTAAATCCAACTGCGAGACAAAGAAGTGGGAATGACTAACAAATATGTATCCAACCTCCTAAAAAATGCATGAGATAAATGTTTTTCTTACTTGATTTGCTCCTGAAAACTGCCTTCTTCTAGCAGCTTGTCTGCCTCATCAAGAATGAAAAGCCGGATACTGGCTGTATTCAAGTAGTCCAACTCTATGAGCTGTTTTATTCGACCTATACATGAAGAAAAAAGTAAAAGGAACTCCAGAAATATTAACTGAAAGGTTCTAATGATGAATTTTGTAATTTTTTAAAAAATTAATTTTACTACCCCTTCAAAAAACACATATTTGGAATAATCTCTCACTAAAAGTACCTGATGTAAATGTCTCTGGCACTGGCTTTTGAGATTATCCCCTGTTACTTAAACAAAAAACAAAACCAACCAAAAAAACTCAACATATTTCAAAAGCACCAAGTGTTGTGCACAGTCTCTGAAGCGCAACAAAGCTCATCCATACCTGGGGAGCCCACCGCTATGTGGCACTTCTTCAGCCTGACTTTGTCCTGGCTCAGGGGAGTCCCCCCAATGAAGACGTGGCATTCCAAGCCCTCCATTTTCACCCCAATAGTCGTGATCACAGCGTGGATCTGCACAGCAATCTCTCGAGTAGGAGCCAAGATCAGAATCTGCAAGGGCCAAAGACTAAACCTGAAAGCTGCAGTAGGGGTCCGAAAACTGAAGCCCAGCCTCGAGCCCTGATGACTTCAGGCACCGCGCCCCACAGGCGACAAGGCCCTTCTCTCCAGACAAAGCGCGGCTCCCCCTCACAACGCGCGGCCCCCCCGCGCGGCGGGAACGGCGGGCCCGGCCCGCGCCTCACCTGCGTGGCGGGGCTCTCCATCAGCACCGCGTCCAGGGCGATGGTGGAGAACACGCAGGTTTTGCCGGTGCCGGACTTGGCCTGCACGATGAGATCTGGAAAGAGCCGCCACAGAGGTGACCGGAGGCCCCCGGGTGCCCCCAGCCCCGCGCCCGGCCCGCCCGCTCACCCAGGCCGCAGCGCCCCAGCGGGATGGCCTTCAGCTGGACCGGCGAGGGCCTGTGGAACCCAGCCGCCTCCAGCCCCGCCAGCACCGGCGCCGACAGCAGCAGCGAGCCGAAGTCGGACGGGCCGCCGGGCACCAACACGTCGCGCGTGCGGAACCGGCCGTCGCCCGCCACCGCCGGCTGCTCCCCGGGCGCCGCCATCTTGGAAGGGGCGGAGGGTGGCGCCCCGCGAGACGCGCCTTTAGCCCGCGCCGCGCACGCGCCCTGGGACAAGCGCCTCCGCGAGCCGTGCCGCCAGGGGGCGCCGCGGCCGCCGATTGGCTGGCGGGGGCGGGCGGGACCGCGTGGAGGGGCGGGGCTTCGCGGGGCGGGGCAGGGCTTCTCGGGGCGGGGCTTCTCGGGGTGGGGCGGGGCTCCGTACGCCCTTTCCCGCCTCTTGGGGCATTTTAACCGCTATCGGCGATTATCGCCTGCTCGTGCCCGCGGCTGGGGCTGGGGCTGCCCGCTGTGCATCGGGGCAGAAGCGGGGTCACGGTGGTGGCTGTGAAACAGCAACCCTTCGGGTGCCGCAAGGCAAACCGGCGCGGCCGCCACGCCTCCCCGCGTCGCGTGTTGCTGGAACGCGGGAATGTCACAAAGCACAGAGCTCTGCGACGCGCGAGGGGGAGGGAAGCGGTGAGCGCCGCAGGCCTTGCCACTGGTTCCACAAACGAACTTCAACTGGAGCGTGAGCCTGCGCTGCAGGGATGCTGGGCTCGATGGCGGAGGGGTGGGAGCAGGTGCAGACGCTGGGATCGATGGCGGAGGGAGCCTGGCGCAGCGTGGGAGCAGGCGCAGATGCTGGGATCGATGGCGGAGGGAGCTCAGCGCAGGGTGGGAGCAGGCGCAGATGCTGGGATCGATGGCGGAGGGAGCTCAGCGCAGGGTGGGAGCAGGCGCAGATGCTGGGATCGATGGCGGAGGGGGCCTGGCGCAGGGTGGGAGCAGGCGCAGATGCTGGGCGCGATGGCAGAGGGTGGGAGCAGGCAGCTGGCCAACAGCGAGGGCAGGGCGGGAGGGAACGGTTGGAGGAGAAGAATGAGCAGGGGAAGGAGAGGGTCATAGGAGGAACGGAAGGGCCAGCAGAGGAATGATGGAGAAGGCTGCAAAAGGGGATGAGGAGGACAAAATTGACTGCATCGGCAAAACAGTGTCAACAGGCTTGCTGACAGTCAATGCAAAAAATATCTTTATCTCTGTTAATCTGGAGAGCGAGCAGTCGCCACTGGTCTCTCAGCTGTCCTGCTGTAACGAAACAGCGGGGACTTTTTTTTCTGAACGCCTGGTTTCAGCCCTCCTTCCGCCATCCTGACGACAGCAATGAGTGTCTCATTGCACTGAGTCTGGGACACAGCTGCACTGCACACAGAAACAAGATTTAAAAGCCAGGGTACAGCAAAAAATTAACAGCATAGCACTTGCTTCAGCAAAGGCCAAACGTGTTAATCCATCGTTTGTGCATTGCTACCCTCTGTAGATCACTTGTTTTAAATCGTGGGTGGTTTTATGCATATCAGCTTTTATTGCCACAGCAGTTCCGAGGCTCTGGACATGCAGCTTCCATTCATTGCAATGGGATTTGGAAAATCTCAACAGTGGCTTCTACTGTACAAGCACACACACTGCGTCCTTCTTCTTACATTGCCAGGCGGCCTAAATGAATTTGAATGGCTTTGGTGTACCACAGTCTTTGTCACGCCTTTGAAATTCCTCATGTTTGTATTCCTGATGGAGGAAAAAAAATCTGGCAAAATCTATTCAGTTGTTATTTTTTAGTATTATGATATTTTCATACGAATATCTGAGTACCAACCAAGAGTGGGGCCCCGCAGGGCAAAGAGCAGTTTCAGCGTGGAGAGCTTCTCTCTGCCAAGGCGGGACAGACCAGATGGCAGGGGCGAGAACTGTGCCCCGGAGCAGAGGTAACAGGATAGCCATCTACAAGCATCCTGTTAGTTCCAATTATTTTTTAATTTTTAAGTGGATATTCCCATTGGTCCTCAAGGGGAAACGAGTCTCCAACATGAGATAATTATCTCTGGATAAATCTGGGAAAGGAGGCAGACAAAGACACCTGGACAGAACAAATGTTTGATTACATACAGCCTCTCAAAACCCCTTTAAACTGATGTGATTCAACCAGACAACGAAGAGCAGTCGGAAGCGACTGTTCCCATGGGGGAGGGCAGAGAAGAGCGGATAAACCAGCCCAAGCCAGCCATCGCAACGAACCGCTCCCCCTCTGCTTCCCTCACCTCCTCCTCCTCTCCCCTGCGGCAGCGGCACCTCGCACCACGGCCGAGGTGCTCTGGAGCCCGGCGCTGCTCTCCGCGGTGCGTTGTTAACGCCACGTTCCGACACGCCACCCTCAGCCAGAAAGATGCTGCCGTTGGGTATTTTTTTCGCGTCCCATCGGACGCTGGCGGGACTGGTTCCGAACCATCTCAGTGTCCGTGTGCCGAGAAGCGCTTTGACGCCATGGCTGGCAGATTTACCGTCCCTCTCCCTCTGGTTTTGGCCCTGACTGATGGGGCTGTGTCAGATTCACGTCAAGCTCCTGCATCCTCCTGTATCAGCTGATCAAATGAAAGGTTTTGTTTCTCCCTTAACCCTTATTCCCGTAGAAGATCTTAACCGCTACCGCTGCTCACTCTGTTTTACGCTCCCTGGATGTTGTGTACTCTGCCATCAGTCGGTGTATAAATAGCAATCCCCAGCCTTCAGGCCTTGTTTCATTCTCCCATACTGAATTCACATCGTCGACGCGCACACATCAGCCCAGGCAAGAGGAAGCTGAGGTTTTGCCGTGGCATTGCTCTGCTTTAGCTTGCAGGAAGATCCAGAGGAGGCATTCCTGCTGAAAGCAGCCTTTGGAAATCTTGACAATTAATCTGAATGCTCTGCAGGCAGAATAGGTCCAGGGAAAGGATTTAGGTTAGTAAAAGAAGTAGATAAAACCTCCTTCTGAGCTGTAACATTAAAAAAATAACTGGTTCTTATAAAGGGATATAAGCTTGTGGTCATAAACCAGCCTCTAGGTTTTGGGACTCGTAAGAAAACTCTTGCTAGGGAAAACTTGCTCCCATATATCTTTTAAGAATACACTCATTATAGATTTGAACATTGCTACTGTAAACAAGCACCTGCCTTGTCTTATTCTTTTAGCTTCAAAGGATTTGTCTGTCATATCTGCCAAGACATGGAATTATTTAGAGCAAATCTCGGTTTACATAACATTTAAAGCATATTTTTCAAGTGAGATAATGTCAGCCTCCTCTCCCAGATGTGTTCAGATGAAGACAGTGACCTTTCTCCGTTCTCTGCAGCACGTGTGACTCGCACTTTGCAGTGTGGTATGTATTTGTGTTTACACTGCCATGGAAACCTTATTTGTTCTCTGTACAGTAAAGCACATTACAGTGAAAGGGCCATTGATATTAGCTTAGACAGTGACTTCACATTCACCACTAAAAATTGACTCCAAGCACCCTGCGCATTCATTTTCCCTTTGAGAAAAAAAGCTGGAGGGCAAGTTACCAGTGAGCAGCAAGTCTTTGGGGCAGCAGAATCTTCTCTGCTGCTTTAGTAATTGGCAAAGTCTTGGGTTTTTTCCAGCAAGCCTGGTACATGGAGTTGCTACAAATAATGATGATGATGATGATGAGATGACGGGGTCTTACGGTGCCCTCATTTCAGTGCCCTTCAGCTGAATGGATTTGGTTCCTTGTCGGGCATGTCCTTCAGAACGATCCAGAAGAACTCCACAAATTTCAGGTGAAATCTGAAGTACACGGGGGGGCCACTGCAGATGCCTGTGCAGATGCAGCGGCAGACAAACAGAAAGCAGACACCAGGATATCGGTTCAGAGCAGCTACCCCAGCTTTACCAGGGAGCAGTGCCAGTAGTTCGCTTCTGTCATTTTCCTCCAGCTAGATTAATATCAGCCCATTCTAATCTTAGTTATGCTTTTATACCAAGGTTTGCTAAGCTATTTTTCAGCTAGTAAGAACAGGATCTAGGTCACCAAAATGCAGCCAGCCGAGATGTAATCCAATAGTTCTTTAACACAAGACAGCACAGTGAATGCACGAGGAGTTTCCCTACCACTCCAGGGCAAGCAGAGCTGCGTCGGGAGCTGGAATTCGGCTGGAGCAGAACTAGAAGTTTTGCTTTTGGGATGGGAGCACAGCGAGGCAGAGGCATGTCAGGAACTTTAAAGGCCACAAGTGTAGAGGCTGCATATGCTAAATAAAGTTTAATGGAAGAAATGGTCACCTTTTCAGGGGTAATTTAGAATCACAGAATCATGGAATGGTTTGGGTTGGGAGGGACCTTAAAGTTCACCTGGTTCCAATCCCCCCTCCCATGGGCAGGGACACCTTCCACTAGACCAGGTTATCTCTTGATGCACAAATGTAAAACCAGAATTAAAGTTTTGACATCATATTCTTACCTATTTTGGCTGGACGTTTATGCCCCAGTGGATTTAAACAAAGGTGGGTGCAATTCAGGTCATGCTGCAACACAAAGGGGAAGAAATTCTGAAAGGTTTGCGTTTGGTATGCAAGAAAGTAAAAATGAACGAAAATTTAGCAATAACCATGCTTGTTAGTTCAGCAAAGAACAGTCACATGAAGGCCCTGAGAAACCAGATCAACGAACTGAAAGACACCAAATGGGATGAGCCGTCAGCGGTGCAGGGACGGCCGTGCCCTCAGACGGGAAGGAATGAGGCAGCTCGTGCAAGTGGAACACACCACTCCGAAAGGCGCATTCTGGTTTTGCCCAAGGATCGCAGTTTGTCATTTTATCCTGAAATACGGCACGTAGCTTTCTGCTTAAGGGTGTTTTATTCTCAGCTCTCTGTTTTCGGGGAGACCTGATTTTCCACTGCACCGCACCATCTGCTCACGGTTTGCACCACTGCGGAGTGGAAGGGAGTGCAGGGCCTGGCATGAAGCATCAATGCTGCTTTGAACCAGTTGTCTACACAGAAGAGAAAAGTGTTGCTTAGTGGGGAAATCCTACCGAGAAACTATTTCAGATTTTTCTCCTCTCTCACAGGTTCCCAGGAGTTTGGAGCACATGAATATTCCAGGCTTTTCTTTATCCTATGCTCACAAACTCCTTTATCAGCCTCACAGGACACAAGCAGCCCCGGAGGCTGAAAAAATGGATCAAAAAGACGACCTCAAACAGAAGCCAGGCAGGGGCTAAAAACTCTTCCCTGTTGATCTGCTGGCAGATCACACAGTTCGGTGTCTTGCAAGAGCTTTCTGGAACACAGCATCTGCCCATTGCCGTGGATACGTGCAGTTGGCCTCCTGAATGCTAGACGTGCTGGAAAATATGATGTTCTTTAACTCAGATTTGATGCTTCAAATAGCCATCCATATCTTTTGTATCTCTTTTCTACTGGAAAATTCAAAGTGCTGTGAAAAGCATCACTTAAAACAAATTCTGGAATTATATAATTTTAAAAAAAGTATGGTATTGTAAAGAGAACATTGAGGAGAGCATCCTGTGCCCAGGATAATCCCTGGTCTGCGGGTTTTCAAGATGCAAAAGCCACAGAGCTCGTCAGCAGTCTCCTTTGCCCAGACACGGTAACCCCGGGAGAACAGAAGCCATCCCCCCTCGATGCCTGCTCTTGGTCTATTCCCCACCAAATGTAAAAGAAGACCTAAACCCACTGTTGTTCAAAGCTGGCTTGGATAAATTAAGCTCATGGTCAGTTTTCAGCCCAAACCAGCTGAACCTAGGTCCAGCTATTACAGATGCAAAGAGAAAATGCCATCATGTTCTAGCTCTGGTGCCATGCCACAGGGAAGAAGTAGCGTCTACATATTCTGTTGCAGAACTGAGATAATACCGTAAGTTATAAAAATATAGTACCAGTAGCAGAAACGAAACAAAGGTCTTGAGCCACCCAAGAAACACAGAAACCTGGACTCTGAGGCTGTGGCTCTTCTCATCGCTGTCTGGGGCACAGAACGAGGAAAGGGACGTTGGGTCCTTCCCTCTGCTATTAATAATTGGCGGAGCAGGCCTTTCAGCTTGTAGTCGCCACATGGTGCCATCTTTTTGATTTTTTACCACTGACTGGCTGTTCTAACCTGCCATATGATACTTGATCTGCTCGGGTAGGCTGTGGACATCCATACCCGACCCTGGGCTGCGGGGAACAACCAGCTGGCCGGCAAATCCAGCCAGATTTCAAGACAAAAATCATAGCTGGGCTAGTTGGCTTTGGCTTTAAGAAAGACTGGCAGGGATCCCGCTCACAGCATAGCATACCCCGTTGGAAGCGATTAACTGTTTGATAAGGTCATTTCTTTAACACATTAATATGTTTACTGCCCCACGTTCTGCAGAGCCTTGAAGAAAGATGCAATTTTCATGCTTCCTTAATAGATAGGAAATAGAAACTCTGAAATGAGCAACAAGAAAGGAAATTTTGACCAATAATAAAAGAGATGCCAGAAGGATCAATAAATGTTAACTCAGGAGTGTTTCCTGAACACCCATGAAAGGGCAGATCGCAAATTTCTGATTTAAATTGGATTTTGACACAAAGGTCAGCTTTCAGAAACACCAAGGCTGATTTCTACAAACAAAATCCCATTACCGACTATAAAAAATGTTTTCCTTCAAAAAGTGAAGACCTAGAAAACCAAAGATTTTAGCCAGTCTCTGTCAATACTCAAATTTACAGCAAAAGCAAGTAATTATGTTTTCCACCCCAAATTTGAAACACGTATTTCTCATCCTATCAAGCTCTTTGCCATCGCGGAACGGTTCAGACAAGCCCTGCTAACCCGTTACAGGGGACTCGGCGTTTATCAGCCAAACAGCACAATTTTGCACATAAGCTGAGAATAACGCACATAATTTTGCATATAAACCGACAATAGGTGGGCTCTGCCGGCCGATGCCCTCAGGGGGCTTTTCCCACCTTTTCTACGATTCTGTGAAAACGGGGGGACCCACACCGGGGGTTGGGGGGGCTCTGTGCTCGGCCGCGATTCGCTTTGCCGCGCAGCTCAATCCCCGCCGAGCAGCCGGCAGCGCCCGCGCCCCCCGCCCGCAACCACCGCGCTCCCCCGCGGGGAGGGGGCACGACACCCCCCCCCCCCCCCCCCGCAAAGACCCCCGCGCTGCCGCCGCTCCCGACGGCCCCGCTCCCTCCGGCTCCCGCGCCCGCAGCCGCCCGCCGGGACCCCCGCGCCCCGCCCCGCGCCCCCCCGCCGCCGCCCCCCGGTGCCGCCCCGGCCGGCCCCCCCGCGGGCGGAGCGCCGGCATGGCGGGGCCGCGCTGAGCCGGGCCATGGACCGCCACCTGCGCCGGCTGCGCCAGGAGCTGGTGAGGGGCGGCGGGCGGGGGGCCCCGCACCCGGCGGGGCTCGGCCCTGCGGGGGGGGGGGGGGGAGCAGCCCGGGGCGGGGGGGGGTGTCCCGGCCCGGGGTGGGGGGGTCCCGCTGCTCCGCTCTCAGCCTCCGATGCCGCCGGTCCCTTCGCCTGCGGGGGGGCGCGGGGGGCTCGGTGGCTCCGGAGGGACGATGCCAGCCAAGGTCGGAGACCGGGGAAGCGTTGGCAGGAACCTGCGGGCAGAAGAAGTTTGCGGGAGTCGGCGCGGTGCGGAGGGAGCTGCGGCTGCCGGCTCCGGTGCCCCCGGGGAGCGAAGCCTTTGGCAGGGGTCAGCCCCCTGTGCCCCCTCCTCTGCCCGGCCGCGCTGCCTGGAGCCGCTCGGGCCCCGCCAGCCAGCGGGGGGTGCGGGCGGCTGCGGGGGCCGGGGCAGAGGCGCTGTCCCCGGCGGGGCTGCGGGCGGTGAGCGGGAACAAAAGGGGGAGACGAGGCAGAGCCAAACCGGGCGGGCGAAGTTTCTGAAGGCGCAGACGCTTCCCGCGTCCGGACGTGGCGGGGTGCTGGTTGCGGGTGATGGCTGAGCTGTCCGGAGCTTTACAAAGCGGGGGGGTGCGGCACTGCCTGCGGTGCGGCGAGCCTTTCCCGTGTGGGCAACGCCATGGGGGTCGGCGTGGTGCCCGCGGCCAGGGCAGGAGCAGGGGCTGGCTGCGGTGCCGGGCTCCCGCAGCTCGGACGCGTGCGAGGGACGCGGCAGCGAGCGGGGACGCTTCACCTGCCAGCCTCAGCAGTGTCCCCAGCGAACGGAGGAGCTGGGAGGGAAACCAAAACAAAGGAAAAGGGGAGTCGCGGGTGTTGGGCGCGCGGGGGGCGAGGAGCGAAAGGCAGACGGGAGCCAGCGGGAAGATCTGTAAAATCTGAGCAAGCTGGAAGGTGAGATGGGTACAAAGAGCAACTTTCAAAAAGCGTGCTTGGGATAAGGTTCCTGAATCTGTGCTTTGTCTTCCAAAGAAATCAGGCTCATTATCTGAGCAGTGTCTTTATCTGGAAGCCTAAACATTGCACCTTGACTTGTGAGTCTAAAATGTGCCTGTCTTGTAGTGCAGAACCGAACTCGTGAACAATCTGAATAGATGTGAAAGGAAGGCAGATCCCCCACACAATGTGAAAACCAGAAAATAATTGAGAAAATTATAGTTTTGTTCATACCCTTGCTATGATACAGTAGCAGATTTTTTTTTAAATTGTAAAAATGCAGCAATTTTTGTAATGTTAATAAACCAAGACCTTAGCCTGGCAAAGATTTATGTGTATGCTTGGCTTAAAAGCTGGGAAGGGGCAGTTGTCGCCTGCAGCAGCCTGGGCGAACATACGCTTGCCTGTTGCTAGTCACATTCTTTCCCCTTCCCACCCTCCAACTTCTGTTACTCAAGCTTAAAAACTTACTTTCACAACAGTTTCTCCGGGTGGCAGGGTGCAGTCTGGGCGCTGCTGTGAGCGCAGCCGTGCCAGGACAGCCCGCGGGCTGGCAGCTGGAGAGACCCTCTGCCTCACGGCACGCCGTCGCCAGCCGCTCCTCTCAGCAGCAGCTCAGGTGAGCTGCAGATCGCGTTTAGTGAAGGTAGGAGGACTGTATTAATTAAAACAACCATAAATGATAGCCTGAGCAATAAGAGCTTCTAAAATTCAAGGCTGTCAGGATAGCCTGGGATTAAAACAGATGAATGTTTCTTGAACGACCAGCAAGCAGCGCGACAGACAGCTGGGACCATCTGCCTGGCACGGCGAGTGGGAACCCAGCCTCTTGGCCCCGCTGCTTGACCGCTTTCCTCGTTCCCGGGCAGGTGGTGCCTCCGGCCACTAAACGCGCCAGAACCAAGAGTCATGCGGGAGGAATGGTGGGCAGGGCTTGGCCAGGCCGGGACCACGAGCTGCCTCGTGCGCAGCTAACGGGGGTCCGGTTCGGGAACGCGGTGGGGTGTGTGGGTGTGCCTCGTGCCAAGGAGCAGCTCTGCTCGGGTGGGACGCGCTGCCGGGCGCAGAGCGGGCGGCACGCGGGGCTGTGCTGCAAAAACGTCCTCGCAGGAGCCAGGCTGGCCGAGGCTGGTCAGCGTAACGTGAGCGTTGGAGGCCGTTCGGTTAGCAGAAGTTTAGTTTGCCTCGGTGCAAACTACTGCAGCCTTTGGCTGGTCTTGAGGAGGGGATTTTCTCCAAAAAGAGCGGATGTTGGCACAGCTCCCGGTTCCCAAAGAAAGGTTATCTTCCAGTGCAACTCTATCCCCCACCAGTGTGGGACTCGAGGATTCCAGCTCTGATTCTTCTTTCCCCTGCTTTGTGCACTAAAAATGTATTTAAATAATCGCCTGCTTGGTTTGGGCCGCTGGCGTGCCCGGAGGTTGCGACACACAGCCTGTGCGTTGAGACCGCGCCGCGGCGGAGCGTGGGTCCGGGCGAGCTCACACGCGTTACCTCGGGGAGGTCTCTGCCGGGGCTCCGAGGATGGACCTGACCCGTTTCAGTCCGTGAGAGAGCTCCTGTTCCCATCGCGTGTTTTCCACTGTAAGCTGATCGTCCCTGGCTTGTGTTGTCTCTCTGACTGGAATTCACTCGGAAGCTTCCCCATGCAAATGCTTGGCAGCCCACAGAGCCGCAGCTGGCACAGCCGCTCATCCCGACGTCCCAGCCCGGCGCGGGAGCGATTCCGAAGCCGGGCTCCTCGTCCCAGTGCTGGCACCAGCCCTCTTGGGCAAGCCGTGCCAGCGCTCTGCACCTCGGTCTCTGTACGTAGAAAATACAGAAGACCTTGTTCACCTCCGCTGGGAAGGTCCCCGCGACACAGAGCGGACACAGTGTGGTTTGGGGGGACACGCAGCGCTGTGTGTGGGCCTGGCGTGGAGTAAGCTGTGCTCCTCCACTCCTGCAGTCATCTGTCCTGCGTACGGCAGTTGCGGAATGTGCCACAGAGCTTGTGCATGTTCCATTAATGCAATTAATTCCAATACTAAAAGTCCTCGTGACTCTATCGCCTGGGTTCAGCACCCAGAAACGTCGTTCTGCGGCACAGAAATATTATGTCTGCTTTCCGAGTTACAGAACGTTATCTCAGCTGAAGGATCAGATTTAACAAGAATTGTCTTGCTCGGGGATTAGCAGAGAGGAATTTCATTTCCGTGTCTCACGCTGCAGATGGCATTACCTCCGTCAGCTTTCTGACATGGGGATTGTTTGCATTGATACGTAGTGACATCAGCATGCGTACCATGGGATGGGGGCTTCAAGGGTCTTTACAGTAAAAATAAATCACTGATTAGCTGGGAACTGGCAAGTTCACGGGGCAGATTTATCTTGCGCTTGGGGTTCGTATGACTGCAAGGGGCGAGGGGTCACAGTCAAGTTAGCTGTGGTTGTAACTTTACTTTGCATGTTCTGGTCTTTCTTGAGGAATCCAGGATATTTCTGAGCTTTCTGATGCTTTTTTCTAGGAGGAAAAGTATTAAAGTAAGTATTTAAAACAAACCCCACCACTCTGACTTGAATTTTTGAATGTTCTCCCTGCACATTCATCATAAATGCATCACATTGAGTTTGATAGAGTCTGACTCTCTTCTTACATTAATTTATGTCCTGGTAGACAGTATTTCTTGCTATGAGTATCTTGCAGGAATGGAACATTTGGTTGGAGTGAAAAATACAGCCAGTTATTTTTAGTCTTTGTCTCACACTGCGTCCTATTCCTGTAACTCGTAAAGAAGTCTGCTGTATTTTCATTCCTGCTCTTCCTGAAGGAGCAGTTCTTCTTGCGATTTACAGTAGAGTAGGGCATGAATGACAGACCTCAAGGTCTAATGTCACCGCTCACAGCTCCAGCAGGTGGAAACACGCAGCTCCCTTTGTGCCTCTGCCGATGAAGTGGGCCCTTTAGGGTGGCTCTGCCCATCGCTGCTGGAGATGGCGTCAGAAGCTTGGGTGGTTCTCGCAGAGTCTCATCGGTGTTGCCTTAAGGGAAGGTGCAAAGGAGTAACTGACAGCGGATGTCCTGTCACGTATAACCTGGGGAGAGAAAAGGCAGCCACAGGCTTTGTCCGCTTGTTTGTGTCCAGAGAAGACTCCTAAAGATGCCGGGGGATTGCTTTAGACTCCCAGCTGCACGTGTCGAGGAACGTGGACCAGGTCCCCCAGTGAAGCAGACCACTGGGCTGAAAGCCGACACTGCTGACCACCACCTTCGGCGCTCAGTCTGTACACCCAGGCTTGGGGTCACTTGTCCCTGGGTTGTGAGCAGAAGTCTGAAGGCTGGAGTTCCTTATGGGCCCTTTATTTCCTGGCTGTAGAGAGCTGATTTTCCAATTTGCCTTTAAACGTGCCAGGTGTGATTGGGAAGCACAGAAAAATATCGTTGCAACAGAAAGGAAGGCAATTGAGTGAGGAAGGTAGTTAATAGAGTGATGTGAACCACGTCTTTCGTAGTTAACATCTGTTTAAGATCTATTTAAACTACTGGGGAAAAAAAAAAATCTTTGGTGAAGTTTCAGCATCTTTCCTCTTCCAGAGAAATTGGAAGCTCGCAGTTAACATCCTCAGCTACGCCTAAAATACTCTGGAAAGACAAGAGGTGAAAAAGAGACTTGAAATTCTTGTGGCAAAACAGAAGGGCAAAAAGAAGATTGCAGGCCCTTGGCGTCCATCAAGCTGGAGGGCAGCTCCCGGGAGCCGGGCAGCGCGCTCCGCAGAGCCGAGCCCAGCCGCAGGCTTGTTGAAGATTAATCCAGTTAGTGACCCAAAGGAAACGGCAGAAACAACACGGTCAGCTCAGCAGTTCTGCAATAATTTTGGTCTCTATTATGTCATCCTCTTTAAATACCCGTTGTTTGTCGGGGCTCTGTTGCCCGTCAGCACTATTATTAAGGGCTGCCATTTGTTCTTTCCTGTCCCCTGAGCAAGAACTTCCTCTCTTTGCATTTCTCCTGCCCAAGAGCTGGACATCTGTCTTCCTCCTCATTACGACAAACGTGCTCCGAGCTCTCTGCTCACTGCTCTGCGCTGAGCTGAGAGCCGTGGTGTGTCACCTGGTGCTGCCGCTGCTCCCGTCAGCATCGCCAAGCTCTGCCGGCCCGGCGGGCCAGGGGCGCGGGTGGGCTGGGAACGCCGGCGGCTGGGGCTGGAGGGCACGGGCGGGAGCGGAACCCGGAGAGCTCGCTGAGCGTAGATGCCGATAGGAAAACACCGATTGCCAAAGTGGGTTAAAAAAGTTACTTATTTACCTGCGAAGGGGGCGGTGAAGCCTCCCGTGTTTCTGTCTCAGGTGTGGGGTTTTGAACTTGGTGAAATGCCAGTAGCTGCTGGAGGATGCTGCTGGGGGCAGGTCGTCCTCCTGCTGTGTTAATCAGTGGTGGAAGATCGCTGATTTATAAACTGTGTACAGCACTTGTGGCCGGAGTTCGGGGGATAAGCGTGTTGAGGAAATCAGCAGAAAGGCACGGCTTACAAAGCGATTGATGCGTTTGCCCCTCGAGCAGAGGCCAGCAGGCAGAAGAAGGGAGGATGCTGGCGAGCGAGGTCTGTGCTGAACCCGGAGCTTTGCCATGAAAATGGTGTTTCCCCCGCGCTCGGCTCTGCTGTGGGACGGAGCGCGGGGCCGATTCAACAGCAGGTCTGGGGTTTGCGGCTTATGAGCAGACACGAGGCAGAACGTCTCCTGAGGCCCCGCGGTGACTGGTTTACGTAACGTCACTTGTGTCACCCCAGCGAGCTCACTCAGGGTCTCTCCAAGCCAACTTGAGGCTCTCTGGGGTTTTGTGTCACAGTCACGCTCTGTTTGAAATCGCACTTTAGCTCATCACAGATTCCCATTCCTGCTGCACGAAGCGTGTGACCGGAGGAGCCAGCGAGGCTCCCGGGCTCGGCCCCGCAGCCTGCCGTTCCCATCACCTTGCATCAGGGCACCTGTTTGACTTCCAGCCCGATCTGCTGGATTATTCGCAGAAACTTTTGTCCTCTCACAGCCCCGATAGCTCCGTCCTGAACCTTTGCCAGGGGGTGGTCTCTGCTGGGGGAGGCTGCTCCTTTTCTGGAGAGGCTCAGAGAAGCCAGGCTGAACTTGGGAGAACTGAAATCTTCGTGGCAAAGAGGAGAGTGGCTGTTAGATAATGGGGAAGAAACTTTTTTTTCCCCTCCGTCTCTCCAGAGTTTTCTCTCCAGGGTGAGTACTCTTAATTACCACAGGGTAATTACTAGTGGATGCAATCCGAACCCCTGCAGACCGTTTGGTCACCAGTCAGTGGCTTTGCTTTGGGCTGGGTTCCACTGCCCCTTCACTTCTGTAAAAGACTGAACCGATACCGTGAAGAGCAAAAGATAGAGCAGGGGGCTTGGTCTGCTTTGTCTTTTAACTTGCACAGCCCAAAGTTTTAGAAGTGTTTGTCAGCAGAGTTCAAAGCCTCAGGATCTTTAAACCTCTCTCGCTGATGGTGGGATTCATGTTGGCAGAGGGACGCCGAGTCCTGAGGGCAGGATTCGTCCCACCCCAAAGCAGGTTGCTGACACAGGACAGGCGACTTGTGTCCCAAAAGCACCCACTTCTCCCCCTCTGCTGCGACGGGGACGGCTCAGCCCAGCCCTCGGCACGGGCAGCACCGGGCGTCGGGGGAGCAGTGTCCAAACCTCGTAGTCACCGATGGGAAAGTGCGTCCACAGATGACATCATCTCCATTCCTTCTCCGGTGGCTCGGGCTCCCCAGGCTGGTGCTGGTGCCAGGTTCGTTTGTTCAGCAGGAGACGTGCTGGAGTCTGAGCTTTCAGGGCTCAGGTCTTTCCTTGTCAGGGGGAGACAGGATCTGCCGGTGAGAAACGACCACGCTGATGATAAACGCTGCCCGTGAGATCTGAATGCTCAACAGAGCCTCGCTGGGCGAGGCATGCCGTGTAATGATGGCACCCGCCGTGGGGGAGCTGACGGAACCGATGAGCTGAACAGCAGAGCCACCCGGCATCTGCTGAGGGTTTGATGAGCCCGGTCGTTAGCGCAGGACCCTCGTTACTGGCCGCGCGGTGATTACAGCGCGGTGCCGGCCAGGGGATTTGGTGGGGAGCGGCCAATGAGGGGCCGGGCTGGCTCCAAAGCCAGCTTCTTGCAAAGCCCCAGATAAAGCAGACTTCCATTAATAAGGCGAGAAAGGTTAGGACGAGGAGCATTACAGCAAATCGGAGAGGTAAGGTGATAGTTTTGTCTGAGGCTTGCAGAGCATATGGCCCCAGCGTTCGTACGCATAACCCAAGAGCGCGGTTCATCTGTAAGGGGGGCATTATTTGCGTGGCTGCAGGAGGAGAGCTTTATTTGCTGATGTTAAAAAATTAGATAGCTGGAGACACTTGATAGTGTAATCGGGAAGCTAAGCACAGATTTTCTGTATCTTCGTAGCTTGTGTGCTCATTCTGCATGATAAAGAAGTTTCTTGGGAGTGAAGCTCTGAAAAATCATCGTAACCTGCCGGCGAGTGTCAGGGTCTGGGTTTTGAAATGGAGATTTGTGATCAAACTCTTGAGGAGCTTTCTGCTCACGCAGCCAGGTTGTTACAGAGGATCCAGCTTTTTGGTGGCTGCTCTTTCTCACTGGTCAGATCCACGTACAGAAATGGAAATAGAGCAAGGAATTGAACTAGTTTAGTTAAAATGAAGGAGATGTAAAAAAGTAAATCTTGATAAAGCTGAACATAAGATGCATCTCTTCTTTTTCACCCTAAACCTGAAATCTGTTGCTGTACAAAAATTGTGACGAGCCGTTTAAACTGTTTATGGCAGCGTAGGCTGAAGCTTTTCCTAGACAGTGGTAATCTCTTCTGCAAACCACCTTACATCAATGTGACATGTCTTCACCTCCAGCCCTGCCATCCCCTGCTGTTCTTCCCCGCTCCTTCCAGTTCCCCACTCCCCCTCCCTGCTGAAAAAAAAGTGGCAGCTGTTGGAAAGTACAGTCCATTTGTTTTATGATGCCGCTTTGGGAATATGATCCAGATCCTACGTGAGAGAGAAAGCAACAGAGCGAAAGAGAAGAGGGGGAATTTAGAAGCTCTGGAAAATAACTTGCTTATTTTAAGTCTAGTATAGAAAGTTGAATCTTCATAGCAAGGTTCAGGGATAAAGCAGAAGTGCTGCTAAAGGTCTTAGCTTGGGATTCAAAGAGATTGCTCGTTGAAGTAAGTAATTTTAGAGATTGCTGGTTGTTTTGTACAAAATTTCAAGTGCATTGAAATGTCTTTGTCCTCTAGTGAGAGGTGCCTGTAATGAGGGTATTAAGATCTTCAGACATGTTATATAGTAACAATGTGATTCTTATTGGGGCTTATTTTTAATTTACTTTGGCACTTCAGGTAAAGAAAACAAGGTTCTCTGTGGGAGGCACTTCTGTTCATTACTCTGACTCCTGATTTCAGCTAGTTACAGGGCACAGAAGACAGAAAAGCAAAGAATATGCTAAAACTGGCAGCAGCCAAAACCATTCATAGTTCTGCACCTTGGGTTTCTGCCAAGCAATTAATGGAAACTCAAACTATTTATTTTTGTTGTCAGGTCAAAAAATCCACTCCTCCTGTCAGCTCTTCTTATTCCTGGAGGGAAACTCCTAGAAAAATCTAAGAAAAATTCAGTTGCTGTTCTATGAAATGGGTGTGGTGCAAGTAGGATGCTTCTAAAAATGTGGTCATTAGGAAGAGGTGATGTTTCAGGAAGCTGCTCAGCCCAGCTCTCCTGTCCTTTGGTCAAAATTTTCTTGCTCTCCTGGCTCCTGGAGACACTGACTTGATGTCTGCTTCTTGCCTCCGCAGCTCTCCATGAAGGAGGTCGGAGACGGGCTGCACGAGCAGATGAACTGCATGATGGGCGCGCTGCAGGAGCTGAAGCTCCTCCAGGTCCAGACAGCTTTGGAGCAGCTGGACATCTCGGGGAGCCGAAGCACCATAGCTGGCACTGAGCAGCAGCAGTGCTGCCGAAGCAGCAGAGAGGTGCCTGGGGTACGGCAGCACGAGGGGCTGCAGGGACAGGCATCGGTGGAGGGGTGCAGCCCCACATCCCTCGCGTGGGCTGGGCCACGGCCGGTGGGTTTGCCCCGTCCCGCTGCGCTCCCAGAGGGCGGCTGCCATAGAGACACCCCCTCCTCCTTCAGGAGCCGCTGTGGTGGGGATGTCCATCACCCAGAAGGACCTTCCTCTGCTTCTGTCCAAGCGGAACATGTCCGCCCTCGGACATTTGAGCCCAGCAGCCAGGGCACAGCATGGGGACGGCCTGCATGCCGGGAGTGCCCAGGGTGTGACGATGGCCACGACTGGACGTCCTCCCTCATGTCCCAGAGCAGGAATCGGCAGCCGCTGGTCTTGGGGGATAACATCTTTGCAGACTTGGTTGGGAACTGGTTGGATCTGCCGGAACTGGATAAGAAGGGGGAGAAGAGCGAGGCATCCTTGTCCATGAGCAGATCCCAGGAGCTCTGCAGGAAGTTCTCCCTCACAGCCAACATCTTCAAGAAGTTCCTGAGGAGCGTTCGGCCAGACCGAGACAGGCTTCTCAAGGAGAAGCCTTGCTGGCTTCCACCTGAAGACAAACAGCCTGAGATCTCCAAGAGACCCAAAAAGATGAACAAACTCAAGGGGACATTTTACTTCCCACTTCACGGGAACATCCAGAGCCATCACGGCAAAGCAGAGAGGTGCCCAAAGGCAGAAAGCAATAGCGAGAAACCCAAAATTGGCACCAAGAAAATCCACGATACCATAGACTACACCCAGTCCAGATTTGACATCAACACAGCTGTTTGGGTCTAAGTTTGCTGCTGTCCTCTGCTCTGCTGAGCGTTTGTTTCACACCAGAGAGGAGCTGGATCTTCTCAGGGGATCCCCAAGCTCTCAACATGGACTGAGGTGTGAGAGGAGTCCTCTGCAAAACATCACCTGCAAGCAGCATCATCCAGAGCAGCCCAGACAGCCCCAATGGGGAGCTCTTTGGGGGACCCATATTTGCAAAAATAATCATAATCTTTAGCAGCTTTAGGGTGAGTGGTGCCACAGATGACCAGCTCCTGGGGCCCGGCTTACGACAGCCACTTCAGGCCCATTCCATCATCTCTGGTTAAAGTAGCTGCAGCACAAAATTCACTGTGTGCATGTGTGTGTATGAGTGTGCAAATATATATAGTTTTTTAAAGAAATCCTGCTTGTGTGCACTTAAGGCTGGGTTATGAACCAGGCACTGCAAGCGTTGTACCTGAAGCACTTGCTGTTTTAATTGAAAGAAGTTGGAATTTGTAAGACTTGAGCAACTGCCAGGCTGGAACGTTGCACCCCAGCTCTGCTGCACTGCAGCTGTGGGGTTTTCCCCCCCGAACTGCATCTCCGTTGTGCTCCCAGCACCTCTGCTTCCCCTGCCAGTTAAACCAGTGGGACACAAGGCTCCTTTCATGGAAGTTTGTGACCTGCAGCCCTTGGCGGGTCTCGCCTCTCTCCCCGTGCCCTTCTCCCCACAGGTCGCACCAGCTGCAGCTTGCGAAAGTTCGTTGTTGGGGTTGCACGGAGACACGGGGTTGCAACAGACGGTGGTGGTGGTGGTGGTTGTTGTTGTTCCCTCTGTTGTTGTGTACAAACCACGTCTTGGAAGAACCAAGTTCTTCAGTGTCCAGCTCTCCAAGAGTTACCAATAAAGTGGCATCGGTCTCCAGCGTGCCGTGGGGCTGTCTCCATCCCGGGGCCCCCTCAGCCCCGCTCCCTTCCAGCGTGGAAGCTTCTGGGTTTTCACTGACACAAAATCCCGGCCGAGCCGGCACGGAAGGCCGGGCTGGCAGGGGTGGGAGCCGGGAGTGCGGGCGGTTGGTGTCAGGCTGGTCCCATTCGGGAGAGTTTCCATTCAAGGAGAGGTTCCAAATCATAGCAGGGAGAAGAGCTGCAGCCAGAGGTCCCTGCCAGGGTCCCACTGCAGCCTATGCACATCCCCGAGAGCCTTCGGGTAACGCTTCAACATCCATCTTCCTCCTCCAGCACGGGGCAAGACAGAGGGAAAAATGCTGGGGGGAGAAACCGCTGCTGAGGGAAGGGTCTCGGAGCCATGCAGCCCTCGGCTCGTGGAGGGGGACATGGCCACATCATCCCAGGTCCTGCCGCGGGTCCCCTCCTCGCTGGCTCCAGGAGCAACAAGCAATGGAGGCGAGCCCCCCACAGCCCCGTGAGCCCCCATGGCAGAGCCCGGCGGTGGTGGGGCAGCTGCCCCCATCTCCATTAGCCCGGAGCCACCGGAGACCTCGTGTGCGTGGCAGGGTTGCGTTGCAGAAACCTGTTCCACTCACTCCAAGCTTCGGAAGGGCTTGTGTGCGAGCAGTTGGAGTAGGTTTTTTTAAGCATGCAATTCTATTCCTGTTGTAACTAACCAAGACAGAGAGGCCAGTGGAGCAGAGGCATGGAGGGAGAATTCTTTTTCCCTTGCAAATTAAATATAGGCACACGACAAGCCCTGTTTCTGCCCATACAAGGAGAGGAGCGGGTCAGCATCTGAAAGCTGCGCTCAGCACTTTTTCAGGAACCCGAGTTGCAAGCAAGCTTTTGGTTTTCCTCCTCACAGGCTTCAGGTCTGGTTGTTTCCCCCCTCATTTCTCTGAATGACAAAAAGCTATTTCTAAAGCATTTTGTTTTCCTCCACTTCTATCAGTAGCTCATCACGTTTGTTACAAAGACCCTCCCAGCTCCCACCAACCTTTCCACAGGGTCAGCAAAGAGGAGAAGGAGCTTTCCATAAGCAATAGCACAACAGAGAGAAACAGCTTTTCGTACACCAACCTCAGTCCCTGGAGAGCATGACCTCACCCCAGGGCTGCCCAGGCACAGCCCCGGGGACCCAGCCCATGGCTGGGCTGGCATGGCAGCAGAGAACATGGTGGCATCACCCTGGGGCACCCCATCCCCAGGCACACGTCCCGGCCATACCTGTCTGCACCGAAGGCTGAGCCCCACGGAGAGAGGAGCATCGTGCAGGATGGGAGAAGCTCTGGGGAGCTGAGCACCCACACCAGGGGCTTTTTAAGCTTGTCACAGAGCATTGCCCGCAGCTGTGCCGGGGTGGGGGGCAGCGGGCAAGGGCCCGGGCTGAGCACGGCGGGGCAGGGGCACGGTGATGCTGCGGCTGGGAGGCCAAGGGTCCATTTCTGCGGGTGGTCACCTCGCTGCGGCCGTGTGTTATCCAGAGAACAGGGTGTGCTTATGGAGGACGTGGGGAGATCTGGAGCCTAAAATGCACACTGGGAGCCCAGTCGTGGGAGAAGCCGTTCTGGGGGGTTGCACCCCCGTCCAGCCCCCACCCAGCAGCCTGCAGAGGCTCTGTGAGCTCAGCCCCGCTGCGCCAGCACGCGTGCTCCCGTGCAGCACCGGGTCCCGCTGTCGCGGTGCCGCTGCCCTCATCGCCGGGGTCTCGCGTGGGGCCGGTGGGAAGTTTCTCTCGAGAACAACCACTTCTGGCCCCGCGTGCTCCCGACAGCCGCCCCGGCCCGTGGGGCAGCGCCGGCTCGTCCTGCCCGCGCACGCTGTGCTCGGAGATCAGCTGCCGAACCCAGCCCTCTGTCCCCGCGCGGAGGAAGCGCCATTGTTTCTCGTTTCACGTGGAAAGGGCAGTTCTTGGCCCCAGCTGCCGCCCACATGTTCCTTTCCCACCCAAAATAATCGCTCCTGCTGCAGCCAGCACTGCTGAGTCCGTGCCCGCTCCCACCCTGCGATGCCCCTGCACCCCCCGGCCCCCTCCACCCCTGTCTGTGACTGCTGCCGGCCAGATCTCCGCCTTGGGGACCCCGACGGACGAACGCCAGTCCGAGGACAGGGGTGGTGGCGCTGGACTCGTTTCTGCCTTTGCCGGAGGATCAGGACCCTTCAGGGCCCTTTGCTGGCAGCTGACCGAACGCCCAGCGCGGTTTCAGAAGTGTCCATGTTCTCCCTGCCTCTGAAGTGTGTCTCCAAAGGATGTTTTGCACCAAAATAGGATTTTCCAGGGTGATTGCACTGACAAATGCAGTGTGACTGAGGCTTGAAAATTGCAAGTGAATGTAGCTGGATCTCAACCTTCTTAAGAGAAAAAAATATTTAATAAATATTCTTTAAGAGGCATTCAAATAATAATATCAGCGAAGCCAGACATCCTACCTAATTTAGTCTCCAGAGCAAGATCTGCTAATAGATCAGGGTAGGATTTGTGAATTACCATTTCACTTCTCCAGGGACTTTTCCTGAAATTGTAATGGCTTTTTCTCCTCTTTTTTTTTAATGAAACTGCCATTAAACAGTTCCCCGTTATTAAGTATGAAACCTACCTAATTAGCACAATGACAGTCTTTAATGAGGCCCTGGCTGTGTTCTGCATCTTTGATGGGAGCGGCTGATACCCAGCCCAGGCTGGCAGTGACAGAAGCGCGTTCCTCCGCGAGCTTGCCCCGCGGAAGGCAGCCGGGCAGCCGAAGCTTGGGCGTTCGGGTTTGCTGGAACGCTCTGCTCACGGGGCCGGCGAAGCCCAGCCGGGATCAAACGCGCTGGAGGCCGTTTGACGCCCGGCGCGTTCGTTCAGGCAGCAGCGATGGACGAGCTGGCGGTGCCGGAGGCTGCGGCCGAGGGGGGAGGCTGCTGCCGGCCCCCAGCGCTGCCCGGCGCGGGGCAGAGGCAGGGGCAGCTCGGGACGAGGTGTCACCTGCTCGTGGTGCAGCGCGGTTCCCTTCTGCCCAGGGCTGGACGGGCAGCGCAGCCCAGCCCCGCCACAGCCCACGTCACTCAGCGCCGCGGCTCCGGCACTGCTGGGACGGATGGGTGCTGGACCTGGCCCGTACGGCTTAATGTATAGAAAGGGTTTGGCTCTTCACATTTGCAGGGTGCTTCTCCAGGAGCTGCTCCTCGCTCGGCCTCCCCGGGCTGTCCCTTCCCCGGCAGCGCTGATGCTGACGCCCGGCTCTCCCAGCCAGATGGCCTCCAGAAGGCTCGCAAGTGTGCCTCTAATTAAAGAGCCTTTATTTTCAAAACCATTTCACAGCTTATTCTTCTGACAATGGGATGGGGCTGCTTAGGCTAATGCTGGGCCAGAGCAAAGGCAAACACAGGCTGGCTGCTGCCCGTCGTGCGCTCCTTCCCCGTTGACGCCGGCTGTATTTACCGTTTGCCCGCTGGAGCCGAGGAACCCGCACGCCCTGCAAGTCTGCGCCGTTGCCGCGGGCTCCCCAGGGCCAGCGCGCGCTTCCCCAGCGATGCCCGGCTCTGTCCCCGTTAGCCGTCTGTGCTGATGCGCCTAACGAACCCGAAAGGCTTTCCGGCTGGAGACTGAGCAAATTGAACCGTTTGCCCTCAATTCCCCTCATACTGAGGCCGGCAGAAAAGAAACCGCTTGCCGCATCCTTGCTGAACGAAGATCCTTTTCATTCAAAGTCCAGCACTGTTTTATTCACCCCAGCACAGTCCCAATCACTTTATTAATTGGCAGCAGAGTCTCTTCTGCTGCTTCAAGCAGCGTTACTAAAACACGGACCGCACCTCTTCAGCGTCCCTGTCTCTGCCGGAAGAGGCTGCGTTTCATTTCTCTCCCCTTTTGTTCAAGCCGTTTGTATCCGTGTGGCATTTCTAACCGAGCAGTCGTGCCCCTTGCCAGCTGGCAGGCAGCCTCGCGTGCTGGCTTTAAGGCATAAACAAAAGCCAGTTTTCTGCAACACTTCCCCTTGGCCGAGGCCGTGGCACCGTTCGGGAGCTCCCTCGCACCCCCGGCCATCGCCCTGATGTCCCCAGCCCCTCGCTCGCCCTTCTGCAGCCGCGGGGTCTGGCCCTGGCCGGGCGCTCGCCCTCTCCAGCCGCTTCCCACCCGCGTGTTTTCCAGGAGCAAGAACGGCAGCGAGCAAAGCCTCAGAGCTGGCTCCGGTTTCCTGGCTTTTGCTGAGCGGGAGAGCAGAAGGGGCAGAATCGATATCCCAGAAAGAAGAAACGCCTGATCCTGTGTCAGCCCTCACCTTGGGCAGGCTGGAGGTTAATTCGGAAAGCACTTTCTGACGTGCTATAAATGCACGCTTAAATCCCACCGAGGCCAGCTGGACACAAGCTCCAGTACGTGGAGGGAGGCTGAGGGGTCCCTGCTCAGGTTCTTTGCACTGCAGCCCACCCTGGCCCCTCCGCCGGCACAGGGGACGGGGCTGGATGCGGCCGCAGGCTGGGAGGAGGAGCGGGGGGAGAGCAGCTTGGGGCTGACCTTGCTCGCTGGCTGCTGCCCGCTGCCATGGGCTGGCACGGAGGGGCTCCCCGGCAGAGAGCGGGGGCTGCCGGGGGGCTGGGGGGGTCCCCCCGCTCAGCAAGGAGGGAGATCGGCTCCCGCATGAACAGACTAAGCCTGCAGTTCAGGCTGGACCTTCCCAGAGGGCTTCGCCACATCCACGACATCAGCCAGGAGTTCGCGATGTGACATCTCGAACCTAGAGATAACGAACGTGACGTTCTGTCAGGTCTAATTAGTCCCTGCGCTGTGCCGGTGACAGGCGCTGGGGAGGCAGAGCCTGGCTGCAGGCTGGCGGGACGGGGCTGCCGCCGCCGAAGGCTCCGCGAGCAGAGGGGAGCCCGGGGACGACACCCCGCGACGGGGACCCGCAGCTGCCCGACGAGGCGGTTGCTGGATTCGTGGATGCGTACGCTAACAGCAGCCTGCCTGTGCCTGGCGGGGATCACTGCAGGGGCACTCCGGGCCCCCACATCGTCCTCTCTGCCCGCTGTGGTCTGTAACAACCTGCTGGGGCTGTAGAAGTTCCTGGGGGGCTGGCTGGGTGCCTCCAGAGCGTTGCAGGGTCTCTCTCCCCAGCTCCGGACTGAAGGCATCGCAGCTCCAGGTCCCCAGGTCCCCCCCGAAGGGCAGCACGCGACGTGGCCCCGGCTGACTCCGCGTCTCGGTAGCGGCGTTGTCAGCAGCGCGGGCAGGGGCTGGGGCCGGCAGCGGTGTGACATGGCGAGGAATGAGCCCTCAAGCACATCCGTGTGCCCGGTGGCTCTGCTGACCACGGCCAGCCCGGCAGCCAGGAGAAGGGTCCTGGGGACCTGGGGGACCCGGTCCCTCCCTCACCCCTGCGAGGGCCAAGGGAGCAGCGCGGGTCCCAGGAGCCGCTGCGGCCGACGTCCTTGCGTTGCCCAGCGTGTTCCCTTCCTCGGGCCGTGATCCCGTAACCCTGCGCAGCTCCGAGGACGCTGCGGGAGTTTGGGGCCGTTCTGGGGTCGCTCCGCTGCAGCTCTCCCCAGCTGCCTGCGCCCGTTCCCCCTCCGCGCCTGCTCCTTCCGCTCCAAGCCGGTCACTGAGGGTTTGTGCCCAAAGGCAGCCAGCCAGGCGTTTATGCGTGCAGCTGCCCCATCTGCACGCGCTCGTGCTAATTGCGTGCAAACGAGCCGTGGCCGGTTTCGTTCGGCGTTTCCTGCACCCCGAGCTGCGCTCTGCAGAGAGCGGGGATTGGGCCCTCTGCGTTTGAAAGAATTCGAGAGGGGATCTTCCCAGTTACGGCTCACCCGGTTTTCAGACACGTCACTGATGTTATCAATGCTGTCAGCAGGAGCAGCTGAGCCTTTCGCAGCGCGTACGTGTTATTTGGGCACAAACTGAGGCACAGGAAGTTCCGTCTGAACATGAGGAAGAACTTCTTCCCTCTGAGGGTGACGGAGCCCTGGCCCAGGCTGCCCAGGGAGGTTGTGGAGTCTCCTTCTCTGGAGATATTCAAGACCCGCCTGGACAAGGTCCTCTACAGCCTGCTGTAGGTGACCCTGCTTCGGCAGGGGGGGTTGGACTAGATGACCCACAGAGGTCCCTGCCAACCCCTACTATTCTGTGATTCTGTGATTCTGTGATTTGCCTTTTTACGGTGTCTCCTGGCACGAATGGGAACAAACACTCTGCCTGCAGCTACAGGGGCTTGGGAAACTCGCTGGAGATCAGACGCGCTGCCGGGAGCCGTCGGGCAAAAGCCCCCCTTCAGCAGAGGTTTTATGGGACCTCTAAATCACACAAAGATGGACAGGATAAGGCACTCTCACCCTGGCTGTAAAACAGCAAAGCCTGCGGTTTCCTACAAACACCTGGTGGGTGCTTCCTCCTCCCTCCTCCTCCTCTGCCGGGAGCCGGCCGGGCGCAGCGGGGAGACGCGGGCTGCGCGGCGAGGGCTCCGTGGGATGTGCTCCTGCCCTCCTGCGCGCCTTTCCATCTCGTCTCGAACACCCTGGCACTGCTGCAGCACGTCAGAGGGGCATTTCCCCGCGTCCCGGCTGGAGGGGATTGTGTTCCCAGCAGGGGTTCAGGTTTTTTGCCGTAATGTGATTTAATGTGACAAGTGTAATTAGATGTGACCCATCTTTGCAACAATTCCCTACCTTGGAAAATCACAAAGAAGCTTACAATAAACCAGGATGCACCGACTCACATCTCTCTGTAGATCGCAGCTGGGAAAAATAAGCACCAAGTTAAGGACTTTTCGGCGCTTCCTTTGGGAGACAGCAAAGCCATGAACACGATGCTATCAATTAATTATTTAGATCCCAGCCCTGCAATGAGAGCCATCAGGCCAGATGCCTTTACGCTCACCAGAGCCGCCTTGGAGTTAAGAGCACTCCATGCAGAGGGAGCGAGCCGTCCACGAGTAGCTCATGAGGACTCAGGCTTCAGTCCTGCCCTGAAACAGGCAGAAACAGAGCAAAAATTACACGTAGCGCTGGGGTGCCTGAGCCATTTCGTTTCCTCTGGACTGAAGACAACAGACTAAGCCTACAGCGCCTTTGTAACGCCCGTGTTCGTACACCGAGCCCCCGGCTCAGGCTCTGATCCCCCCGTCCTTCCCGGCCCCGTCGGGGTTTACGCCGCGGGAGAACGCCCGGACTGGGTGACCGGCTCCAAGGGAGTGACCGGCTCCTCGTCCCCGGGTGCTGAGGGTGCAGAGCTCAGACAGCTCGTTCTGTGCCTCAGGATTAATGCTCATTCCCACGCCGTGGGGCCCTCGGTCCGCAGGCCGGCTTGTCCTTTGCCCCGGTCTGACGTTGCAGCGGGCAGTCGGTTCTCCTGGCTCTGAGTTGCAGACGTTCGTGGGCTTCGAGCTGCAGCGTCGCCGGTGTCCCCCCACGTAACACAGGGATGGAGACGGAGAGAAAGAAAACCCTCTGCCTGGAGAAGCACTGCAGGAAGCAGGCAGAGGCTCTGGAGAGCCTGGAAAACCCTCAGCAGGAGCACGAGCAGAGCGTGCGGAGCCGCACGGCCGCCGGCACCCCGGGACCCCTGCCCGCCATTCCCGGGCGAGAGGCAAAGAGTTAAAAGCTGTCTCCAGGCAGGAGAACAAAAACGCTACTGCGCTCCTCTTGCTCGCTTTGCTCATCTAATTACGTTATTTAACAGGATACCCTCTCATTGATTTTAATTACTCACATCATTTGGGAAGTAATTCGCAGTACATCCCTGCAGGGCGCATGAGTCTGAGCGGGGAACAACGTGCTCGAGCCCTCCTCTGCGTGAGAGGGAAGACAGAGACCGAGCCTCAGCGCAGCAGGGAACGTGGCCGGGGGTCCCTTCCCTCCGGGAGCATTGCTCCGTGGGGCAGGGGCTTGCGCCGGCTGCTCCATCAGCCCTGGAGACGTCGGCGAGGCCGGGGTCGCGCTGCAATAAAATATTATCGCACACGGGCGCTGGTGCAGGTCGGTTTCTGGTCAGCCGTCCCCGCGCTCCCGCCTGCGCAGCTCCCTTCCCGGCGGGATTCTCCGGACCCCTCGATGCCGCAGCCCCGGCCCCCAGCTGCCGCCATGCGAGAAGCTCCCTGTTCCCCGCCGTCCCCGTGCCCCCGCGCAGAGCAGCTGCGGATTAATCGGCCCTTTGATGCCGGTGGGGTTCTGCCAGGGACGCGTCGCTCGGGTCTCGCTGACGGGGGGGACGCTCGGCCCTTCCAGCGCCCGGGCAGCCGCTCGCTGCCCACAGCCCCCCTCCAACCACCCCGGGGCGAAGAGCCGCTCCCCAGCCCCGAGCACCGGTAACCAAACGGTCCCCGTCCCTGCTGAGTATTAAAAATGCTTTTAACCGCACTCCTCCTGCAATTTTAATCTTTTTTTTTAAACACGGTTGCACAGTTTAGCGAAAATGGGTTCTGCATCCCCCAGCCCACACTTGCTTGGTTTCTTCACCGCCTTTTGTAAGTTCCCGACTTAATTAGGATGCAAACAATCCCAGAGGAATGTTTAATTAATATTATAAAGTAACAATGGGATGATTAAGCAAGTCTGGGCAGCTGCTATTTATACACAGGGCATGTGGCACTTGTTGGGGGCGAGCGTGTCAAGGAAAAAATCCTTCCACAGACCTCTCTGTGCAGTTTTATTGCTTGTTTTAATTGTCTGGTTCAGTCCTTTTCTCCTCTTTGTGTGCGCTCAGGCAGAGCGAGAGAAACAGAGATTTAGCTCAGTGTCTCTTGTTCAGCTTAATTATAGAGTGAAAGCTTTCAGCCGCGGAGCCCGTCTCCCAGCCCTGCTCCTCTTCCCCAGCCACGAGGTCTCCAGCAAGAGCCCAGCAGAAGCTCCAGGCAATGAATGCCCTAAAACTGGTCCAGGAATAGCATCTGGGAGGCCCCTTCAAGCAGAAAAATACCCCTGAGAAGAGAGGCTTTCAGGCTGAAAGAGGTGGAGGGGCTTTGCCGGGAGCAGCAGCGACCGCTCGGCTCCCTCGTGCAAGGGGACAGGGTGGGACGGGGTGGGATGGGGTGGGATGGGCACGTCCAGGGCTGGGGCAGGTGAGGCTGGGTGCAGCACCGGGCGTCCAGAGCTGGCAGCCAGCTCCACCTCCCACCCCTGGGGAATTAAATGAGCCCCTCACATGGCGAAGCGATGCTCTCACTGCGCAGCGGCTTCGTGGCACTGGTTTTCAGGGCATTTGCTACTTAAAAAATATTTTTTCTGTGCTTCTCAGAAGCCTGCGTGCAACCTGAAGTAATTTTATTTGCCTTGGGTTGAGCTCTTTGCAGTTTCTAAAAATAAACAGTTGATTTCTTCTGCTTCCCATCGAGCTGTCTCTACTGAGAGCCGCAGCCAAATTGATAAAAAAGGACAGGGAGTGGGAAATCCGACAGAGGTGAAGTGGGAGGGCAAGAGCAGACCCCCAAGCCTGTCGGGAACGTACAGCTCCCGCAAGACAGCAGCAGATAAATCCACAGTTTCCAGGAGAAGACAGGGGCACGCAGCGGCACGTGCTGAGCATCGAGCCCCCCTGGCCCCCACACAGCTGATCCAGACCAGGCTGCGGTGGGACTCAGGGTGCCGTGCACCCCAGCACAGCCCCCCAGGACCTCCCTCGCCAGCCAGAGAAAATCCACTGCCAGCAGCTGGAAGAGCCCGGTCCCAGTGCTGGCCAGCGGCGGAGGAGCCGCCGAGGAGCCTTCCACCTCCTTCCCAAGGGCAGCGGCTTTGCCCCCGGCTGCTCTGAGTCACCCTTACGTGTGGCATTCACCACCTCACACCCCTTCAGCTATTACTTCAGCCCTGGCCCCGCTCTGCGAAGCTGATCTCACACCGAATCCCTCTCGGCCAAGCCCTGAACGCTGCGTGTTTCGGAAGGAGAGGGCCAAAGCTGCCTGGCAGCTGCTAGTCAGGCTGCGTCACGTAGCAAATACAAGGAAACACCCTGAGCTCAGGCGTGCAGCAAACCCGGGTCCTGCTCCGGTAAAAACCGGTGTGAAATGGGCCGTGGGACAGCCCTGCGGGGACCCAGCCACGCGGCGACCGTCAACGCACCACGACTGCGCGGGGCTCCGGCATGCGGAGCAGCAGCGAGCACCAGCCCCGGGAGCAGCCTCCTCGCTGTCTGCCCTGCTGCCGTCCCCACACGCAGACCGGACTCGGGACGGGGCTGAAGCCAGCACCGCCGGGCAGAGAGGGGGTCCCTGGGTCTCCCCTCCATCAGCACCCGCCAAGGCAGGAGAGGAGGCTGCGAGGGGAGAGCGGCCGCAACCCCGCTTTTTAGGGTTTCGAGAGAGCCGAGTCCGTTGTTAGAGGACCCCGTTAGCTTGAGCCCATCAAGGATGGTGAGGACACCCAGTTCTTCCAGTACCTCAGGCTGCGAGCTCTGAAGGCTTGCTGGTAATGATGAAACCCTTTAAACAACCGCTAAGGAACAGGACATGGAGAGATTCTTGGCGAAAACCCCTTTCGGGGCAGCCTTTTCAGCCGAGAGAGGCCACTGGAGGAGCTGCCCGTGGAAGTCCCAGCTGATGACAGGACTATATATTCACCGCGGTTTCTTTTAAACCTCAGGTGCCGTGTTCCTGCCCTCTGGGCTCAGCCCAGGCGCAGCCTCCCAGCCCCAGAGCGACCAGCGTTGAGGTCAGAAAACTTCGCTCCAGGGCCCGTGAACCGCGTGCTACCGTTGGCTCTGTTAGAGCCTGCGATCACTGACAGGACAAACATCTCCCTGTGCCCGAGTCCTGCAGAAAATGGATGCGTTCTCTGGTTTCCACTGAAATTCATGTCTCTTTCCAATGGGATTTCAGAAAACAAGAGGCTTCTGTTTGCCATTTAGGTTTCTTGCCAGATTTCTTGCACTTCTGTGCTGGACAATACCGCGAGTCAGTCGGCCATGGCGCACGTTGCAGGAGAGAAACCCGCGGGTACGTAAGCGCTGGCTGCGCTGCGGCACAGCGAGATGCTCCGGTTCGGTTTCTCTTCGCTGTGATTCCCCGGGCCGATCGCGCCGCGGGTTGAGCTGCTGCTGGTTTGTCAAAGCCCAAATCCCTTTGCTCCGGGATTGCGCGGGGCCTTTCCCTGTTCCTGCAGATTAACCGTGACCGGAGCGCGGGACAGCCAGTATCGGGTCTCCCTCATTTCAAACATCATTTATCATAAAGGATTACCCCGCAGGGGCTCCGGTGCAGTCATATTTAATAACGGAAACTGCTTCAAATCAAACGAGTTCTCCGGTGAATTTAAGCCACTCTGACACAGCAGCTTGACACTGCTTATTTCCAAAGCTAAATGAAAAATAGTCGTAGGATGCTGGCTGCCTGCAGCCCTCGACACGTTACAGCCGCACACGGACCGCGGGGAAGGATGCGCAAAGGTGTAACGTGCCCGAAGTCAGTTTGTCCGATGATTCGTAACCACCTGGGTAGGGAAGGGCAGCAGTGCTGATTGCTTTCACTGAGCTCCACCACCACTCACTCAGAAAGGGTTGCAAGAATCTCGATTTACATTTCAAACACAGAAAAAAAGGCAAAATTAGTGTCAACTTCCACGTCGCTGAGGAGCTCAGCTGCCCATGGCTGATGCTCTCCAGGGGGTCACTCTGAAGGACACCCAGGGGTTGCTCAGGTTTCTCGGCTGCGGAGCAGCGCTCCATGAAAATTAATCCCGGCAGCCTTGGCAGCATCCTGCGAGCGAAGGTGGTCCCGCGCAGCACAGGGTGCTCAGCACCCGCTCCCGAGGCCAGAGGCTGCCCAGCGCTGAGCGGAGCGCTCCCGGCCCCGTGAATCCGTCCTTTGTTGGTGGAGCTGGGGCCGCGGCAGCGGGGAGCAGCTGCCGCCCGCGCACGCCCCGCTGCTGCCGCCCAGCCCGGGGACGCGGCACGGGAACGCTGCCAGCGCCCCGAGCGTCCCCCCCGCCGCAGCACAACGGGCTCCTTATTCACCCCGAGCCACCGTGCCACGGCAGCGAGGGGCTGGCTGCTGGCCTCAAACACTGGTACCACCCAAGGAAAATGCCACGGATGTTTGAACTCGGGCTCTGCCTGGGACTGCGAGAGCGGCTCTGCCGGGGACACGCGCTCGTCTGGGCGACTCCTCCGTCCCAAAAGGTCCGGTGCAAGCGGGGTTTAGCCGAGAGCTGGCATGGCCAAGCCAGCGGGACGGGCACCTCGGACTCCAGCGCGGGGCTGCAACTCCAGCTCTGTCACTGACTTGTCCGCAAATCTCCCACAAATGATTTAATCTTCCTCTGCTGGTGCTGCTCCCTCTGAAGCTCATCCCGCTGGGGACGAGGGGCAGCGGCTCCAGGACACTGGGGAGAACGCGGCGTCACTCACCGCTCTGGCCTCTGCCTGCTGCTGACAGACACAAGGAATGAGCTGAGTTTCCTCGTGTGCAAGTTCTCTGCAAAGCAAGGGAGAACAGGGGTGTTTCAGTCCCAGGAGAACACAGATGCAGTTTCCCAACACTGGGATTAGCAAGTAACTGAGCTAAAGGCGAGAGCCCGGCCTGAGCCAGGAGCAGCCACATTCACACAGCGCTCTGCCAGGGCTACTGCAAGCTTGCAGCATGGCTAATTAGCCCTGGCATAGCCTCTAATTAGGCTGTTTCTAGAGCTGGCCTGGGGCTCTGCACTGGGCTGCCCCAGGCTGGGAGCTGGGAGCCCTCCGCAGCGGGGGCTCGCGTTGGCCAGAGTTGCCCGGCCCCGGCTCGACGGTGGGCAGGAGGGTCCTGGCGGGCAGGAGGGTCCTGCCATGCCCGGGCAGAGCAGGGACCCCCGAGCGCAGGCAGTGGGGCAGGCAGGAGCCGCTCCTGCCCCGCTCGCAGCAGCCACCCTCGGGGAAGGGGAGCTGGTTTTCCAGGCGAGTGGTGGGCGAAACCATCACAAAACACCGCGCCGAATGCCTCCACTGGTAACGAACCCGAGTTAAAAGCCCAGGAAACCGTGGGCACCGAGCACAGCCGAGCGCTGTTCTTACTGCTGGGCGTTCTCTTTTCTGTGCCGCAGCGTCGCGATGCTGCTGGGGACCTTCCAGAGCGGCTCCGCTGCCTCCTCCTGCACAGGGCTCGTCTCCGGATTTGGGGGTTTTCATCCCCAGAATGCAGCCTGCGTGCAGCCGGGAGCCCGTGCCACAGAGGAACCAGCGCCGGCTCCCATGCCCGGCACGCACCGAACGGCGCCTGGCCCGCTGCAGAATTCAGCCTCACTCCATCAGTGCCTAGTCCTGGCAAAACAAATAAAGCATGGATTAGTTGTGGTGATTTTGCAGAGGCTGACTCTGAAGCCAGCACTAATGAAGTTTCTGGGGTCGCTGCTGGGTGCGAGAGCTCCCACGTCAGTGCTCTGCGGGGTCGAGAACGTCTCTGCAGCTCCGGGGCAGCGCAGCAACCCGGGCGAGCGGCAGCATCACCGCGACGCTCCCTTCCGCAGCTCCTGCTCTGCTCGTGTCTCGGCATCAAAATCAAAACTCGCCATTCCAACTCTGCAGTAACCGGGCAGTTACCGGCTGATCCGACCCACACCAGGTGAGAAAATGTGATCTAAGATAACCGTTAGCTAACACTGAAAATAGGCAAAGACCGGCTGAGAAGCTGAGGAGCAGCGGGTTTGTACGGAGCAGCGCATGGCTTCGGCCGAGGCTGTGCACGGCTGGGATCGGCACCGACGGGGGGGAGGCTCGGGGGGCTGCGGGGCGGCGGTGCGGTGCTGGCAGTGCTGGCAGCGCTCCTTTCCACGGAGCGAAGCGTGACTTTGCTCGACTGGATGCTGGTCAAATGCAGCAGCACGTGGCTGCTTCTGGAAGGTTTTTATTTCACCCTTTTTTAAGACATTCCTCAGTAAACTCGTTTTTAGCCCAGCGAAACAGTGAACGCCGAGTGCTTCAGGACGCGTCGCGATCGGACACAAACCTGCGCGGCCTCTGCCCCGGCGTCTCCCCGGGCAGAACGCGGGCGGCGGCGATGAACGCCGACATAGCAAAATATCCCGCGTCCATTGTGTGCGGGCTCCGGGCACAGGACCCCCCAACCAGGACCCCCCCATTGAACTTCCAGGCTCCGGGTACAGGACCCCCCAACCGGGACCCCCCCCATTGAATTGCCGGGCTCTGGGCACAGGACCCTCCCCCAACCGCCCCCCCCACTGAACTGCCGGGCTCCAGGCACAGCACCCCGAACTGGGACCCCCCCATTGAACTGCGGGGCTCCGGGCACAGGACCCCCGACCCGGGACCCCCCCACGCACTGCGGGGCTCCGGCCCCCGCTCGCCCCCGCCGCTTCCCGCCACCGCCCTCTAGCGGCAGAGCCAAGGGACTCGGGCAGCGCTCCCAGCGCTCTTCGCCCTAGTCCTCCTCCAGCCTTACACCAGGTTTACTCCCAGGCGCAGCCCCCCCGCCTGCCCCTCTCGCCCTCCAGCTCCAGCAGCAGTCGGGGGCTGCCGGGGGGCCCTCGGACACCCCGACCCCCACTGCGGGGGCCGGCCTTGCCTTCCCCAGACCCACCAGTCACCACGGGAGCAGCCAGACTGGGAGACGCGAAGTCGAGCGGGTTGCGCATCCCCATCCTCGACGACGTGAGGGTTGAGGCGCTTACACGCCGCGCCGCAGCCAGCAAATGAAGGCCAGGTTTCTGGTTTTATACAAGAGACATCTAGCAAGCAGCAGGTACATTAAAATTACTTTATTACTAAAATATTTTTACATTTAGTAAAGATAACCAACCTGCAAAGACCACGCTTCTGCTCCTCCGGAGAAAGGAAGCGCAGAGGTGGGTTGAAGTCAGCCAGCGCAGTAACTACATTTGTCCCAGCAGCTCGTGAGGAGGCAGATGTGTCCACGTTCCCGTCATCCAAGCATTTTCATCCAGTCTTTTTTGGGCTGCAGGGAGAAACTGGGATCTCTGCAGAGTTCAACAGCTGCCTCAGTGACACAGTGCAAGAAAAACCTGTTTAGAGAAATTTCTCCCCCCTGGTTTCCATTAAAACTCTACAGCGGCTCCAGCTACGACACTGAGATTTCGCATTCAAACCCCCAGGACAAAGTCCACCCCCGGTTTTCTCCACCGTGAAGCCACGTTTCTCCTCTCACCTGCGGGAAGGGCAGCAGCGTCACACCCGGGGTGGGATCGGGGCCCGCAGCTCCCTGGGCGGCTCTCGCGCACGGCAGGAGCGGGGCACAGCACCCGTGCGTCTCACCATATCCCGCTCTCTTAAAGTTTAGGCAACCAACAGGTATTTAAAAAAAAAACAAACCAACAAACCCAAAATGAAACCAAAAGCCCCTGTGCAGATCAGGTAACGGTGGCCAGATTTTGTCTAAAAACGCAAAGCAGCCGTTTGCTTTGCCGAAATTGTATTTCGGCAGCCTGAGCTCTGCAGCTCCGTGTGGAGACGCTGATGGTGGGAGCTCACCTCGGGCTCGCGCCCGGCGGGTGCCACTGCCACAGCAGGGTCCTCCCCCTGTGCACGCCGTCGCGGGAAACCCCAGAGCACAGCAACAGTCAGACCTTGGTACAGTCTTAACCCAAATTTGTACGTATAAAAATCATTGTACAGAGGAAGTATTTTCAGCAGAATACAATCTCTAAACACTCAAAAGAATACACAAAGCTAATTAAAAGCAGCCTTCCGCACTGTAGCGTGTGGCACGACCAACCACGTCCAACAGCGCGGGCGCGTGAGACGTCGCGTCGGCACAACGGTGTGCTGGTGGTGGCTGGTGTCACCCAGCGCTCCACCTACCAGAACGGAAGAGGAGGTCACAAAACATGGGTAACAACCAAGGCCTGGAAACCATAACAAAAACACAGAAACAAAATGAAAATGTACTAAAATTTAATCATTCATAAAAGCTGTAATTTAATCTGTGACAGTAAAACACAAGAAGCAATATTAGAGTTGGTTTAGTATATTATATATTTTTGCTTTTAAAGCCATAGAAATCAGTTATCCCAGTTTTTTTCCTATAAAAGACCCATTTTTCCAAAGCATTATGCACAAACATTTTTCATTAGAATATAACGGCAGAATGAAAATAATGATATTCCATAACTTTTAAATATAAAATGAAGTCAATGACTCAAAAAGTTATTTGTCGCAGTGAGTTCAAAGGGAAATTTCAGATACCATATCTATAGTTATAGATATAAAACACAACGGTGGAACATTTTTAGTGCTTGATGGGGAGAAATTATGATAAAAGGGTCAATATGAAATTTTAATCATAGTAGCAATATCTAACATCTGAAATGCATCCATGCTCCTTTGTATAATCATACACTAGAGTCAATTATATTTATTTTCACATCTGTTAGCTGCTATTGCAAAGGAGGAGTACTATTGTCTTAAATTTCCAAGACATATACACAGAGCAATTGCTTTTTCCAGGGACTGTGTGCAAACCATTTTAAGATCCAAATTCTTCTCGCAGCATATAAAACCAGGAGAAGCTTCTTCAGGTATGTCATTAATTTCTGTAAGGTTCTGCAGTTGGGAATGCTGGCACTTTCCATTTAGGCAACAGTTCTTCATTCCTGCAATCTAGAAGAAGTAAAAAAAAGACAACAGAGGGAATGTTTCTCATCCTACCCCAGAGATGAACGATCTCGAACGAAGGCCTGAAAGCTTCCCCAGCAGACTGCCCGCACCCAGGCGTGTAAAAACACGTGGCATTTCAGCAGGAGGAGCTCACCTTCCTCCAGGATTGGGGCTTGCTCCGACCGCCCTCCGAGTTCGGAGGCACAGACGGAAAAGAGATTTTGGGCACTCTAACCCTCTGAGAAAGCAGTCCTTGTTCCACCGGGACTGCAGCAGGGCAGCCAGCACCCTGCCCGTCTGCCGTGACGGCGACAGTGCCCGTCCAGCTCCTCTGCTTACGAGACAGGCGGCCTTCAGGGGGATCCGAACTCAGCAACGGACGAGCAATTTACGGGAGAGGGATTTCATCTCTTGTATTTCTGAGATGCTCTTGAAGTCCACCGAGCTGGAGCCCTCCCCGAGCCCTGTCCCAGCTGTAACAAGCAGGCAATGAAATGGGAAGAGATTTACAAAGAACAAGGGAGACACCATGAAGCATTCCGAGAGCGGATCTGGGGGCACGGGCAGAAGCCCACGTGATGAGAAGTCTCATCAGGAACCAGCTGACCGCAGGGACTCCGCTCGCGGCCGCTGGCGTGTCAGTGCTGTGCCCCTGCCCACGCCGGGCTGCGTAGCACAGGGTCCCGGCCCGGCGGGCGAGGGCAGAGCCGTGTGAGCCCGGCAGGGAGCGTGTCCTCCCGCGGCGGGGGAAGCCCATCTCCAAGAAGCCATCCCGGCTGACGCCACGCCAGTTAAATTCAGATCCATCACCCAAGGAACAGGAAAAGCCACTTGAGACGTATTCTTCAATTTCTTTTCCTAAAGCCATTGTTTCCCCACAACCCTAAGCTATTCTTTTCTGGCATTCAAAGCTCAGGATAAGACACTCATCAATTAATAACGCACAAGTCATTAGAGGCCACGTTAACTGCGTAGCTCCCCTTACCCTACTCGAGCACCCCTCGGCTACTGACACGGCCATCTGCAGCACGGCAGCAGGCAGAGCCACCCGTTTTTAGGCATTCACCCCTGAAACCCTCCTAGGGCCAGGAGTTCGTCTGACGCTGCAGGACCAGGGCGCCTGAGCTGCTTTGCCAGCTGCACTGCGCCCATTTCTGAAATTCAAGCGCCGAGCCGCTGGCGGGCCGCAGAAGCCACCCGCAGCGCACAGCCCGCGCAGTGTAAGCGCACGACGGCAGCCGGCACAGCCCGCGCGTGGCGGCGAGTTCGTTCCTCCCCTTCGCTGCCGCCGGGCCGTGCCTCGCTGTACGGCAGCCCCGCGGGACGGTGCGCTTGGCCTCCGACTGCTTCTCACCCCGCGCCCCGCTCTCCCTGCCCACCACGGCAGCCGCCGTCAGATTTCTGTCCCAAACCTGAAGCTATGGAAACGCTGCTTTCTTTCAGGAGTGCGACAGAACAGCCGCAAGCACACCGAGTACCCTGCCAAGATACACAGGAAGATTATTTATAGCTGTGTCCAACCTTGGGGTGGTTTTTTGGTTTTGTTTGGGGTTTTTTTTTTTGGTGGGTAGCTTTTTGTTTCTGTGCCACTGGAATCCATGTCCTGCCCAAACCAGTTTGCAACTGTCCCCATGTCACCCAGGACTGAGACAGCGGCTGCAACAGTAACACGAGTGACATAGATGCTACTGCATTTCTGCAGAGGATAAAAAGGAAGCAAAACTGAGCCAGCACTCAGGGTGGCTCAGAGCACGGTGTCCCAAGACAGAGAACCTGCTGGAGTGAAAAGGAAGCCCCTTGCCCGTCTCCGTTAGTTCCTGCCCTGTCGCACTCATCAGCCCAAGCAAAAGGGGAAAGGGAGAGAAGCAGCTATTTCCCTGCCCCGTCAGCCAGGAGAACTGACTTTTTTTAAGCAGTCCAACAGATGCAGCAGAACGGGAAGGCATCTTCTGTTTGGGAGTATACGGAAGGAAGAGGAGTGGAGGGAAGGGGAGTGACTCCTCTCTGCCGGAGCAGCTCACGGCCCGATCACCTGAGCTGCAGGTGACATTCAGACACCTCTTACCTGGCTCAGAGCTGCTGCGCCATGGGAGTCTAAAGCAGCAGACACGATTTCTTTTTAGGTTTCTTCTTTTCCACTGGTGTTTTTCTATTTATCTGTCTGACCAGGTCATAAAAGATCTGAAAATGAAAAACACAAATTGAAAAATGGTAAGACACTGTGCAAGTGTCAAAAATTAGGTAGGCTGGCAAGCTGATACTCTTTCCTGGTGGCTGCAGTCTTAGAAATTCAATTAAACGGCTTGCATTTAGTTAAACATGTTTCTCCAGCAGCTGCTTAGGGAACAAGCGAGCAGAGAGCTCTCCTCAGTGCGCAGAACGTCAGGGAGCTGTGAACTCCTGCCCTGCAGCGGACAGCTTTCTCCCTCAGGCTGCGTACCACCAAAGGCTTCAGAGGAGTAGGGCAACGAAATGGCCACAAACCCCTCGCCTTGGAACAGTGGGAGAAAACTGGGAAATAAAAGGTTTTTTAACACAGAGGCATAACATGCTGCAGGATCATCTTGTCACCGGTCTCCCGGGGCTGGTGAGTGTCGCAGAGCACGGCTACGCCAGCAGCAGCGCGTTCTCGCTGCAGGGAAAGGCATCCCGCTCCTCGGCTTCCACCTGCAAACGCGGTCTTCATTCACCTGCTGCACAGCACGCACTGCTCATCTTCCTCTTTCCTAAGCATATTCGAGCTGTTAATCACTTCACCTTTTTGCCTGGTCTAATCTTTGGAGTTTATTAATAAAATTAGCAAGTAGAAGCAAAACATCTTCCTGAAGTCAGACACTTCCAGAAGGGGATGACTACAGGGGCCTCTTTCAGCTTCAGAGACGAGCTTCTTGTGAATGCTTTTGCCGTGAGTTGTTTTCCCAGCAAGACTCAGCCCATTTATAGCAAAATGAGCTTGGCAAAAACGCTTGAAGCTGGGTCACTGTATTAAGGAGAAATATTTAAACCTTCAGAAAGCTCCACCCTTGTCCTTGTTTACTCGTTTCCTTCCTGGAGTGGCTGACAGCTCACAAATTCTTGTTGACCCCAAGGAAATTCAGAAGACAAAGAAATAGTTTATAACAAATTGCAACAACTGGAAATTTAAGATTTTCTTGCTATTATCTACATGAAAAAGCACTACTGCAGAGTTTCAAATTAAATGAACGCGATGGTGGCTTTATCAAGCTCTCATGTAAAGTATTTTATACTGGCATTAGAGTTGCTCACGCCACTCCTTTACTGAGCTTATTGCCACAGTTCTCTACTGCCAGCCTCACCTGACGCGCTGCTGCTGAGAGTGACTCTCACCTGTATTAAAAGATTATTACCTGGGTGAAAGGTTTGCTTCACTTTCAGCAAATGCACATAGAAATTTATCACACTTTAGCCCAGATTTTAACAAACCTAGAAAGTCCAAAAGTAGCTAAAACCCCCCAAAACTCAGAATAATACAAGCACTTCCCTAGTCCATGAGCCAGCAGAACAAACAAATCACCAGTAGAGTAAGTTGCTTGATTCATGGTGTTTCTTCTCTTTGATTTCCTCAGCTTTTATGCTTTTCATAACAAGACAATATAAACCGGCAGAAAACCAGAACATTAAGATGACAATAAAACCACAACCTAATCTGCCAGATAATGATCTTCTCTGTGACCCGAGCCTCACTGGAGGCAGCGGACACGACAGGGAAACACGGAGACACGGGCTGCACACGTCAAGGCTGGCTGTACGTCACGGCGGGCGCGCGCTCGCCCCAGGACAGCGCGGTGCTCTCCCTCTCCCGCCCAGCTCTCGGGAGAGCTCCAAGGCCCCTTTGGCTGACGAGAGGTCAGTCTCTGCCACTGCTGTGGAAATGCAAACACCACCGAATTTGTTACATTCCATGGTGATCTGTTCAGTGACCGAGCCACTCAGTTCTTCATTAACACTCACAGCTTTACTACAGCTCAGACACACACACCAAATCCCCCTGGCAGGAGTCGAGCTCAGCACGCTGTGTTTACTGGGGTAGATTCCTGTGCACTACAGCTAGGCTAAGCCCAGCCACAGAAGCTGCAACTCCTGCAGCCTGGAGCTCCCTTCCCTCTCGAGCGGGTAGATGCAGTGCTGCGCACGTCCCCCGAGCTGCCAAGCGAACGCTGGGTCCAGGCCAAGATCCTACTGCTGCTGCTTATCACACAGCCTCCTAAACGGTCCCGGTTATCTCCTGGCACCACACCAGCTATGCTCAATGGGGTCACCTCAGCTTTTGTGGCTGGAAACCTGGCCTCTGTCACAGTCAGATAATTCACAGCAGGGAATAAAAACTTGGTGCCTGATGTCAAGCAGAGCTACGCTACCTCAGGCAGCAGCCAAAGGCACACCAACTGCAAAGGGGTTTCTCGTTTAAACACGGGGAACTGCTCAGACAGATCTGTGCTTGGAGACGGTCTCAGTACGCCAGTGGCTCCCCAGAGGAGGGCTGTGATGGGACGTCTGCTTGAGCAGCCAGACGTAGCAGGAATGTGAAAAGCAAATACTTCGAAAAACACCAGCCAACACTACGCAACATGACATGTAACACAGTGGGGCATAATCCACCTTCTGAACAGCAGCAACAGTTACCCTGAAAAGTATCCTTTCCAGATAAAGTTTATCTAAGCTAAGAGTCATCCAGTGAACTGGGCTTACTCAGGACCCTCTGCTATGCATGTCCTGACACAGACTACACTTACCTGGAGCAGTCACCCACTCTTTACAGAGAAAAAGGAGCAGGTCTCCTTAAAACAGACAGAAAGCAGTAGCTAAATACACCGCATCACAAGCCGTTCTTAGGCTGAGGTTGCAGGATCAGCCTGAATCTTCCCGATTCAAGACACACACGAAGGACCCCATGCTGGTTTAATGTGGCATTCATGCTGAAGCAGGAAAGAGAAGGGAACAGCTGATAGTTACCTCATTAACGTTGATTTTAGACTTTGCAGACGATTCTAGAAAGGCACAGTTACACCACTGTCTTGCTAAGTTTTGACCCTGTTCTTTGCCGACTACACGCTCTTCCTCCAGGTCACATTTATTGCCAACCAGAATCATTGGAACCTGGAGAGGAGACAAGCAAGAACAAGTGATACATCAGCAAGTTAATGTACAGCATGCACCGCAATGCTACGGCTTAGAACGGCGCGTGAGGAGGGAGCAGAATATACAGTATTAACAATAAAAATCAGCAGTTCAGCAGAGCTGCCAGACAAGACTGGGATTTAGATGCCTGCTGGGAAAGGGATGAAGAGGGTCCGTACTGTAGACACCCTGGTTCACCAAGAATGAAACACACAGAGGACACCGTAAAACCAAACCGTAGTATTTCAGCACAATCTTCAGTCAGTAAAGATTTATATTCTGGCCTCTACATCCACCATCATTCTAGTCAAAAACCTGATTTACTACTGGAATGCATTTCAGGACTTTTATGTGACGGCAGGCTGAACTGCCTGCCAGCTGAGCCTACTTCAGACACCAGAACACACAGCACGTGTTCCAAGACACACGCGATAGGTTTCAGCCCCTCTGACCCGTCTTGTCAACCTGCTGTCAAGGCACACGACAATCAACGGACGCACCTTTAAAAAGCCCTGCCCTGGACACAGAACCAAAGGGAACAGCCCTGTGCAGCTGAGCATTCCCAGCCAGGCCTGCCTGCCCTCCTCGCTCCCCCAGCCCGACACTGCCGCCGCGCTCTGCACGCTCACAGCAAAGCGGCTGCTCGCTGCAGAAGGCACGCACGCTGCGCTCAGCATTTACCAGCTTAGAATAAGGAAGATTTCCAGCTAGTGACCGCCTAGCAGCTCAGCTCCTGAAAGGACGTCGCTTCCGATAAATAATCTGATGCATTATTAAACCAAACATTTGATACACGTTCAAAAGATTCATCCTACGCCCATGATGCAAATCCAGGCAAATCATTTGCACAAGACAACGGCGAAAGGGCATCTGCCCCTCTCCTCGAGCCACTGGCTTGCTAACGAGTCTGGGTGAGTCACCTTCTCGCTCCTTCACGAGGAAGAAAGTGCCTTGGGGAAACCATATTCCTTGTGACTTTTCCTACAGAGAAACAGAGAAATTTAACACGTAGGAAAAGGACCTTGGCTGTAGTAAATCCTGATGTGTTTCCGCTGGGCTGCACGGACAGGAGGGATCCCTGGGCTTGCCCAGCCCTCCCACGAACGGCACGAGGGGCGACAGACAGGATGGGTCTCTGGCTCAGCCGTAGCTCACTGGCTTCCCACCGGGGCTGTGATCGTATTTGCTTGGTGCACTGCAGAGAGCCAAGCACAGTCTGCACTCGTTGAGTTATAAATCTGTTTTTCTCAAAGTGCCACAGTAAGTGTTGGTGAGCGAAAGCAGCAGGACACTTGCTCTGATCAGTTATGTTTAGATACTGAGTTAAAACTTTTTCAGGAGAAAGAAATCAGGCAAAAAGTTAAAATAAAAAAAGATTAAAAACAGTACTGAGACATCTTAGAAATAACATCCTGATATGAAAATTCAGAAGGCTTCCTCTGCTTCTCAGGCAGTCTCTACCACAGCTGCAGCCCCAGATGTCACAAATAGGTAGAAGAGACCTTAAACAAGCCAACAAAAAACACTCAGAGCACCCAAAAAACCTCCCTAAGAACCAAAACCGCCTACCCTCAGGTGCCGTTTCCACACCCACAAGCTGAGGAGCTCGCGGCGTGGTCCCAGTTGCTGCCTGCCCTCCTGCAGCCCCTTCCCAGGGGCCATCAGCCAGGCACGAGCCCACGGCCCACGGCTCCACAGCCCCACGGCTCCGCAGCCCCACGGCTCCGCAGCCCCACGGCTCCGCAGCCCCACGGCTCCCCAGCCCGCTCGGAGACAGAGACGCAGCTCAGGGCTTTCTACGCCCGAGAACTGTGGGCGATGTGTCATTCTGAAGCTCGCTTTTACAACCTGCATCTCGCAGATCTTGGGGGATGATACAGCCAGCGCTGGGGTGGATTGCGAGGCGCGAGCCGACAGCCGGAGCCGCAGGACGCACGGCAGCACGCCGCGTGCACGCAGCGGCGACAGCATCCTGTTTCCCTTACGCTACGTCAAAGTACAAAAAAACTAAAGAACTGCTGATAACGGGTGTGCACCCCGCTCCGTTTCCTGAAGCATTTAATTCTTTGAACAGAAAATGGGTACTTTCCAGCTGGAAAATAAATCATTATCCACTTCCTGTGGTAATTTACAACACACTGTACGCTTTTAATCTACTTCGATGTTCACATTTGTAGTCTCTTCCCAATTCAACTACACTCAAGATTAGTTTTTGTATTTAACACTCACAGCCATACTGATTGGAAAATTATTACATCTATTTTTGAGAAGTCAGTTTTACTGACTACATCAGAAACCCGGAGTCACAATACAGATGAGGCATTTCCAAAAAAGCGTATTTCAGAGACCAACTACATACATCAGCTTAATCCCATTCTTTACAGTTTTCTAGACAGCTAAGAAAAATTTTCTCATACCAAAACACAAAAATGTGTTTTGAACGTGCTCAGCAAAAAAAAAAAGTTACATGAAGATGTGAAATAATAGGGGGGAAAAAGCGATACTTACATAGGTAAACAGCATAGGTTTGAAAGACCTGAAACTCTGTATAAGGTTGTTTCAAAAGGTACTAATTGTTTATTATTGAGCCAAAATTGGAGTTTGATGAACAACTAGTTTTTGATCATTTGCTATTTCATGCAGAAGACTGGAATTAAACTTTGTTAGACATACATAAATGAATGGGGTAAGTACTGGGATTTTTAAAGACACATTCTGAAACTAAACAGAGGAAGGAGTGCGTTTTTCTAACTCAGCAGAACACGGCTTCAATGCTTACAAGGTTCTCAAGCTTGGATTCAACAAGTAACATCCCCCTAACACAAAATAAAAGAATGTATTTTCATAACCAATAAATCACGGAAGTAAAAGCGAAAGCAGCAGGCTCTGGTCCGATGACCTGACCAGCGCACGGTGCAGAGCCCCTGCAGCGAGCGCGGCCGAGCCGAGCGCTGGGCTCTGACCCAGAGGCTCATAAAGGACTCGTCTGACCAGGGATTTACGCCAGCATAATCCCTACCTAAATGCAAAGCAGTTCTGCATAAATAGAAGTTCAGCTTGTTAAACCAAGGAGGGAACCACAGCCACCAGGACACGCAACAACGGAGAGCCAAGAGAAAGCAGCGGCCCGAGTGGCTGCGGCTGCGCTCGTCCCACCCCGGCGCGGGCTGCTCCCTGCTCACGCCGCACGTTCCTGCCCGGCCGCGGACCACCACGCAGACTAGATGACCCACAGAGGTCCCTTCCAACCCCTACTATTCTGTGATTCTGTGATTCCCAAAGACTGCCAGCCTTCCAGCAGACGTGGAATCCTGGCTTCACTGTGCCTGTCAGCAGGTGCTGGTCCTCAGATAACATCACTGAACATAACAAACAACGCTACGGAAACTTCCTTCAACAGAATACTTTGCCACACAGCAAAGAATATTCCTAGGAAGAAATTTTACTCAAAAATTCCTGTGTGTTTACTTACAAACACATTTTAACCATCTGCAAAAGAAAAAATATTCTACTCACATCTTCAGTGTCCTTAACCCGTAAAATCTGTTCCCGCAGGTCCTGTAAGTCATTAAATGTGGACTGTGCTGTTATAGAATATACTAGTGCAAACCCTTGACCATTCTTCATATAGAGATCCCTCATGGCTGTAAATTGCTCCTGTAATCAAACATTTTTAAAAGTAATTAGCTAGTGAACACAGCTAATGAACATTTACACAGGAATACTTTCATTGTAATGGAGACAAGAATATAGTACCATACAGCATGCATTTACATTTTTACCCCTTACAGAGATCCACTAAAGCAGGCAAGTTTAATAAAAGCATTGGGGACCTTAGAAATGCCTCTAAATGTCTGCAGGGTGGGCGTCACGAGGACGGGGCCAGACTCTGTTCAGTGGTGCCCAGCGACAGGACAAGGGGCAACGGGCACAAACTGAAGCCTGGGAAGTTCCAGCTGAACCCGAGGAAGAACTTCTTCCCTCTGAGGGTGACGAAGCCCTGGCCCAGGCTGCCCAGGGAGGCTGTGGAGTCTCCTTCTCTGGAGATATTCCAGCCCCGCCTGGCCGCGGTGCTGTGCAGCCTGCTCTGGGTGACCCTGCTTGGGCAGGGGGTTGGGCTGGGTGACCCACAGAGGGCCCTGCCAACCCCGACCATTCTGTGATTCTGTGATTAACACATTTCCTTCCCTTTGTGTTTTTTTTTTCCGTAATAGAGAAAAACGCTTCTTGAAAAATGGGGAAAAGATAAGTGCACCAATAAAAATACCTGCAGACAGACCGCTGTATACCCCAGACCATAACACAAGGTGTTGCGACTTGGCTGACGTATTCTGTAGCGACCTTTCATTTATTTTCTGAGATGGTGTTAAGCACAAGTCTGCCATCCGACCAGCTCCCCAGACAACAGACATGGACTGGAAATTCAGCTTCTCCCCAGCATGATATTGAAACAGGCCTAGGTGTCAGACACTCACGACTTGTGAGCATGGCGCACGGGAAGGCACCGCCTCATCACTCTGAACATACACAATGAGACAGTCGCCATCGCTCGCATGGAAACGGCTGAAAGGTTCAATGCAGCGAAATGCAAGAGCAGGCTGGAAAATCTGTACCAGATCAGAGCTGTCTTTGTTCCCGGCTGTGAAAGGAAGCTTTACCAGAGCTGCGTAACAATGCTTTCTGCTTCCACGCCTTTGCATTGCTGTTGGTAATTTTCAAAGCTTTTTAAATAAAACTAACTTTTGGGAAGCATGCCCTCCCGCCCTGGGACGGGCACTCAGCCGCTACTGGGCTGGTCACCCAGGGACGGGACTTTGCAGGACAGCAAGCGACACTGGCCAAGTTCTACTCCTGACAGCTCACCTCACCCTCAACAAAGCAACTCCCCGCCAATTAGAAAAAGAAATTACACTTACTGTCCCTGCTGTGTCGAGGATTTCGAGCATACACTGTTGACAGTCTACTTCCACTTGCTGGGGAGAAAAAGGAAGAGACAAACGCAGTTAAAACTACAAAGTCGGAAAGGGGACAGGCAAGACGAGCATCAGCTTAATTGTTACCTCTGCCGCAGAGACCTCGCTAATAAGTGAGCCGGCCCCTGCGCTCCCCCAGCGCTGAGAGGCACCGCCATTAGAGGATTAATTACGCCCCAGGCCAGGCATTTGGGTCAGCTCACTTCTGCTGATTATAAAGGCCTAAATGAGCAGCTCATCGTAAACATCTCAGCTTAAGTGAGATAAAAGCCACTCTTACAAAACATACAACCTTAAACTCCCATTTTTCTTTGCTGCTGGGAGAGAAGGGAGTAAGGAAGAAATGAAAAAGCAAAACACTTCGTGATCCTCACAGTTAGGCTTAGCAAGTCTTCCTCCCACTGAGAAATGTCTCGGATCCAATGAGGGTAATTCCACGAAAGTCAAATAAATTTAACGGCAGAACTCATACCACCATTTACATTTAATCATCACAGGCACAAATGCCAGAAGTTTTTCTTTTCTGTTTTGGTGCCTTTAATTGTGGTAACGTTTATGCTAATCTGTAAAACAACGGGTTACTTGACATCAACCGAGCGAAGAAAGCAGCTCTGTCGATGGAATTACACAACGTGACAGCGTCAGGGATCCTGACAAGGACTTCTGCTCAGCAGTTACAAGCCTGCACCCAAAGCAGCTGTGAGGAGTTTTACACGCTGCAGACCAAGCAGAACGCGTTGGAACTGAGCGGCAAAACAGCCATTCCTGAAAGAAAACAGCAAAATGCAACTGCTCCGCTACGGCAGTGTGACCTACTGCGACGAATGCTGTCCATCTCCCCCAGAACAACTCCTGCAGATAGCACACACACAGCAACTGCTGATATCTTTATGTTTTGAAGTAATAATTGTGTCGAATTGCAGCAAACGCGTCTGGGTCTCGGTCTGCCCCTCGTTTGGCTGAGCTGTTCTGTCCCCAGGCACCGGCAGCAGCGCTGGCAGGCACACGGGCAGCACACTGGTCTGCTGACCACCACAGCTCACCCCCCAGTACACATGGAAACTGGTGATGGTTCAGGAAAACACACCAGGCTGATCTCTGGGCAGGTGCAGTAACATCCAGCAAACAAACAGGCAAACAGCGGTGAGCCGCAGCCTCAACCCGCCTCAGCGCGAGCCAGCGGAGGTTTGAAGTGAAAGCTCTGGGCCATGGAGAATACCAGAGCTTTAATCCCCCTGTTAACAGAACTAAGTTAGGTCCAATAAACAGCAAAATGTGTCATTCCCTGATAATTCAGCTTCATAGTAGCTGATACAACCTGCCTGATGGCATTCAGATGCCCTAAGCTAGTGAAGCACCTGCAAAGCCAAAGCGTGAAGCCACGCCACGACGGACGCTCTTCTGCGCCTCGCTTTCTTGCTGCGGTTTTATGCAGCCGTGACATTTTCTCAGAAAAGACCCCTTCTCATTCTGATAAGCTTTTGTTGCGTTATTAAAAAGAAGCAAGCTCTATGAGACTTGAAAGAAATAAAAATGATGTTATTTTACCTTTCTGTACGAATCTTCTATTGTTGGGTCATATTTTTCAACAAAAATTCCCTGAACAAACTGTACAGTCTGGGGAGAAAGGAAAGAAGGAAAAATTTGTGTGAACTGAACATGATCAGTAACATTTACCAACAAGCACTTTACAAAAATGTAACAAAAAAACTACTCAACACTGCTGCTATAATTCAATAGTGGGGAGCAGAGAAAAAGATGTATGAATTTTCGATTTTTTAAAATAAAATTTGTGTAGTTTCCATTGTTTTAAGAATCACTTTATTCAAGCTGGTTTTCCAAACATTTTTGAAACGTAAACCACTTGTCTGCTTTTTCATAAAAGATTATATCCTTAAAAATGCCTTTACTTCAGTGCCTACGACTTCAGAAGGACAAAAATCACCAAATATGGAAGACTTGAAATTTAATCAGAAGAACTGGCATCTGTACACTGGGGAAAAGTACACTGTGGAACATCCACATTTCAGTTCAAATTATATTGGAGCCACCGTGGAGCTACCCTGGACAACACGGCCGGAGCAGAGAGGTATCTCAGAGCAGCAAGTTAAACCTGGAGCGTCTCCAGATACTCATTTTGTACTAAACCATTAAAGGAGGAGACATCATTCACTTCAAAGAGGAAGACTTTCTTCCCCAACGTAATTCTTCAAAACAAATCTCCTCTGAGCGTTTCCCATTGAGCCGCCGCCGGGACGCGGCCCACCTCTGGACCTCCACGCTCCGTACCTGGCGTGCCTCGGCTCCTGCCAGCCCGCGGCTTTACTCGCCCCCCGCGAGGCGAGCTTTGCCTTGTTGTAACACAAGGCCGTGTTTGTTTGTAAAACTGAGTGCCAAGACCCCAGCGCTCAATATTGTCTCTTTAAAACCAATAAGCACACCAACCACCTTTCGCCAGCTGAACTTTCCACAGGCTTCTGAACACAAATCCTGCGAAGCCGCTACCTGTTTGGAGAAGCCGTGTTTTGTTTGGACAGCAGGCTGAGATTTTCCTGCAAGAGGGTTCCGATTTGAGAACTCACAAACGTTCCGCGTGGCATACGCCAGATACAGGCAGAACACCTCGCTGCACGCTGGAAACTGAGCGTTCCTCATGGTTTGCTTTAACATAAGAAGAAAAGATCTCTAGTACTACCTCATTTAAAAATCATCCTATACCACTAAATAAACCTATTTCACACTCTAATGATCAAAGCCTTTGCTTCTCCAGTGTTTTCTTGTCACACTGAATGGTCCCAGTCTGCCTTTCGGATAACAGATCTCAGCAAAACCATCACAGTAAGATTCCACGATCAACACAGACCACAGCACCACACCAGCAATAACAGCTGTAGGTTACAAACTGTATTTTAGGATTCTTAGCACAGCTGCTAACCCAAGAGGGTCCCTGTTCGCCAGGAGGCTAACTGCAGTCGGCCACATCCGCACCGCTCTCTTCTCGTAACTGTGTTTGCGAGCCGGCCTTCAGCGCGAGAATCTGACAAACCGCTCACATTTCTTCTTTCTACTGTAACACTCAGAGTCTTATTTTATGTCCACAAATACAGTACTGCTCAGAAAGAAAATTAACTGAACCCACGTATTCTCTTCTCAAATTGTTTTATTTCTAATAAATCAGTTCTGACTTTTGTTATCTCAATTGGTATTTGTGTGTTCACATAGACACCAATTACACACAATCATAATTACAATTATTTTCAGCTTCATTCATAACCTATCTTACTATGCAATATTCTTAATCTCTGATGTACTTTACTTTTATTGATCACAGGTGGAAAGTGAGGCCAGGGTAGAAGACACAAATCTGGGGTCGTTTTCAGGTTACGCATGGATCTGAGCATTTTTAACTTTCCCTTAGCTTGGGGCTGTGTGTCCCAACTTTGGCTTCATTCTACGCAGGACTACGCGCAGCTGGATGCTCTTGGTCACACCGTCTACCCACCGACACGCCGGGCGATTTTTACCCAGAGCAGAAATGGGGAGAAAACTACTGTGTAGGAAAGAAAGAAGCTGCAAAATAACTGTGCCTTAATGACCATGCATGGCTGGCTGCTGTCCTGCCATCAGCACCAAAAAGCACCACACGCTGGCACAGAAGAGTTAAAGCAGTCAGGAGGATTTGCAGTGAAACACCACCATATTGTAACGAAAACACAGCACCGAAAAGGAACACCAGCCTCTTTGTTCGGCAGTTGATACAGTTCAGAGAAAGAAATTTTAAAGTGACCTTCGTATAATTTTAAATCCCGCCTTGCAACCTCTCCTTGCTAATGCTTGAAAATAAGCGGACAGCTACCTTGCAAGCTAAATGTTATTCACTCTTAGCTGCTAATTGGCACTTCTTGTGTCCTGTTAGAAACATAACGGATCAATGTCGCATATGAATTGCAATATATGCTTACTTAGTACCTAGACGGCCAAAAAGAATTTAGCTTTTGTTTACCAGACTAAGTATTTGCATTTCAGCTTTTAAGGCGGCCACTGATGCAAGCTGACTCAGCCTTCGCATCGCAAACAAGGAAATTCAGTGATGTCAGACACTGAATAATTTTTATGTACAGCACATTAATAAGTGCCCTATTTCACCTAGTGAGTCTTTCAATATTACATAACAAAATAAAGATACTCAATCACGGGGATGCTGGTGGACAAAAGCAATACAGATCGTTTTCTTAAGTTGCAGTGGAAGAATAGAGCGTTATTAAAAAAATGACACCTACATCTTGTAGAGATCAGGACGGGATCTCTGAGACAGTACATCAAATTCGAGACATAACTGAATAACCTTTCCTCCTATTCACTCTGCATTCTGCAGGTGATTTAGCAAGATTATTAGCGGCCGACTTCAGCAGAATAAACAAGGCTGCAAAACGCAGCATCTCCGACACGAAGGGCTGCTCAGCCATTATCATCTGTGAAAGGGAAGATGGTGTAGCTCCTCGGCTTAGATAACTTTACACTTGACCAGTTCCTTGCCTTTCTTGTTGGAGCAAGCTGCTTGACTGATTCGTGATAAACAGGTGACAGAAATCTCTCTTGCAATGCTTTACTATCAACTCTGCTACGTAAACCTCTTCTTAGAAACAACACCAGCACTTAAGGAGTGCAAAGTGTCATCGCCTGCTTATCCCTCTGCACTGCACACGCTGGAGGTGACTTCTCGTTCTGCACAGCATTTGCCGTCCACGCTGCTCGTTCAGGTTCTATCCGGGATGGAAAACCCATGGCCCTCAAGGTAGGCAAAGCTGCAGCCACCACTAACTCACCGCCAGGCACGGCACGACTCCACGCGCTGCCCCGTGCCGGTTAGGCTTTTCGTACGTGGATACGGACACTCCACCATTTACAACATGGCACCCATGCAGGAAGCTGCAACGAAACGCTATCGTCGCACCAGAAAGGCGAGACGGACTCGCAGACAGTTCAGCAGTAGCAGTGGTGACACGGAAGTCAGCGTGCATGTCAGGAGTAACACAAACATCCCAACGCATTTAACGAGCGCCGTCTGCAACACAGCAGGCCAGTGGTGAAGTCTGCATGTGGGTTTCAGAACTGCTTCCCAAAACTCACCAGAGCGGACTTCCCCACACCTCCTGAGCCAAGGACCACCAGCTTGTACTCGCGCATGGTGTGGTCTGTTCAGGCAGCGACGATCTGGAAAGCAGGAGAAAAGCCAACAGTTACCAGCGTACCTGCACACACGAAGTTATGACACCGTCTTCTGAAAGTAGCACCACGGTCCCCTTCTCTAAATACATCCCAGAACAACAATCTCTTTAGTAAGAGCTGTGGTTTTTATCTTTCTACCTGGGCACTCAAATCTCGATGGTCGCTCCGACAGCCCCCGTTGACACGCGACGCCCAAAGCCGGAGCTGCGAGCCCGCCTGGCCCTGGGCAGGCAGAGGATGGATACACCATGGTGCAGACCCAGCGCAGGCAGAGGATGGATACACCACGGTGCAGACCCAGCGCAGGCAGAGGATGGATACACCACGGTGCAGACCCAGCGCAGGCAGGGGATGGATACACCACGGTGCAGACCCAGCGCAGGCAGGGGATGGATACACCACGGTGCAGACCCAGCGCAGGCAGGGGATGGATACACCACGGTGCAGACCCAGCGCAGGCAGGGGATGGATACACCATGGTGCAGACCCAGCGCAGGCAGGGGATGGATACACCATGGTGCAGACCCAGCGCAGGCAGAGGATGGATACACCATGGTGCAGACCCAGCGCAGGCAGAGGATGGATACACCACGGTGCAGACCCAGCGCAGGCAGAGGATGGATACACCACGGTGCAAACCCAGCACAGGCAGAGGATGGATACACCATGGTGCAGACCCAGCGCAGGCAGAGGATGGATACACCATGGTGCAAACCCAGCACAGGCAGAGGATGGATACACCATGGTGCAGACCCAGCGCAGGCAGAGGATGGATACACCATGGTGCAGACCCAGCGCAGGCAGAGGATGGATACACCATGGTGCAGACCCAGCGCAGGCAGAGGATGGATACACCACGGTGCAGACCCAGCGCAGGCAGAGGATGGATACACCACGGTGCAGACCCAGCGCAGGCAGAGGATGGATACACCACGGTGCAGACCCAGCGCAGGCAGAGGATGGATACACCACGGTGCAGACCCAGCGCAGCCACGCGCCCGCTCCCAGCCGCGCCGGGGAGCACCAGCTATCACTGCCTGCCCTCTGCATTCTCAGCACGTTATAGCTTAAAACAACGAGAAAATTAGATCAGAAAGATGCAAATAGCGAGGTTTCCTTCTCCCACCCACCCCAGCAGGGAAGGATTTCGGTCGGTGTTTTCTCCCTGGAAAAGGCCAGGCCCAACGCCCGGCTGCCAAGGCAGAACCTCCCGCTCGCCCAAGAGGGACTCTGCCTTTTTATGGAAATCTTGCAACTCCCTCCGCGCGCTGCGCAGCACCAGCAAACCTCTCATTCTCACCCCGACTCCCCGACAAATAAGGCAAATGACAAAGCTGGTGATAAACATTTTACACTCTGTTTACATTCTCGGCCAGGCCGGGCTGTCCCTGCCAACGGCGCCGGAGCCAACAATGACCTCAGCAGCTGGTGACCTCCCCGCTTCCCCGGCACGGCAGCGCTTTCTTCCCAAGTAAGGCTTCGGAAGCACCAGCGCCGTGAGCCCGGGCCCAAAGGCACCTCAAACCAGCACTGCCACGACATTTATGGGTTCGCTGGCTACAGTTTGAGGATTGCTTTAAAATGTATTCCAAGTAGTTTGGCAGAGAAACGCATCACCTTTTCGACCACTGTTCACAACAGTCTGCGAAGAACAGGGACCCTGTTTTTAGTTCTGCAACTGCTGGCAACTCCCTGACAATCTGTGTCTGAGCTTACGCAGTCAGTACATCAGGACAGCTTTTCTTCTGTCATTTAAATTCCGCAGGGGAAGCTGTACCACACAGGGTCAAGGGGAAACCCCCGTCCCGTCCCACCGAGCCGCGTCGGGACGGGCAGCTGGACACGCTCCTGAAGACCTGCCCCTGACAGCCGACGTTTCGCCCTCAGCCACAGCAGCGTTTATGGCCTAAACGTGACAGCAGCACAGGTTTAAACAAAAATTTAAAAATTCTGCGCGCAGCTGGAGAGGGACACACAGATTCTGTGGCCGCTTTAGCACAACGTTCAGCTCATTTTTGAGTCAGCAGAACAGAAACGCAGGTCGGCTGCCCGCGCCGCGGCTCTCTGCGGTCACGCAGCCAAGCTGCCCTTCCTCCGCCGAGCCCTCGAGGGGGATCAAGCTGAAGGAGCAGCAGCCGCCCGGCGCTTCAAGCACCTTGGGGCGGTTTTTCTTGCAACTCCTGAAACCTGTAAGAGCTGCAGTCGCTTAACTTCACAGAAATTGTGAAACTAAGTCAAACTGCAAGGGATTTTCCGGAATGGTGACTCTGAATGTCTCAAAGCAGAGCAAGCAATATCCATGCACTCGAGTACGCTGACAACATATCTGGTCAAAATTCTGGCAGCTGTAAGCTCTTCTGCTTGAAAGTTTCCCTGAGAAGTAACATTCAGTTCCTTTTTTTCAAAAATCGTGATTGTGGATGGGAAGGAGAGGGGAATTCCAATTAGCAATGCTTTCCCCTTGACAATCCTTAAAAATTAAAAGGCGATGCATTTTTTATGAAGTATAAATGAACTTATTGATCCAGTTTATCTTCATCTTCCTACAGCTCCACAGCCTGTTCCACCCAAGAGAACCCGGAAAGCAATCAAGCTAAGGGTTAAATTTAGCTGTGAACCCTTTCACTTCTTATTTATAGTAAAAATACTTGTGGGAAAGTTTCAGCTGGGAGCAGCACAAGACTAACTTCTCATTTCTTCTCTACAGTATTCGCTGATCTTTTTTTTCAGGTGCAACAGGAAACCAAGCTCCTGAATCGCATGAGCCGTATGACTGTAAAGCCCACGCGCCTTAATTATCTTGTAGCTCTTTCACAAGTATGCTAATGTTATCTGTTTATACAACATGAATAGAGTGCTCAAGAAATTACTATGCTGCATCCTAGCCAGCTTTTCATTTGGCAACTGTTTATGCCCACCTAAACACAGTTAGACACAGTAGCATTCCTGTCCATCCAGAGCTCTGTGTAGTAGAGTTGCACGCTGTGAAGCAATGGCTGCCTTTCAAAGCAGAATGAAATGATGGGTGTTCGGCGTTTCTTTTCAACCAAGAAAAGAGTAAGACCACTAAGGAGTGTAAAAAAATAACTTCTAGTGTTGCTATAAATGTTGTGAAACTGGTCTCATCAGTTCTGAATGCCATGGTGCAAAAATGAAGCGAAAGCTGAGCCTGTCTCCTTGCCCGCGCCCCCTTTTCCCACAGACACGGAGCCACCGCGCTAGGGCAGGACAACCGCGGGGCACAGCGCGGGCCACACGCACTCACCCCCCCGCCCCGACCAGCAGGCTCCCTCCTCCCCGCTGCAGCAGACTCTCCAACCCACCCAGCACCTCTACATCCCCTCTAAATACAGAGCAATAAATCAGCAGGGTTCAGATTTCATCTATAATCATGAACAAACTTTGCTTCTACACTGAAAACCACCTGGCACCTCAGGATTGATCTCTTCTTTTCTGCCTTCTTTAGCAGGAGCATCTCTTTGCTGCTGCTGCTGTCACCAGCGCTGCCCGGGAAGCGACAGAGCCAGATCTGCAGCTACGCACAGCATCGGCCCCGAGATGCCCAGCTCCCTCCCGGAGAGCGAAGGGCCCCATCCTGGGACAGACGGAGGGGTGAAGAGGCAAGATACTCGTTTTAAGGTACAAAATGCAAGGCAGCGCAGGCAGGGAGGCAGAAGGCTCTCTGAGAAGGGCCAGGGGATGGAGGCAGACGAAGCTGTAACCTGAAATGCAGCTCCGAGCGCCTGCTCACCTGCATCGTTCTCCAGCCAAGCCCTCACGAGTCATCTTTCGCCCTGCTGCAACCGAGCGGCTGAATCGGGGCACAAGGAGCAAAACTTCCCGGGTATTTCCCACCCAGCGGAAGCAGCCGGGCAGAGGCTGCGGGGAGCATGGCCAAGGCCCGTCGGGAGATAAATCTGACACAAAGTTCAGCTGCTCTTGTTCAAAAAGCTTCACCAGCTCCTCAAGACGTTACCAATTCAGGTGGTGGGGAGAGGGAAGCACAAACCAAGCAGATAATTGAACAGAGCACTGAAAGGGAGCGGGCACAAGACCTTCACCTGACATGTGACGTGCACCGCAGGTGCCTGCGTACAAATTTACACGTCTGGAGAAGGCAGCTTCTAGTCCCTAGTTTCTCCTTCCTTCTCCGAACACCGGTGGAGTTGTGAGTAACAGGAGGTGCAGATGTGCTGCTCAGTGTGAGGAAGACAGCGGTAAGAGCAGGTGCCTGGCAGCTTTGCATAACGTGGTGAAGCGTTAGCCCTAACTGACGAGACAATCACCAGCGAGTAAGCTGGTAACGCAAGACTTCCAAAAAATAAAAATCAAAGCAGATACATTCTTGACTCCGCCTCAAAAACTGTGGCCTGTAATCAAAGACTTGTATTTCGCACAACAGCAGAGGCCATCAGGAAAGACAGAACACAGAACTCCAGGGTTTCTTTTCCCCACTACAGGGAACAAGATTCCAGCAACTTTTCATTTCAAACAACACGACATACGCTTACCGATTCTCAAATTTCCCCAGCTGCCAATGTCTTCACAGTCAACAATTTCATTTGAAATACATTGAGAACATTAAAAAACTCGTACCTTGGCATAAAAGATCTCTCATCAGTGTCCGCAGCCCTACTGAAGGTTTTACCAGGCTCCCTATAAAGGGCTGGGGAAAAAAAAACAACAAAAGAAGAATTAGACATTTTTCAAATGACAGTGTATGCAAGTGTCAAATCTTCTCTTTATGGTTTCAAACAAAACATGCCTGTTACAAAATTTGCTCTTTATCAGTGGGGCTCCACACAATTTCTGAATAGTCAAATAAAATTACCTTAAAAACAAGAACTCCAGCACAATTTAACCTTGCCTCTAGGACAGTGGAAGACCGGGGGGGTCAGGTGGAAGCCAAGGGCAATATACAATTTTTACTCCATTATGTTGTTGAAAAATGCTTTACACTGGACTTGCAGTTAAAGGTAAACCATAGAAGAAGACATGAAATTGAAATTTCTTAGGTTAAAAAGCAAAGATCAAGTTCACAACTTAAAGTTCACATTTCTGTTTAAGGCAGGACTGCACCGGCCACTGGAAGCGAGCAGGAGGACTCGTCCCTGGGCGACGTGGCTCCCGGAGCAGCGGCAGCTCAGCCACCGAACCGTTGACGTCCAGTGACGCGGCTTCAGACTGAAACCACCGTCACCACGGCTGCGGAGCTGCCTTGGCCAGGAGCCGCGGCTCACCCACCGCCCTGCTCGGGACGGGACGGGCCCGGCACAGCCAAAACGCGCGGGCACCGCGGGCCGCGGCAGCAGGAGAGCTGCGGCAGCGCAGGACCGCGCTCCGGCTCTGTCCTCACCTCCCACCGGCTCCGGCAAGGCCGCTCACCCTGCCGCCTCGCTGGCGGGACATTTCATTTAGGAGTAGGGGTTACTTGCAGTTGGGGGTTTTTTTCCCTTTTTTTTATGAAAATTTCAAGTTCCTGATTTTTGTCTATCAGATTTATAGCAATAAAATACAGTCCACAGGCAAGGAAGGAAAAGATTGCCATCACAGGAAGAAGCACTTCTCTCTTCTTACACGCTGTTTTCAAATCATTATCTAAACAGCTTGTCTGTTGTTTTCCTCACATCAGTTTTTACCGGATTTATGCAAAGTTGCCACTTCTGTCCACAGTCCCCTGTACCTGTTATTTCATGACTGCATTTGCAAAAAGTCCACATGCATTTGCAACGTCTCACTTTTTCCCTTTCCTCTGGCAATGCCTTCTCCCTCAAGACCATGGATTTCACCCCAAATACCGACTGACGGCTACCCCCTCCGGGTTACCGGCCAGTCACCGCTCAGCTAAGCCAGGGGTGGGAATTTAAAAGAACAGTTCAGTGACCAGCTCCGACTGAGAGTCAGCAGGACCTGGGCTCCCGCATCCCTCCTTCCAACTCCCTTGAAAGTCCCTCCCCGCCACCCTGGCACCCGCAGCACGCCGTGCCTGCGCCGGCGTGGGAAAGCATCACCCCAGAAACCCGGGGAAACGCGTTTCTGAAGAACAAGCGACAGAGAACAGATCGGAAAAGATATTTAAGAACTGAGTCAGTGCTGAATGAGTCAGAAGGCCGCGGCTGGACGGCGAGGCGAGGGGGAGGCAGGGCAGGGGGGAGGCATCTGCTCCTCCGCAGCTCCCACTCGCTGCAGCGAAGCTGCTGGGGCAGGCGCGGGCGTTCGGGGCGGCTGAAGCGGGGCTGGTGACAGCACCGAGGACGCTGGCTGGGCTTGCACTGCGCGCTGAGCCCACGTCCAACAGGGAGGTTTAAACAGACACAGCCCCATTTCAACAGATGAACAGACTCTGTCCATTCTGACAAACTGGATTAATCAAAAGCCGGCTGCTACGGATCTCCAAGCGCTCAGGAGCTTCCCACACTCTCCAGGTTCTTTCCCCTCTCCCCCAGCTTGCTTCTCCCACAACGAAAAGACAGCTTTCTTCTGCAGGAGAGATGGGCGCTGCTGAGGTCAAATCACCGTGTTCCTGGGGACAACATATTTTTCCCCTTTTAGTGCTAGAATCATAGGAAGTTTAAATGAAAATCTAGTAATTTGCTTTTTTCAAAATATTTCTTTTTAGCAGCTCTGCATCCAACACTCCAGAGCCACGGGCACATGCCCCCGCAGAGCCAGAGGAATCAAAACGTTCTGGAAACAGACAATGACGCTGTCACAATCCTCGTCAAATCTTTTTCCAAAGGAAGTGAGCCTGCACAAAGCAGAGCACATGCAGGCAGCTCCTGCTGCAAGCATCTGCTCGGACCCAGTCTGTCCGCCCCTGAACACGGGGATGGTCAGCGGCAGCGCTGCCGCAGTCTCGGCGGCAGGACGCAGGGAGATGACAGCTCAGCCACGCAGGCTGCGTGCTCACCCACGGAGCCCAACGCGCAGCCCGAGTTTACACAAGGGCGAGAGCAAAGGAACAGAAAGCAGCAAGGCACCGGAGGAGCACGCACCAAACCGCAAGCACCCGTTCCTAGAGACAACGCGAAATGGCCTCTCCAGGCGCAGCACTGCTAACGGCACACGTACTTTGCTCTCCTGCTGCTCCCCGGAAAGCTGCACTGTGGCATCCCTGGGCAGAGGAGAGGGGCAGGCAGCAACACCGCTCACCCGGCTGTAGGGAGGGGAAAAAAAGAGAATAACCTCCTTCCGAGCGCCGGCTTGCTCAGAACCCACCCCCCCTTTCTGCCAGCGCGCTGATTTCACATGCGGAAACCAAACTCTGTAACAGGTCCAAGGGGACGCGCGCTGTCAGCGTTTCACAGGGTTGGGAGGGCAAGGCGCGGATGTCAGCGTGAACTGCAGCACCTGGCGACTCGGGCCGGCTGCGCTACCCGGCGGGCATCGCTTCCCCGTCGCCCCGAGAGCGGGGCAGATTCCCGGGGTGCTACAGCCACGTCCTGGTTATTTTTACTCTGGCAGTTAAACACCGAATCCTGGCTACTGTAAACAAACCTGTTTAATTTTGAACTTGTAAATGTCCTTCATGCCAGCTTTTTAAGTTACTATAAACTAGGCCATGAAAAGGGGTGGACTTTTTTTGAAGTGTCTACTAAACAGTGCTCAATACTGCACCAAAATCCCTTCATCACTCGGAGCCATGTTTGCAAAACAAACTCAAATCCAGCACTTCTGCAAAGGACAGATTTACGGTGATGGAAGCCACGCTCAAACTGACAGATCCCCTCCACGACGAAAAACCCCGAACAAAGACAAGGAGGGACGCAGCAGAGCCGGCTGGAAGCGCGAGACCCGGGCTCTACCCTTGGCGTCACCGGGGCCCGGCGCTCGCCAGCCGCGGGCTGCACGCTGCCTGCGGCACCGCGCCGGCTCGGCCGCCCGGCCCCGGCACCGCGAGCGACGGCTCCACTCGCCATCTGCTCCCTAATCAGTCCCTGGTTATACACCGTGTTCTCAGGTATTAAATTACTCAATGAAGTCGAAAGCGCATTGAATACTTCCCTAATATTAATCAAAGCTGTCAACAATTACGCGATTGCTACACGCGAGCTACGGAAACGTGCCGGGAAGAGGGATGGTGGACCACAAATGAAAGGGTGTTTGTCTGCAAATCACGTAACTAATTAACAGACACCTCCCCTAAAAAGCAGTGAGACAAAGGCTGCCACAGACTTACTAGTTAGCACGGCATTTACTTTAATAATAAAAATCACTGCCATGGACTCACTTGCCAAGCCCCTTCCCCAAGGCAGCCAATCTCCCCGTCTTTGGGGTACGCAGCAAATCTCCACCTTTCCCGAGGCCATCAGCACCAGAAAAATGAGAAGGAAGGGGAAAAAAAAAAGGAAATGAAAAAAGACAAGCTTAAGCAGAAAGCAGGACTTCAGTGTGACTTTAACGCACACCTTGACATACTTCCATTCACCCAGTCTGCAGAGTCTGCTTCTGTTCCACTGCACATCGTCACTGCGGTATCCGACACCCGAGTAAATGCATTTTATATATAAACATTACATAATAGCACACAACTTCTATACCTTAGGGCAGGAATCTCACCCTCAATTTTACAATTTTAACAGCAAAACCATTACCATTTCCACTGACTGCATTCAGCATCAAATCAAATCCAAATCATGGCAACAAGTGTGCACACAGCTGCAGGGTTCACCACGGCCATACCGAGCTGCGGAGCGTCACGGGCTCTGCAGTACACGTCCCGTCCCTGCAGGTTTATAAGCTTTTCCTCTCCTAAATTCACTGCAGGCCAAAACCCGAGTTATTTCTTGTGAAAACAAGGAAAACATTTCAGTTCCTGGCAGGAGCTGACTTTGCCTCATCACCCTACTTCGCCCTTCAGCAAGTTCAGCGTTAGCCAACAGGTATTTTGGACACTCGGAACCACACGCGCTCCTCGAGGGAGGCCGCCGTGCGCAGAGACCTGCAGCAACTCGTGAGTGAGCTCGGCTCCCTGCAGTCACACTTGGGAATTGAATCTAACCCTGAGCCACTACTGTGCTAAGGAGCATTTCATAAAGTACCTATAAACTGAACTCACTGCGATTAGTGAAAAGCGTAACAATATTTCAATATTGTCCCATTCTAGTATTTCTAAAAAGAGAACTTTCACCAACAATCCATGAAGTTACAAACAGGAAGGCAGTAATGTTTTAATAACATACTTTGTCCAAGTGAGAGGCAACGACGATTCAGTAATTTAAATCTAAACACATTCCTTTTTTGTTGTTTTTGAAGTACTGGTTAAAAACAAAAAACCACAGTGAGAAGCCCACGTAAAAAAAAAACCACCCCAACAGTGACGAGCCAAACGAGCGCTGAGGTATCCGAGAACACCGGCGAAGGACGACACTGTCCGCGCTGTCCCTGCAGTGCCCCAGCAGCGAAGGCAAGAGGCCGGCCTGCAGACCCCGCACACCTCCACTCTCAAAACCTCCGTCCCGACCGGGCGCTCCTCCGAGCCACGTCCGCATCGCCCGCTGCTGCGTGACCTGACGCCTTCCGCAGAGCGCCGTGCGGGTCACTGCCGCGGGGCCAGAGCCGCCCGCGCCCGGGCTAAGAGTCAAGTCCTCCAGCAGTCCCTTCCGGCTCCAGTGCCGTGTGGAACGGGCGCTTTGGGCAAATCAAAGACAGCACACACAAACAAGTCAGAGGAACCAACTGCTCTGAAAGCAGCAGTGATTCTGTAATTTGAAAGTGCGGGTTTATGCACAGACGTATCGAGATTGATCCTTCTCAGCCTGTAATCTTCTCCGCAGTCAGCTTCAGGCTGAACTGGCAATTTTAAATATCACAATGTTAACTTCCAGGGAGGTGACTGCCTACTTACTCATTATAAATTGCTTTGCTATAAAGCACTCCAGGCAAGGAACGAGTACTTTGGGCAGCTAAAGCTCGCCGTGCCGAAACGGCTAATTTATTTTTTGTCCTATTGGTCTGCATTTGCAGAAAGCGCTAGGGACGCGTGCCAGACAGACAAAGGCAGAGGAAAGGAAGCCAGAAGCAAAACTCAAAGACCAACACACACTGCATCCCCAAATTAGAACAAACCGCTACGTCACCCGCCGTAACTGGCAGCCTCCCCCCGCACGGACCGCAGCGCTGCTGCAGATTCAGTGCTCATGAGCAGTGACCTGCACACAGGAGGACAGACACCCACCTCAGCTGCGCAGATCTGGGAGGACACAGACTTTTCTCAATTACACCTTAAAACCGCGTTGATAGGAAGCACTGCACGGCCACTCTCTGGCAGCAGCCCGGCGAGGGAGCGCGCAGCCCACGCCTGCGCAGCAGCCAGCCGCAGAGCGTGGCCGTCCCACCACCGTCGCACCCAGCCAGTTCTCCTCACCCACAGCTACTCCAGTATCTCCAGCTGAGAGGTTCACACAAGCCAGAGAAGTTCTCGACAGCTTTTCCAGAAGAAGAAAAATATTTCCTTTCCCCCTTCCTCATCAGCAAAACGTGTCAAAGTTACAGGGCACAAACATCAGACACGGAAGCCGTTGATGGGACTTCCTCCATCTGTTGTCTACCACAGCCACAATTTGCCACTGAATTTTAAGTCCTATAAATTTTTTTTCTCCGTTTTCTTTAGTGGAAAAAAGTGTTCCGACCTTTTTCAGTACAGATTAAATTCCAGACAGACTCTAGGAGGTTTAATCACAGCAAAACGCCAACGACGTTATACTTGGTAAGAATAATTTGTTGTGCTGATAGTAGCTTGGCAACATTCTTAACTATGTTCTTCCTGGTTTATGTAATTAGAGTCAATAAGTGACATGAGTTAGGTAGATTGTCACTGCAGTTTCAGCCTACACTTTAATTGCTTTATTTCTGCTGTAATAGTGACCAGACACCGGTCACTGCTGGGGGCTGGGATCCAGTTTGGTCTCCAGCATCAAACCTCTGATGGAGCGACCAGCACAGCTTCATCCTGTTCCAGGGTTCTTCAAAACTTCCGGAAAAAAATGTAGATGCTTAAACTGCTCTTCAGACGGATTTCTACCCATCAGTGACAAATTCTAAGACTGACATTAAGTCTCTAAAAATGCGTCCTCTGTTAGCAAGGACACTGCCCAGCTTCTCAGGAGACCGGGCGAACTTACAAATTCCAGAAAATACTCAGATTCTTTCAATCTTCCTGGCAAAGCTGCACTAATCCGTTCGTGTGCGTACACTGGCTGTGACCACGCAGACCGATCCGACGGGCAGCTCTGCATACGCAGCCCAGGGATTTTCACCGCCGAGAAACGCTCGACCGCTCGGCGCGCGCGAGCTGCAGCCAGCGCAACACCGACTGCTCCCACGCAACGGCAGCTCATTGAACGCCCACTTCAGCAGCGATTTTTGAATGAAAAGCCCCACTCGCCATATGGCCACTTATTAATACTACATTATTTATCGGTTTAAATAAAACCCCTACAGCGATGAGTATCTGTGTAATGAGTACCCAAACACAGTCACTGACGGATGTATTTTAGCACTGCAAAGTAGAACTGCATCTCTTGAAATGCTTTCACGGCCAGATTTAAAGTTTGATAGGAACCTGAATAGCAGTAAGTTAATGCACAGAATTAACTTAGAACAGAGGAAAAAGTAACAGTTTAATCACTTTTTTAAAGAAATTAAGTTATTTAATATGGTACTTAATCCTTCCATTTTAGCTCTGTCCCTTAATGCTGCTTCCTGGAAGCTGGGGGCAGAGGGAGGTAGAAACTGTATTTTCTTTAACAACAAAAAAGAAATTTTCTTCTACGTGAAGATTTTAACTGAAGGAATATTCTGAAAATGTTATTAACACTTCAGTGTTGAAAACTGAAGTGCATCACAGCGAGAACTTTCAGGCCAGGAGGGTGGGAACCGAACCGCTGGCAGGCCTGACCTCTGTGCCGGGGGTTCTCTGAAGCTTTTAAATCCTCCCCAATCTGCCGGGCTTAGAAGGGCAAAACTACTTGACAATTCATCCTGGAATTTCCTTTATGGAAAATAAAAGGTGACACTAACCCCTAAAGGAAATAGCTCTGATAGTTTAAATCAGTTTTCTATGAGCCATTTCAGTATTTATAGGTCAAGCTTGATTACAACCAAAATAGATTATTACACAGCTGTCTTTAAACAACTTCAACAAAACCACCCCACGGGCAGTCGGACTCCTGCTCCCAGAAGCAGAGACGCTACGTGTAACTCACACGGAGCGGAGGACACATCCTACTGCCGCTAACACGATGAGCACCACCGGCACCAGCCAGTTCTTCCCCTCCACCTCAGGAACAGTATTCAAACAGGAGCAAAAAAATATCGTCCTTTTTTCATGTGTCTTTGAAATGAAAAGATGTAAGGCAATAGGAAAAAAAAAAATCTCTCCCATGTTAGCATGCAAATTTGTTAAACACATGGCCTGGAGACAGTCAGTTCCGCACTCCGAGCGAGACCTGAGAACACACCACGCGCCATTCGATGTTAACTGCCACCATCCGCGGTGGCTGTGCTCTCCACGCCGGTCAGGACACCCCGCCATCAGACTTAAAACTCCATTCAACTGTTTTTACAGAGAAAATCTACAAACACAACATCAGCCACTCAAATGCACGGGCAATACCGCTACTAGTTTTAAAATATACTTAGGAACCTTTTTAAACTTCTGCCCACACAGACGCAGTTAACGGGAACCTGGCATGAAAAGCTCAACTAAAGAAGTTTCAGCCTCTCAGCTCTGTCGGCGTGACTTCGTGTTTCTGGTACCTGCTCAGCTACCCCAGCGCCCCGCTCACGCTCGCTCGAGTGCTAAATTGACTTGTTCTTGACATCGCGTTGACGACGAGGGTTTGGAGCAAACAGCTCATTTAACAGATGGAGGCTACAAAGTCCTGAAACTACAGAAGAAAGGAACAGACCCACTTTCTCGGAATCACAGCCTTGAGGAAAGCGCCCTGGAGCACTGCAACAGCCCTTTGAACATTTTAAATGAGGTTCCTGAAAAAGCTCTATTCTAAATTTGAGTGCGTTCTAGGAATCAATACGCCAGTGCAGTGCATTCATGAAACACAACAAAGCCGTAACAATGTTGTAATCCCTCTGACTTTATAAGTGACCTGATGAGTTAAAAGCCCTAAATGCACGAGTGTTTCATGAGAAAGGCTGTCTGGAACTGTTTCAGTCTGTGTCTTTAATCTTAATGTTATTTTCAACTAAAATCAGTGTTATAAATCAAAGCAAAAAGCAACAATTGGCTCATTTTATTTTATCTTCACCTGTATTTATTTCCTAAATCCATCAAGATTTCCGTTCTTCAGGCCCGACACCCACTCATGGTTGCCCAGCACAGTACTAACACCTCAAATCTCCGGGTAAAGCAAGCTGTGCTGGAATGGGACTACTTGCGCAAAAAGGAGAACTGTGCCAGAAATAACCTTACCCAGTGAACTATGATTTACTTTAAACTATCACGTGGTAGGTGGCATATAAAAAGATATTATTCTGCATGTCAGCTCTCTGCAATGAAAGTTTTTCTCTTCTCAGGAGCCCCTCCCTACAACTTCAAGTTTATTTGCATCAGAGAGAAGAATATTACATAAAAAGCAACATAAAAGGCTCTGCAACCAATACATCCTGCTGAACTGCTCCTCCCACATACGCAGCACTCTCCAGAGAAGGGGCTGCTGCCAGCCGCTGCGTTCAAAACGCGAGGGATGCCCGGTTCTGCACAGATTATTCACTCGGAGAAAACCGCGTAGCAGCCTTGCTCCCAGCAGCGTGCCACGCTCCCAGCTCCAGCCGCAGCAGTCAGCCACCGAGGCTCGGATCTCTTGCAGAGCAGATTTCACAGCCACCCGTTCACACGCAACACCCTCATTCAAACATGAGAAATTATTTTTTTTCAGTATTGGAACACTCCAGAACACATCATTGGACCCAACGACCATTTCGACAACCCCCCCGCTACATCCCGGCCAGCCTCGAGCGTGCAGTCCTGTTCTAGCCCCTCGCAAGCGAAACGCAACCGGCTGCCTTCCTGCCACGCTCCCGCCGGCAGCGCTTACGCAATGCCACCGACTGACAAACACGCTGGGTCCTACTGGTTGCAGGGCATTTCCAAAAAGCAGGTTTTTGCAGTAACTTTTGACAGGACGACAATTACCTATTACAGAAATGCTCACCCTGCTCCTTACGTGAGTGTATGAAGCGCCAGGGCAGCATACATTTTTACCTGCCTCATTTAAGCGATTAGTAAGATCTGTTTCAGCCATACCACAGCCACTGCTGTGGACAAATCCACGCCTCTTGTTTCAGTGCCCCAGATGGATTTAAATACTTTCCATCTTATCAATATTCAAAATAAATAACAAACAGTAATGACTCAGGCCACCTGCTCGACAGGACTGCTATTGCCTCGCTCCCCATATTTTCACTCAAACAACGTGAAAAGGGTGATAAAGCCAGGCCAGCCACCTGCAGCCGTGGGCTGCAAGCAGCCCTGGAGCTTCCTTTTCTGCTGTTTGTCCTACGTCACCTGCTTCTTCCCTGTTATAAAAAGCCCTGTGAAGGGTCAGACTTTCCCCCCAGATAGCGGATTTTGTTCATCAAAAGAATCAAAACAGCAGTTTTCAAAACATACCGAGGTCTGCTTTTGAAAGCATCTGTATTTCTCAATCAAAAAAACTGAATATGTGCTTCCACCGCGGCTCACGTCGAGCCACGGCAGCCGCGCCGAGGAAGCGCCTGTTCAGGTAGAGCAGGTATTTCCCAACACCCAGCACCCGATTCCTGCCGGGCCGCTGGCGGCACCGAGCACCAACACACATCAAAACATCGTCTTCATGTGGCCACATTCAGATTCACGCAGAGCCACCCTACCTGCTTCAGCCGGCTGGGACGGTGAGAACAGAGCCCTTGTCACGCCCTGTGGCCTACTGTCACGGGAGAAACAGCACCAGCGCAGTCTGAAACCCCATCTCTAACTACAGGTACTGGCTACTACAGCGCTGTGAGTGCAGCCTGCAAATGCAGAAGTTATAAAACCCAGAACGATTGGTGATCCAAATCAGGGAAGGTTTCTGGTGTCCCATTTCTTCCCACGCACACCTCGAAGGATGTTCCCACAGCACATGAATGCAATTTCAGTTTAAACACAGCATTTCTGGTTAGGAATGTAACAGAGTGCCTCCTCCTTGAACACCACCCATCTTCCCACAGCCGCTTCATTTTAATATCGTTAAATGGACTACTTGAGACAACCTTCATTACTGCAGTATTTGCAAGGGGAGAAGTGATCTCTCAGTAACCAGTTTCTGTCCCGTTCAGAGGTTTGGAGACAAAAACTTGTTTCCTACCAAACCTGGAAGCGAAAAGGCAGCAGCAGGTCTCACACCAGAACAAAGTGCTCCAGCGCAGAGACCAGGTACTTGCTGCCCCGACTGATGCTCCACTGTCACTAGGGTCTACGCAGCCTCTCCCTGCGCTCCCCTTTCTTCAGAAGAAGGGAGCTCAGAACACAGGCAATAATTAACAAAATTATCACCATCACAGGAAAGCGCAGGTGTCTTCTAATAATGAGCCATTGATCTCTGAATGGTTTCAGTCCGCCAGCAGACACGCGAACCCAGCTCACAGGTGATGTCTCAAAAGTCACCAACACAACAAGCGAAGCCCACAGAAGAACCAGCAGCGAAGACCCTACTTTTGTTGCAACAGAAAGGCAGCTTGATACAAACTCCCGCAAATGCAGGCTGCTTCTTGCAAGTAACAGTTCACCCCCACTGAGGACAGAGAGCAAATATTCACCTATTTCTCCACCACCCAGAACAAGCCACAGGTCACGTTCTTTCCAGACATACCAGGGAAAGCAGATAGCCACCACGTCACCTCTGCTACAGTCCCGGCACAAGACCGACAGAGAGGAGCTGCCCTAAGCCAGGTGTAGTCAGGAGCTGCAGCTTCTTGCTCTCTTTGCAACTGCTTCCCTCGACCGGCGCTGCTACTTGCACAACCACACAATGAGTCAGAGCAAGAAGGGATCTGGCTGAAAACTACATCGATATTTTTGGGACTAGCTCAGTTTTCAGCTAACTAAGCTCCCTGAGTTACCTCAACATCTACGAGTGCAAGTACCCAAGCATGGGGGACAGCGGGCTGTGCGACTGCGCTTACACTGCCTTGAGTGACCACGAAACCACAGCCTGAAGCTCTGGCCACTGGACCTCTCACCACATCTCGCCCACTCTACCATGTAATACAACCATGTCACGTAAAACACAACGAAACACAGGGTAATTCAGATTGCCACGGATCTCCAGAGGCCACTGCCACAACCCCATGGCTCCAAACTGGGCTAGCTCCAAAGCCAGACCAGGTCACTCGAGACCTTGCCCAGCCAAGTTCTGCAGATCTGCAGTGACAGAGACTGCAAAAGCGCCCGGGCAGCCTGTTCCAGTGCTAAATCGCTCCCAGGGGAACCGTCTGTCCTCACTTTCACTGAAATTTCCCTTCCTGCCCCTTGCCACCCCAGCCTCCACCCCCTCAGTGTGCAGCACTGCCCGTCCCTCGCCACGGCAGGCTCCAAGAGGGGACACCTCGACGGACGCTGAGGCAGAACCAAGCCGGCACCGTGAGGCTTCATAACCGACCTTGCTCATCCACCGAACAGCTTTTGTCTAACATTTTCCACTTCCTTTGCTTCTAACACTACAGGATAAATCGATCTTAACCGGCATGAAGCATCTGCTTTATACATCATACCACATGGAATCTGAAAAATCACTTCTTTCGCACACGGAGGACACTATCTACAGCAGCCTAAGCTACCTCCTCTGCCTCCTCGGGGCTGTCACCCGCAGCAAATCCACTCTGACCTTGGAGGATGGCTTCTCCTGGCCTGCTCCGACACATCAATCAACTCCGAGCACACTCAGCTGGAGCCTCAGAGCTGGCATTAGAGCCATTCAGCCTTGCAGTTGCTTTCAGTCCTGGTGATACTCTACAAAATCCAAACCAACCATCATTTTTTATACACTATAACCAGGTTTCTCCTAAAAATCTTACATCATTGGATCAACTGCTGTGTTGAATGCCAGGTTTACTAGCTACACTGCAGCCTTAAAAAGCGTATTATTTGCATTTTTAAAAAACTCCAAGGTATGGCTATGAAAACCAGCATTTACTCTAAAATCTTGTCTACCTTGTAAATCAAAAGAAACCATGCCTTCCGCAGAGCTTGTTCAAGTACAAATGAAGAAATCTTAAGGAGAAAGGAAAAATCTAGGTGCATCCAAGGAATCTGTACGACTCCTTACGATACAGGATTGTTTTCCAGAGAATCAGTCAGGGGGAACACCCGGCTAAGCTTCACCCCGTTTCTGTAAGGTCGCACCATGGAGTTCAAACCCTTAGTTTGTCCTCTGGTCTCCAAGGGACCGAGCCCTATAGATGCCACCTCCCCCCAGAGGCACCTCCCTGCAGCCCAGGGACAGGGACACAGCAGAGCGGGGACACCGGAGCAGAACCAGCCCCGGAGCGAAGACCAGGGCACGACAACCGCGCGCCAAGTCACTGAGAACACAGGCGTGCCTCAAACACAAATCTAAACTACATTTGGGTTGGACTAGCAAAGAATATTGAAATAAGTTATAACCTTCCTAGGTGGCACAGGGCTTTTAGGGAAGAAAGCTAAAGCAACACAGAAACACAGAATTAATGTCATATGGCTAGATACTATTTTTTCAACATGGAAGTTGCAGGTATATATGCAGGGTAACTGAAGGTTATTTATTTCAACTTTATATAAAAAGTGTACCCACAGATACCTTACATTAGATAATTTTTTTTTTATATCCTTCTTGCTCAGAAGCTATTAATGAAAGTGTCTCTTCTTCACAGTTATTTTAATCCTTTCTCTTCTGGTATATTATTTCAACAGTTCTTCATTTAACCAACACAGACATGTCTTCTTCGTTCTAATATTAGTGTTGGAGACACTAAACTGGATCATCAATCAGACACCCCCTCAGTTCTTGCTTCTCAGCGTTCCCGAATGTTCAACAATAACAATTCAAGAATGGGAAAGCAAAGTTAAATCCATGACTTGCTTAAGAGCTCTGAATTACTGCCCAACTGCAGAGGATGAACAGCCTATTCCTACTTCAAACTGTATGGCTTCAAAAAAAAAAACAGTCAACCATTCTGGGAAATGTCTTACCCATGAAAACTGACTCCTGAAATTTATCACTTGTACACGTAGGACTGAAATAAACTCATCCTCACAACTTCATGCTCTCCTGAGCCACCTCCACTGACCGAACGCTGCTGGACTCGACGCCCCGCGCCGCTCGGCAGCAGGAAGCACTGTGTCTGCAGCCTGCTGAACGACGGCCAGCAGCCAAGGCAGCTGGAGGCTCGTTCCAACTTGTGCGTTAGCAACTAAAAGCTAGGTCCTCCTTTATCCTCTCCGCACTTAGGATTTTAGGATATAGTCCAAGCAGAAACCTGTTTGAGAGAGGAACCTTTTAGGACATTAATTTACACCCAGAGAGCAGTCTAGGAATCCCAATAATCTCAAATCCTGGCTGCCACCAGACTCCAGTACTGCAGCAAATAAAACCAAACACCTCGCACAAGTTCTAGCATCCGAACAAGACAGACTGGATCAAACAAGAGAGCTCAGCAAGATCAACCTCTCCTTCCAGTCTCCTAACACCCTCGCTTTCCTCGGCCATTGGGTGTCACGTTTCCAGGATCAGAAGCTTTGCAAGGTGCGAACACGAACGCCTAAGTAAAAATTTGACCCTGGGATTTATGAGCACCCCTTCGAGAAGATGTTTTCATTAAAATTCTGTTTAATTTCCCATTACCTATTAAGTAAAAGAGTAAAAGCAAATCAACAGCTACTTCAGAGCTCAGCATGAAATGAAATCAGGCTGTACCCCACCCACCATGCCCACGACCTCCTCTTAAAAATGACGCAAAACAAACCAAAACCCACCTCCTATCAAGGTCAAAAAAAACCCACCAAAAAACACCACCCAAACACAACCCCAAGCCTTGACCAAGTTTTAAACGTTAGGCCTCTCTCGAATCTGCCTCTGCAGAATTAAACACACAAAGCTACCAGAAGTGCTTCATGTTTAACACTAATCTGGCTCGCCAGAAATGCAAAGCAAGCGATCAAATCACACTGCCCCACAAAGCAGCTTTGCCCGGGACCGAGCGGCAGCGCCAGCCGAGGCAGCCCCGCAGCGCGGTGCCGGGCTGAAGGCAGCACCGCATCTCACGCAGCTACCAGTGAAAAACACTGCACGCACACAGAGTGAAGATTTGAACTTCACGTACGCTCAAAAGCTTCACTTCCTTTTCCCCAGCATGAACAGATAACTTGTTCCTGTTCTCAGAATATCACGATTCCTCTTCCAGACGATTCTGAGTCTCTGAAGTTGCCCAGAAGCAATCTGTTCTCTAAACACTAACTACAAGTTCAAAGTGCCACCGAGAACGCACCGCACGTGCACGGTACAAGAAAAAACCCTGCAACGTATAGTACAAACAAAAAATTACAGTTGTTTATGCCTAAGACTATGATTCAATATACAATTGAAACTTCTATCTTAGAGTATGTCCACGCTGCACTACTGCTACCTAATGACACCTCAGTTCTTTAAGAGCAGTCCTCAAACTGGACGAGCAGCCATGAAACGCACCCCAACCAGCCGACGTCCGTACAGCTGCAGCGTGTGGTTTCAAACACAACCCAACGTGACAAACCGCGCAAACATCCGGCTCCAAATGAAAGCATCAGCGTCTCCCTGGACCTGCACCGTGCTCGTAGGTCAGTCCGTTTGGCACGCAGTCCTCTCAAAATCTGCGGCAAAGCTCCTTAGCCTCCAACGGTGACGACAGCCATGGCTGCTGGCCTCCCCCGAGCCCCAGCCCCCCAGCCCGTGGGTCTGCCCGCTCCACGCCGTCCCGGCTCCCGCCTCGGGCCAGCCACAGCCTTCTGGGCGCACCCTCCCGCGTCTGCACAGGCCACCAGAAGCAGCTGCTTTTAGGAAGCAGAACTCACTTGTCAGAGGATGATCTTAGCCCGGCAGAACACAAACTCCGCTCCTCCGGGAGCGGGACCAGCAGCAAACCGCGCGCGTGAAAAGCGAGTATTTTTAGCAGCGGTGTGTGTGAGCACAGCACTTCCTGCTGACTCCACCTTGCAGAACGACAGACGCATTCTCATTCCCAAAAGTAGGATTTCACAACTTCTGCTGCCCGACACAACAGCGGGAGGGAAGGGACAATCTGCTGAGAACGGCAAGTGACAATTTCCCAGGCTCTAACTCAGCATTAAAAGCTTCTGTTGGAATACGCTGTCAGTCTTCAGGCAACCACGTCGGTACATCGATAGCGTTTTTCTGCCACAACGATGAACAGAACATTAAATGTTTTTATTTACTGGACTGACCTTTGCCATAGCAACAGGATGCGCACACGGCATTCCCAGCGTAATGAAGTCATTAAGCAATGTGATAATGATGTCAGAATAATCAGACAGCATTTCATACTTGGGACGTGGTGAACTGCACTGCTTCTACAAACCCAAAGAGTGGCAGATGTCACCAAGGCAGGGGAGCTCCATCTGAAACTGCCCTTCGAGTTGCCCCAATTGGGGTAACTTCTCACTCGAGACCCAGACCTTTGGTGGCAACGCACTATTTCTGTTTCTCCATGGCTTCATCCGTCACTGCCCACAAGTCTCCCGTACTCCCACGTTAAACCCCCTTCCGAACCCAGCTGACCTGCCAGCTCCCGCAGAGCGACCGGCACGCCATTTCGGTAAGAAAAGGCAACGACAGCAGTCGCAGCAGTGAAACCCTTCACGGCAGGCAGCCGCTCTCCACCGCACAGTCGGTTTCCTCAATTTAACTCTTCGAACCGTCTGCTGGCGCTTTCCTACGCGCAGCAACACCAGCCCTGCGACCCAACTGCCAACGCACAGGAACTACGGAGCGCCGGGAGCACGCTGCGGAGGCAGGCGGGCGTCCTCCGGTCAAACCACTGTTTTCAGGAGCGTTCTCTCCCTTGTTACGCTACTGAACGGAGAAAACCAGGAGTTTTCTCGGGCTGCCCTCCCTGCCAGCAGCTCCTTCCAAGCCGTGAGCGGAGCGAAGCCCAGGAGCCGACGGCAGCTCCGCGTCGCTCGGCACCGACCCGGCGTGTCCCAGCCCCCCGAGCGGGCCCGGCCGCAGCCCCTGCCCCGAACCCCCCCGAGCCCCCCGCCCCGCTGCTCACCCACGGCCCGCGAGGCCGCGGACGGACCGACAGCAGCCGGACCCCGAAGTTTCCCCGCACACGGGGAAGTTTCTCTCTAAGCGGCTGCAGGAAGCGCCAGAAACCATTCCAGAGCCGCCGCGCCCCGAGACCGCGGGTCCCAGGCCCGGGGGGGGCTGCGCAGCGCCCGGCGCACCCCCCCCCCCCCCCGCGCTCCCCGTTTACCTCCGGTCTCTTCGGGGTCGGCAGCGGCGAGGCTTCGGCGCCCGTTTACATCTCGGGCCGTCCGGTCACCTGGCCAGGCGGGACACCGGAGGGGCTCTGGTTACTGCCCGGGTGCACGGCGGGACCCGGCGCCGCCCGCCCCCGCCCCGGCCCCCGGCGCAGCCGCACAAGATGGATGTCCGGCCCGGGGCAGCCCCGCGGGCACAGCGCCGCCGGCCGCCTCCCGCCCCGGGGAGAAGCCGCCTCCCCCCCCCCCACTGCCGGCCGGGCTCCGCCGCGTCCCGGGGAGGGAGCGCTCAGCCCGGCCCCGCCGACACCGCCTCGCCCCCCCCACCCCGGACCCCCGCGGCCGGACCCGCGCCCCCGGGCCCGCTCGCTCCCGCCCCGCGGCCTGGCCCGCAGCGGAGCCCCCCCCGGTCCCGCCGCCCGCTCACCCCCCGCCGCCGCTCGGCTCCGGGCTCGGCTGCTCTGCGCGGCGGCGGCGCCGCGTCCGCTCCGCCCTCCCCGGCCGCGCTGGGGAGGAGCCCGCGGGCCGGGCCGGGGCGCGCAGCCGGCGGGGCGGGGCGGGCGGCAACGGGGAGGTCGGAGAAAAGTTCCGGGCGGCGGCGGCCACCGCGGGCCCGGGCAGGTGCCGGGGCCGCCCTCCCCACCCCGCACCCCGCACCCCGCATCCCTCCCGCCGAAGGTCCCCGCGCCAGGGGCCCGGCCTCCCGCCGCCCTGCACGGCCCCGGCGCGGACCCTCCCCGCCTGCCGGGGGAGCGGGCAGCGGGTGGCAGCGAAGGGAGCCGGGGGGGCTCGGGGGGCCGCGGGCACGGCGCCGATCGCGGCTGCGGCCCCGGGGCCTCCCGCCTGCCCCGCACGGCCGGAGCCGCCTCTCCCGGATCGGCGCCTGGTAACGGCCTGGGCTTTGATGTCGATAAAGAGCACGAAGAAGCGAAACCCGCCGGCAGCCGCCGAGGAGCAGGCGGGACCGGGGAAAGGCCGGGCGCAGGCCCCGCCGCCGGCTCTGTGTCGCTGCGGGTCGCGACAGCAGCCGGGCGCCAAGGGTCTGGCCGCAAGGTCGCCATCGGCCCTGCGCAGCGGCCCGGGACCCGGGGGGCTGCCTCCCGAGGCCGAGCACCAGCTGTAATTCCGCTGTGAAATACATAAGAAAAGCTAATGTCGACAGGTAGTGAACTTCTGTGGTGTGTTCTAAAAATGCGGGAATGCCCCGTGAAGGTCTGTCGCGGCATCCGTGACCCGAATGCCTCGCTCGCACCGCGGAGCATCGCCCCGTCGCCCACATGCCCGGGCTGCAGCCGGCGTCCGCGGGGACGCGCGAGGCGAGGCCGCGGCGAGGGACGGGCAGCAGCGGCGTGGCTCGGCAGCACCCTGCTGTCCTCACCTGCACGACTCCGGGGAGACGAGCGGGAGGTGTGTTGATGTCTGAGGCCAGAGCAATAATATTTTCGCATACAAGGTGCCTTTTGTCCAGAACTCCAACAAAACTGCTAAATGTTACTGGCCTGGCTGTACAGATGAGGGAACGAAGACACAGAGATTAAATGGCTTCTCTGAAATCCCCAGCAAGCCAGCGGTCAGGAGAGGAAAACAGCTGCGAGTCCCCCCTCTCACCCTCCACTAACTCAGAGAAAACCGTGCGGTAGTTCTCTCGCTCACGCTCTTTGTGCCTGCGTTAGAAATACACGGCGCAGGGAATTTCCCTTCCAGGTACCACTGGCGGCTGCTGCTGCTGATCTACACATCCCTGGCGAGGGGTCTCCTTCCCCAGGGACCCCCGCGCGGGGAGCGAGCAGGGGAATCGCTGTTTCTTCGGCTGGGGGCAGGGGGGTCTCAGCGGAGGGGTTCCCACCTTTCCTGGCGCCGCGGGGCTCAGCCTTGGCAGCCGCAGCAGCAGGGCGCAGCAGGCTCCGGCAGCGGGGCCGCTGGCATGGCGAGCGCGTCTGCCTGCAAGGGTGCTCAGCACCGGTGGCTGAGCAACGGGTGTCCTCTGAATGCAAACGTTATCATCAAATCTGGGAGCTTCGGAAGTCACCAGCTCTATGTTAGAAACAGGAGACTGTATCTGGAAAACATGCAGAGACAAAATATTAGCAATAACTGCTGACCTCACAGATGTAAAACAGTAAAAAAACAATTATTCCCATAGAGAGAAACTGCACAAGGAGACTCGTGTCCCTTAAGAGGCTCAGTATGGAACTGTATGAGCACTCCGCAAGGCTTTACCCAATGTTTCCTTTAAAACTAAGGGTTTACTAAGCCTTGCTCCAATGCATCTGCAGCTTTTCCCACCCAGCTGTACTGACTGATGAATTTTATTGCATCCCGTGAATCAAACACTTCTCTGTTTTGCAGGTTTGCTAAGTGTCAAAACAGTAAGGGTCCAGACACACTCAGGGCCTGACTCAGCACCTATTTGATGTCTGTTCTGGGAAGGTTGACCTCTTTTTCTAGTTTTCTGCAGGTTTGAGTGGAAACTGATAACATTTATTGCTGAGTCAGACTTTGCAGGTACATGAAATAAGATCCGGATGAATGCGAACCTGGTTATAAAGTGATTAGAGGAAGAGCAAGGGGTCCAAGTTCAGCTGCAGTCAGAGGGACTTTTCCTACTGACTTCAGCAGGGAATAGATCTGGACCTTCGTGTCTCCCAGCCCCGCGCGCTGCCCATCTCCGTCAGCGGGAGGGATGCGGCCACGCGGCGCTGGAGCCCGTTCCCCTGTCGGGCTGCCGCAGCTGTGCTCATCAGCAAAGCCCCTCTGTCCACAGGGTCTTCAATCTTGTCTCCACACCTTGGCCCTCCCTCGGTGCGTTTTCTGACTGGCAGCAAGTCCTGTTATTTCAGGGACATCTACAGTGTTACTGACAGCGTCGCTTACGCCTGCCTGACGTGGGTAAATCCTGCTGGCATCCCCAAGAGTGGATTTCTACTCCACACCACCTCAGCAACAACTCAAGGTTATAAGTCAAAGAGAGCTGAGTCTCTGCGTCCTGTCACGTAGAGGATACAACCTGGTACGTCCTGGACACAGCCCAAGACATCCGGTGGCCCTTAACATTGCAGTTTTATAAAAAAAAATTGTAATTTTTCACAATCCTTCTATTTATATAAAACATGAGTTGCCACAATAATGTCTTTTCTGAACTCTTGGATCTAAATCCATTGGTATTGTTGGATTATACCAGCATTTCCCTCTCTCTTTCCTGGCAGATGTGACAAACTGCAGGGGAAGCACGGTTATCTCCAGCGCCTGCCGCAGGGTTGCAATTCTTTGCCTGGTTTTGCAGCTGAGTTGCAGGGGTTGCCCTGAGACTTATACAGAGAAGTGAAAATGATTCCTCATCTCTCAGGACTTTTTTTATTCCAAAATAACAATTGCCCAACTGAATACATTATCACAAGTTCCACTGATGTAAATATCTAGCTAATGCCCATTTGCTGATTTAATGAAATCCAGAAACCATTTGCAATTGCATAATGAGCTTGGATTCCTGGCTGATCGACTCGCAGGACGAGCGCGCAGCAGCCGGCTCAGGAACACACATCAACAGCACGGTTCAATGGAAGTGTGTTTGACACCACACAGGCTAATCACAGATTATTATTGCTCTAGTCGTTAGAAGTGAAGGTGCTGACTGCACGATGAGCATGTCCTGATTGTGTGGACGTAAATTGCACAAAAAAAGGGATTGGTCCTCTCTGAGCTTACAATAATAGGTTTTTTGAACTATAGTCATAAAGGAATCAGGGAAGAAAATGTTCATTACAAAAACCTCAACACAAGCTTTGGAAGTGCAAACAGAATATTGTTTTTACAGATGAGATTGCAGGGTATCATTAGGAATAATGACTTAATTATGTTTTAACAACGCACATGCCCGTCGCTGACACTCCTGGCAGCACCAGCTTCGGCTGCCAACGTGGCTGCAGGGTGACGGAGCGTGCCCTCGCAGCCGGGCAGTGCCCTGACGCCGCGCTCCGGAGGCTGCCGCGTCCTTGCCGGCGGTCGGGGCGTCGAGGAGGGTTCAACACGCACAGCCCAGCCTCTGCCGAGCTCTGCGGAGGCAGCGAGCTCCCAGGCTGTGAGCCTGCTGGCAGAGCAGACAGACGGGACCAAGCAGACCCTGCTGAGAACACCATCCTCCTCAGACCGCAGCAGGCCTGCTTGCTCCATGCCCACTGGCTGGCTGGGTGAAGCTCTGGGATAATTAGGCAGATAAACCAGGAGGGCAGCTCCCAAGGCAGGGCTCCACAGGAGGTCTAGCAGGTTTCCAAAGGGAAAACCTGGGCTTTTCCCTGAGGTACAACCCCGGGGCAGCAGTGCTGCTGCCAGTTCTTCTCTCCCGACTCAGCCAGCGTCACTAAAGTTGCCTGAAAACACAGGAAAGGCTGAACCCCAAACTGGTAGCTGCAAGTGCTAAAGAACTTTCTGGGTCTGAGCCTTAAAGATGTCTCCAGCTGTGAGCACAGGGACTGCAGAAAGGATGAGGAGGCAGGAACAGGGCTCTCTTCAACAGAAGTACCAGTGAGCCTGGGCTTTCCCCCCGTGTGACTTTCACTGGTGTCTGAGAAAGGGGCATAGGGTGGAGGCCTCTTATGCAGCTCCCAACCATTATCCTGCCTCGCAAGCGTGCCAGAAACGCCCGGTGTCAGTCTGGTGCCTGCTCTTTGCAGTGCTGCAGAGCAGAAGGCAGCGACTGATACGGGTTTCTGGTTCAAGGGTTGTATAAATATAGGAGGCTGTGAAACCCTCTGGGGAGGGAAGAACAAATCCCACTTCCCACTGCTCAGGTGTGGCAGGGAACTGCTTATTATCACACTTTCCCACAAACAAGTTTCCCACTTTTTATTCCAATGGCAACATAATAGGCTGCTTTTACTATTTGCTTTCTGCAAGCAAGCATTTACTGGCACAAAACTGTAGCAGCCTGGCATTTATTGCCAGAGGAGACTGTTGGGAAGGAGGTGACCCCAAGAGAACGAAAACAGGAGCAGAGACATCAGCCTGTGTGCCTCTCTTGTCTCTCATCACGGGTGTTGGTTGTGGAGCTACGTTTGAATTCCAAAGTCTTCCAAGCAAGCTGTTATCCGTGCATCTCCCCACTGCACAGCCAGTCTGCTCAGGGCAGAGGGCAGCTCCCGAGCAGTTTGCTGTGTCTCTCCTCGGATGGGAGAGGTGATTTTGTGCTTCAGAAGCTGGGACACAATGGGAGATGGTCCCAGCTTGGGGTGGGATCTAACCCAGCAGCAGCTCAGCCCTGCGCATCTCATCTGGCCAAGTGGAAGCGCAGCTGTGGATCGGAGGAGAGTGATGGGGGGGTCCGTGTGGTTTGTATGGCAGCAGCCTGGCAGCCCAGGAGGAAATGCCCTCCCCACACAGCTCTACGCCCACACCGCTTCCAGCTGGAAACTCCGCTCTCCTCTGCTAAGGAAACTGGAGGGTGTACTGCCTGCAGTTCCTTTACCCTGGGACTTTCTCCAGCTGCTGCCATCTCATTCTTCCTCCCAGCCCGCTCATGAACACGGGTATCCGCAGAGGGGAAGCACCAGAGAGGTCCTACCCTGCTGCCAAGCGAGAGCCGCCTGCCTCTTGCTTGCGCTGGCCAGTGAAAGCGAGAAGAGCAGCAACGAACTGTTTTACTCACCGGTGAGAAGGAAGGGTGCTCACCCCGGGCGAGGGCTGCGCGAGGCCGTGCGGTGCCTTCCAGGCTTCGCTCACGTAGCAGCAGCTGATGAGAACCGAGCACATCGCGACACGCGTTTGTAGGATACTTGACAAATCCTCCAGCGAGCGTGCCTGGCAGCTCTGGCTCCAGTCTCCATGCCGAGACCGACACAACACAGCGAGCCCAGGGCCTGATTCTGCCCTCGCTTACGCCAAGCACAGTTGGGGAAGCAACCCGATCAAAGCTGCTGGACTGGCACGAGACAGAGCCAAAGTGAGGAGAGCGAAGCTGCCAGACCCCTGATGGCAACGGCCTGGAGAAGCACCGTGCCCAGCACAGGAGGCTGGGACAGTAGAGCTCAAGGTGAGCAAGAACGAGTGCTGTTCCTTCAGCTGACAAACTGCTCGCTGCTCAACAGTGACCGCACGCTTCTGCTGTCGCCCAGCTCCTTCCTGTGCAGCACTGCGCAGCCAAGCACGGCTCGCCTCACGCGAGCCGGGGTGCCTCGGCGGCTGTCACCAGGGGCCAAACCTCATCCTCCACACACAGCTCCCAGCTGGCTTCACCTGCTTCTAGGACAGACGCAGCTTCTGTTTTTCTACTTCTATTTTGTAAAAATCAGGCGGTAGAGGGAAGGGGCAGGAAGTATGGGGGAAAATGATAAAGGAAAAATTAAAATAAAAATTAAATGTCAAAGTTTTAAGTACTAGAAGAAGTCAGAGACATTGCTTTGCCTCTGCAGGTATGGTGGTAACCACACACGATGAGACAAGTGTCCAAGGCCAGGCTGGATGGGGCTGGGAGCACCCTGGTCTGGTGGAAGGGGACCCTGCCCAGGGCAGGCGGGGTGGAACCAGATGCTCTGTAGGGTCCCTTCCAACTCAAACCATTCTATGAAACATTGCTGTGAGATTAAATGTCATATATATTGAAATGAGAGAAAGTCTAATTCAGCAAGTGCTTGCTCCCACGTCTCCTTTCATGGGTTTTAAACACTTGTGTTGTTTAAACATGGTCACACAATGACTGTAGCATAGCCAGGGGGTAATTTTTTATTAGCAGGTAAAAGCAGCAACCCAGCTCCTTGCCTACCAGCTGCTGGAAACCCCCTGAGATCTATGAGATTTCTTCATTACCTGTTCCTGGTTTCCCCGCAGTTGGAAGCTGGCCCCATCCAAGGGTTGGACGCAGCAGGAGCCACGAGCCTCCCAACAGCCTCCTCCACTCTCACCCGTACCAGTCCTCCCAGTCACCCCAGCAGGCAGTCAGGGCAGGCACAGGGCTGCAGGACAGGCTTTATAAAGACATCAGTGAGTTAACAGTGAACTCACCTGCACCTGGCTGGGGGATGTGGATTCCCAATTAGTGCTGCTCTGCTGTCCTAAGTGGACTGAATCATCCCCTGGCCTCAGAGCCCCCCGGCGCGCTCCAGCAATCTCTTGCTCCTTCTGCTCTCAGGTGTTGGTGGGAGCTCGTCTCAGAGCAGCTGCTCTGGGAGAGGCTGCTTCTCAGCGCTTTTTGTTAGTTCTCCACTAGAATTATGATTACAATAACACTTGGCCTTACGATAGCCCTCTCTATTTTCTGATCGCTTCCTGAACACAAGCTAATCACACTGGCTTTATGCCTCTTGCTCGGGAAAGAGTAGGTATTTTCCTACAGAAAGGCTGTTACTTTATGTTAACAGTAAAGCAAACACAAGAGAGTGTGAGGCACCTGTGTCTGCCCACAGCCTGTGCTGAAAAGCGCACGTTCCGCTCCCAAGTGCGGTAGCCCTTCACCCTCTGGGGCAGAAGCAGCGGGTCCCCGTCACCATCCAACTGGTAACGCGACCGTGAGCTCCGCGCTGAAATCAGCTGCTGCCTCCTCACCAGACCATGAGTAACTTCCACTCCAGTCATGACTCAGCTGAGTGGAAACTTCGCCTGACTAAGGGCTGGATGTCCTGTTCGTGGTTCTCCGACCCCCGTGAGGCTTCTCCCCAGGAGCCGGCGGGCAGGGCGGTCGGTGCTGCTGCCGCTCGCGAGGGCTGGCCGGGTCACCCCGCGGCGCCGGAGCCCTGCGGCAGCACGCTGCCCTGCCTCTCCGCAGCTACACGTCGCGGAAAGCGGTGAACTCGCCGAAGATGAGCCGCCGTGCCTGCCGCGAGCGGCGTGCGTGGCCGCGTCGCCGGCAGGAGGGAAGCCCAGTTACATCCTAGGAAACATTTGGGGGTGCTTCGGTTTTCAGCACTTTCCTCTGTTGCCCTTTGAAAAGGAAAGTGTTTGTATAAATAACAGCAGATGCATTTTAAAATAACTCATCTCCCAGCCAGTGTTTAGCAACAGAAAGGAGCAAAGATAAAACAGTTGCAGATGATGTGAGAAAGGCAGCAGATGGGTTTGCCAGGGCCAGCCTGCGCTGGCTGTGTCGGCGCCAGTGGCCTCTCGCTCGCTGCCGGCACCGATCGCAGCGCGCGGGGCTGCGGCAGCTCCCTCCCGGGCTCAGCACCGCAGAACCGTGCTCGTGGCGCGGCAGGATTTTTGCCTGCCCGTTTCAGCGTTAAAGGGAGCGTCTGTGCGTGAGGTGCCGGCTCGGTACAGCGAGCCGTGGTGCAGACGCATGCGGAGCCCAGCGAGCGCGTCTCGGGCCCCGCTGCTGTGGCTCTGCCCCAGGCGCTGCCGCCCCGGGGGCATCGGCTGCGGGGCCCCTGGGTCCAGCTGCGTGCCCTGGCCCGGGAGCTCCCTGCCAGGCACGGCCAGCCCAGGGCTGCCGCTGCAGCCTTCCCCGCTCCCTGTGCTGGTCGCCCGTGCTTGGGTTTGCACAGCTAACAACCCAAAGGTGGGAAAAGGAGCATTTCCTAAAAGCACTGATCAGTAATAATTGCCATATTGCAAGGGAGTGTGTAATGACTCTGCAGACCCCTGGAGCAGGACGGCCACCTCCGAGCAGAGCTGTGCCTCGGGACGGGCTGACGGCTGGCACTGCTGTGTGACCAATGACGACGCCTCTCCCGCGTCCACACGCGAAACCTCCGAGACCTGCTCCTTCAGCTCCCAAGCCTTCACAACAAATGCAGCCATTTGCTCTCATACGCAGAGCTTTGCTTTCCTTCTCTATTTGACACCAAAATCTCTCGCTTTCCAGGGATGTGCCCACCTGGAGACGACAAACTCCCATACGTGACCGTGATGGTGTAGGCGTAGGACTGGCAGCGGTGAAGATTAAGGTCTCATGGACTGAAGTTGTATTGGCATTTATGCCAGGGAATGCCGGGTGTTGGAAAAAAATCTGAACCCATGGACACCACAGCATACAGCCCAGCAATGACCCGAGCAGTGCGGGGGCAAACAGCCGGGGTTTGGGTCACCCAGTTTCTTGGCTTCCCGCTAAAACAGGCGGGTGGCCGTCGGACTGGGCCAGCGTGGGGCAGGTCACCGGCGCTGCACCTCCGGGGTGGGGAGGGCTGGAACGAAGCTGCGCTCCCAGGGCTGTTTTCTCAAGGAATAAGCATGCTGGGGATGGGGGTATTTATCTGCCCGGAGGTCTCACATTTACTCAAAACAGCCGGGAAGTCTCCCAAGAACTGCTGTCCCCTTAGACACACCAGAACGTGCACCGAGCTCGTGGGGTGACTTGGGCCAGTTCTTAGAGTTACCTTAAGAAAACTCCACTTGTATTTCCAGAGTTACAGAAACCGCAAAGATATCAGACCATTTAATCTCTTGTTTTACTGCCTTGCGCTGTGTGTTGCGGTGCGGTGCCGCATACCAGACTGACGGGTTCTCGCTGATGGCTCCTGTCACCGCCGCCTTGCTGCTGGGGCACGTCCCAGCGAGGGAGCCAGGGCTGCTCCCGAGCCGCTCCTTGGCTCGTCCGCTCTGCTCCGAGCCCTGCAGCCCTCGGCAGCTCCCTGCTGCCCTGTGCTCGGAGCCTGCCCGCCTGCCCCGGGGCCGGCCGGGAGCTGGGAACGGGCCCTCTGTGTCCTCCCCGTCACTCCGACTGGGATCCAGCAGCTCTTTGGCACTGGTTCTGCTGGGGCTTGGTGGCTTCTGCCACTTCTCCAGGAGTCCCCCCCCGGCGGGTGTCCTGGCAGCCCGCACACGGGGTTTTCCCGTCGAGGTTTGATGCAGAATGAGGATGACTAACACCTTGCAGCTGCTACGAGATGTCCTTGGTGTGGTTCTTCCAGCGTCACCACGTCTCCTCTGTGCTGGGACCTGCAACCCTACGGAGCACGTCCCCGAGCTGCCTGCCCACCGCCAGCACCCTGCCACGTCTGTGATGCTGTTAGCTGAGCGCTGCTGGTGGCACGGACACCAGTGACAGAGCACGAGAGGCGGCTTTGGGCCCGGAGCCTCCAATTTGGAGCTGCTTCTCCTCCAAACCCAGCCGATGCTCCCCCAGCACTGGCAAACCAGCCTGCAGTCCCGACCCTCGGCCACAGCGAGCTGCAGCCCTGGGGCAGGGCGGACCAGCAGCTCTTGGGTGATGCTGGCGAGAGCTGTGGCTCCTCCACCCTTCAAAGCACAGACTGACCCGCTCCCTCAAAGCTGTGCCGGGCAGGGCAGCGAGCTGCCCGGCCTCACCACGCCGGGTCCGGAGCAGGAACGCTCCAGCAAAGGCCCCCGAGTGACATCCCAGGATGGCAGAGCCTCACGGGTGGCAGCTCAGGGTGGCCATAAATTGCCCATTTGTGGGTGGCCTCACTATTTTGAGAGCCGATTGCAGTGTTTGCCCGGGGTAACCAAGGAACCTGCAACGCTGTGATTTATCCTCGTGCGGCGTTATCTGCCGCAGCCCCTTGGCCATGTGCTCGTCAGGCTGGCGGTAACGGGGCTGCCCTGAAGATCCTTCCTGCCTTAATGACTGCGGAGCACGGCACGAGGCCACGCCGGTGCCAGGCAGGCAAGGGGGACAGGATTTCCTCCGCAAATTAAACTTCCACGAGATAACGAAAGCAAACACTCCCCGGTGAGCAGCGAACGGCTGCGTAAAGGCGCAGCGCTTGGAAATGGATTGGTTTGCTCCGGGTGCAGCTCTTTTCCCCGCTCTGCCCCGCGGCCAAGCGCTGAGTTCTGGGCACAAGGACAGGCTCGAGAGAGGTGGCAGCCGTCCCTTGTGGAGGTGGCACGTGCTGGCAGCCAGGGCTGGGGCGATGCAAGCCCCACGCTGCTCGGGCTCCATCCAACCACGGTGGGTTTATATTTACCTCCCTCTCTCCGTATCTCTGTCCAGCCCAGCTCTGCGGGCTGGTGCCCTCCCCGTGCCCTGCTCACGCGGCGTGGGCCCGGGCAGGCTCATGGCCCCCCCTGCTCCATCACCACTCGGAAACCTCCAGCGAGCGTGGTTTGCATTTCCCGTCTGCCCAAGGAGCACAGCCCAGCTCAGCAGCTTCACCCCCCCCGCCCCACGTGTTCGAAGCGGAACGGAAACGGCGAGGAGCTGAGGAGATGGCAACACGAACGCTTTATCTCTCCATCCTTCCAGGCGTGCGCTTGCCATATTTCTTCTTCAGCAAAAACCGTACTGGCTGTGTGCCATCGCCTCGCCCCTGAGCGCAGCCGTCCCGTCGGCTCGCGGCTCCCGCCGGGCTCTGAGGTGCTGGAGAGCTGCACAACAGCCACTAAATCTGGTTCTCAGGCCAGTAACAAATGCTGCGTTATTTAGCCAGCAACACGCTGAGTTTCCAGCCCCTTCCGCCGCAGAGCGAGGGCATTGCGGTTCCTGCAGCTCCCACCTGCCTCGCAGGCAACCTCCAGGGACAGCGCCTGCAGACTCCAAACCCGTGCACTGAGGCAAGTTCCATCTGAACATGAGGAAGAACTTCTTCCCTCTGAGGGTGACGGAGCCCTGGCCCAGGCTGCCCAGGGAGGCTGTGGAGTCTCCTTCTCTGGAGATATTCCAGCCCCGCCTGGACAAGGTCCTGTGCAGCCTGCTCTGGGTGACCCTGCTTGGGCAGGGGGGTTGGACTGGGTGACCCACAGAGGGCCCTGCCAACCCCTACTATTCTGTGATATTCTGTGATATTCTGTGATAAGTGCTTAAGAACAATTTATTTCCCTAAAAATCAGGGCAGCAATCTTGGCAATGAGTGTCCTTAGAAAAGCTGTTTTCTACTACAGCGAGAGGTCTGTGTGTGTTTTGCTGCAGACAGGCAGTCAGGAAAAACAAATCCCTTCTTTTTCCCTGCGGAACCAAAGAGCACGTCTGAGTTAACTGTAGCACAAGAGAGGCCTCGGTTTCTGCCATACGTTGTGGAAAGAGCTGGATCCAAATATACGTAAATTAAAAATAAAAAGGTATAAACAATGCTTCCTTCCTGAAGAGCCTCCCTGGTCAGCCCGGACCCTGGCAGCCTCCCGAGCCCGGCTGCCTCCAGCTCCTCTTCCTCTGCGCGGAGGCTGGCCCGGCGCGAAGCCGAGTGCCCGGGGAGGCTCTGGGCGCTCTGCCCTCTCTCCAGACCCCTGCCCTGGATAACGGTTCGTTTTCAGTAGCATCCCTGATCAAGTAAAGACCAGCGGGCTCCCCTTCTCCCCAGCACCTTCGCTTGCGACTCAGGGCTGCGTGAGACGGGCGCTGCAGCCCCGTCCCTGCCCTGCTCCGAGCCGCACCAACGCGTCCTATCGCGAAATCCGGCCCAATTCCCCGGCAGACCCGGGCGAGCGGCCGGCGAGCGGGCGCTGCTGCTGCTGCGGAGGCTGCGTGGGGACGCGGGGGCTCGGGGGACGCGGGGAGCACCGGCCCTGCTGACCCCCCGAGCAGCGGGACCCCCGCACTGCTCCTGGTGGGAGCCCTCAGCTCCGCGCCCCTCTGGAAGGGGCCTGGGGGGCTCCATTTGCTCATTGCCAGGCGAATTATGGCTCCTCGGGGAAAGCCTCTGCGTCCACCTCCGCGAGGCTTACGGCAGCCACAGGACCGAGTCCCGCTGTCCGTTACACCCGTGTAAATCTAGAGTAAATCCTTTTAAGCCATTGGGGCCACTCTGGGCTTACCCAGACATAAATGCCCTTACTATAAATAAGACCTTGGTTTGATTAGAGAACTACAGGCAGGAGAAAAGCACTTAAAAGATATCCAGGGGAAATACAAGCTCCCCGCCCCAGCAGTTATGCTGACAGTGATGGATGAGTCCGTGAATGCCAGTCAGAGAGTGAGTCATTTTTCATAAATAAATTGCGCAGAGATATTCCCCGTCCCAGAGCACTCACCCACAGCAAGAGATTTCCACAGGATGTGAGAGGGGAGCAGCCAGACCCAGGAGAAGGCGAGGGATGGGGCCGGGGACACCCGGAGCCCACAGCCTCCACCCATGTGGCAACCAAAGTCCTGCTGCTCCTGAGCCAGGAACCCCCGGTTCCATCATTGGGTGATCCCCGCCGGGCCCCCCGCGGCTGCACGGCAGGAGGGGACGCGGGTGGAGGGAACAGAGGGGATGGAGAGAGCCGAGAGCGGGGTGATGGGACACGAGGATGCATCTTCCATCTCTGCAAGCTGTGCTGCGATCGTTTCGCTCTGCAGCCGCCCGGGATGAAGGCGATGGTCCCCGTCCAGCGCCCAGGATGAAGGCGACGGTCCTTGTCCAGCCCACGGCACCGCTGGGCACGGGCGGGCGGGAGGGAGGGAGGGAGGGAGGGAGGGTGAGCTCCGGTCGAGTACACAGAGAGTTTGGAGAGGCTGAAAATAATTGTCTAGCTTGAAAGGTGGCCAGGGCGAAGGAGCCAGCAGAGCTATTCCGAGCGCGTTAATGGCCTTTTAAATGACAACAAACGGCCAGGCCTTCAGCCTGGTGTTGGCTCGAAGAGGCTGCGCCTTCAATCATTTGTCTAAATATTGGATTTTCACCCAGGAAAAAGAAAGGCAAGCGTGTACTGTTCAGAAGTGAGCGCAGGCTTTGCAGACCTCTGTTTAAGCACCAGGAGCACAGCGTGTGTCCGGAGGGCTGCTCCGAGCCCAGCCCAGTCCCTGCGGACACCTCGGCAATGCTCACCCGGGCCGGGACGTCTGGAGGCTGAGATGCAGCTACACGCTCGAAATGAAGGATCCTTCCTATGAAGCACATAGATCTATTGTGGCTGACGTTAGAGCCGCACGTTCTGGGCAGGGTGAGCGCAGCCCTTCCTGGGGCAGATGGGCAGGGGGGGGAGGGCAGCCTGTGCCGGCCGCTTGGCCCCCGCCACGGCTGCTCCCCGCCAGGGCGACGGCGTTCCCCTCCTCGCTGCCGGAAGGGAACGGGGCTGCTGCGGGTTGCAGCCTGCTGCAGCTCGGTAATTTGCTGGTGGTCAGAAATCAGAGCTAGGAAGAGAGCTCAGGCCCTTGGCTCTGGCGTTTCACCCCGCTCTGCCTCCCCCAGCCTTGCCGCACCTCGATGCAGAATTACCAGCAGAAGAGTTTATGACACGCCAGCACAGTTTGTCTCATTCTCCCACGTCAGCTGGACAGTTGGTATACACAGTGCCCCTTCAAAGAGCCTCCTGCCAGCTCAGACCTTCCTTTCATCTCCCCGGGATTTATTTCATGCTATATTTTGCGGGATTTTGGAACAATCTCTGCTGAAGAGCGAGGACGGGGAGTTCAGAAGAGTCCTCGGCGGTGGTGGGTGCGTGGCAGGCACCGAGCTTGGGCAGGATCCCGTGCTTGCAGCCACCTGCCAGGTGCCTGAGAGCAGCCACGCAGATAGGCTTTGAAAAAGAAATGGAGAGGTGGTTTCCTCTCACGGGAGGGGACGGCTCGAAGCCGCTGTCGCGTGCTGGGTGATGTCTCTGTGTTGCTGTGCAGCAAGCTGGAGCAGCGCCTCTGGGAACAAAATATTCCAAAAACCTGCATTTCCCAAGTGTGGCAAAGCCACTTGGAAGCGCAGAAGAAGCCGTCCCGGTCCTGTTTGTTCTGCAGGATGAACAGGGATTCACCACGCCAGGCAGGCTCGGATGCACGCGGAGAGATTCTGATCTACAGGAGACCGGGCAGGGACAGCCCTCGCCGGGGTGCGGCAGGCGGCAGCGGGGCGATGGCACTGCCCGCGGGGAATCGCCGCTGCTGCGGGCACGGGGCACGCCGGGGTCTGTCCGGCTCTGTGCCGTGCCGGCACGGCCGCCAGCAGCGGGATACCTCGCCCCGCGTGCCGTTGTCCTCCTCTTCTGCCCGGTGTGTCGGGGAGTGCTGGGTGTCGGCTGCAAACCTGCCCCGCACGCAGCCAGGGACAGCTCACGCGAATACTGGGACGAATACTGACAGCATTTTTTTATCATCACCGTGCCCCCATATCCAAAGGGGCACGGGAAATGATGCCCAAATGGGAAGTTTCAGAAGGAAACCAAAGGACCCTGCTCCTGTCCAGCCCTTCCCAGCTCACCATATTGACCCTCTTCTTTCCATGGATGGGGAAACTGAGGCACAGAGTAGTGACACGACGTTGGTCACCAACGCCAGGCTCCAGCCTCTCATCCTGGCTCGTCACCCCCAGACCCCGCTCACTCTCTGTTAACCCAGACGTCACCCTGCTGCACGCTGACATCCGCTCTCCGCTCTGCTTTCGCTTCCTTTCAAGGCAGGGAAGCGCCGGGACAGCACCCGCCCCTCACCACCTCCCCGTTTATGAGCTTCTGGGTTTTTTATCCTTTAAGGCAAACATTAAATTTGAAAGTGGCAGAAAAAAATCCCTCCTCCTCACCGCCTGGCACCAGAGCAGAAGCTGCTGGAAAGTAGGGGAAGAGGCAGGAGAGCGGGGTACCTCGATGCCTCGAAGCGATGAGGCCCAGCCGGGGCACCCCAACACCGCGCGAGGGCAGGCCTGGGGGGCCGGTGGGGAGCCCCGAGCCCGAGCGGGGTGTGCGGGCAGGGCTGCCTGCCAGGAGGCTGCCTCTTTCTCCCTGCAAGCGTTTTACAGCCCCGCCAGCACAAAGGCGGCTGCCGCTGTTGGGTGCTCACACGATCAGACCGTTGTTGGGTTTTTTCTGCATCTGTGTGTCACTTAGAAATGTTTTTTTTCTAGAAGATCTGTTCTCCTCCCCTCCACCCCCAACGTGAAAAGGGAATCTGTGCTCAAAGCTGCAGCTGAGATGGCAGATAGACCGTTCCCTTCCTGATCCTTATCTCACCAGGATGTAGGAGGATCCTTGGGGAATAGCTGGAAGCCTTTCGCTGGAGCCATCCAAGAAGTGAGCAAGCTGACTACAGCCTGTAAATGGGAAAGCCATCAAGTGCTCAGGAGCTAGGATCCCAAACGCTGCTTAACCCCCTCAAACTACGACGTCCCTGCACTCTGTGGCACGGGAGCTGCCCCGGTGCTGAGCCCAGCCCGCCCTGGGCACGGGCTCCTCCTTGAGCCACCTTCCCCGCAGAGCTCTGCGGGCACCACCGCGTCAGCTCAACAACGTGATCTAAAAATACACCTTCGAATCCTCATCTAAACCAAAGCCTCCAGCTGCTGGCTCACAAACCTAGTCCAGCCGCAAGCCGCTCACAGGCGGGTGGTTTTGCGTGGCAGCAAATCCATGGATGAGTTTCTCTCGGGCTGCGAGCGCTCCGGGGGTGGCCCCAGCTCCAGGAGCTCCATGTCACCCACCCCAGCATCACCCTCCCACTTGTCCAGAGCAGACAGCCGAGATGTCTGACAGACTCTCTGCCTTTGCTCGATGGCCGATGCCCACCTCATATCATGGAGGAATGGAAAAATGAATCCCGGACCCCCACGCAGCCAAGCCTGACCCTTCTTCCTCGCAGTCCCTCCTGCTGCCAGCTTTATTGGCCTGCACAAGGCAGCCCGCTTCAAACCACAACTGGTTTTATAAAAAAACATTAGTCTATGTGGCAGCAAAGGCATCCAAATACTCCAACCCCACGGACGCAGCGAGCAGCAGGACTGTGTTCTGGCAGCATACACCCACACGTACACGCAGGCGCGCACAGAGAGCGCAGCCCGCGGCAGAGGTGAGCGGAGGATGGGTAGCAGCGATGTGCGCAGCTCTGCTGCCGGAGCTCAGCCCTGTGTTCCCTCCAGCCTCTCGGCAGGAGCACAACGCGTGCTCACGGGAGAGCAGCTTGGTAGAGGAGTAAAGGTGGGAGCCCCTCGGTTGGGGTCTGGGGGTGGGTGCCTGTCAGTAGACAGCGAGGGGAGAGCTCATTTCCACAGCAAAACGCTCCCTGATCCCACGCTCCGGCCCCATTTGGCTCCTCTGGGCAGGGAGTGTTTAACCACTTTGCAAGCCACAAAAAACCTCCAGCCCAGTGTTTCCTGATGCTGGGGCTGAAGGAGGGCGGTGGGAGAGGAGGCAAGGACCCATGGAAGGAGGATGTGGGAATGGGGGGGGTACAAGGACACGACAACCGTACCCAGAGCCCCCCGGGACATCCCTGGGCTGGGGGCAAAGCCGCACTCGTACCAGGCAGAGGCAGCAGAAGGGCAGAGGTTTGTCCCCCGTTGGTGACAGCGGAGTCACAGCAGCCCAGCAGTGTGGTTCTTTCATATTCAGGACAGGAAACAGATGCTGCCTGGCAGAGGAAGCACCTGAAGAACATCAGTGCACCTCGTGCCTTCCCAGCAGGAACCTGGTGGGAACAGGAGGTACTGGGCAGAAACGCCCCGATTCAGCCCCCGTCAGGGCAGGTGCAGCTCAGCTGGGTTCAACGGCATCACCCTCAGCTGCACCAGCAGGGATGGGGACCCAAAGGGCATTTTTCCTTCAGGTCTTCGATTTCTCCTTAGAAGCACGGGGATCCGAGGCAACGAAAGCTCGGAGCAGGCGCGTGCCTGCCGGGAGGGCGACGGTCCCCTCCTCTCGCCCTAACGCTGCAGACCCCCTTGTGCAATCGGACCGGAGGGTCACGAAATGAGATGACGAAGCACTTTTCACCTCACCGACAGCCCAGGAAACGCGGGCTCGCTGTACCACGCTGTCTGGTACGAAGCTGGGCCCCCTCCCTCTGCTCAGCGGCAGGCTTCCCCTCCCGGCTCGCACACCTACGCGGGTTTACTGAAGACGGATGTTTTTCTGAACCCGTCTCCAGTCCACAGCTGCTCAAAAAGGACGGACAAAAAGAAACCCAAGAGCCTGTGCCTGGTAGGACCAGCAGCGTCGTGGGCATCTTTCAGACAGAGACAGTGTCCCCATGCGTCTGCCTTTTAAGAAAAAGCTCTGGGAAGTTCTAACGCTATAAAATTTTGTGGGCTGGTGCAAACAAAACCTCACACAAAGGCCACTTGTTTTCCTTCTGTTCCAAAGCACCTTTCCACAAGTGGGTGCCGCTGCCCCGCTGAGCCAGGTCAGAGCATTTTCAGACCCTGAAGCCCCCTCCTCCCAGCAGCCAGCCTCCGAGCCCCCCCGGCCTGGCTCCTCTCGCCTGCGCTGTGCTGTGCCGCTCTGCGTGCAACCAGAAATCTGGCAGCCAGGGTCTGGCGTCCCGTCGCATCCTGCAGTACCTTAGTGCTTACAGAGAGGTTGGCTCTGTGGCACCGTGCCAGAGCAGCTCTTTGTGGCTCCATCATTTTGAGAAACGGTTTCCTTAACTAGAGCTGAAAAGGCAAAGCAAATACTCGTAAAGGAGGAGCCGTTAGCAGGGGCGAAAGCAGCACTGAAGGGTCACGTCGGCTCTGCTGTCAACCTGCTGGAGTCGGCCGTGCCCCTGGGCTGCCCGCAGCTTGCTGAGCTCGGGCTTAGTTTTGTCCACATGATGTAGAACATCTCAGTGCAGAGGGCACACATGATGAGCCAGGGAAGAAGGATCCAGGTGAAGAAGCTGAAATACACCACATAATCCATTCTCATCACAGCCAAATACTGACACTCGATGTAGCTGGCACTGCCTGTGCACTGGTTCCAGCCCAGCATGGGGTCCAGCCCCACCAGCATGGACACAAGCCAGCAGAGTCCCAGAATCACACAAACCCTTTTCTTCGTGATGGCTGCCCTGTACCTGGGTGGGCAGGAAGCATCAGCCGTGTTAGATGCAATTCTTCGGAAAAAAAGAACTACAATATTCAGGAACTTGGGCTTTTAAGCACTCATTTCTGCTTGGCCTCATTCGAGTTAAGCACAGTTGCGTGCAGTTGGTCCTTAACAGCTTCCGACATTTAAAATGTATTTTGAAGCTACAGGAGAACCTCCAAATGGTCACCTATCCCTTTCCAATAAGAACCCACAGGTGCAGGGTCAAATCCTCTCCTCAGACATATCGGTTTGTTTTGACCTGCATCAGTAGAGCAGTATGGTTGTCTCTCGGGGGAAAACCTAAGGACCACTGCCTTATTCAGACTTTAAGCATATACACATTTATGAGCAACCCTTCCCTGACTCTGTAGCTTCAGATTTTCAGGCATTGCTGAATCTCCAGGAGTGCCCAGACTGCTGGACATTGCCTACACTTTGGGAACCTCTGCCTTTGTGCGAGTTTCTCAGAGAACCAGTGATGCCCAGGAAGCCCTACGATGCTGCAAACAAGGGAGAAGGGAAATATAATGGAGGAGAGAAACGGGGAAAAAAATGACGAGATGGGACCTTTGCCCAGACTCACCTGGTCGGCAGCTTCACTTGCAGGTACCTGTCAACTGCGACGGCCAGGAGAGTCAGGATCAAGGCACGAGAAAAGATCATCATCAGGCAGCACATGAGCAGGCAGCAGTAGAAATGGATGACGACTCCCAGGCTCACCATGACAGCCAGCGGCATGACAAGGGTCCCCATGGCAAGGCCAGCGAGCACCAGGGAAACGATGCAAAAGAAGGTGGTCTTCTGCAGAGCTGGGTTCAGCTTCACTGTGCAGATCATCAAGGTATTGCCCACCACCACACATATCCCAACAACAGCCTCCGTCATGATACAGATCACATCCAGACTGCCTGCTGACATTGTGGACATCTGAGGCTGGTCACATCCAAAATTAAGACACGCTGTGCTGAAACCTCTTTTTTCCTCCAACAGCCAGGTCAGCAGATGTCTCTTGCCTGATCTGCCTTAATTTAAGTCCCTCATTCAGAATTTTGCACGCTGACCTGCATACACAACGCTTTAAAGATGGGCTGAGCAAATTGTCCACGAAGATCTATTTATCAGACCTTCCATAACAAACCCTGCGATATCTTTCTTTCTGTCTGTTTGAGATTTCAGCACATTTACGTAGGCTTTCGTAGAAGAATCAGCATTGTTTAGGGGCAGCATCAGACTGTGAACAAGCCACGGGCACTACCTGTTGGGGGTGGTAATTTTGCTGGTCTGTTCTGTCCTCAAAGGCACGATCTCCCCCCCAGCTGGGTGCTCTGTACTGCCCAGCAGGGTGAGTTAGCTAACGCACAGCTCTACAGCACTGCAGCTAGATCGCTCTGTCTCCGAGCTTCTAAAGCCTGCTCAGTCTGCACTGCATGCAGTGGAGGTGCAGCATCAGGGAAAACAGGGCCAAGGGACCCGGAGTGACCCAGCCCATTCCACTGCCACAAAGAAGGGGTGGGGAGGGCAAATACAAAGGTGCTCAGCTGGATTCCGGGTGAGCAAAAGGCAAACGGAGGGAGAAACATTTCCTTTTGACGCCATTACACAAGCTGCTCCCCTAGGGTCCCACACAGCACCAAGTTCTTGTTCTCAGGAGCTACCTTTAGAGCAGGCACCGGGCAGTGAAGGAGGGCGGGCCCGGTTAGAGCCCTGTAACTCAGCGTTGCAGAGCTGCAGCCCCAGGGGTGGGTGACAGAGGAAGCTGGCAGCTGAGGCCAAGAGAGCAGACGCTCAGCGAGCGCAGGAAGCGGGGAGCACCCTCACCCCTGCATGGCTGGCAGCCAGGAGGACACAGACCCTTCCCACGTCTGCTCGCAGCTGCAAAGCGCCAGCTGCCCACTCCTTCCCAGGTACTTCCCAGAGAAGCAACTCATTCAGCTTCCAAAAGCCCAGCGTCCATCCCAGCTGTGACCTGCACATGCCTCTCCGGGGCTTTCTCTCCTGCACCCACAGATATCCTGTGTCAGATTTGATTAGAAAACCAGCACAGCCAAGTTGAGTTGCAGACGGGGACTGTCTATAGGCAGCTCACCATTTCCCCAGCAGTAATTCTACCAAAAAAACCCTCCAGCCAGGGAGCAAGAAGCACTTACACCAATTTCAAGGAAGCGGAATTTGCCCAACTCTTTCGACAGCAGAGAACAAAAGTGTCACTTATTTCTGGCTCTGTCTCTTCCCAGGGCTGATTTCACTTCCCCATCCTCAGGTTTGCCAGAAAGTTGGGTGGAAGAGATGGCAGGCTCAGCACCTGGGAAACCAAATACCACCCGTGTTGGCTTAGGGCTCTGTTACACCAGTACGGCACCATCCACCTAACGGTTTATTTGCTCATTCCTGGAGAGCGTGCATTGCTGTTTGCCCAAGAGCCAGGTTACCCTGCGACTCGCAGGCCGACACGAGCTCACGCGTTTGCATCGCTTCTCGGTTTCGTCTGAAACGGGAGCAGCTCCTCCACTGCAGACCCCCCTCAAGGAGCAAGGCACCACGCGCTGCCAGGCTCCCTCACAGCAAGCAGAGCGCAGCTTTCGCACCCTCTTCCCGCTACTTCCCATCAATTCCCATACGTTCCTCAGTTTCTCTGTCTTCCAAAAACAAAGCAAAGGAAAGTATGCCGCTTTCTGAACCTGACTTGGTTGGTCATCATACTGATTTCTGGCAGAAATGAGGGCTCTTGCTGAAATCGTCACCTACATTACGAGTGTTCTTGTCAGACTGAGAAAGGTCCAAGTAAAGAGCATTTTTCAGCCACCTCAGGGCTTTACCAAAATGCTATACCCTGAATTAAATCAAGTATTGGAATTTAAAGAAATGCCCTTGTAATGTCCCCTGAACAGCCTCATTTGCTATAGTGACTACAGAGCGATTATCTAGACTGATAAGTGGCAGCTTTGCGCAGTCAACTCTGGTCACAGTTCTCCCACGTCTAAAACCGTGGCTTGGAAGAGGAAGCAGTTCAAGTTGTTGTTTTTAGGTTGCTGGTAAGCAGGCTTGTGGAAGCTTTTCCCTTTTTTTGCTTCAAACTAGCTTTCCAAAGTACTTGACTGATACCAAGCTGCTGAAGGGATGCTGTGAGCTTCAGGAGTCGCGTCCAGAGGGGGGAACATTTCCTGGATGCTAAGGTATTTGCAGCTCTGTGGAAAGGCAACAGCTGATTTGCTGCCCGAGCGCCGAGGATGTGAAATACTGGAAGAGGTTTGCACATCGGAGAATCACTGGAACAACTGAGCACCAGACACCGAGGACGAATCCCACACACGGTCATCGATGCCCATGCTCCCTTCTGCAGCTCAGGCCAGGGTGGGAGCATCTCCAGCAAGTCACCATGCCAAACGACAGCCTGGTGCTGAGCAGCCTGGACGGGATTTACATCGGCACCGAGTGCCTGGTTGCTTTGTTTGCCACTTTGGGTAACATCCTGGTCATCTGGGTGGTGAAGCTGAACTCAGTGTTTCAGAACACGACTCTGTACTTCATCGTTTCCCTGGCGCTGGCTGATATTGCAGTGGGGATCCTCGTCATGCCGCTGGCCATCGTGGTGAGCCTGGGCATCAGTGTCCACTTCCACACCTGCCTGTTCATGTGCTGCCTGATGGTGGTTTTCACAAACGCCTCCGTGCTCTCCCTCCTGGCCATCGCGATCGACAGGTACCTGCGAGTGAAGCTGCCGACCAGGTGAGCGCTGGACCACCACGGGCCCCTCCGCTCGCCCCACTCCGGCCAGCTTTCCCACGCCCAGCCCCTGCCCCAGGCATGCCACCCTCCTCTGTCTCCTTGAATTCGCCCCTTTTCTAACAAATATTTACTCTAAATGCATGCTTGCGCATGGAGGAAGTGCCTGTGCCTAAAAGCCCACCGAGACGAGGTATCTAGAGCAGGAACCCCCCTCTGCAGTTCGTAACGCAGCGTGGACAGACCCCGGGGCGTTCATGCAGGGCCAATAGCTCGGTGTTACTGCTGATCAGAATTTGGCCACAGGATGGGTCTGTGGTCAAACGGGTGAATTCTTCAGATGTTTTTTCAGTTGCACAGGATGCTGAGAGTACTATAGATTTCTTTGGGTTTTTGAGGCTAGTTTTTAATATAAAATTCATTTTAGCATTTGTTGAACAGAATTGCTAGGGGCTAACTTCAGAAGTCACTCGCTTTTTATATTTGAATGGAAAAATACATAACACAGAAATGCAAGGCAAAACCTCAAGCATGAAAGAAGTCATTTTTTTGTGGGGAAAGGACCTACAAAATTGAAGAGTGAAAGAACAGTTTGGTCCTGCAAAAGGCATAAACCAAAGGTAAAGAGTACAAGGAATTGGCGGAGAGATAATATAGAACTGCTAATAGTAGAAAAACAGTATTTAGGCAAGAGGAGCACTACGATCATAATGAAACAAGAAACAAAATAGTTGAAAACATCCAATTATAAAGAGGGGAAGTTAAGAATAGTTCATCTTATGGGTGCTGCAAAGTAACAGTTAGGGCTTCTCTCAAGATAAGATTTGGTCGCCCCCCCGAAAGAAACTAATGCTCCATCTCCTGACAATGAACCTGCAGTATCTGAACATGCGAGCCCTTGAAGAGACCCTTAACTATTTTCAACACTTCTCTTTAACATGGCCTGGGTTTTCTTCCCCAACAGATACAAAATCATCACTACAGAGAGAAGAGTTTGGTGGGCGCTGGGTTTGTGCTGGTCTGTGTCCCTGCTGGTAGGGTTAGTCCCCATGTTTGGATGGAACAAGAGAGAACCAAGAAACTCCGAGTTTCTCAGGTGTCGATTCACCTCTGTGATGAGGATGGATTACATGGTGTACTTTGGCTTCTTTCTATGGACCCTTGTCCCTCTGCTCATCATGTGTGCTCTGTATGTTGAAATCTTTTACATCATCCGGACGAAGCTAAGCCAAGGTACAACCACCGTGAGAGGGGCAGGAGCATTTTATGGACAGGAGTTCAAAACAGCCAAATCTCTCGCACTTGTTCTCTTCCTGTTTGCCATATCCTGGTTGCCTCTGTGCATTCTAAACTGTGTTTCCTATTTTTACCCTGAGGGTGACATCCCCCAGTCTTTGATGTATTTGGGAATTCTGTTATCCCATGCCAATTCTGCCATGAACCCCATTGTCTATGCTTGCAAGATAAAAAAGTTCAAAACCACGTACCTTTTCATTTTAAGGACCTATATCCTGTGCAAAAAAACAGACCCAGTTCTTACACAGCCAACAACAGACTAACAGTCATAAATCAAGAATGAATGTTGACCTGCCAGTATATAGCAGAGCACTGATAAGCCACTTTCCTTCATTAAGAAACACATGGGAAAATGTGCCTTCTGTCTCATCTACTCCTGCTCCTGCATAAACTGTTTTATGACAAGGGCAAGCTCCTCTTAGTCTGATCCACACTTGACATTAAGCTCCGAAGGATCACTTATGATCACCCGCGTTACTGTACCCCAGAGAATTCTGCTTGATGGTTGCTGTACCAAGCCCAGATCTTCCAGGCAAGCGTCTTCATTCAACAGGACGTTCCAGTTTTTATTTCTTGCCTTGAAGATATTTAGCAGGCCAGTGACCCAAAGCACTCTCAAGGCAGGCTTTTTGCTCATCGTTCCCCAGCTCGGAGCCATGCACAGCTGGTGAAAACAGTGCTTGTTCATTTCGAGTTTTAACTCCAGACTAACTCTGTTATCATTCTGATTTCTATTGTTGCCCAGTTATAGGCCCTTTGCTTACAAACAGCCAGACTTGCCCCGACCTTTTTCTTGTCCAGTAGCACCTGTGCAATGTACCTGTAGCATCTCCTGTGAGACCTCCACCGGCAGATGAACAACTGCATTGTCCAGCTGCCCCCACCCGCTCTTGACCATCGCAGCCCCAAGGTCAGAAGCTGCACTGGCTTTGGTGATCCTCCTCCTCTTCGGGGGAGAGCCTGCCAGTGGGAGACTGTCATTGCTTTTGCATCAAGACAAGGCTCACCCCAGAAGCCTGCAAAAGCTGAACTCAGACACAGAGCACCAGGCGAGAGCTGAAAGGCTGAAGGCACTGAAGCTATTCACTAACAAGATATGCTGGGCACAGGAGGGCACGCCAGGAAGAGAAGACTGTCAAAAAATAAACTAATGATATATATTTAAGTTCTTTCCTCCTTCCCCAGCTCCTTAACCAAGGATAGAATCAACTATTTCTACACAATTCAAGGATGCGTTTTCCTAATTTTTGCCAAAAACCACCCATTTGGGGGATTCTTCCTGCACAGCACATTCCCATGCTTAATTCTCCCTACAATCACAAACCATTTTCCTAACACCAGATTTAAATGTAATTTGCTGCAAGTCTCCTCTGTGAACCTGATGAACAGTTGCTCTTTTTGTAGCAACCTGTTACAGATCTGAAGACTGTTCTAAAGGTGTTTAACTGTGTGTCTAGATATGTCTTTATATTAAATTGTTTCAAAATACAGAACAGATACATAAGACAAATTTTTTCCAGTGTTTTTTTTTTTTTTTTTTACATAAAGATTGGCTGGGTCCACTGAAGAATAGGATAAATGTGTTCTTTGTTGTTGGTAACACAGCAGTTCATAATCCAGGCATGTCCTCGCTGACTGTTCTTACACCCTTTGTCTTCTCTGTCAAGTTAGGCTATAGATGTGGGTCTCGTCAGCTTATGCTACAGTCAGCGTTGTCACATTTTCATTAATAACAATAATTATTAGATGGATTTTATATTAATTCAACCTGCTCTTCTCCCATGACAATCAAGAAAGCAGCCTGTATGAAATCTCCACACTGCTTTATTCTGTGTCCTGGATGGACGGCACAGAATCTGCAGTAAATACTACACCACAGCTCACATGGCCTGTTTTTAGGGAACATGGGTCAAACTGAAAATAGGCATTAAAGGCCAGGCTCTTTTCCTCCATTTTTAAATAATAAAAGAAGAAAAAGCAGAAAAACGAGTGCATCATTCTGTTATTTATGTCAGGAAGTGTTGGCATCTGCTCCTTTAGCTGAAACCAGACATCTCAATTTGTTATCTGATGTAACCCTTGTCACAGGCCAAAGCTACAGTCTAACACAGTCTAACTCTATTAGCAAACAGGCCACCAAAGGAAGTCGCTGCGTAAGTACACGAGAAATTTGTTACATGATCTCTCATTATCAGTTGATAGAACTGATTGCTTTCAGCAGAAAACCAGGTCCCACCTAAAGAGCAGAAAATTATTCATTTGAATGACACACAGCAAACTTTCCCCATGTATTTTGGAGAAATTGAGAAAAGAGGGAGTAGCACTGCACCAAATTCCTCGTAGGCTGCCTGACAAACTCCAAAAGAACAAGGCATAAGGATATGGGGAGAGAACAGAAACAGAGGGGACCGAGAGCAGGAGAAGCTGTCCTGCCCTCTGAAAGCAAGCTGTGAAGGAGAGCAGTCTCAGCAAGCTGGCTGACCCTGCTCAGCCCCCCAAGAGGGAACCCCCGGCGACAGCTCACCTTTCAGCGATGAAGCAAGATGCTCACCACAGCTGGAGCCAGCCTCTCCCTGTCAGGCAACCAGAGGAGCAGCTGCCCTGCTCCGGGAGAGGGTCTTCTGCCACGGTGGTGCTGGCTGGAAAATGTTCAGGCAGGTCAGACATAGGCTGAATAATCAGCAAAATCAAAATGGCTGAATAATGCTTAAACAGATGTGAAGATGAGGGAAGACACATACCAGCAGCCCACACATATACAAATACCACTCAAGGAGAGCAAAGGATTTAGCACGCTCCTGCGAGACGTCATCGCTGTAGCTCTAATAATCCATCCTTTTGACTTTGCAACCAGATAATGAATTCCAAAATGCCAGGGAATATCATTGGCCGCTACAGTCCATGCATCCTTCAAAGCACCATTTAACCCATGAGACATTTCCACCCACCCTCCCAGGGTTGGACAATTTGTACTGGGCTTTCCCATACCCACGCATTTTGCCTTGCAAATTCCTGCTGGGAAAGTTTGTCCTTAGGGAGACCACAAGTACAAACATCTCTAGCAGAAACGGACTGAAACGGTGAAAACGGGAAAGCCAGAAGAGCAAAACAGCGGACACACAACGCCTCTTCTATTCTGATTAGCAGATGCAGTTGTCCCCAGTTCCTCCAGCTGTTGATAAAACAAAGAGTTGGCTGATGGCTACCATTAGAGCTGCGTATGACCATGCAGAGCTCTTGGCATGGGGAAGAGAGACAAGAGGACGGCCTGGGACGCGTTATCAGCCATGAAACAAATGGAGGCTCTCTGTCACCCTCCACCTCCAAGGGCTGTACCACACTCGGCTCTGTCCTGTCCGTAGGCACACACTATTACTGCGCTTTGGCTGGCAACGTTTCACAAAATACATGGAATGGTTGTGCCAAGTCCCAGTACAATTCACGGTGAAGAAACATCTACATGAAAACCAAACATCCTACCTGGTCTCGGCATGGGGGTGGAGGGGAAAGCCTGTGGTGAGTCACCGTTCCTTGCATTTCTAACACAGGATCCAACAGTATCCAACACAGGAAGGCAGCATTCTTGTCGGTATGGTGAAGTAACGTTTGTGCAAGCCAGGTAAGTTTTCAGACGTTCTTATTTCTCAGTTGCTCTCAGGCAGCAGACTAACATTGTTATTAATTTTATAAAACAACAAAAAAAAGTGAACCAACTACAATCATCCCTCATGAGCCTCTCAGCAGCTGCACATTTTGAGGAGCAATAGGTATTTTCTCTATTAAATAGCGCTTGAGGAAACTGCCATGACTGAGCTAGGAGCAGATACAGCAAAACAAAGACCACAAGTTCTACTCCCGACCCTGTAAAACAGTCAGCAGCCATGCCCAGCACCTCTCGAGCCAGATTTCAGAACGCAATGGTATTGGTGCACCTGCTCTTCAGTGGTCCCAAGGACTTCCCCCAGCTTCTGCAGTCACGAAGGCAGGACAGCCCAGCAGAGCTGGCAGAGGTGGAGCCACTGCCCTGCTCTTTGTTGGAAAGACACCAAACACACCACAGCTAAGCTGAGCCCACTCCAGCTGCCCATCCGCAGCTTCGGCACATCCAGCCTCACTCCTCTGCAGCCTCTCCATGTCAGTTGGCTGGCTGCAGCTCAGCGCACAGCAGCCCGTAGGACCCGAGGCACTTGTCCTGCCTAAAAGATTCCTCTAGAGGGGCCTTTACAACAGCACGCACGCAATCAGCTTCATTTTCAGCAAAGATAAAATACTTGCAAGAATCTGACGCTCTCTGGTGACCAGAAACAAGGACGTTCCTGAAGCCCAGAGGGCTGAGGCAGCAGGAGACTTTGCTCCAGTTTGGCCTTGCAGGAGAAGCACTGAACAACAGATGGAGATCGCTGCCCTTGCTTGGACAACACACCTCCCACCCGCGGGCACAGCAACACGCAGAGAAGCTTCTCGGTGGCTGCTAAGGCTGAGTCACGAGTGGTAACTTATTCCCCAGTGCATGAAAAGGGGATGATTTTTAACTTTTTACAATATACTTAGAACACCATGGGTAATGACACATGAATGAACATTTCCAGAAGTTTTGACTGTCACACTGTGATTATACATTTCTTTTATGTGACCCAATCAGGAAGCAGACATTAGTATACAAACACTTCGCTATCATAACTTCAATAAGCAGAAAATAACTAATCAGAGCACTTGGCAATCAAAAACCAAGATAAATACTACCGTCTGTGGCAGAAAAGAGAAACTTCAGGGCACAGACGTGAATGGACGGAGAGTAATGATGCCATTTTTCAATTCCCTTTGGTCGCTCAAAGCAATAGCAAACACACAAATGGAAGCTTCAAAAGTACATTGTAAGGACTCATTAGGATTTCTACAGACAAGGAAATATGGTATAAAAAGCAATTTGTCCACAACCATTGGCAAGCAGTTTGGAATAGGAGACATTAGTTTCCCCTTGTAAAATGAACTGATGTTACATACGGCAGTGCTGGCATTTCTCCGAGCACTACAGGCCTTGCAGTAATGTTCTGGTAGCATTTGATGCTCAGAAAGTGCAAGCATCTTCATTTCACTGGAAACTTCATCATCACACAGCCATTTGTCTCTGACTTTGCTGGAAGACCAGAGTGCTGTAGGCCACCTCATTCTGGGGATGTGAAAGAAGCCGCAAACATTAGAGAGCATGCAAGCATCGCATCCCAGCGCGAGTTTCCTGCTTTCAGTTTGCCCTCGACCCTGCAGACCACAAGCAGTCACAGTCTGTTCCCACACGTGGGCAACCAGTAAGTGCTATGCTGGATCAGACCAGGTGTCAGTCTAGCGCAGGATCCTGGGTCAACTCTGCATTAGGGGCTTCCAAAGAACCAGTATCATGCAGGAAATCTGCAGAAATGCTTGTCCTCTAAAAAGATCTTCCCATAACCTGCTAATTAGTGGTTTAGTTAAGCCCCAGAATCCTTGAAATACGTGGGGACTATGGCATTTGAGCCGCGTGATAACAGAGAAGGAATATCCTCCCTCCTACTGTCCAGGTACCTCCCAGGACTACTATAAACACGGGTGAAGCTCTGGATGCACAAAAGCAAGCACTTCTGAGTCAAAAGAACTGCCGACTAACGCTTGAGTCTTACAAGAGCAAACCTCTTTTCTACCCCCTCCTGCCCCCCAATTAATACTTACCATTCCATCAAGAATCTGAAGCCTCTGCATAAAGTATTAGAAACAATAGCTGTGACCTTTACCTGGATGTTTGTAGCAGATTCTTCGGTCGCTGCCTGGGAGGGAACTTGCTCCTGCGAATTCTGGTGGGATCTCTTGCACTCTGGGAAGGAGAGGGATTCCAGTCTCAGGTGTCTGCACTGCGTTTGGAGACAGCGGTGCAAGAGAGACTCGAGAGCGGGGTGACAGAGCAGCACCAGAGAGCGCGTGGCTTAGACGTGGCTTGTCAAACCCGTCACAGACCTTCCCGGCAGAGCGAGCAGTTCAGCAGCCCAAGTCCCTGCCCGCCTCTGGGAAGCGGCTAGGATGACAGAGACTGATGAGTCTGGCGAGAACCGTGTAGCCAGCGTCAGGATGAAAAACCACCAAACCGAACTAAACACAACCAACACAACCCACCACAACTCATCAACGCTAAAGTTAATTCTTCCATGAAAACTGCCCCGGGGCGATTCATGAGGAGTCACTGCCACGAATGACCTGTTCATCAATAAGTGATTTATTTATTCAAGGGAGGCATAATTTGAGCCCCTTTCAAAGTAACTGCTGAAGTCACTTCGAAACCCTAGCACTGCAAGACGCAACCCAAAGAGCACGGAAACTTAGCACCATCCATGTTAATATGCACAGCACAAGATGTCAAGCACTCCTCTGCCACCAGGTCTGGACTGGCACGCGGCCGTTATTCCCTCTGCTGTGCCGCTTACTTTTTCTGAGGAGGTAGATGGCAAAAACCAGGACAGTCAACAGGACGCCGGAGATAAAAGCTAACGATATGTAGAATATTTCATGGCTGTTGATACACAGAAAATAGTGTCAGAATCCGCAGTTTTAACAGAGGTGTTGAAGAATCAGTAGTGCTCAGATTCACCAAACTTTATGAAATGTAATACATCATTTATCCCAAGCCCCGTGAGATTAAAAGGTGCGTCCCTGCATTAAGCATCACTATGAATTAAATGTCTAGCGCACAGACTAAGAAGTTCTACGCAACCTTTAAGACCCCAAGACATGAAATGTATTGGATATAACTCATCCCTTACAGGAGGAGTCTGACATCTCAGGGAACTCTGCATGTGAAGTCAGGAAATAAGGGTGCAGCATTTACTTGTCAATCCAGCACTTGACTTCTGAAGCTTTTAAGTCAGCCGCAGAGGTATATACAGTGGTAGATATGGTGACAGTAGTGGAAATGGGTGCTGGTGTAACTGGAAATGAATAGGAAAAAAAAAATAAATCAAAAATCGGTTTTACAATGCGTTGATTTCTCCAGTTCTATTACAAGCAACAAGAACTACATAAAGGCATGCATCTATTCTGGTAAGTATCACTGTAAGTGTAACATTTCCCTATCAGAGGGCTGAAAATGGAAACAGCAGACAGAAAAATTTAGTTATTCACATGCTTACTGCTCCACAGCAGCCTTTGCCGGCCGTGCAGTTCATCCCCAGACACGTACACCTCCTGCTAAGCTACCCCCACAGCAGCCCCTTCTGAGTCAGAACAGGATCAACTTCGTCAAGAACACTGCATCTAAGTAAATTATGTAAAGAAGAAAATACCTGCATTTCCTTTTGAGGAGCCACCTCCCATTCTCTCCAAAGACTAACGAACAGCAAGAGAAGCTAAAAGGAGGGGGAAAAAAGTCATATTTATGTACACATAGGTACACACACACTAGAGCACAACAAACCTGTCGCCTTCTTCTAACTCCTGTACTGAGTTTTTAGCAATTTTCCAGACAGCTTACACAAACTGGCGCAAAGCCACAGAGCAAACCCGGCAATGACACAGCACGGATCGTACTTCCCAACGTCGTGTTCCTGCGCACACACGTGCACGCTCACTACGCTCTGACGAACAAGTCGCCTTCTTTCAGGACAACCACTAAAAAAGCACCCACGGTATTACTTTTGCAGCAGCTAGAACTGAGTGAGCTTTACAAACATTTCCACGACTAGAAGCAGCTTTGAAAAAAACGCCCTCTTTCAGATTTTCCTTCCCAAGTTACATTGACTTTTTCCACCAAAGCAACAGGAATGGTCACTTTCTTCTCAGATTTGCGGTGGAATCTTAAAGATAGGGAAGTACCAGTCTCCTCCCAAATTCCTGCCCTGGTATTTCTCAGCACACAGCCTGCAAACTGCACACTGCGATTAACGTGAAGGCATTGCTGACGATGTGAAAGCAAGCACCCTGCTCCCTGTTGCTGCCATCTTTCCCTACTGCACACCATTGCATCCCAGAAGGGTCAAACGGCTCAGACCGCCCGGCTGCCTACAGCGACTCTGGAAGTGCAATGTGTTTGCAGCAATAAAAGCAGCGACAACAAGCGATGCGGCTTCATCTTACCTCGCACCATAGAACTGCTGCCCACCTCCTGGCAGAAAACTCCTGAAGCCTTGGCACAGCAGTTTAACCACTTGCTTTTGTGAAAAGAAATCCGTCAAACTAGTTAAAGCTCAAGTGTCATTCAGAAGTGGGGTTACACAAATGTGGAAGTTGAGCAACTTCACTTTTTTAAAATCAAAAAACAGGAAACTATGAAAAACACCTGCATTCTCAGCAACTGTTCACGTTAAAAAAAAGGCAGTTTCAGCTGAAGCTAATTAACTTACTTTTAAGTAAGGTTTTTACTTCTGAAGAACACACTTTTTTTACTGAACTATTGTATTGAGAAGTGGAGAAAACTGTGCTGTTTTACTAACTCCACTAAAAATAAGCATTTCCCCACTCTAGTACCCATCCATGTAAGAGAGGCATGTAAGCACACCTGAGTCTGCTTCCCTACGTTTATTTACTAAACAAACCACTTCCCAACACAGAAAGGATGAGATTACACCCAGGTTAAGTGCTTTGCTCAGCTGGCACATCTGATATGTAACACAATCCTTCAGGGAAAACATTTCCTATAAAAAGAACATGGAAAGGCTTATACTGTGTATTATCATAATACAGATAAAACTATTTTCCTTGTTACACAAAAGAAAGCAACTTTTTTTTCTATGAAAACTCAGAAAAAACCCACCCTCTAGAATAAACTTCTCCATTTCACTGTTTTAAACTTCATACGGGCAAGTTCAGTCGAGGCAAAGTTTGCCCGTAGCTTCTGACACGTTTCCTGTCTGCTGCGCCCTCTTTCCCACAGAGCAGGAAGACGCCTTTATCACTATTTGAAGCTTTGAGCGGGTTTTTTCAGTTCGTTTTCTAAATGAGGACGTTCATTCAGAATACCTCCAAGTACGGGACTAGGTGAACAGGAGCACTGGCACTTCTTTTGATTTTAGAACATGTTTACAATTACAGAAAATATCTACAGGTCATTATCACACCGAATTCTACAAGACAAACTGATCACTCTAGGAACACCAGAATTTTTCACTGTGTGAAAGTAAATTCTGTCTCTTCTCTCTGGAAGTGCTCCTGACCAAACAAGGAACCAAACGGAATGGCACAAACTGTGATTTCAAGTAATCGCCCAGTATAAACTAACTGTAGCGGTTTATGTGACAGGCCCAGCTACTTCAAACACAAAACAGAAATTACCATCGCTACTGGTAGTGAAAGACAGCAGAGTGTTTTGCTTGTTTGTCTAGTTTTTTTTAATGACAGTTTAGAATCATACAGTTTCCAACAGTTAGCAATGAGACACACATCAGTGGACTCGGATGCTCTGCGGTTACACTGCTGCCTGTGCGCTCTTCGATAATGCCTTCAGGTCCAAAATGCACTTTGCAATACTCTCCTTCTGCTGCAAAAGAAAGGAAAACAGCTTTCAGAAGAAAGATGTTAGGAAAGACATTTAACCAAGCAAAATATGCATTTTAGATACTCCTTTTTAGACCCATAAAACGAGGTACAGAGTAAAAGGGATATAATCACAGCTCATGAAGTCAGAGGTGCAAATCCAAACAATGACCTACATTAAACCATCTGCCCGTGGTGCTAGGACCGTTTCCTTTTTCGTTCTTGGCTTCATTCCTCAAAAGGACAGACATCTAGAGCACATCTGCAGATCTTAAGCTGCCGTGGTCTCTCACAGAGAATTTTACAAGTGAATTCCCTGACCAGTCAGCTATACGCCTTATCACAAGCTTAGCTCTGTGCTGCCACAACAAACACCACACGTGACCAGCTCAAATCACCAGTGCCATAAGCATCTGGTACCTAGTAACTGGGCTTCCTAGCTCTTACGCAGCAGCAGGAATGTGCTGCAGCCATGTCTGGAAGTCACCCAAAGATGACCTAGCATCTTCCGGCTTAAGTCACAATCACCGGACAACAAGTACTTCTACGGACGAAAATGTGAAGCATATTAAAAAAAACAAGTACCTGCTGAGGTGTGATGCTCTGAACAACGTTTTTCTCCACCCACTGAATCATGTGATCTTGTTCTTTCTGACGCTTTAAATTCTGCATAGCCACTTGATAGTCCAGCCTTTTCTTTACTTCATTGTACACCATCAGTAATCGTTCTCGGTAATTAGTTTCCAGCAACATTGCAATATTGTTCTAGACACAGAAGATGAAATCAAAGGGTTAACATCTGTCAAGAATACAAACCAGCAGCAGAACACCTTCTATAGCAAAAGTCACCGGATCAGGCGGTGGAACTGGCCCTGTCTGCAACATACAGAGGGTAAATGGCTTGTTACTTGTCAGCAGACGAAGGGGCACCCAGATTATGCAGCAGAGACTGCAGCAGAAGCCAAGAGTAGAGCTGGAACTGCGTACCCGCTTAGCGTCAAAGAGGTAACCGCGGCCTTCGACCCTCCACTGCTCCTTCTTCTCCTGCTCAATGGCAGTCTCAAGATCTTTAATAGCCTCGTTTTTGACAGCTAGAGCTTTAGCCACTTTCTCCTGAAAGGTGAAACAAAAAATACACTTCAGAACGAAAGTAAGATGCAAGGAGAACAAGTGATCTGTAATTAACTTCTGAAATTCTGTATTAAGATTTGAGAAGTATCCGCACAAACTGGATTATGCCAGGGTTGAGGCTGAAGGGTGGCAAGACAGCAGAATTAGGGTTCACAATCAATCCTACTTTAAAGAAATAATTTGTGCTAGTAGGAGTTTTAGAAGACTTTTGTAACAATATCAACATAAGATCTGAAACATACCTTATTTAAGCAACATTCTGAAGATATTAGACTCAGATTTCTAGACACCCTGGACACAATATTCTTACAAATATTTAAGCAGGTAACTTAGAATATTTGTTAACTACTACAAAGTTAGATTATGGTTTCTTTTATTACCTCATTAAGTTTGTCAGCAAAAGCTGCTACATTAGATCCGTATTTTTTTATGCCATAAATGATGACTGTTAATATGCAGGCACCTGCAACTGTCTCGTGGTTAATTACATAGATTTCCTTAGAGAGAAAGTAAAGCAGGAGTCCAGTTCCCAACATGTAAGGCCCTAATGAAAAAATAAAGCAGCATTATTTGTACAAAGCATAGAGAGGCTCGCTGAAGTCAAACACCTAAGCGGTAGCTAGTTTAAGGCTTACAGGAAGATCAGCAGGTGTTCTCTTTTGCCACGACAAAAAGTAGAAACCCAGTACCACCAAGGGGAAGGGTGCCATGAGGGCGCTCACCAGAAAGGGAAACAGCTTGCACCTTGCATGGGACCTGCTGCTCCTGCTCATTCAGAAACAGGCAAAAATCTCCCTTTGAAGGTTTTGACGGTCATCAGGCAAATAAACCTTTCTGCAAGACCAACCTCACAACATTCTTTTTGCACAGGTGCCTAGCTTTAGAGCCAGGAAGTGCTGCACTGGCACATTCTTCCACAACCTACTTCTGCATATGCAAAAATAATTTTCCCTAGTATTTTACCTTTACAGCAGTCAGAAGTGGTGGACAGAACCAAATAAGCATAACTAAACACACATTTAAAAAAAAAAAAAAGTATATATTAACCTGTAACTCCTGTTTTAGGATAGAGAAACTGGAAAAACTCCTCAGGGATCAAACCATGACGCACTTCTCCTCCTTTCTCAGGCAGAGGTGGCAAAGGAGCCAAACACTGCTGAGTTGTATGCAGTGGTCTCGTGGTGTGCAACACGCTGTAAATAATGAGGTTCCCATTAAGCTTCTTAAAAGCCCCACCCTCAGATGAGACCCTGACACGTGTCCCACTGAGCGGGGAGGCAGCCACCAGCCAGCCTCCTCTGAGGAAGTGGGTGGGACCAGATAACCTCCAGAGGTTACTCCCCACCGCAATGATTTTATAACCCCATGGCCTCCATTAGAATCACAGATTCAGAATCGCAGAATGTTCGGGGTTGGAAGGGACCTCTGTGGGTCACCCAGCCCAACCCCCTGCCCAAGCAGGGTCACCCACAGCAGGCTGCACAGCACCGCAGCCAGGCGGGGCTGGAATATCTCCAGAGAAGGAGACTCCACAGCCTCCCTGGGCAGCCTGGGCCAGGGCTCCGTCACCCTCAGAGGGAAGAAGTTCTTCCTCAGGTTCAGCTGGAGCTTCCTCTGCTTCAGTTTGTGCCCGTTGCCTCTTGTCCTGTTGCTGGGCACCACTGAACAGAGTCTGGCCCCATCCTCCTGACACCCACCCTGCAGATATTGTTCGGCATTTCTAACCTCCCCTCTCAGCCTTCTCTTCTCCAGGCTGAACAAGCCCAGCTCCCTCAGCCTCCCCTCGTAGGAGAGATGCTCCAGACCCCTCATCATCCTGGCAGCCCTGCGCTGGACTCTCTCCAGTAGCTCCTCAAGGATAAAGACAAAGCCCCGGAAAAACGTTATTTTAACGCGACGACGGGCGGGTTCCCGGGGGGGTTCCCGAGGCGCTCCCAGGCTGCTCAGCCGCAGGCCGCAGCCCCAGCGCGGCCCGCCGAGGCCCGGGCCCGCCCGCGGTACTCACCCGGCCGTGGCGGCGGGCAGTAGGCTCCTCCGTGCGGCCGGGGCTGAGGGGAGAGAAAGGGGGAGGGGAGGAGAGGGGCACAGAGCGCGTCAGCGCGGAGCTCGGCCCAGCCGCCCGCCACCCCCACCCCCGGGAGACGGCGCTCCCCCCGGCTCACCGGCGCGGAGGACGAGGCGGGAGAGCATGGCGGGAGGGACGGGACCGGACAGGCAGCGGCTCGATCCCCTTCGTCCCGGTGACCGCCGACCGCCCCCGCACCAAGATGGCGGCGGCAGAGCTCTCGCGAGACGCGAAGAGGGGCGGGTGCTCTCGCGAGAGGCGGTGGCGCGCGCGGCGCGGGAGCACGTGGGGGCGCCGCCGGCCCCGCTCCCGCTCCCGGTCCCGCCGCCATGGAGGAGCCGCCGCCCGAGCAGCCCCCGCCGCCCCCGGACCCCGCGGACCCCGCGGCCGGGCCCGAGTGGAACATCCCGCCCAACGCGCCCGCCTGCATGGAGCGGCACCTGGAGGGCGCGCACTACCGCGCGGGTAGCGGGGGGGGCCGGGCCGGGAGCGGGGGGGCCGGGACCGGGGAGGATCGGGAGCGGGGGGGCCGGGACCGGGGGGGATCGGGGCAGGGAGCGGGGGGGCTGGGACCGGGAGCGGGGGGGCCGGGCCGGCCCCTCGGGGAGCGGCGGCGGCGGGCGCTCACCGGGCCTCTCCCCTCGGCTCTCCCGCAGACGGGGCCCTGCTGCTGGGCGCCTCGGGGCTGAGCGGGCGCTGCTGGGCCGGCTCCCTCTGGGTCTTCGCCGACCCCCGCCGCGCCCCCAGCGAGGGCTTCTGCACCGCCGGCGTGCAGACCGAGGCAGGCGTCGCCGACCTGCGCTGGGTGGCGGACAGGGGCATCCTGGTGGCCTCCGACTCCGGTAAGCAACGGGGAGTCCCCCCGGGACCTCCTTCTACTGAGGTGGGGGAACCCCCCTTCCTTCCCCGGGACCCCCTTCCACTGAGGTGGATGTGTGTCCGCCCCCCCCCCCCCCCCCCGAGGTGGGTGACCCCCCCGGAGTGGGTGTTGCCCCACACACACTGAAATGGGTGCCCCTCTCCGAGAGGGGTCTCCTCCCCGAGGTGTGGGTGACCCCCCCGGAGTGCGTGTCGTGTCCCCCTGCACTGAGGTGGGTGCCCCCCCGGTTCCCCCCAGGCGCCGTGGAGCTGTGGGAGCTGGAGGAGAACGAAACCCTCATCGTCAACAAGTTCTGTAAATACGAGCACGATGACATCGCGATGACGGTGGCCGTGCTGGCCGGCAGCACCCAGGCCGTCAGCGGCGGCAGGGACTTCTGGTGAGTGTCCACGGCCCGGCTGCCGCGCGCCGGGGCCGGTGCCGGGCGCTGACTGCTCGCTCTTGTCCGCAGCGTGAAGGTGTGGGACCTGCCGCAGCAGACGGTGCTGCACTCCTACAGAGGTGAGTGCCCCTCGCCGGGGGCTGCGGGCTGGGCTCAGCCCCCACACCGCGCTCGGGGCCGTCAGCCGACGTCTGCCAGTTTCTGGCACGGCCTGATTTCTTTCTCTCTTGTTCATTTCTCCCCACAAAATGAATGCTCGGTTTGCCTTGCAGCTTAAGCGTATTTTAGAGTCTCTCTTCTGTACTGAAATCTTTCTTCCGCCTGCATACGGTCCTGTGATCTCCTAACCCTTGGAGATGCCGATCTCGGGAGGGACGGCGCTGTGATCTGTAGGCACAGCAGAGGCCACGCTCTGATCCTCTCCCCCAGCCCCTCTGTAACCGACCTCTTGTCTGGAGAGGCTTCCTCGAGCTAACGCGCGTCACGGGGACTCGGCTGCAGCGGCTCTGGCTGGATGCGGCAGCTCATCAGCTGGCTGCTGCTGAGCAGGAGTTACCCTGTGTCTGGGCATAAACTAGTCCTTGCAACGCTGCTGTGCCCGCAGAGGTCCGTGGGAGCGTGTGGGGAAAACTGGATACAGTCTTTTGAGGCTCTTTATCCTTTTGTGCTTTTGGTAGCTCACTCCGGTGCAGTGACATGTGTGGCTTCCTGTCCTGGCAAGGACACTGTGTTCCTCTCCTGTGCTGAGGTAAAGCTCGCTCTCTGTCTAACTCTACCCCATAAAAATGAGATTTAGCTTTAGTTATTTACAGTTAAATGCACTTAGCGAGAAACCACCTATTGCGTTACGAGCTGCATACCCATGTTACTTAAATATTACAGCCTGAGCAGTTGCCAACCAAGCTGATTTCTACAGGTCTGTATTAAAACGTGGGAGGTCCTAGGTCTGTCCTGGGGATGACCGAAGGAGCGAACGTGCAGTTCATGGCGCCGTCACTTTAACACAAAAGAAGAGGTGGTGCGGGTTTGAATGTGGGTCAGCAGCGGTTCTGCAGTGATGAGTTTATGCTTACCTCCTGCCACAAAGAAATTGTAAAAACCTTCTCATTCACTTTGGATTTGTAGGACAGCAGAACTTTACTCTGGGACACCAGATGCCCCAAACCAGCTACTCGAATCGGTATGTTTCTGTATGCAGTCACTGCTTGTGCACGAGCTTTTGTTGGAAGAAATGTATTACTATATGCCAGACTTCACTATGTCTAACTTCAAATCTAGCAATCTGGCCATTAGGGCAGAAAAGCCCATTAAAACCTAAGGAAGTCTAACACCAGCACGGAAGTACAGTAAGCTTTGAAATATTTGTCTTAGTGCAGCAGCAGCGCTAAATGAGATGGTGTAGGAACAGCTCTGTACTGACTCTTTTCACACTCATCCCAATTTATGTACTCGCAGTTTGCAGTGCCTGTAATCACCTCCCTACCTCACTCATGTGGCATCCACAGAAAAGTGACATCTTTGCTTTGGGTAAGAAGCGATCTTATTATTTCACTTTCACCAGACAAATCAAAGTCTTTCTAATAACCTCATTCTCCCTCTCTTCAAGGTGACGAAAATGGAACGGTTGCACTAGTAGACACAAAGAATCCCGATTCTGCCCTCAGCTCCACTGTGCATACCCGGAGTATCACGGGGTTTGCATTTTCTACACATAGGTACAGTCTGATATATTGGCATAGAATGTGTGCCTGCATACACCTGAAAATGTTATTTTAGAGCAAAACCTGTGACAGTACTAGTTTTGGTCTTTGTATCAAGATTGATAGAGAGTAAACCAAACATCATCTCACTTCTGACGTGAAATGTGTGAACATACAGAAGACTTCTGCAGCATTCCGAATTACCCACTCCCTGGGGGGATTTTTTAACTGCAGTCACCTCTGCTTGAGGAAGGTCCCTCGCTTTCTGGCGCTAATAGAATATTCTTGCTTAGGGTGCTGGCAACCTGCCAAATGATGAGGAAAACACTTTTGTAAGCTTTGGTGTCAGTTAATTCACTGTACCTGGGTCAGGCTCACTGAGAAATGCGCTTTTCACAAGTTTATCCCCAAGAAGCTTTCTTGATTTGATTGTTCTAACGGCGGTCTCATCTCTGTCCTCCAGCTCACCCTTACTGGCTTCCATCAGTGAAGACTGTTCAGTAGCTGTTCTTGACTCAGACCTCTCAGAGGTGTAAGTACTAGACAGAATGTATTCACTACTGTAGTGTTTGTCTTGCTGACTTCTCGTTATTATCCATATGCTGAGCGGAAGATGAAAATACTCCTGCATCATCCTAACAAACTAGCAGTTATGAATTGCACAAGCCCCTAAACAATTAGTGACAGTGCTTTTTGGCTAATGGAGCATTCATGTTTTCCAGGTTCAGAAACCGTTCTCATCGAGACTTTGTAAAAGGCTTATCGTGGTCTCCTTCAGACAACGACTTGCTCACTACAGTTGGATGGGATCATCAGGTTTTACATCACACTGTCCCCGTACCAACTGGTGAAGCTTCTGGAGTCAACTGTGTAAAAGAATAGTTTTATAAACTCATTGACTGAATTCCTTCCTGGCATTACTTTGGTTCTGCTGAAGTCAAAGGCGTGTGTGAACTGGAGCGGGTAGGTCTGGTGTCTGCCTTGAAGCTTGTGACCAAGAAGGCTCCTGTAGTAATGCTGAAGTAGGCATAAGTTAGTTACAAACCAAGTTTTACCCTCTCCTCAGGAGTTGGCTTCACCTGTGATAAGACTTCAGTATTTTACCCCGAAAAAAATTGACTTCAGGCACAGAGGAGACTTGGAGAGACGGGGAATTGGGTATAATTTAAAAAAAAAACAAACCAACCTCTATTCCTTCCTCAGTGCTCCAAAGCATCCATGGAATTAATAGAAACATATTGGGGGAGGTAAACACACCCACCTCTTATTGGCTGGAGAGCCTCACCTTTGAGTAAGGTTCTTTGCTATGTAAATTAACTCCTTCAGCTGGAGGGGAAGACATGTTAGCATTGAGAGACAGAAGGGGTTCCGCTGTTGTCCTCAGTGCAGCCTGTGGTTTAGAGGGTTGGTCTTCAGTATCTGCTGGTGGGGATCCTATGGTCAGCCCTGCCTGTGCACCGGCATCCGAACGCAGCGCTTGGTGTGAGGAGTCTGGCGTGCTGTGGGGTAATGATCCCAGCTGCAGCCCTGTAATTAAACGCCTTTGTGGGGGTGCATGATCCTGGGCTGCTCAACACCGGCTCGCAGCTGAGGCCAGCTCCAAGGGGCTTTCACAGTAGGATGCTGAAAGCCAAGGGAAGTTAGCAGTTGCAATGTTGTTTGACACCGTGTTTCATCTCCTCTGTGCTGAAGACAACTTATTCAAAGATAGGACCTGTGAACACAAGTTTATGTAAGGGAAAAACTGGACTAAGGACTTCAGTTTTCATTTGCTTGCTCCTATAAACAGACTCTGCTTTGCTATAAATGAGACTCCTGACATACCTGTGAGAGTGACTTCTTGTGCCGGAGACTGAGGGGACCAAGCATTCCCATCATCCCCAAAACAGACTCCACATAATCCTTAGATGTGTTTTTTTGTAATATACCACATACTTCTAAGACTAAACTGTTTCCCTGGAACGTATTTAACTGAAAAAAAAAAAATCATTGCTCTGCATGTGTTGCCACTGCTCTAGATGTGGCTTGGCCTGGCCTAATGCTTCCTAGACAGAATAAAGCAGGTCCTGACTTATGAAACAAAAAATACTATTGAAATGAATGCTACTCCTGTTTCTTTAGCATGGTCGCAACACTAAAGTGTACACCACTTCCAGGGGGCTTATCCCTGCCGAGACATGGGTTTTAGCTGATCTACATTATGCAGAGCCCACAATTTTTAGGCAGACTGAGCTATCCCAGGCTTTGTACTTTCCTCACACCCTCTTTAAACCTTGTTTGCTACTTTTTAAAATTCCTGTGTCATACAGATGTTTACAGAGCAGAATTCCTGATCTGGAGCAGTGCATAACAAGGAAGAGGTAAATTATTGTAAAAATTAGCAAATTTCCTCAAAAGTACCCCTTGAACTACCAGAAGAGTTACCTGTTCAGGATCCCTGATGGTGTATGGAAAAGTGAAACGGGTCTTGTGCTGTTTGTGAAAAAGTTGTCTTGGAAAAAGTGGAAGACAGTTTTTAAATAAATCATAGTTTTCATTTCTAACTGGGTAGAAGTTTCACTGGGCCACTTCCGTAGTCCTGAAGAGCCAGCTGAGATCATTCACACAGTTAAAGGGAAGCTGTGATTTCAGTCCCCCAAATTGAAACCATTCTTAAATAAACATGCCTCGTATTCCTGTTTAATGCTAGGGTAGTATCGTTCTTCAGCGCTAGTGCGAGGCAGGCTGTAAGTCCTGCTTGTTTTCAGGAAGCTTTTCTTTCCCAAACTCAAAGTAGGTTTTCCATTGTGCACAGCTAGAAGGAGAAGTTTTCAATGCCAGGTACTGAGCCCCATCAGGCTCCTCACACTGCCATCCTGCGAGCAAAACCGCGGCCCATGGCGGAAGGCAAAGCCTAGATGGACAGCAGGACATTGCTGATACATTAACCCTGTTCTACAATCGCGAACAGACTTCAGTGGGGCAGCACCAGAAGAAACCCAAACGCTTCTGCGCGTGGCCGATCCCCGGGGAAGGCTGATCTGCTGCCAGAGGAGGGCAGCAGCTGCCGGCCTGACAAGCACAAGGCAGCACCCCCAAACCTCCGCACGGGTCTCTCCAGTATCTACTTTTTTCAGCCACCTGGGTTTTTCTCCATCATAAGAGAAGCAGGGAAGAGCGACAGTTTATCTAGGAGTCTTGTGTTGTGTTCACCTGGCTCCACATTGACTGCACCACTGCTAGCAAGGGTGTACATTAAAGAGTCGGACCACGGCGCAGGCAGCGTGGCAGAGGCACTGGCACCGGCACATCTATGCTTGTTGACGTAGCTATCTGCAAAGGAACAGGAGAATTCTCTGGGATTTGTGGTATGCTCACACTGTCTGGGCTACTTTACATGCTGCTCAGGTTTGGGGACAATTCTAGAAATACACTGTGGCTAGAATGACACATTGCACACTTCCCTCCCAAAGAACCTGGTTCTGTAGCCAGAGCAGGACTAAAGAGATGAGAATGCAAAGAAATGTAATTCTGAGGAGGGGAGGGAATAAGCCACTATGAAGACAAGCCTGCCTTTTATGTTGCTGCTTGCATTGCTCACACTGCGTTCCCAAGTTTAAGTACAACATTCTAGTTAGGACTTGCAAATAAGTATGCAAGTTTCATTACTAATGAAGAGCTCAAACCCAAGACCTATTTATAGCAGCAGCACAGGCTGAACTGCACGAGCGGCTGTGCAGCCTGCGGAACCAGCCCGATGGAGGGGTGTTTCTGGAGCGACGGGGCAGTCAGGGCTGGCTGCCCCTTCGTGCCTTCGTCGGGCTTCTAAAAGCCCTTAAATTGCCACAGGGTTTCTATCAACAACTGGTAAGCAGAAATTGGAGCAAGCCCGAGGTGAGCTGAAATCCAGACTGTTGCCCAGGCCAGTTTGGGCTCCGTTTTCCTGCCCTTTTAATCTTACATGCAAAGATCTCAATCTTGCAGCAGACAGACCACTTAAGCACTACTAAATAAAGTCAGACCACACAGGTAATAAAACAATATGTCCAGACATATTTAATGCAAGAAGGTTGGTGTTCAATGGCACTTATAAATAAGAGACTTTGACACTTTACAAGTAAAGCTGTCGGTTATACTGCATTAGCAGGTACTTTGGCGGGAGAGGCAGCTGCAGGGGATAATTTAAGTTGTATGAAGACTGGAGTGACCGAACTGCATCAGAGAGGGCTGAAGTGACAGTTAATTCCATTGTGAGAAGACAAGATTGCTTCCAGCACAGAGATGGGGCTATAAAGTAGGCTGCTCTGCTCCATTACTACCCCTCAGTTTCTTCCTCTTCTATTGCTAAATTTATATAGCGAAACAGAGCCCGGGAGAAGGAGCAGGAACGGGAATCAGAGTGGTTTATCTACGTGCTGTCCTGACAAAGTTACCTGACCAAGGAAGCGGGAACTCCTCCTGTCCCTGCGGCCGAGATCCTCGCTCTTCATTACAGGTTTAACTTTCTGTGAGCGCTTTGGCTGCCAACAGCTCTGACAGCCGCGTCTTTGTGACACCAACAGTTCCCGACGGCCCCAGCAGAGATGTCGAGCCGTTACTGAAATACTAGAATTTTGCTTAATGCATTCAAAAGAAGCAGGGATAGTCCAAAGCGTTTAAAGACTAGAATAGTTCCACTGCTTAAAACATTGATGCTAACCAGTTTCACAACTGTGAGCAGAGTCCTGCCTGATTTAGTTACAGCTTAGTCCACTATGCATTCCCAGAATGGGTGTTCTTTGAATGAATAATGGCCATTTCATAAAACTGACTTACATTATCATGCTTCTAATATTTAACACAAACAAATACCTGTCTGCTAGAAACAAGACGCTCCACACTACATAACACTGTATTACAACTACCTAGGAATTGCATGTCTGGGTGAAATACTAAATGTGAAATTCAAAGCAAGTGCCACCATTGGAGTTTCACATTTTGCTCTAAAAGAAAGGAAAAAAAAAAAAAAAAAAGAACGAAAAAGAAACTTCTGTTGGGGATATGCTCAAATTTAGGAGAATTCTTGAGGGGAAAAATTGCACAGACACCATTTCTGGGCAAAGTCAATCTTCAAGACGGAAGTCTCCCAACCAGCCTTTAAATTTAAAGCTGATCTTGAGAACTAATCTGCAGTTATAACTCTGAAAAAAAATATATCAGGAAGAAAAAACAACTAGGTTGCAATATTATCAGACAGGCTTCTTTGTTTTGTTTCAAGTTAAACTGGTGAAACTTCATCCAGTGATAAAACCTGACCCTGAAGCGACTCAGACAGGATCATGGCTTTACTTCCACAGATAAATACGAATCCTCAAGATGCTCCTCGCATGGAGAAGCTTCTGTGTTTTAAGGGGGTGGCGGGCAGGGGGGTGCTATTCTACGTGACACTGTCATGCTGAAATACCCAGACAGTTACTCCACAGTCACTTTTTGCCATAAACATTTTTAAAAACCAACACCCAGATATTTAAAACATGTTACTTCAATACTGGCTGGGGTGAGCACGTCTGGAAATCTTCCAAGTCACTGCGACTTACTGGCATAAAAATGCCATTGCAATTAGCTGCTAGACTGATTATGGTATTTGTGTTTTCATTTTATTCACAGCAAAGTAAAGTTCAGAATACTTTGAAGCTGCTGTAATATTTGAAACAGCTGTTAAATTATTAGGTAAAGTCGGAAATAACATAAAACGTAGAACGTCAACAACATGACATTAATATCAAGATAACTCTTCTGAAAGTTCCACTGTGAAGGAAAATTTACCACTGAATTTTCAGTTCAATGGCAGAGCAAAATCTGCTTACAGGCCCACGAGCACGCAACGCAGGGTGAGCTGGAGTGGAACCAGCGATACTGTGTAGTACTGAAAATAGAAAGTGCTTTCCATAGAAGTAGACTTAACGTCTCAAAGTGCTTTTCGTTTGTCAGCAATTAGAAAACATTCTCTACAAGTTTTTACACCTATCTTACAGTCATTTTCAGCAAGTTTACCTATGAGGAAGATTATATATTTCTAATTTCAGGCAGTTAGCTATTTAAAACTTTGGTTGGCTATCGTGAGACCGTACTGCTCACTCCGCAGCAGAAGATACCTCTTGAGGCTACTCGTGCCTCCCGCCCCACGGCGCAGCCATCGCCAGCTGCTGCAGGCAGGCACGGGCTCGCACGCACACCCGCACCCGAGCAGCGCCCATGGAGACGTGGGAGCCAGCTCTCTTGGGATGTCACTGCAGGCATCGGCACGGCAGGAGCGGCGAGTGCTCCGCAGTCCCACTGAAACGGAGCTTCGCAGTCCCCCGAACCAGGCAAACCACAGCCAAGTCTCAGTAGAACGGTTTCTAACTGCTCCGTGGCTGAGCTTGTGGGGTTTACGCGGGTACGAAGCAGCAAGAGACCCCTCGAGGAAGGCACCAGCGGCACAGCACCGCGGCGAGTCGCTGGCACCCACCAGCTGGCACAGGAAAAGGACCGCTCAACGTCCGAAGACTCCAAAGTGCTTTGCAGCCACCCACCCAGGCCTCACAGCCCTCCCCACGAGGGACAATCACCAACAGAAGCGTTCGCAGTGACCAGAAGCAGCAGCCAAGCAAGGGCCCCTGTCCCCGAAGCTGCTGCCCCCCCCGCAGTGCTCCCTGGAAAAGGGGGCTCCGACCTCGGCCGCGGAGCCGCCCCCGGCTCGGCACGACAGGCACCGCGGGCCAAGAGCGGCGTTTAAGGCATTGGTGTAACTGGTTTGCTCAAGGCTGTTGAAGGACGTGGGGACAGAAGAGGTGAGGATCTCGATATCCTAAACTATTTCTATCCCATTGGCCTCACACTCTTATTTTAACTCCCCTACATTTAGCTATAGACCGGCTCGCTTCCATTACGCACATCTCCCAGTCGGCTTCTCCCCGCTCCTAAGCATACTGGATTTAAACCAAATAAAACAAAAAAAAAAACCAAGCTGAAAACAATCTTTCCAGTGGTGATGCTCTTTAAAGAGAACTACAGATGCTTTTTGACTTTCTTGGAAGACCTATCAGGCTGCAGCTCTGAAAATAATACGGTGGGGGGAAACAGGAGAAGAAAAACCACGTTTGCTCACGTAACGAGACAGCAGCCGGTCCTCCGTGGTAACCACTCTCCGTGACAGTCTTTTGAGAAGAGTCCCAGTCCCAGGCTCGCTGCCCGCCTTCCCCAGCAGCGGTTTCCAGCAGTGCATCTGCCGGCCGGGCTGGGACCGTCCTCGGTGCCCGCGGCGAGGGGACGACCCAGCCGGGCGCCTTCCCACCCCGTCCCAGCCGGACGGAGGCGGCGGAGCGGCCCTGTGGACGCCTATCGGTGGCCGCTCTGGTAGGCGTAGGAGATGGGCTGCCGCGCCCCGGGCCGGACCGTGAAGGTGTTGGTGGGTCCGCTGTACGGCGAGCTGCCGAGGGTGGGCCTGGAGGGAAAACAGAGGGAAAGTCACCAGAAGCCACGGAAACTCTCTGGTTTTATTCAAAATTGCAAATGTCGGGGTTGGTTTTTCCTTGCTCCTACTGGAGCAGGGTGACTTTCACCCCGCCTGTGCCTCCATCCAGCAGCACGGCAAGGAGCGGGCGATGGGCGCCAGGGTCACGGCGGGGACTGCGGAGGGACCACGGGACAGCCGCAGCCCTGGAGCGGGCAGCAGGACGTCTGCCGGGGCTCTGCTCTGGGGCCAGCCCTCCTCCCCCCCATGCAAAGGGACGCAGAGGACAGGGAGGGGGTCAGCTCGCGGGGACACATACCTGCTGGCTGCCACCGTGCTGGCGGGCGAGAAATCCCCGTTCTGCCCCTTGTACTTGGTGTCCGCCCCGGCGCTGCCGTACGGCGTCGCTTTCCCGGCTGCGTCGATGGACGTCCGCCTGCCCTGCGCGCCCGCGGGGCCGTTCCGGGGGGCCGAGCCGAGGCGGCGGCCGCCCTCCCCAGGGCCGTAGGAGAGGGCAGCGGTGCCCCGGGGGGCTGCGGCTGCCCGGGGGTAGGAGCTGTCGGGCTCGGAGACGTACAGGCGCTTCTTGATCAGCGGGCGGGGGTTCGGGCAGTGGCCAAAGTAACCAGCGGAGCTGCTGTACTCCGGGTAGTGGGGTGCGAAGTCGCCGTTCCTCCTGCTCCTCTCCGAGGGCAGCGGGGCCGCTGGCTCGTGGCTGCCGCCGTAGCCACGGCTGTAGCCATAGCTGGGCCGCCTGAAGTACCGCGGGGCCTCCGAGCCCCGGCTGCTGTCGGGGAAGCTGGGGCACTTGCGGTTCTCCTCCTGACTTGGGAGGGGACCCTCGGCCTCGTCCACCTCATTGCTGAACTCGGGGGGCGGGGGGATAATCCCGTAGTCCAGCGCCATCTCGCCATCCTCCTCTTCCTCCCTGGGCACGCCGTGGCGGGGTGGGCCAGGCTGTTCCAGCTGCCCGGAGTCGAGGAGGCCCCGCAGCAGGCTGGAGGCGGCAGCCCGCCGGTGCCCGGGGAGGCTCGGGGGCTGCGCCTCGCCCACCGCCCGCGCGTCCCGGCCCTGCTCCGAGGAGCTGGAGAAGGACGGAGGTTTGCTCTGTCCTGACCCCGCCGCCGGCGGCCGGGGCACCACGGTGAAGGAGTGCGGCTTGGACTCATGGCGGTAGAAGCTGGTGGAGGTGGTGTCTGACGAGGCGCTGCTGAGTTTCAGGGGCAGCTTGGCCCGCGGCGCGGCTCCCACCTCCCCACCGTGCCGGCCCCGCTGGGCGCGCTGCCGGGCTGCCAGGAGCAGCGCCATGGGGGACCCCCGCTCCACCCGCTCGCCCGTCACCGGGTGGATCAGCACCTCGTCCCGCCCGGCGCCCGGGGGGCTCCTGGCCAAGCCCGCAGGGCAGGGCGGTGCGGCCGAGCTCACGGCGCAGGGCGGCGTGGCCGAGGTGGCTCCAGCCCGGTGCACTTTGTACTGGAAGACGGCTGCGTTGGGCTGAGGGGTTGGGCTGTGTGCGGGAGAAGTGGGGGGCGAGGGGGAGGTGGGAGCAGGGGGCTCCTCCGCCTGTCCTTGAGGTGGGTCTGAGGGGCTGATGCTGCTGTCGAGGGACCCAGGAGCAGGGGTCAAGCTCTCCGTGGCCTTGCTAGCAGGAGTGGTTTGGTCCTCATGGTCCATCTCATCCTTGTCCACCGGTGCTGGGAGAGGGCTTGGGGCCGGTTTTGGCAGCGCCGAGTCAGCCGGGTCAGCAGGGCTCTTCCTCACGTCAGGGGGGCTCTTCCTCACAAGTGGGGTGCTGCCACCACCCTCAGTACCCTGGTGCTGGCTGCCAAGCCCCGCGGTGGGTTTCCCTTCCTTCTTCAGGGACAGGACAGCCTCCAGCTCGCTCTTGATTTTCATCACGCTGCGGGTCTGCGGGGCAGGGTTGCTCTCCTGAGCGGGAAGCTCTGTGCTGGGAGAAGTCCCCTTGGCACTGGGGGGTCCGCTGGGCACCTCCTTCTTCTCGCTCTCCCCTCCTGGGGGTAACTTTGTGTCCTTCCCAGCAGCTCCAGCGAGCTGGGGCCCATTGAGACTGGGCTCATGGCTGCCAGCGCGATCGGTGCCACGGTCCTTAGACCGGGGAGCTGACGGCTTCTCCAGCAGCTTCTCCTCCCTCCGCGGGGAGCGCAGCAGGGCCGAGAGCTCGTGCCGCAGCCTGCTCAGGTTGCTGGCGTCCCTCCAGTCATCCTCGCAGGTCGGGTAGTCTGGAGGGGGCAGGTCCAGGTCATTCGCAGAGAGAGATTCAGATTTTGGAGGAGAGTGTCCCTGCGCTGGTTTCGGTGGGGGAACCTTCTCTGGCTCAGAGGCTGGCAGCGGGGACCGGCGACCGGCAGGATTTGTCCCTTGGCCAAATCCTAGACCTGGCTTGGGGCTCAGCGGCGGAGGGGTCGGCACAGCCGGCTTCGTGACAGCCTGTCTCAGCGGGGAATTTCTTTGCTCGGCTTCTCCTGCGCGAGCCTTGGCCGCGGGTCTTATGGTGAAGCAGGGCGGGAGGGGAGGCCGGGCGTGAGGCTGCCTGGGGAAGGGCTCCTGAGGGACAGGCGGACTCTCCTGCGTGGGGATGGAGGAGGACCGGGCTGGGGCCGGCGGTGGCACCTTGAAGGACCTGGGGAAGGTCAGGTGGGGCTCGGGGCAGTGCTTGGGTTGCAGGCTCTCCTTTGGGCCAGGGTCAGCCGGCACCCTGGCCTCGGCAGGGTGGAGAGGCCCCTCAGCGTCCGCCTGCCTCGTGTTCAGCACCGTCTCGGACTTCCACTTGGAGATGCCGGTGGTGAAGGGCACCGGGGCCCGGCTGAGCAGCGAGGCGCCCGGCGGGGCTGGTGGGATGAAGTCTGGAGGAGCCGGTGTGCCAGGGGAGGACAGGGCAGAGGCCGGGGGTGGCGGTGGGGCCATGGCAGGAGGTGGTGGCACCATCTCCGGTGGTGGCGGCGGCGGTGGTGGCGGCAGCATTTCAGGTGGCGGAGGGACTGGCGAGGCTGGAGGTGGTGGCACAGGTGCCAGTGCTGTTGGAGGGGGTGGGGGGGGTACCGATGGCGGTGGGGGGATGTCTTCATCCAGGTCTTCCCCCTCAAGACCCTGGGGGCGCAGGTCCCCCACCGAGCTGTACATGCGGTGGTTCCCATTGATCTGGGAGCCAGAGCCTGCGCGGAAGAGCAAGAGCACAGCCATGTGAGCACCTTCTCAGGCAGCACTGGGAGGGCGAGCATCGTCCCTGCCCAGCTGTCCTCCTAGGAAGCTCGTTTGATTTTGCTCAGTGGCCGTCTAAAGTTTGCTGAACTGTAACAACTACTATGCCTCACCCCTTAGAAATTAATTTTTTCAATTACTTCAAAAAATAATTAATAGTAGACTATCTTTTATCAAGAAAAAAAATCTCATGATCAGACTGTCTACTCCAGAGCTTGATGCACACACGCTTCCTCCCCCCCAAGGGCATGGTACTGCTGAGCACCCAGCAGAGAGGATCCCTTACCAAGAGCTGCTTTTTCCTCAAAGTCTTCTGGCACCGACGGCGTTGGCACAGCCACCCCGTGTGATTCTTGGGCATTCTGCAACAGATGAGGAAACAGAGCTGTTAAGTTCTACGCCCAGGCTATCAGAGCAAAGCGCTGGCAAGCAGGCCCCAGCCTGCACAGCTTGTAATCTGTCTACACAAACAGGAGCCTGATGGGATCCAGGGCCACTTCCGAGAGACGGAGGTCCCTGCGGTAGCTGCTGTTGACAGGGTTTAAGGGGATGAGTGACAGGATCAAGGGTGCACGAGCCACAGACACGACTCCCTGGGCTGGAGAGGAGCACGGCTATTTCACATCCAAGCTTAGGGCTCCCCAGCCCGAGGCCAGCAGCACCAGTTTCTCACCATCCACACACCAAGCAAGTTTAATCGCTCCCATGGGTTTTGCGGGCATCGCTCTCCAGCAGGCACTGCCAGCTCACGCCGCAGTCGCACACACAGCACACCAAAGTCACAGACACTTCCAGCCTTTCGGGAAGCTGGCACCAGCATATCTGAACAGTCTGGGGAAAACTGCTATTTGTGTGGTTTCACTCTCAATTACTCCCTTCGCATTATTGCTGAAAACTCAGCAGCGCATTTAGCTGCTACAGGACCATGCAATTTCGCAGCCTACACATTTGCGAGGATGCTTAGGGCCAGGGCACTTTGGGTAATTACAGCCACCCACCGTGAGATATTTGTGGCACGGTGACTCACCTGGAGCGCTGACCAGGGCTCCTGCCGAAGCAGAGCGCCTTTCCTTCCCTCCCGTGCCTCGCTGCCAGGGTCGCTCTGCAGAGGGACTGGGCTCTAGTGAAACACCGACGCGCACAGGTCCGAAACACAAACCGATGCTGAACCAGGCTGCCAGCACTGATGTGACGGAGGCAGGGGACTGGCCTTTCACATACCAGCCTTGGGAGAGACCCACAGCAAGGAAATAACGCTCCATGAGTGGCAGAAGCTCGCAGAGCTCATGGGCAGCGGCCAGGGACATACCTCCCCGCTCCCAAGCTCCAGCCCGCTGCGCTCCTCCTCACCCCGGCAGCTGTTTGCTATTAACAGCCCCTGCGCAAAGGAATCCTTATCCTACCATCAGGCTGCACCGCTCAGTGCCGCTCAGTGCCGGGGTTTTCTGCATACAAAAGCCTGGATAATGATTGAGCCCGTGCCCTTTGCCTTTCACTGGCATTATCGCTATTTTTACAAGAGATTGCTCTAGGATTCCAAAGTCTCCTTGCTCAAAGGTCACGCGGGGTTTGCAGAGCCAGCCCCAGGCAGGGCTCGCAGACAGCACGCCAGCCTTACGCCCGCCCGGGGCACAGGGAGCTCGGGGACACAGGAGCTGCCGGGGCAGAGCTGACTCCAACAGCAGCAGCCTGGGCTCCTTCAGCAGAGTCCCGAAATCCCCCAGCTTTTGACAAAATAATATGAAGATACACATGCTTTGCTTGGGAAGTCCATTTGCCCTGCAGAAGACCAGAGATCCTCTGTAACCACGAGGCAATGAGCCAGTTATTGGCGAGCCAGGAGAGAGCGAGTGGGAATTCCCATTCCTGGGCTGCCCAACTGATCAGACAACTTGGTGCTGAGGGAGCAGCCAAGATCTGCTACAGCATTAGGGCAGATCTGTTGGCAAAACACCAGACCAGGTGAGCCTTACAGCCTCATCCGAGACCTTTTTACTGGTCACAGAGATACAGTACAACGCAGAGGAAAGATCCTTCACTTCAGCTGAGAGCCAGAGGGAAGACAGAGGCTAACAGAGGCACTTCAAGAGCTGATAATGAAACTGTCCAGAGCAATGAGATACCAAAAGCCACCAAGAAAATAACCCCAGCAGTTCCCATTTGCTATGGAAATTCTTGGCTGCCAGTCTCCAGAGCACACTGCGGATACCCGCTCATTTACAGGGAAACAAAGATGTCTGGGCACCGAATTAAAAACAACATATGCATCACATGTTTGGATAGGAGTAGAAAGGGAATGGCAGTCGGAAGAGATCTATGCAAAGCTGGAGGAAACAGCCCACATTTCACAAACAAATAGTAATTTTGGACATGTCATTTCACCAGGTCTTAAAAACTGGGCAGGCCTGTTTCGCACCAAAAATTTCTGTTGCAGTTGCTAACGCTCAGCATCTCTCTCAAAAGCCACCCATCCCCACGTCACGAGCTGGCTTCCAAAATGGAAAGCATCTCCAGCACGCTGCCAGCCTGCAGAGCTGACCAGGAAGGTTGCTTCCCTCTGCGGTGTTTGCTAGGGGTGTGCCCAGCCCAGCACACCTCCCGCTGACTCAGAGCGGGCTGCTGCATCAGGAACCTGCATTTCCAGTTTGTGGTACCTGTAGGCAGCGGGGAGCTTTCACCACAACCACCCCGAATCGCTTGTCAGTGCCACAGCAGAGTTCAACACCCCTGTCCCCAGGGATGGGGAGCCTGCCTGCGCCCACGGTCCCCAGCTCCTCCAGTCGCTCAGGAGCCCACATTTCCCACCCATTAAATCAACTAGGTTTGAGGCCACCCGTTACAAAAAACATGGCAAAATACAACTGCTTAGCATCCTGGGGGCTCAGAGAAGCCAAGGATTTCTCCAAACACAAAGAGCTACACCCAAACTCCTTGTTTTGAAGCAGACCTAGGGAAGCGTGGTGGTTAACTAAAGGAATTTATTCCCCCAGGATGCCTAAGCTCTGCCAGCACCTGCGGCACCCGGGTGGCAGGGGGACGTGGTGGTACCCGAGAGGCAGGCAGTGAACCCCCTCTTCTGCAACCCCTTCCACGACCACGCTGGGGACGGCCGAGGGGCCGGCATGCGGGGGGAAGGCAGCCGCTCGGTGCGGGCAGAGCGGCCGGGCACACGCAGCCTCCCGCCTCCGACACGGGCACCGCTCCCCAGCCTCCCCCGTGCAGGAGAGAAAGGGCCAAGGTGGGAGCTGCAGAACAGCCCAGCGCAAGCACGTATGTGGCAGCAGAAGTGTCTGTGCCAAATCAGATCATAATCAAACCTAATCAAAATAATGCAAATATGCAATACAGACTGGTCCTTAAAAAGCGTTGCTCATTCCTACCAATTCCTTTGGTTAAAGCTGTTACTCGTGGAAGAGCAGCACAGGGAGAGAGACCCTCGCAAGGGCAACTGAGGGGAAAAACGGGCTGGCTGTGCCTCTGCAGACAGCAGGAAAGCACCTGGGCTAGGGGGACAGCCCTTCGTATTCATCCCAGGGACACTGTGCTGTTTATTCCTCTACCACACACACTTCTTCCACTAGTAAAGCATTTAAAAGCTCTAAAAAAGATGCAAAAGGCCAGCTGCATTCTGAAAACCTGCTGATATGGGGTGTAAGCCGTGGTCACACACCCAAGCCTGCACTGCTGGAGAGGTACCAGTCCTACAGTCACTCGACCCGGAGCCCAGGTGCAATCTTTCACCTGCTGTGATCTTTTGGAAGGCTTCACAGAGGGCACAACCCTTTTGTAGAACCTGTATAACCCCATAACGTCCTAATTATGCTCTCAAAGAGATATATAAACTCCCTCCCCGCCAAGTTGTCCTCCACATGACACCCGCACAACCCCATTAACTCCTAATTGCACCCCGGTGACAGCAGACCAGCCCATTTTCTGCTGAAAGTGATGGCTGCTCTAAAGGACAAGGATGTAGGAGGAGAAACCTCCCTCACTCCCAGAGAGCATTTCCTTGTCAAAACCAAAGGCTTTTAAGTGTCTCACTGTCTTAAGTGACCTTCAGTGACCCACGCGTATCACTTCAGATTTAGCCACTGCCATCTCCAAAGCATCTCTGAGCAACCACGCGCTTCACTGTGCTCTTCAGGGGATGAGACCTGGGGACAGGCGCGCTGCACGGGGAGGAAGGCTCGCTCGGCAAGCCCGGCAGCGCAGCATCGAAGCCAGCAAGGAGCACGTGTGGCTTCCAGAGCCCCAGCCGGGTTAAAGCCACCCCTGGGCCCGGCTGTGCTGGCACCTGCTGCTCCAGTCCCTGCACCCAGGTGCCGCTGGAGCAGTGGCAGCTCTGCAGGGAACGGTTCCCTCGCACGCAGACTGGAAAACCAGCCTGTGCACAGGGACCCGCTGCTTCGCCTCCCCGCTCCCCTGCTGCGAGCAGGATGCAGCCTTGCTATCGCTCTCTCCAGCAACGTGCCTGATCCAGAGATAGATACTGCCAGTAGCGGTGAGATAAAAACGCAGTGCAAGCCAGATCTATCATCTACATGCTCAGCAAGTTTTTTTTAATTGAAAATACAAGCTGATGATGCTTACGTCTCTCGCCCGAGTATCCTGCCCATGTCCAACACAAGCCTTGAACTCAGATCACCTCCTAATCCCTCGTATCCAGCATTATTACAGAGTGGTTTTGCTTTTCATTTATTTTCTTCCCTCGGGTAGAGGAGGAGAGCAGCAGCCAGCTCAGCTGGTTCTGGGTACCAGTTACACACATTGCCAAAACAAATCCCAGCGGCGAGCCAGATACTCACAAGGGGTAAGAAAGTCAGCAGCGGCCGGACTCTCGGCCGAGGTTTAAGCGTTGCTGTGCCAGAGTCGGTCATCGTCCCAAAGCGATTGTCTCCATAATACACTTCAATCACGTCACCTGAGGGGAAGAGAAGACTGTTAGCACCAGCACCGCGTTCGAGGCAACAGGAAAAGCAACACTGGACACCACCTAATTCTAAAACACACTGTGAAGAATTTGCTGTGTCAACTCTCAGGAACGGGCAAAGCCCATCAGCTTCTGAGGAGTATCTGGGTGTTTTGGAGCAGAGCTGAAGACCCCCAGTGTGCAGGACCCCTGGGCTGGCAGCCCTGGCGCACACCCGCAAGGTGCAGAGGCCCTTCCCGAAGCTCCAGACGCTGGAGTTTAAAGAGCAGCAATGCCAAATCTGTTCCAAAAGGCTTATTTCTAGCGGTGGCTAACTTGAATCTACTTCAGGAGGGTCAAAAGTTAGCCTAAGCACTCAATTCACTCCCCACCCAGACTATGCCCAGGGAAGCAAAATGCTTTAGGAGCAACTGGACCAGCTCCTTACAGCACTGCGAGGCTCCAGCCCCAGGAGAGCAGGAGCAGGACCAGGGCAGAGGCCCACCGAGGTGACACAAACCAGCTCGTGAGCACGGGCAGGATCTGATCCTGGCCGATCCGTCAGCAGCTGGAATGGAGAGGGCAGCAGCAGAGCCTGACCACCCACCACGCCAGCCACAGAGTGCTCCTGCCCTTCCCCGCCTGCCGACCGCTCGGCGGGCAGAGCGGCTGCATCAAAGCAGAGTTAACGGCAGGTTCTTCACTGAGCCCTGCCACACCAGCAGGTCCCCGTCACTCGCAGAGCAGAGGGGGACAGCGGAGGGGTCCCTGACCCCGGCTTGTGCCAAGCAGAGGGGAATGCCTCGCTCCACCGCTTGGACACGCGATGGCACGGGACACGCAGGGGCTTCCCAAGGAGGTGCCCCCCCTCCACGCTCGGCCACCATCAGCCGAGGGCAGCGGTAGGGACGTGCCAGAGCTGCTTGTCCTGGCGTGGACGGACACCTCCAGCGCCCGTAGCATCCTTCGACTCGCTGCTGGAGCCATTTGCTCCTGACCCTTGATGCAGCTGGCATTGGAGGGCAAATCGTGCTTGCCACAACACTGTCACACCTCAGCGTGCCCTACAGAGAAAGGCTCTGAACACCCTCCCACGAAATACTACCATGAAGGGAGACGCTAAGGCAGATGGCAGCCGCAGAGCCCTGCTGCTACAGGCAGGAGCAGCCACCAGCTACACCTGGTTCCCAGCCCTGTGCTTCTACCTTGAGCCACACCTTTTGGGCCAGTTTATTTCTGACAGTGAATAAAGCTCATAAAATTAGTTTGATTACGTTCTTTGTGTCTGATTAACAGCATGAATTAACAAGCAGAAGCACAGAAGCATGTAAACCCCACCTTGGCTGGAAGGAGATACACAAATCACTCGTAGCCAAGGAGACCAACATTAAAGAAAACAGGCGGGTTGGAGGAAGGAGGGCAAAGCAAGCAAAGTGCCCACGATCAGAGCGAAAGCTCCACAGGAGCGTCCCCACCTAGCAGATTTCGATAGTGGTTTCAGTGAGAAGCAAGACACAAACAACCTCCCCCTCCACCCCAAAGCACAAACACCAAGAAGTAAACAGCTTCCCTCACCCAAAAGAGTTTGGAAGCACAGTCCTCGCACCTGACCCCGTGCTGAGTGTGAAGCACAGAAACAGCTTCTGCCAGGTATCATACAGCAATTAAAAGCCGAGGAAGGAGCAGAAGGGTGAGGGTCATCTCAGCCCCGCGTGCGGGCGAAGGGGCTGGGATGCATTTCCAGGCCCCCGAAACCCAAGGGAAGCCCTCGCTGAAGCAGGACTGCCCGCCCGAGGAGACGGCTGCGCCCCAGAGCCCCCGACCCAGGCTGTGCAAGCAACTGGCCGCTGCCATGGCCCCTGCCAGCGTTCCTGTCCCTCCCGCATGTCCCCACTCCCACACAGCCCCGAGGCACAGCCCGTGCCCTCCCCGCGCTGCCGGACCCGACGGCTGGGGTCCCCAACCCACCAGGGACTGCCATGGCACCTAGCTGTGGTTGTCACCAAGCCTCTGACCTCCTTGGACGGGCAGAGATCAGGCCAGAAGCTCCCAAGGAAACAGAGTTTAGTGGGGAAAAAATTCAAAACAAAAAAAAAAAAAAGGGCAGGCAAATGCTTGTGTGCATTCCCACAGAACAGCACTCGCATGAACACCTGGAATGAAGAACCTGACCACGCCAGGGGCTGGGCACGAGCTGCCACAGCCTCTGCTGAAGGTACGGGTTTGGAGGCAGAGGAATTCCACACAACCCTGCAACATGCCACCGAGTCCAGCACGCACGCAATCTTCTCCTTCCTCCCACCCACCACACCAGAAGTCACCCTGAGGTACACCCAGGAGTATCCATCGTCCTGCCACTGTCCTCACAGGCAGTCGGGATGTCCTCTCCCTTAGCCCAAACTTCTCTCACCACAAGGGATTAGTCACAAAAAGGACATTTTCTTCAGCTGTCAAAACACCAATCAGCTGCACTTCAGTTAGCCTGATCCTACCACCACTTTAACACTTCCCTGCCCGTGAGGGGCCCACGCACACAGGAGTTGCTGCTGGAGCCTCAAGGACGGCAGAAATGCCAGCAAATTATTATTCTTTTTTTCATAAACCCTGGGTGACTCCACACTCAGCGAGTAAGCAGCAAGAACTAGGGCCCATGCAGCATGAGGGTTTGGATTCAGACAGCTTTGCGGAGCAGCAGCAGAACAGTCAGAGACTTGAAACGATGAGGGTTTTGTATTAAACAAGACACTGGGTAAACTCAGTGAGAAACTGGATTAAAGATCACAAGGTCTTTGATCCTAGATTACTAAGCATCGCTAGCCTGAATGTATTTAATTAAAGTAAAATGAAGTGCTTGTAGTTGTGTTTTCTTTGCTAGATAAACAGGACTTGCCTGCTAAGAGCCTGTCACCAGTGAGACCTGTGCTGTGCCAGCTCCGTTTCCTGGAAGGAGGGATCAGGAAACACGCCTTCGGAGGCTGCCAGAAGCCACTGGCCCCGACTATGCTTTGTCCACTTTTTGACATTCAACCTGTCCTGGAGATGTGTGTGTCCTCTCGGTCATGGGGAGTAAAACAAGCGATCTGCAACGTGCGTAATGGAACTCCTTCCTCCTTGGGGGTTGCGTCACCTGGAGTAGGCACAGCAGGTTTGACGCCGGGGTATCCACAGCTCACTGCGAGGAGGCGGCATCAGTCACTGCATTCAGGAATCTCTGAGTCAGTGACAGGCAAACCTACACCCATCCCACATTGCTTAACTTGTGTTTACTTTGCACGAACAACTAAGGTGGGGATTCGCAGAAGCAGTGGACTCCTGGCAGCAGCGATGGCACGCAGCTACGCAGCAAATAGTCCAGAAACAGGGCCAGGGATGGGGCTGCACTGGGTGAGACTGTGGCACTGCAGAAAGCAGAGGACAATAAACTCTGTCCCTTGGACTGTTGAGCCATGAGCATGCCGTTCCTCGCGACACCTCAGCACACGCTACTCCGAGCACGGTCCCTCAGCTCCTGTGTGTCACAGTACGCTACACAAATTAAATTAATGATATAAATGCCAAGAGGATGCTCAGGAGTGATTCATCAGCTTTTACTGATGCTGGGATTTCAAGGACTCCTGGTTTTCACTCGCCAGCTGACCCGCTCTGCGGCTCCCCACACCCGAGGGGAACGCCTTCGCGCTGCAATCGCGGCCACGGAAATCAGGCTCGGAATGAGCCGACACGGCGACTCTTTCTTTTCTTTAATCCAAACCACATCAGAGAGAAGCCCGAGCCCTCCTCAGACTCACGACAGTTAGAAATCAGCAGCTTTCCTCCCACGTTTGAGAGCCACGTGAAACTCCCCGTCAGACTCTCGCTCTATCCCAGTCTCACCAGCCTGGCCTTCGGGGTGCGATCACCTCGCCGCAGTGTACCCGGACAACGCGGCCGCAGCGCTGGCCGGAGCCCGACAGCCACCAAACCTCACCCGCAGACTGCTATCTTTTATCTACCTGGCTCCATTCCTCTTAACCCGGCTCCCTCCTACATGTCCCTCCAGGGCACAGCGCTGCCATTAAAACCACAGAGAAATACAAATAAACCCTGAGCGACGCGCACCCCTCCGCTCCCCTCCCTGCACGCAGCCCTTCCAGAAATGGGTTCACACAGAATCACAGAATGTTCGGGGTTGGCAGGGACCTCTGTGGGTCCCCCAGCCCAACCCCCTGCCCAAGCAGGGTCACCCAGAGCAGGCTGCACAGCACCGCGGCCAGGCGGGGCTGGAATATCTCCAGAGAAGGAGACTCCACGGCCTCCCTGGGCAGCCTGGGCCAGGGCTCCATCACCCTCAGAGGGAAGAAGTTCTTCCTCGGGTTCAGCTGGAGCTTCCTCTGCTTCAGTTTGTGCCCATTGCCCCTTGTCCTGTCGCTGGGCACCACTGAACAGAGTCTGGCCCCATCCTCCTGACCCCCACCCTGCAGATATTTAGAGGCATTTATAAGGTCCCCTCTCAGCCTTCTCTTCTCCAGGCTGAACAAGCCCAGTTTACAGGTAAACAACGAAAACCTGGGCAGCAGCGGAGTGAGCACGGCGTGGGAAAGCGCTGCTGGGAGCCGGGATTCACCTCCCGGAGGGGATCCCCGGCCCCGAGCAGCCGGTGCGGGGTCTCCGGGGCTGCCCCCTCCCCGCCCGACTGAGCCCCGGGCCGAGGCGAGGCGCTCCCCGGGCCCCCCCGCCCGCGGACCCCCCCGCTCCCCTCACGCCAGGCCGGCGGGAGGTACCGACCGGTGCCGCCCGCGCTGTCCGAGGTCACCTCCGGCGTGAAGATCCAGGGCGGGTTGGTGGCGAAGAGGGAGGAGGAGGAGGCGGCGGGGCCGGCTTGGCGTTTCCCGAAGAGGCGGCTGAAGGTGCCCTGGTGCTTCTTCATCCTGCCGGAGCCTGACGAGGCCGCCGAGCTCCCGCCGGGCCGGGCCAGGCCGGGCAGCCCGGGCGCGGAGGCCGGGCCAGGCCCCACCTTCGGGCCCGCCTTCCGCCCAGGTGCCTCCCGCCGCACGCAGCCGCTCCTGTCCCGCGCTGGGGAAAGCCCCCGGGCCTTTATGGGCTCATAAAGGCCCGGGGGGTTTCCCTGGAAACTGAGCCCTGGTCTAGCTTGGCGGGGCTTCTGCGGGGGTGGGGGGCCTGGGCCACTGCCCCCAAAAACTTTCTGCCTTGGGACATGAAGTCCCAGCCTGGGGTCTGCAGGTGTCCGGGCAGCGCAAAGAAATGGCAGTGGGAGCTCAGGGGAAGCTGAAGCGTGGTCCTCACGAGGCAGAGAGGGGAGCTTAGAAATGCCTCTAAATATCTGCAGGGTGGGGGTCAGGAGGACGGGGCCAGACTCTTTCCAGTGGTGCCCAGCGACAGGACAAGGGGCAACGGGCACAAACTGAAGCAGAGGAAGCTCCAGCTGAACCCGAGAAAACTTCTTCACTCTGAGGGTGACGAAGCCCTGGCCCAGGCTGCCCAGGGAGGCTGTGGAGTCTCCTTCTCTGGAGATATTCCAGCCCCACCTGGACGCGGTGCTGTGCCCCCTGCTCTGGGTGACCCTGCTTGGGCAGGGGGCTGGGCTGGGGGACCCCCAGAGGTCCTTTCCAGCCCTGCTGTGCTGGGATTCTCTGATCCTTTCCCTCTGCCGTGTGTATGCTTGGAAGCAAATTAGCGCTGAGGTTTTTACGAAGCGTCCTGCTAAGCGTTAATCTCACCGTTGTGCACGCGTGTGAGCTGCTCTGCGGATCCCTGCCGGCTTCAGCGGGGCCGTGCACCGGTGGCCACCAACCTCTCCCACTCCAACGCGACCCGCGCGTCGTCAGGGTTTGGGGTTTTTCTGATTGAAAACCTTGAACAGTGGGACTTGGCCCCAAATCATTTCTTGCTTCAGGTACAAAAGAAAGTGCCTAGCGTTGCCAACAATCCTCTGTGTCATACGAGCAAAACCAGAGAGTTAATGAGTAACATAGGTCATTAATAAATGCTGGGACTTCTGCAGAACTTTAAAGCCAAAACATTAACTCTGAAACACAGCTTGGAGCTTCAGGGTAAGGTTATCCTGTCTTGCATCGATTTCTACTTCCACCACACTTTGAGAGTCAACATGATGCAGATTTCTTTTTTTGGTGATAAATTTCACCTATTTATCACTTTGAAGTTATGCTTTTCACAATCTTTTTTTGCCGCAAAGTACAAATTGGGGCAACAGATCAAATCACCCGTGAACAATGAAAAATGAGTATGGTATTTCAAAAGGAAAATCTAATTGTGGCATAAATTGTCAGGCAGCACTTCAATAAAGTGAAATAACCTGAATGGCAAATGGGGAAAGAAAAGGAGAGTTATAAAGTCGTACCACGCGGATTCAGTGCTGTGGTTGTAGTTTAGGGTTTATCATTTTTTAAGGCAGTTTCCAGAGACTTTAGCCTGGTCTGCAGACGTGCAGCTCCGTCCGGCCCCGGAGCGGGGAGGCTCCGTGGGCAGCCGGCGCCCGACTCCCGCCGCCGCTGCCGAGATCCGCTCCGGGAGCAGCGGGTGATGCCGAAGGGACGGCTCCGCGCCGTGCGCAAGCCCTGCAATTAGCGGGACTCGCACCCTTCCTGACAGTTATCTTAACTGCTGTTTGTCTGAGACGGGGAAAGGCACCGGCCCTGCGAATCCTGCAAACATTCGCAGGAGCGCGACTCCCGCGCGCCCGGGGCTCCCGTGCGGGGAACGCGCCGCAGCGACCTGCAGCCCTGCTGTAGCTGAGATTGCAGGAAAAGGCATAGCCCTGCCCGCAGATAAGAGCGGCAACAGGATGGGAACTGGGAAACAACATTCCTCCTCAGAGAGCGGTGCTGGAGCCGGCTCTTCGCGGCGACCCATCCAGCTGAGCCCCAGACATTCAGAGAAAATTCCCTGGCAGCTCTGGAAAGCAGGAATCGGATGAAATGGAGGACCCGCTCTGCTGGGAAGACAAAGGGCACAGTCTCTGCAGGACAGGCGAGATGTGCTCGCTTGTGTTCACGGTCTTTGACTGAACAAATTGATCGGGACGTACAGAGAGACGAAGCCAAGCAAAAGGGGAAGGAGAAGAGGAACTATTTCAAGAAGAGAAGCCCATAAAATCCCATGGAATGAGAAAGCCTGGGCTCGTGCACGAGGGCGTCCCACAAAGCGTCGTTACACCAGACAGGCCTCAAAGGGGCCGCAGGGCTGCAGTGATGCTCTGCGGGAGGGGGAAGCGTGATTCAGCTCCCCGAGGTTGCTCCCGAGGTGTCCTCGGCCCCAGGGCAGGGGGGAGCACCCGGCAGCGGCGGGGCCCTGAGCTGTACCCACGCCGCCCCACCAGCGATGGTTTTGCCTCGCCCTGGGTGGTGAGCGTAGGAAAACATACTCCTCACGACGTGAAGGGATGTGTGTTTGACGTGAATTTATTATCCCAGCCAACACAAGCTGCTAAACAAGTCTGCAAGAGCCTGTGTGCACACTCCTGTATATTTGTTCCAGATGAAAAATATTCGTTCTTTACGTCCCACCTCCCAGGAGAGCCTGGAGCTCCCCGCAGAAGACAGAGAAAGCTCAGGACTCGCAAGAAGAGCGTGCTAGGGGCGGTGATGGGCGGGCTGGCTTCTGCGAAGGGCACACTCAGAGATGCAGAAAAGAGACCCGGGTTGGTGGCACGGCTGTGATTTTAAGGGAGGACGCCGGCCACGCGCCGTGAGCTCCCGAGCGACAGAGGCCACAGGGCAGAGGTGGGCCGGGCTGGGCAGAAAGCACGGGAAAGCACTTGGGAGATCGCCAGCAGATTTTGTGGCATAGGAATACCCGTGTAAGCACTGCTGTGATGTAACACGCCGCAGCGTGAGGCTGCCTTTGATCCTAGTGGGGGTAAACACCCCAGAACAATCTGCCTTTGCATCAGCGTGGGGAGCTGCGCCCCGCCGATGCGGAGCTCGCAGGTGTGCGAGGTGCTTGGCTCCCTGGCCGGACCCGAAGGAGGGAGGGACGCGAGGGGAGGAGAAACCCTCACTCGCGGCTGCGGGACAGCAATCTGCACCCGTGGGAAGAGAAACAGCTCGTGTCTGTAGCGGGGAGCGGGTTGGCGCTGCCAAGGCTGCGTTTCGGTGGGGGTGGCAGGGCCAGCAGCGTGGCCAGGAGTGCTGGGGTGCGGGTGGCAGCTGCGGTTCCTGTTGGGAGTGACTCTTCCCCTGTCCTGGCATCCGCCTAACGTCCATGGCTGAGCTCTGCCGCACCCACTGCCCAAGGAGCCCTGCTCAGCTGGGCACCCGGTGACAGCCACCGCCCCAGTGACACCTCCTCAGAGGTCACAATGGCCCCGGTGAGCCTGGGGGCCAGCAGTGCCCACCCCGGCGGCGCTGCCCCCAGCCTCTGCCACAGACGGCCCCGCATGCGGGGTCCCTGCCGGGAGGATGACCCCGCAGGTGAGAGCCCCTCGGCGAGAGGGACCCCCCCTCGCTGCATCCTCGGGGAGCGCGTCATCCCGGGCGGGCGCAGGAACCCTTCGTGCCTGCATGACGACCGCAGTCAGTCTTCTGTCTGTGGCCCCACCTGTGAGGATCTTCTCTGAGAGACAGCAGACAAATTGGGGGGGATTAGGGATCTCTAAACATATGGCTGGATGCAACAGGATTATGTGGGGCTTCTAATTCAGGCACCGGGCGCTGGCAGTGCCATAAATAGCACCGTGGACATTGAGCTGGTGCTTCCCCTCAAAGGCAGTGATCACGTAAGCAGCACTGACCCGGGCACCAGGGATATTTCTGCCAAGCTGCAGGTGCCCCAGAGGCTGAGTAGGAGCCCCCAGGGCAGACGAAGCCCATCGAAGAGCAAAGCCCAAAGCTCAGCACTCCCTGCCACGCTACCCTGCCCATCAGCCCCGTATCGCCGAGCGCGTGCAAGGCTCACCCATCTCCAGAGCATCTACATGACTTAGCAGCTGGGCTTCCACAGGGACTGCGGCCTCACTCCACGCCCCGAACGCTCTGCTCTAACGACATGCATGCCTCCCGCCGGGTGGGTGCAGGCGCAGCGGCGCGGTCGTGTGCGTACTTGTCTCTTATCTTCCAAAGCGAGAAAGGCCGTGAGCACGTATGGGAACGTAATAACTTCTGAACAAATCTAAGGGCGCTCAGAGCAGGGGTTCACAAACCACACTGAAATGACTGTCGTGGTACGAAATCTACTCTTCAGGAGTCAAAATTCCATTATTTTACTCCCTGTGGAATAAATGGACTGGTATTTCCTTGTAAGCGGCTGCTGAAAGAACACTTGTGCTGAGCTCTGGCGATGGAGCCTCTCAGGCATCTGGCAGGTGGCTGTGCTGGGGAAAGAGGAGTGAAAAAAAGAGTTGAGGAACCTGCGGGGATCCGGTCGTCTCCCTCATGGCTCTAAGGAGATTTCTAAACAATTTGCGGGTGTCCCCCTCCTAAGAGGTTTAGGGGCCAGTGTTCAGAGCCAGCTACAGGGAACAGAAATAGAGCACCAAGTAAGCCAGGGCGTCATGGAAACTAGGAAACCTCTTTACAAGGTTAAAAATAAAGCCAGACAGCAAAGCGTTTATTTAGGACGCCCAGGAGTAAAGCGGATAATTGCTGGGGGAAGAGCCAGTTTCCATTAGCACAGAGGTGTCATCAATGAAGACAAGATAACTGAGTCATGGTTAAATAACAGCAGCAGAAATACTTTCCCAGTCAAGCGAAGCCTTGGAGCAGCCATGGGTCACGAGCGCGTGTCTTGGGGCAGACATCCACACCAGCTCCTCTGCAAAGGGTTCGTGCAAATGCACAGGCAAAACAGGCTTGGTCCCCTGCGCCGTGCGTACGGGCGATGGCACCAGCTTTGCTCCGAGAGTTCAGAAAGGTGACCCAGCTGATGACAAGGAAGAGCTTGCCTCACACTATTCAACAACCCTGCTTCCCCCTTCACGTTTCCAGGGGGAAAAACCCCGCTTAGAGCTTTGGCGAGAGCAATCAGCCCGGCGTGCGAGGCCTGGGGGGGGTTAGGTGCCCGCAGAGGGCCCGGCAGCCTGCGGAGCCGATGCCCCGGGCTGTGGTTACGTTTCCATCATCACTGATACGCCCCATTGCGTCTTGTGGGTCAGGCTGGGTTGAACCGTTTTCATGGCTGGTTTGCCGTGGCTGCGGTCTGGTGAAGGCTTTACGAGGCGTACGTAGTGCTGCTGTTTGTAGCTGTTACAGCTGAGATCCCGATCTGGGACTGGGGCTCCCCTGTGCTGAACACAGAAGGAAAATGTCCTACCCCCAAAAGGGATGGAAGGGTGAGCCAGGTCAGACTGACAGCAGGAACATCAGCAGTGGGGCAGCACTTCGTATTCCCTTTGCACTGCTACAACCAACCAGCTGAAACGCAAGTCCAGAGAGCACCGAGTCCTTCAAGTCTCCTCGCATGCATTCCCTCAGTATGCTTTGTTTTATTCTCACTGTCGCTTCCATATTTCCAGTACCTCATCTGATTTTAAACTCACTTTCTCCTTAAGTAACTTCATCTTAGACTTTTAGCTGAAGAAATCTAAATACCTGACTTCTCAGCATTTATACCGTGTGTTGGCTGCCCCTGCAGTGCGTAGTGCAGGCTGGCACTCCCTGAGCTCTCCTGGCTCATTCGACTTGCTGCTTTTCGGTCACCAGTACACAACTCCTGCATCAGGGACTCCTTCAGCACTGATGAGGATGGCAAAGTGTGGGGGCAATCGCAATGCGTTTGTCTGGCTCTTGCTCCACAGGTGACTAAAACACCAGCAGCCCCCGGCAAAGACCACAAGAGACCAAACGGAACGGAGGAGCCCAAAGCCATGCAGGAGGTCCCTCGCACGCCGCCCGTCCCGATGAGCCAGCCGTCTCCAGCACGTCGCCAGCCATTGGCCACTCACTTTGTTCCTTTTGTCGCCCATTTTGGGGGCCGTCAGCCTGACTCCTTCAAGTTTCTCTTCTACAAACCAAGTTACTCCAACTCGTACAGCCCCTTCTACACTGCGCAGAAGCCGACGTGCGGGTACCACTACCACCGTGACACCGACCACACCAGGAAGGTGATGGATGTCCTGAGTGCAAACATTGTGAAATGGAGACCCATCCGGGCACAAAGCCGTAGGCGAGAGCAATAAAAGCTAAGCAATGAAGCCAGTGACCGGTGTGGCTTCTGCTTCCCTTGGAGTGTCTGAGTTATGACCAGCAGCGAACACATGAGCCGAGGGATGGGTGGTGAGGCCTTGTCACTGCTCCCCAGAGAAATAGGCAGTGTGGATTTTGCTCTAAATACCTGGTCCGACTTGTCCTGTCATTGATTGCCAACTGCGTACACGGAGGCACTGGGTGTCCATAGCGCACGGCGCTGCAGGAATGGCCACCCAGCAAGGCTCCTCCGCACAAGCCTGGCTTTAGCACGAGCTGCAGAACCCGGGAAGGTTTCACCGGCTTCCCCTGCTGAGCCTAAATTCTGTTCTGTCTTTGAAAGGACACCTTTCACTAGGCTCTCCTAGACACAGGGGAAGTATTGTTCTTAGTGAATGGAAAAGCAGTTTCATTTGTGGCGCTCAGAAATGAGACAGTAACTGGAGCTGAAATTCAGCGGCACATCCCTGCAGCGCTTCTCCAGCAGGCAGCATAAACCCTGTTCCATTGCCTGTTCTGGGGAACTGGACACACCGGTAGCAAATACTTCTTGAAACAGCTGGCGAGCCTGTACCCGCCTTTAATACGCAACCTTTCTGCTGTTAATGACTGCCTCAGGGTCGCAGCCCCTCTCCGCGCCTCCGGACGGGCTACCCCAGCCGTGTCCCCTTTGGAGGGTGGGCTGGCACCCAGGGCACCCACGGAAACCTCGCCTGGCTCCAGGTGCTCTGCACAGCGGGGACCTGTGTCTGCTGCTGCTGGCTGGTGAGGGATTTGCACATCCAGTTAGTGTTCCTCAGTTGAATTCCTTTTTGATAACTGTTTTACGCTTGGGTAAAGCCACCTGCTTTAGCAGAGTGATTCCTTATTTACTTCAGTGCAGAAGCAATACAAAGCTCTGCAAAACCTTAAAGTTCGGCTCTTTGTCTCAAAGTGGTCAGATATAAAAAAGTAAGTGTTGTAGGACCGACTCTCTGCAGGTAGAGATCCACCAGTCACACCCATTTCATTGCTCATGGAGAATCCGGCCGTGCTGCTTTCTGACAATATGCTTTTTTATCTCCCAGCCCGTCTCTGAACGCTGTGCGTCAGAGTAAAACCAGCATTGGTTTCGGTCATATTTACAGGGAGAATTTTTCATGGAAATTCATCCTAAATGAAAATCGAAGCTGCATTCAGCCCCACTGGCGTTGGCCAAGTTCTGGCAGGGCCGTGCTATGTGCGGGGCCATTCTGTGGCAGAAACCCTCGGCTGCAGGAGCAGAGAGACCCAAGACAGGGACCCAGCCGCCGGAGCAGGTCGGCATAGCACCTGGGGTCTGCGTTTAAAGCACTTAAAGCTTTACCATCCAAAGCAGTTATGTTTCTCTGCCTGTCTCAGCGCACCAGACTGGCCCTCGTATATCATCTCGTACAGGAGCTGCAGTGGAACTTCCCCTCCTGGATTTCAGGCTCAGGTTGTCGGCCCCGCTTGGAAATCCTCCAGCCAGAATAAGACGAAGGGAGACCAAAAAGACAGTAACAGCACGGAGACTTCCGAGTGGTTTACTCTCTTCTTACTCTGATTTTGGTGCAAGAGTTATTGCTCATGTAACCCCACACAGAATCATAAATGAAGTGGATTAGGAGATTACACCATCACGGAGAAAATTCCACCCTCGTAATCTCCTGCGGGCCTGTAATCTGCAAGACTTTCCCATTTTACTGCCTTTCTATTTTAACCCTGAACTCTTAATGCCTGGCAGGAGCCCATCACCCCCCTGAGCCTCATTGGCCGGGCAGGGATTTGCTGGGTACTTAAATGTCACCTTCTTGTCCGAAGAGGGTTTTGTGCTTTTGAATTCTCCTGGGGAGAGGTGTCTTCTGCATCCATCACCACCAGCACCGAGCTGGGACAGCCCATGCACAAGGCAGTTTGTTTTTTCCTCGATACTGTCATCCCTGCAGGCCTGGGGACACTTGGACTTTAAAGGCAAGAAGCAGAATTTAAAAGAATTTCAGAAACCATCCATTTTTGGCTGCGAAGTGACCAGCGCTTGGTGCGAAGATGGGGAACATGGACGGGAAAACCGTGGAGGAGCTGAGCACGACCGAGTGCCACCAGTGGTATAAGAAGTTCATGACGGAGTGTCCTTCTGGCCAGCTCACCCTGTACGAGTTCAAACAGTTTTTTGGCTTGAAAAACCTGAGTCCGTCAGCGAACAATTACGTTGAGCAAATGTTTGAGACGTTTGACTTTAATAAGGTAAATATTGTCCTTGCCACTCAGCCCGCGCGGGATCGGCGGTGCTCTGCTCCCTGCGCGTGGTCGCGTGTGGTGCATCTGGGTGCATGCAAATACCAATGTGCATTGAAGGGCGTGCGGTCTGGTTCTCCGTGGCCTCATAAACCGTCAAATCGCTTATGTAAGGTGAAAAATGTCAACAAAAACTCCTCCCCTGCTGCCTGTTCTGGGAGAAAATAGACTTCTCCCACAACTGGTATTTCCCTTTTAATTTTAAATTATTGAAACAGTGGGGTTTTATCTGCTAGTCCATGATCCCTTTAAAATGAAGTGCCCTTTAATCGTTAAATATCGAATGTTGTGACAGTAAGGAACAAGCGAGCAGCGTGAGAACGAGCGCTGCATTCATGCAGAAACTTCCCAAGCTGTGCAGCGTGGCATGAGCTACGGCTTGCAGAACTGATCGGGTTTGTTTTTCTGTTGTTTTAGATCACAGATGGATTATAGTTTCCTTTATTTTATTACATGTGCTCAGTCCCATACAACAAGGAGCTTGGGCCCTTTGCTCCCTGCGGAGAGGCTTTGCGCCTCGGGCCATGGCTGTGCTGGAGCCGGAGCCGGGCAGTCCCGGAGCATCTGCCCGCGTCGGGGAGCACGGTCTGCCCGGCTCCGGAGCTCTGCCAGACCCGCAGATGGATGCTGCACGGCGGAGAGGAATCAGCACCCTCCTTTCCTTGCAAACGGTTTGAAATTGCACCTCATGTGAGATGAGGAATGTATTTTATGGCAACCCAAAGGGTTTAGTGGGCTTAATCCCACCGAAAACTATACAATTTAGGCCCTAAATCCTTTAGGTGTTTTGTTTGCGCCTTGGCCTTTACATTGCTCACTGCCCCGTGTTTGAATGCATGCCCAAAAAGGGAATTGATGTGGAGGAAATCCTGCTGGGAGCGGGGCTCGGTAGCTATTTGTGCCTAATCTGGCTCTCACAGCAGTGGGATAAAGCAGATGATCTCTGCCTGAACCCGCCCCGCGGTGCGGTGGCTTTGTTCATCAACAAAACCCTGGCTTATTCCCTCCACCAGACCTCCTGTGGTTTATAGCACGTAACATTTTCCTTCAAAGCGCTTGGTATCCCAAGGGCGTGTGCCATCGAACGCCCCGAGGCGGGCACTGCGCGGGCCAGGAGGCTTCCTCGGAGCTGTGAGCACCACAGGGCAGTGTCTGGGGCCGGTGCTGCACGTGAGCTCCCCCAGCACAGCTCGGACCCCGGCTGCAGAGCCGGCAGCGGGCCTGGCCGGACGTCTCTAACGCCGCGGCGTGGGCTGGCGGTGGGCGAACACCGAGGAGGAAAGTCAAAGATAAAACTGCTTGTGCTTTCGGCGTGACCAGATGTGAAGCAGATACACAAATGGCACAGGGACAGAGCAGCACCTTCCCAGCCTGAGCCGTCAGCAACGTGCCAGGGGTATTCCTGGGTTCATTCCTCTCCTGGAGCTTTGCATGCAAGGCCCTTTCCCAGCAAAAAAAGAGCCATAGGTGTGTGCAGGCAGGATAACGTTCGGTAATCCACAGGGCTCATCTCCGTAAGCCTGTGCCTCTTTGACCTCAGAATTACCACTGCTTTGCATGACAAGATTCCTTCAGCACAAGGGCCAGCTTTCGAGGCTTCCTTAGTCCCCCAGCCAGAAACACGCCCCGGGTTTGTTCGTTATCGCTGCGTAATGGCCCTGCAGAGCTTGGCAGAGTGCAGCGGCTGTGGGGCGTGCAGGGGACCCCCACCCCACGCCTCTGCTGTGCTCCCCAGCCCCGGCTCCCACCATGGTGGCCACGCACGGACGTCTGCCGGTGGGGACTTCCACAAGTGACCAGGACAATCACTTACTGCCTGACTCTGCTTTTGATCTCATCTAGCTTCTAACCTTCTCCTTTTAGGATGGCTACATAGATTTTATGGAGTATGTGGCAGCTCTGAGCCTGGTCCTGAAAGGGAAGGTGGATCAGAAGCTGCGATGGTATTTCAAGCTCTATGATGTGGACGGCAACGGCTGCATTGACCGGGGAGAACTGCTGAACATCATCAAAGTGAGTGGGCTCAGCTGCTTCTGTTTCTTTTGCAGAGGACGGTAATTAAACACAGGTAGACAGAAAGGTTGTAACAGGAATATTCCACCCCAAAAGTCAACTCCCTGGTAAATCAGCAGGCACCGGCCAAACCTGCTGCTTGTCCTCTGCCAGGCCTCCCCCCAGGCTGGCCCCCGGCCAGGCCTGTCCCTGCACCCCAGACCCCGCGGCACCCGCACGCAGCCACCCCGGGTTGTTTCACCACGGCCACAGAGACCCGGGCTCAGATAAACACTTGGATTTAATCTAAGGATTTTCAGAGGTGAACAGCTCCTGGCTTATCCCAGTGTGCCCACTTAATCTTTTAATGCACTGATTGCCTCTTTAAGTGATTTTAAGCTCCAGCTTTTTAGAAAGGAGTTATTTCTTTCAGAACATAACTGCCTGCAAAACAGTTTGGCCTCTCGTGTCGGGTCAGTCAGCCACCTGCAGCGATGGAGACACGAATCTGCACAGCGCTCAGTGCTTGTCCTCTCTGTCCTTTCCCTCCAGGCTATTCGAGCCATCAACCGGTGCAACGAAACGATGACGGCTGAGGAATTTACTAACATGGTGTTTGACAAAATTGATATAAACGGAGACGGTGAGGAACTTTCCTATGCAATGCCAGATACAGCTCCCCCTTCCCCCTGACCTGCAGCTCCGTCTGCAGTTCCAGGGGTTAGATGCCCCAAAACACCAGGACCTGGTGAGAGCAGGCAGTGAGCGGCTCTCCCGAAGGTTTAGCTCCCCGTCCCCTCCGCAGGCTGCAGCCAGCCCAAGGGATGCTGCGAACTGCCCCTCGCCACACCGGCAGCGCGGGGATCGGCGCGGGGTTTAGCTGTGGCGGGGCTTGGGGCCCCGTTTACAGCCTGTGCAGCTCCTGGGGGGCTGCTCCGAGGCTGCTGGTGGAGGGAGGAGAAAGGCTGCAGGATTTAACAGACCTTTTCTGAACGTGCTCTCACAGGCGAGCTCTCCCTGGAAGAGTTCATGGAGGGGGTGCAAAAGGATGAGGTGCTGCTCGACATCCTCACCCGCAGCCTGGACCTGACGCACATCGTCCAGTTGATCCAGAACGATGGGAAGAACCCGCACGAGACGGAGCAGGCGGCCGAGGCTGCCCAGTAGGCTCCCGGGAAACATTCCCTTCATTTCTCCTTTTTCCCCCTTGCATTATTAAAACAAATTGGGTTGCGGTTGCGGGACCTGGTGAGCTGTCCTCGTGCCAGCGTGACCAGCAATAGACTATTCCGGATCTGCTCCGAAGGCACTGCTCCCCGGCAGACAGTTTGGGGGTCCCGGAGCTCCCTGGGCGCTGCCTTGGCCCTGCCTGCCGCAGCCGTGCCCACTGGTGGGAGGAAAGGCAGCTGTGAAGAGGGGCTGCGGCAGCGGCGAGGAAGAGGGGCTGCTGCGATGGCAGCCCGTCGCGCTGGAGGCACACAGCCCCCTGGGGCTGCCACGGGGCCCTCGGCTGCGCGGGGCTGTAGATACGGCTGCCGAGCAGAGCGGGTAGAGCCCCGCCGCCCTGGGAAGGGGAGCAAGGCAGCTCGGTAACGCGCAGGAGAGCCCCAAAATTCACTCGGAGGCCGTGGCCAGCGCCTGCAGCCTCTGCGGGGAGCGAACCCTGGGGCTGCCTGGCACTTGGCCCCGGGGAGAGGGGGTCCCTCGAGGACACAGGTACGAAACCTAGAGAGCAGCCCCGAACCTTCTCTTTCCAGATGTATTTCCAGAGCATGAGGTCAGCTGTTCCGGTCACTTGCTCTTTGGTTTGTTATTATGTTAGCAATCATTAGTGATAATGTAAGATAAAAACATGTATGAGCTAGAAAAAGGAGAGTGGTGAATGCAGTGGTTTTGCTTTGTTTAAAAGCATTAAAAAACTTAGAATGGTGCCTTTTTTAACAACTATCGAAACTTGAAGGGCATGCTTCTCCTCTAAATACCTGAAAGGGCTGCAATAGCAGTAACCTGAGAGGGAGAAGTTTTGAATCTTTGTAGGAATATTCCTGCATGTCTTATCACCTGCGCAACAAACTTAAACTCCCCTGCAAGTTACACCCCGTGGCACCCTCGAGCATCAGGTGGGTTTAACTACAACGGCAGCAAGTCGTCTGCAGGCAGTTCGCAGGGGAGTGCTGCTAGAGACGCGCAGCGTCCACGCCACCAGCATCCACAAGCACCTGACTATTTCTGAGCAGGCAGTGGGCACCATCACCTCCACTGCACACTGGGCTCCAGCACTGTCCCCATGGAATAAATCCCAGTCACCCCTTATTATGGCATCCTGGGGACAGCAGCCTCGCCTGCCGGTGCCAACTGCCGGGGCCCTGAGCAGGGGCTGCGCCCAGGGCCCAGCAGACGCCCAAGGGAAGCTGTGAGAGCAGCAGCCTCGCCCCGCAGCGCCCGTCCCCGCGCCAAGCCGGGGCTGCTCCTGGACAGGAGTTTCCTCATCTGGTGGGAGCAAGTTTCAGGTGTGGTGAGGCAAGACGGGACACCGGGAAGGATTTCTTGCCTAGCTGAAAGACTTGTTATTTAGCACTGGATTCTTGTAATTCATAAGCAACTTTCTGACCATTTTTTTCCTGTGCATCTTTTTCAATGGACAGCATTTTACCTGGAAGCTTTTGTACTTTCAATCTTATAGTGAACTAATAAAGATATTTTACAGGACTATTTCAAGTTGTGCTTGTTCTTTCTTTCAGTCATTCATTTTATTTCCAGTAGGACAGGTTAACTGCCTCATGCAAGTGCAGAAACCTTTGTTTCGGCTTCATTAAAATAGTTCTTCTGCAAGAGCACCACGAATGCAGGGAGACATCCATTTTCTTCAGGCTCAGTGTAGAAAAGGGGCTGCTCCTGGGTTCTCATACCCTGTGAGCGCTGTCTACTCTTCTGAACCTCATCTGCGTTGAGCAAGCGTAGCTTGCTTTAACAAAACCTCACCCCTCGGGTAGTCCCACAGCTCTTTCTCCTAGAGCTCTGCTTTACCACCCACATCTCCAGGCACCCCCAGCTTTCCTCCCTGCTGCCTTCTGGGCCACATGCAGCAGCCCCGTCGCTCCCTCCCGCCTCTGCTTTTGCCCAGATGGGTGCAGGATACAGGACCGCAGCCCCCCACAGCTCCGGGCTCCCCCCAACAGCCCGGTTCATGCTCTGTCCCAGTGGGCAGGCACACAAACTGAACCGAGAGGAACCCTTTGACCAGCCAGCTTGTCCGGCCACCCTGCTCACTGCAGTGCAAGAGAGAGCAGGCTGCAACCCTCTCATTAGAGCTGGGCTGAGCTGTTTACTCAGCGTGCAATACTCCTGCTTGCAGCAGAATCAACGCCCCCACAAACGACCAGCACAAAACTTCCTGCACTTCATCCTCACAGCAGCAGCGAGGAGGGAGCAGAGTTCGGCGTGGGCTTTCTGTGCACGCTCCCTCCCCGGAGACGCAGCCAGTCCCGCCCGTGCTTCCTTCAGCCTCTCGCTCCTCTGCATGCCCAAGAAGCCACAAGAAGCAGCCCTGACAAGCCCAATCTCTATTTATCAAGATGAAGTCATTCTAAAAGGGCTCTCAGAATAGCCAGCTGGCCAAAGGCATCTTTCAAACCTCAGCGTCTCTCTCCAAAGGATGTTTTTTCAGCCTCTAAGAAAGCAAATTAAAAATAATTAAAAACTAATATTGTGACTCTTCGCCCTAACTCATGCATAACATTTATTTCAAAACAGCGGCGGCTGTTCAGGTGCCAGCCATGGACGCATTGCTCGCCCTCGCGGCAGTGTCACTGCCAGAGGAGAGGCAGCGCAGCCTCTCCGGTGACGGTGGGAGAGGCTTTTTCGGGAGCCGCGGTCAGAGGGGCGATGGGGCTGCATCACCACGTGGCAGCTCTGAGGCCAGACCCCAGCTGCATCCCTGCGCATTAGGTTGTGAGGTCTAAAAGGCAAAGAAAGGAAACAGAACGGGTTCTGGGGTAGATGCTTCGCAAGGTCCCTTATCCCCAAGGGAACGCAGCTGGCCCACAGCACAGCTCTGGCGTGCGCTTGTCATGCCTCACATCCCAGAACACCATTAGTTACCTTAAATACGCAGCCTTTAAGGATAATACGTTTGAGATACTTCCTCAACTTCTGAGGTGCACTTTCCTCTGAAGAGGAAGAAAGAAAGAAGTATTTTCCCACATTGCCAGAACTGAGCATGGGTGCTACGAGGAAAGCAAGCGAGAACGGCGAGACCACAGAAAGTCCCTACAGCAATCAGCGTGGGGCCGTGCCAGTCCCGGTTTGCAATGCAACATTTTCAAGGGGAGCTGCACATGGGTGCTTTGGGAATGAGCTGGGCACAAACCTTTCCTCTGGGCAGCCACCGAACCAGCTACCCACAGGTGAACCTCCCCTCTCAGAACATCAGGTGCATGGACAAAGAGCATGGCTAAACACAGAGTTAGATGGAATTCTCCTCTTTCCTTCTCAGCCTCATGATCTCTGCTGCTCAGCGCCTTCCCTGGGAATGCATCTTCCGGAGAATTTCAGGATGCAATGCTTCCTTGGCTCCTGTTCCCTGGGGCCTCTCCCTGTCAGCCCCCTTCAGCAACAGCCTCACCTCCAGCTTTCTAACCCGATTATTTCACCTTCAATCCTACCCAACTTCAGAGGCATCAAACATCAGAGCAGATGGCAGAAGCTCAGAAAAATCACACAGCATTTGCCTTTTCCAAGCCACCCTGCTTCCCAATTTAGACTAAAAAGAAATCCGATCAGTCAAATCCAATTCAAGCTGGGCTGTAAGTCTGGAAAAATGGATTATGCAAAGTGTCTGACATCAACAGCTCGATGTGAATGTGGAATTGAGCTTGGAAGGGGCACAAAGTGTTTGTACCTATGGGTTTACAAATAGGACTAAGACTAAAGCACCTTGTGCTTCTTGACAAAAGATTACATGACTGATAAGAAGCACAATTTTCCAGTAGGTTATGCCAGCACTAACACAAGCATTATCTGCCACTGCTACCACCTTCAGGCTGTCCAGGCCAGAGGAGTTGGAGGCATCCCACTGCCCAGTCCAACCCTTAGAGCCCTGAACTATTTGGGTTCCTGTTTCAGTCCTGGCACGGTCCAAACAGCGGTTCTCATCACAACACTGCTAACTCATTTTATTGTAAGCACCTATTTCAAATTCCATTGAGAATTTTATTTTTTAAACAATACACTTACACTTTTCACTGTCATTACAGGGAAGTTAAACAGAAGAGAATTCTATCCTACTCTGTATCTGCAGTAGCATTGCCATCTCCGCCTTACATTTGTCTTACCCAGGCTAGCTGTTACACTTACCACCTCCCTTAAACTCATTATGCCAGTCTTAAGACTACAATTTTGGTCAGAAACAGTTTCGTGCTTACACAGGTCTTCACCTTCATTCTAAGTGAAGAATAAATACTATAAAAGAGATAGAATCTTAACAAATAATTCTTTATTAAATCCATGTGTTACAAAACTCCTCCCAGCAGCAGCCCCAGTGCTCAGTGTTAGGATGCCCTCTACCACCCCAGCACAGGACTGCTGCTGGGGGACACCCCAGCTCTCGCCCTGCCCCAGCTGACCAGAATAGGAAAATGCAAAGCATTTCAGTAAACCTGCAGTACGCAACTACAGTAACTAAACATCCACTTAACATAATCTGCTTCTTGCACAATTTTTATGTTGGTTGAGATGCTGAAATTTAAGGAATTAGAGATTTGTATCCTCCCATGCAAACATTTGTCCACAAGCTGGAAAATCAGTAAAGCAAATCTTTTCTTCCAGGGCCTCAAGTCAGAAGTAAATTTTTTTTCAGATCTTTGGCTTATGAACTGTTGACTTGTATGAGCTTTGAAAAGCTGCCTTACAGCAGCATAAGCTAGAACTCTAATCAGCTCCAATAAGTAAGCACACCACAAGCTAGTGTGTATTTACACAGAACTCTTAGAAAAGCTATTTAGAAGTGGAAATGTCTGTGCATTTGAACTCCAGCACTGGTTGTGCCATATCTTGAATACTTCCTCATGTTCCTCAACTTAAACATGGGTTAAATTGACAAGACCACAAACCAGCAAACTAATCAACTAATGAAAGATACTATGGTCATAATTAAAGGCCACAAAAAAGGGATTGCAAATTGTTTCATGGGTATGACCTGGTCCACTGATCCCATGTGAAAACTAAACCAGAGGAATTAATGTTATTTTCCTGGGGAGATTTTTCTTGCAAATAAACCAATACAAGTGAACCAAAATACTGGTTCAATGCAAATTCTCTTCCCACATACATGTACCTATGTAGGAATATGGGTTAGAATAGCAGAGCCCAGCCTACCACCTGTGCAAATTTTATATCTCTAGTCTGTGGCTAAATTAATTCCAGTGTAAAACCACTGTACGGCTTCAGTAACTCACTTGGATTTTTCTGTCATTTCTTCCATTCTGCAGCCCCGCCAATAAAGCAGGGCTAATCCTCTCATTGCAGATGCTGCCAAGGCAGAACTCCGCTCTTCCCTTATCTCTCCTTCCACACAAAACTTCTCCCAGTACAGTGAAAGTCCTGGAGCTCCTTGAGCTCATTCTGCCTTCAAGGGGCAGGAAAAGCTGTTCGAGAGGGGTGACTCAGTAAGGAACCGAGGCTCGAAGGGAACAGAATTACACTTTTGCAAATCTGTCTCTAAATGTGGCTGTCAAGGTACCATTTCTACCACGGCTCAGTGTTTGGAAATAGCATTCTTCCAGCCCCAAAGAAACCCAGGTCTCTGAACAGGTACAAGGAACAGCATCCGGTCCTCAGCAGGGAGATGTAAGGTGTTACCGCTCCACCTGCCCAGCCCACACATTGTATTTTCCTCAGCTCTGTGCACTGTCTTGGCTACCCCTTATAAGCTAATTCTCACTTTTGATAGCAATATGTCAGTGTCCAATAAATTTACATTTGTATAATCCAAATATGAATACATACTACTATGCATAACAGGCATCCTGAATGGATACAGCCTGCCAGAGCACCCCTTTTGTCATCACTTTTGGTCGGATGTGTTTGTGTCTCTGCACATAGGAGTGATGTAAACACTAGTCTGCACTGGAGACTGCACCATTCTGTCAGGACTGCTCACTTCCCGATCCCGTCTGTCATCAGTACAAAACCCTGCCCAGGTTCCGCTCCAGGAAGCCACGAAAATTTTGTTCCTTGAGGTGTAACCAAATGCCAGGGCTGGCAAACATGGTATTGTATACACAGAAAGATTTACTCATGGGCCAAAAATAGTCTCTGGGTACCAGCAGTGGGCAGCTCATGGGTTTTAGGTTGAGATATGGCTTCTTAAACCACTGAAGTTTTCATCTGGATGCTGAGATCGTATTAAAAAGGAAAGCCACTACCACTCTGGAGTAAGAGAGTCACAGATGTAGTCAGCATCACATTTTCAGCTGTATCAGAACCGAATTTTCTCAAAACAAAGCACTCTTTCTCCTCTGCTCAGAGATCCATCCCCCAGGGTTCACATCCATTTGCAACATCTTCATCACCCACTTGTCTTTCCTGGCCCCATCAATGAACTCATCAAGAGACAACTGCCCTGTGTACGAGATGAGGAGGACACAAGATGGGGAGACAAAACATGACAGATGAGTAAGAGGCAGTAAGAGACATCTATGTTCCAGAAAATATGCTAATAAGACAAAAGCTATACTTCATTTCCCCATGTAGTTCTGGCCAGCTAGCTGAAAGACAAACCACCAGGCTGTAAGCCAGTGCATTCTCACCTACCCCATGCTGTGGGCTAACCGAAATGTTGCATTAGCTCACACATACTGCTCCAGGAGGATTGCAAGTCTGGTCCTGCACACTCCAGTTTGACTGGAGCCACTGTCTTTACTCAGACTATTTGTGCTGGAACTGGGACCTGTGCTCTGGCTGCTGGGGGGTTTTAGAGGATGAGATCCATGTGGCATCAAATTCCCAGAGGATTAGTTACCCCTCTGTATTTTACATTAAAATAACAATGAAAATTATTTTGTCCTGCTGCACCAAGTTACTCTTCATTCTAACAAACAGACCAGAACCAAACCCAATGTGTCTGAGTAACATAATAGTCCTAAGTGATTTCTTGATAGACTTAATTAAAGCTAGCCTGCCCAGCAGAGATAACTTCTCATTAAACATGAATGCAATCTGAGCCATCGATCACTTACCATCCCCATTCTCATCGACCAACTGAAATATCCTGTCCACAACCTCCTCCGGTGTGAGCAATGGGGTCCTCTCCTCCACCTCCGACCGACACACTTTCTTCAGCTTGTAGATGGACTGAAAAGAAGTTCACAGATTAGGAGCAGGACTGGAAAATGAAAAGCAGTGAACTCCATAATCTACCCAACAGTGTAAAGGTCTTTTACAAAGGCTGAGGTTTTAACCTTTCTAGAAAGATCTGCCACTCAACAGCCTCAGACCTTTAATGAAACCTCTGACCTCATGCTCACACACACCGCAGATTACTTCATTTGCTCTTTGAAGCCGCTGCCCTCCTATTTTCCTTACACACAGTGGTCAGACCTCAGGGTTCCTTTGCAAAGAACAAGGCAAGAGTTTCACAGATGGGAAAGTCATCTGACTTTTGAGCATGACCTTCCTAACATCTGAGGCCAGGCACATCTGGACTTACCCAGCCCTCTCTCCAAGGTAACTTGTGCCCAAGCTGCAAGATCAAACCTGTATTAGTACATATTTTGACCCACAATTTCTGTTCCATTTTGTCACTGGAAAGGGGCAGATTTTATCTGTTCCTCCCATGACAACCGCCTGTTCATTAATAACTTTACTCCTTAGGCTGCAGGGTTTTCTCTGAAGTCTTCCCATAGAGGGGATTAGCAAGGGCCTAACACAGCTCTTCTGGCCAGTTCCTGGCTGACCTCAAAGCTATAATTGAACCTGCCCCAGATGCTCCCACACCTGCTGCTGGTGCTGCAGGTAACAAACTGGTCCCACTTCCCAGCCAAAAGGACTTGCTTTCCACAGATTCAATTTCTGACATTTTCTTGACACTGCATTTGGCCTAAAATTTTTGAGAACCATTGATTAAACCTCACAAGCACTGCTGTGCAAAAGTAATAGCCCCTGGGGTGCAGGGGTGACTGGCACCATCACCAAGATATTTACCTAAAGGAAGAACCCTGGCACCCTGTGTCAGGCTGTCTGCTAAACCCCATGGCTGCTCTCACACCTTCACAGCCACTAATTAAAGCTAAGTGCAGAACATAACAGAAACTCAGAAGGGAATAATTACAAAAAGGGTTTCTGCTCTAATTTGTGCATCTCAGTGTATTCTCACCAGCTACTCAGGTAGGAAACCTGGCTCCTGTAAGGAGCATGGGGTTGAAACCCTCTTCCACTGGGCAATGAATCTTGGTGTAAAAAGGTTGAACGGAAAGGCATAGCAGAGATACAGGAACTCCACAATAGCACCCAGATGCTGCATTTCTGGACAGCTTCGGCAGCAGCAGCGGCCACACTGCCCACAGTGGGCTTTACTGGTCCCTCAGCCATCCCCATGAGACTCCAAACCACTGAGCACACAACCCTTTTGCCGAGGTCAGACATTTTCACTTCATCACTGCCCACAGCTGCCTTGAAACCTGATTATCACAAAAACCATACACATCATTACATTGCCAAAGAACTGTGATTGCTTAAATAAGTGATTAGGTAATGCCTACTTACCTCAACAATTTCCAGCAGCTCAGGTTTATCTATGCAGCCATTCCCATCCTTGTCATATACTTTGAATGTCCACCTCAGCTTGTGTTCCAGTTTTCCTCGCAAAACAAGATTCAAGGCAGCTACATATTCCAGAAAATCAATGGTATTATCCTGTGGAAACAGAAAAGCAGCTGAATGGCACTTAACTGGGTATAGTAGATAGAAAACTGCTTACAAAACCTAGATAAAACTGCCAAGAAGATATTCCATGGGACAGCTCTATTTCACACTTTACAGAAGACTTGTGCCCATCCAAGACCATCAGTAAGCACAGCCATACCCCTCTGCAGCAAGGACAAGTTCCCAAGAAGCGACGGTGGAGAACAAAGCAGTTTTCTTACAGTGCAATAAGGTGGCACACCTGCCAGGCGTCCAGAAATGAGCAATTTAAATATCCCAAGACAACACAGATTACATAGAGGATGGGGAGGCAGATGAAGATCAGTACAGAAGGCATTGACTTTTTGGGAAGGGATTGCCATTCTCAACAACCTCAGCTGCTTGACCAAGGAGACTAACACCCAACCACTACTCCTTTTCTTCTATATTTCCCCCTCGTTTGATCTCGATTCATCTGAGGAAGACAGACAACGAAAATGTCACTATTCAGGAGACTGCAGCAAGAACACCCACAATAAAGGATTTACATCAGGCCTTCATCCTCGTAAACGCTTCAGAGACAGTAAAGGGATACAGGGCTCCCTCAGCAGTCTCCACAGATGGGCCTTGCACGGATCCAGACCATCCCCAGGGCTACACCAGGCCCATGTCACCTCACAGCCCTCCCCACCCAGGAGCTGCTGTTTGGCAAGCATTGCTTACCCATTTCAAGATGAGAAAGGCCACTATATTACATTTCTTTTGAGTATCTAAAATATCACAAGGTAGTATTACCGTATCTTTTGCACCAATACGTGGGTATGCATGAATTGCTACTAAACCAGAAAGCCCACTTTCCCAGGTGTCTGATGACAAAGGGAATCAAAACCAGAACATCTAAGTTGTTCAGCATTCCTTCACTTTCCAGCAGCTAAAATCCATATTTTGTTACATGCCACCTCTTCATACTGCATACATACACTTCCCTCACTGTATAGCAAGCCTGAGTAGGCCTTTCCTCCACTATAATTCCCCCTCTATCATAACAGATAAATTTTTTTGACATAGCAACCTTGACTATTTGAGTATCTTTCAACAATACTGTCTCAAAATGCAGCTGCCTAAGTTTCAACCTTTTAATCCATCCCTAGTCCCTTAAGGGGACATTGTCCTTAATTTGAGTACAGATTTATGAGAAGACAAATCCACGCCAGCCCTTACAGAATGGCACAGCATGCGCTCTTCCTGCCCTAGCAGGTCCATTGCCCTTGCCTTAGTCTGATAAAGCATATTAACAAGGGTGGGAACTGCACCAAAACACCTCAAAATTACAGAAGGCAGAGGTGTGGATTATTAGACAAATCACTGTAGAACCTCCTCACCACTTACCCCATTCTTATCAAAAGCTCTGAACATGTTTTCAATGTACTCTGCTGCTTCACGGTTATCCTGGACTCCAAAGAACCGCTTGAATTCGTGCATGAAGAGGGTCCCACTGGGACATTCAACCACAAACTTCTTATACCATTCCTGCAATTCGGCAACATCAATCTCTGCTGGCTCCCCTTCAGCGTTGGTGAACTGCTGTCCCATTTGGCTCCACAAATCAAGATTAAAAAAAGGAGAAAAAAACAAAACAAAAACCTCACCAAAAGTCCTTTGCTTCTATTGCCCTTTGGTCACCTTCAGTTGCTTTTTCTTTGTTCTTTTTCTTCTTGCTGTCTTGTGACTTTATGTTGATACCGTGTCTTGCGATTTCACCTTCTTTTTTCTTGTTTTACTTTCTTCTTCCTCTCCAAGAGTTTTCACCACCACAGTTTTGCGCGCTCACTTGGTGACTGTAGAGTTGCTCCTCTGCATTAAGGCAGTATAATGTGGTCTCAGGCACATATAAAAATAACTAAGATCATTAGGAGATTCCCACCTATGAGTCACAGGGACCTTCAGATGGTCTGAGCTGTGCCCTATTTAGCAGCAGCCTCCAGAGGCTCAGGGTCCTTCTGCACATAAACACCTCCATGTCAAAGAATTTGGGAGCTGAGGTTCCCTTTACATACAACATGCAATTCCACTCACTTTAATTTTTCTCAAAAGGATTGTAAGTGAACTTCCCTAGCATTAGTTTTTCAATACTGGCATATTCTACCTGCTTGTGGGGATACTCAAAGTTGCAGCAAAATAGGGCATAACAAAAAACAACTACAGAAAGCAAATCCTGAAAAAATGAACCCATATGATTAACATTACTCACATGAAAAAAACTGCTAAGAAATCAAGGTAACTGAATGCCTACCATAGGCTTTACTCCACAAAAACCAATTGAGAAAGCTAAATGCACATAGATACAAGTACACATATTTCTCTCATTTTCACAGTTAATGATTAAAGCTCCCAGTTAAAAGAAAAAGAACATTTTATTTCCCTAGTTTTTAAAACATTGAGTTCTCCTTAGTCCCCTTTCCCACCTCTATCTAGCAAAACACTCCTCCTGCTTCCCCCTACCACTTTTATTACCAGTACAACCCAAGCTCTACCCTGACCTCTTTCTGTGCTGCAGCTCCCAACCCTCTCCCCTACAGGCAGCCCACCAGCCTCTTCTTTCCCAGAGCCACCTGCTTTTATCCATACCATACCAGCTGTTCTGAATCCAGCCATTATCTGTGTCAGCTGGAAAGAAATGACCTGTAGCTATAAATGTGTCTGAGCCAGCCTGACATCCAGATAGGATTCTTCTTTTAAGAGGATTAGAGCAGCAGTAATAGGAAACCACAGACTGCATATGATAATAAAGCTAAGGACCAGAATGATTTAAGCGGTTTGCTTTTTACTCTGGGTTTAGACAGAAGAGTTTCTCACATGGAAAAACACCAGTTAAGAGTCAGTCTAAAATTTGATACTACAGAATAGCACAGTAATTCATACTCAACTGTAAGAATAGGGTTTTTTCTAAATCTACTCACACCTGTAAGTAATCCACCAGTGGTATTGTGTGTGTATCTGTATATACACAGGTTTGTGATAGTGTGGTATAACTTTGCACTTCTGTACATCAGGATACCCAGGCAATGCATAGTTTCACTGGAGAGTCTGAAGCAAGAAGAGGCTCTGGGCAGCACAGCAGGAGTGTGGAGATGGATGGGAAGGACCAGAGGAGCTGCCGGAAAGGTTATGATGGCTCTCGTTCAATGAAAATGTATCTTTTTATCTAATTGTGTAGAGAAACACTGTATGTCTCTGTGCCTAGAAGAATGCACCATGATTACTAAACTCAGTCCTTCCTTTTGTGAATGCTTCAGCCTCTGACTTTAAGATTGCTTCTCTGCAGCAGAGCAGCTTGAAGTCTGGCTCATGAAAAAAAGTTATACTGGATCTTTGTCTCTTAGCTCGACTACTAGAAAGAAGTCTTTGGCAGCCACAGTCACGGTGGTATTTATAAAATAGTTCTGTTGCATTCTCACTTCCCCATGCTCAGTTACCTACACCTTATAAAGAAATTGCTTTTTTCCTCAGTGATATTTCATGAATCATCTTGGCTAGCATCTGGCCAGGGCATGGGTTCTCTCTTGGGGCCACAAGCAGCTTTCCAGAAGCAGAGGTGCTGCTGCTGGGGTGGGGTGGGGAGGGCTCCTTGCTGTGTGTCCTACGGCGTGGCTGGGGAGCTCTGCCTGCACTGGGGTGAAGCCTTCCACCATTTTGTGCTGCTCTCCTGCACCAAGGCTGCGTGCTGGAATGCGAGTGCTGAGAGCAGGCAGCAAGACTCCACATGCCCAGGACATTGTCTTGCCTCATTGCATAATTTTGTTTTGCCTTATGGGAACTTGGTGCTCTGTCCCCAGGAGAGAAAATGGTTCCCCTTTGTTTTGATGACTGCAATCTTTTCCAGCTAGGAACAAAGGACTGCGAGGGACCTGGCTTACAAAGCCTCGCTGGTGCTATTGCAGGTATCATGACATACAATCGTATTGATAAAAGTACTGATGTTAACTTGGCACTGAAATAAATTAAATCCCATAGCTCCTGGTATTGAAAATTCCTCTGCATATTCTCTCCTTGTCCAAAATGTGTGGTCTGCACCGTCCTGACAGAGCTGCTGTCTCGCAGCCAGTGGAATGTCACTTTATGAAGTCCAGTTTATCAGCCAAAGGGTTTCTTCATTTGATTTGGAAAAAAACATGGGGCCAGAGGTAAACATAAGCAGAGAGCGCTAAAAATAAACAGAATGATTTCTAGAAAACACTACAGTAGAGAGGTTGGTGCTATTTGGCTGCCTGAAGGGTTGGGATCAATGCTTTATACATTATGTCAGAGTGAATGCTTTGGATGACTAGCTGCAAACAGGTAATGTCTGATTACATGTCCTGCCTAATGAGCTGTCCTTAGATTATCGCCAATACAGCTGCAGAGTTTCCCAGCCAAGAGCACGGAAAAAGACAGCTTATTTCCCATCAGTTTACTAACCCAACATGCTGCCACGTGCTTCAGCCCAGGCTGGTAGAAACGCAAGAGGGGGGGAAAAAAAACCAAAAAAAACCCCAAACCCTGCAGAGGGCTGGGAGGACTCATTTGCTTGGCATCTGCGTTGCTGCTTGGTGATGGCAGCAGAGGTTCTGACTAAGGTGGCAGGGTGCAGGCAGGCACAGCTCCCTAGAGTGAGAGGACAAACCTCAACAAAGCTGGAGGCAAGAGCAGATCCTTTGCCCACGCAGACGCGGCCCTCACCTAGTCATTTTGCTGCATTGCTCCATTATTTTAAGCACCCAAGCCCTGACCTGCCCTAAGACCCCTCTCCTGGGCTGGGCAATCTCAAGTGTCCTTGCGGTGGGCGTAGGAAGAGCAAAGCTCTGCCCGGGGCTGCTCCCAGCCTGGGGTGAGTGGGCAGCATCACTCTCGGTGTCTGCTTCCCCGAGTGTCAGACCATGAAGGACAGCAAACCTGAAGCACCCCTAAATCCGCCCATCGCCAGGCAGGACGGGCACGCAGACAGGAGGAATGCGGGGAGGACGGACGGCAGCGTTTGTGCTGACCCGTCCGAGGAGAGATCAAAGACCCCTCACACGCTGGCTGGGGGGAGTCCAGCCCAGCCTCCGGGCATCTCCTCCCAGCTGCCCACCGCGCTGGCCGTACCGCCGCATGTTTTGCTGCAAGAGGAAGGCCATGGTGGGAGGTGGTATTGGTACAGACGCAGCTGCCCCTCGTTTCGCACATCAGAAACGGTCGGGTACAGCAAACCCAACGTATCTAAAATCCATTTCAGTGCTATCCCACCAAAAAAACCCTGCTAACATTTGAGTGTCAGCTGCCATCTTATATTTGTTGCCAGAAAGATTCTGTTTGTGCTGACAAACTCCCGCTAAACATCACCTCTGAGTGGCTGCATTTCAGCGAGGAACGAAGCCAGAAATATTTAACCTACAGGGCCAAACTGCGAAGAAAAGTGCTGAATTACCTGCTCTCTGCGTGTGTGAGGGCTTTAAAAACTTTGCCCGGTTCCAAAGTCTGGGCGTGGGCTCGAGCTTCGGGTGCGAGTCAGCCTTCCCGAAACCGGGACTCGGCGCTGCCCGGGATGGGAAGGGGAAGGGAAATTCCCACTTCTCTTCTGTTTCATCGCAACGGGACGGCCCAGCGCCGGGCGATGCCCGAGGCCGGGGCTCCCCGCCGAGGGCAGGCAGCGGCGGGGGGCAGGGCCGCCGAGCCCCCTCGCAGCCCCCGGCAGGCGGCCGGGCGGGCGGAGAAGCGAAAACTTTTGCTTTTCTCCCCAAACGCTCCATCGGGAGGGGAAGGGCCGCGGGCGCGGGCGGGCGGCCTGCCGCGGGGCCCTGAGGGGGCGCGCGGCGCGGGGCGGGGCTGGCGGCGCGGCTGCGCCCGGCGCACCTGGGCAGGTGAGGGCGGGGCGGGGCGGGGCGTGACGCGCGCGCCCCGCGGCCGCGCTCCCCTCGCGCGCCCGCCGCTCCCCCGGCGCCGCCCCGCCGCTGCGCCCACGCGCGCGCCCCGCGGGGCGGCCGAGACCCCCCGGGGGCGCGGAGCCGCTCCCGCGCGCCGTCAGGGGTAAGTCGCGCGCGGCGGGGGGCGCGGGGCCCGGCGGGACCGGGCGGATCCATGGGGCGCGGCGGGAGGGGGGGGGTCCGTGCCGGCCGGGGGCAGCGCGAAGTCCGGTGGAGCGGTCCGTGCGCCGCTCCCCCCCTGCCGCTCCGGTGCTGGGTGAGCCCCGGGCCGCGTCCTGCAGGCTGGCGTCGGCCGAGGCCCGGCGTTAGGGCACGGGCGGTGGCCCCCCCCCCGCCCCCCAAGCTGTTCTCACCCGAATCTCCCGTGAGACGGCGGGAGGGCCCGGAGCTGAGGGGCTGTCGCGGCACGGCGGGGGCCGGGATTACCGGGTTGGGGCGCTGGGGCCGCCACTGCTGACAGTGAGTGGTGCCCCGAGCGTGGGGCGGGAGGCCGCGAGCAGGGCGGGGTGCGGGTCTCTCCCGGCGGGGCGGGCGGGGACGGGGGGTGATGGACGGTCGGGCCGTCGGATGGAAATCTCCCCTCTTTTTCCGTGGGAACGCCAATGGTGAGGGTTGTGGTAGGGTCTCAGGCTGGTTTGGGGTAGGAGCGACCGTATAGGTCACATCGTTCCACCCCTCGCCCTGGGCAGGGACCCCTTCCACCAGCCCGGGGTGTTCCCAGCCCCATCCAGCCTGGCCCTGGACCCTGCCGGGGAGGGGGCAGCCACAGCTCCTCAGGGCAGCCTGGGCCGGAGCCTCGCCACCCTCACGGGGAAGAAGAAGAAGAGGCTGAGCTGGTTACCTTTGAAAAAATTACACAAACGCGCGAAAGACGGGATAACATAATCAAAGGTAACGAGCAAGGAACAAGGTCTGTGGCATCGCGGCAATTAACCCGGAGAAGACCCCTTCCGTCTTCACTGGCTTCGTGAGTGGGGGGGAGCGGGAGCACGCTGGGGTGTGCAGGCGGGGAGCGAAGGCTGCGGTGCAGCGGGGCTGAGCGCGGCTCTGGGTCGCATCTTCCTGGTGCGCGGGGTGTCGTTACGCCGGCTGGCACCACGCCGGAGCCCCGGGAGTCACCGCCGGTAACCGGAGCTGTCCCTGGCCTTGGCTGCTCCTTCCCGAGTTTCCTGGAGTTGTTGGGGTCTCCCCTCCAGGCAAAAACGTATGACTTAATAATATTAATTGGGGTACAGGGAATAATTACATCAGTGACGAGAGATGGATTAGCAGCGGAGGGACGTGCTAAATACGCCCCTGCACCAGCCGATTTGAGTGGGAATAAAGCAAACTGGAGGATTCCTGTGTGTGTGCACTGAGGAGCCTGGCACGAGGGCCAAGCCTCCCTCGGCACATCCAGTGAAGAGCGTGCATCTCCCCAGCTCACTCTGGCAGCCCTGGGCCGGGAGCAGCCGCCGGCGCTGCGGACCCCACTGGAGCGAAGTTGAAGGCTGTGAGAGGCTGACTCACCGTCTGAGCCCAGCAGTGGGATTCAAGTTGATTTGCTCTCGGTTATTGTGTCAACAAGTCGTTGGCGATAAAAGGTCATAAAGCATTGTAATGTCGCGTATTGACAGAGGCTGTCTGCGATCCGGGGACAATTCAAGCCTTGCACGGCAGCGCCCGCGCACCCTCCATGTGACCGAATTTATTTTGTTTGAGAGAGGCATGAATTTTTCTCCCTGGTGCGTGGGTTTGAATTTACTCTTGGTCTTGCAAACGTGTGTGTTCTGAGAAGCAGAGGGGACTGCTTGTGAGGTGCAGTGTCAAAAGAGATTGTGGAAATAAGTTTTAGTTAGGGTTTCTGTGTTACAATGAGAGAAGTCACTTTTTTTCTTTCCTTTGCAAGGGAAATCGATACCCAGGTTTGGTCTCAATTCTAAGACCAGGATTAATGTGGACTTTGTGTCTTTGCAAACACGCTACTGAAGGTTTAGTTCTGATAGCATTTTCGACACGGGTAACTAATACAGCAGAGTTTCAGAAGCAGAAAAATGATTTTGGTGATTGCTTTCTGATCCTTTGCAGCTCCTGGGACGCAGTCTGCTAACGTCCTTGACGAAGCACGTTTTCAAACTATTATCTACAGATGATTTGCAATTGACTTGGAACACTTTCTTTGCTTAAGAGATAAAATAAGTTGTGTTCA